>NW_028324191.1:1200000-1890000 GCF_054372755.1 Phalangium opilio
GGCCAACCGACGAAGCAAGTGGTCTTTCGTTGGTGTATCTAGAGTTTCGATAATATTCTAGGAAAATTTCGTCAGGTTAATTAACAGTTCGATTATGAAGACCATTTAGTTACCATACAAAGACAGATCTAGATATTTCAACGCCTGATGACGTTGGCGTTGCTTCGTCCGAAACACCCATTTCGGCGAATGCCACCCTCATGGATGGGTCCATTGGGTATCTACCTCTCCTGGCCAGGCGAGGCCGTTTCCTAGGCCTTGTTTCCGCGGGAGTAGGCTATGGAAATGATAAACGAGATCTTTAATCATATATGTGTTTAGTTCGAAGATTCACTGATTCAGTGCACCATTTACGACAATGCCATTTGTTGTATTCGGCTTATGTTGAGTTTTACCACAAGTCTGATTTTTTGCGGATACGAGTCTTTGCAATTCCGATCTAACACCATCAATTTACTTTCAAACTACAAGTAAATGCAACTTAGCCCTCTACTTAGGGTTACTGCCTACTGCCTTCTTTCGAACCTGAGCAACAAACATCGGTTGAACAATCATAGTAAGTGATAATTTTACTTTGCGTTTCGGTTTGTTTTCCTATATGGGTTTTCCCAGCACCTTCGTTCCCACGTGTGCCTATATTTTTCATTTGCCAGACCAGTGCCCAGACAGTCATTATTTACAAGGTTGAGGAAGCCCTTTTAATTCCAACCTTAGGCCTTGGGGTGATTCATTATTGTAATTATAAAAGTCATCTTGTATTTTTGCATATATTTGGAGATCATGGTCACGGTTTAATTAAATTAAACCTAACAAGGCTAACAGACTAAGTGAATGGAAAAGCAGAAATAAAGTTAATAGGGGGAATACGTATAAAAGATATAATTTTGAGAAGTAGAGTTTAACAAGAACTCTTATACCCCTTGTGTTAAATAAGTTACAAATATAAAAGATAATAATGCTGACCTTTGAGATCGTTATTTAATTCTTGTTTATTTTTATTTCGCTTACTTTTTTCTTTGGAAGCTATCGCTTCCATTACGTCGATGTAACTTTTTCGCCTTATATTTTGTTTATAGAACAAAACATCCGCCTTAATTGCAGTGGAATTATTTATCTCGCACTTTGGATAAACACCGTGGCCGGAACATGGCTCGAATGCTGAGGTTTGTAATGGTTTATATAACCAATTTAATTTAATAATCATTTATTTTTATTTCGCTCGTTTTCTGTGAATTCTGTCTCTTCAATAAATGTTGCGTTTCATCTTATGTTTATTTCTTATAGAACCGAAACACCGCCTTATTTATTGAAAATACAAGTAGGCCAAAGGAAAGTTGTTTGCGATTGCCTTATTCGGGCAGACAGGTATTTGTCAAGATTACCTTTAAAAGTTTGGAGTGAGATGAATGAACTGTCGTTTCAACGATTGACTGACAAGATCAAAAGGGTGGAAGATGTGAGCCATTGTATAGGCATTACTTCAGTGGACCTGGAGTTGGAAACGAAGGTGTTGTGCGGACACAAAATGTTAGTTTCAACTGATGAAGCTTTAGTTACGTTAGGATCAATCACCCTTTGCGGTTTTGGGACAAAAATTGAATTTAAAACAAATAGATTTGTACTGACTAAATCCTTAGCACTAAGCGAAATACAACTAACGAAACTCTTCAAAGAAAAGTACTGTGAACAGAATGAAACCCAAGGTTTATCTTCCTCAACATACTCCAAAAGAGTTCAATGTTTTAATTGTGGGAGCTGGGGTCACTTTGCTGGAGACTTTACTCGTGACAATTCTAATAATAGACTTAGAATTGCCAGAACGCCTTATTGTCGTGTTGTGTCATCATCAGTTTCAAAACCTCAAAATAATCACAGTTGAGGGGTGCGGTTGCAAAGATCACAACTGAAAACACGTTCGAAAATGATCAAGACTTTCACGTTGACCATTCACATTTAAATGCGATTGAAAAACAGTACTCCTCTGAACAGGTATTTTATTTTGTTTGGGATCTGTTTTAACTAATAAAAGCTCTTGACTTCATTATTTTTCTAGTCTCAAAGTCAGGAAGGACATTCCCAATCAGGACCACCCCCAATTCCAGCCTTCACGAAAGCAAATGAAGATGTTAGATCAGAAAATGGCGACGAAGCGTCACAAAACGATGAAGTTACCCCTTTAGAAAGTAACAATGAGGAAATCACTTTCGACTCCAGTAATGAAATGAAAATGAAAAGATGGATATTTTTGGATAATATTTGTGGATGAATAAAAAATTATTTACACTGTGCATCTTTATATTTTTTTGAAAGCGTAGAACAATTGTTTATGTTTTAAGCATAGTCTCGAGATGAATGTCAAAGTTTCAGACAGATTGAACTCTCTAATATACCTGATAACGTTCTATTACAACCACTAGTTTATATGTTTTCATTTCCCATAGGAGAGGTATGGCCTTTGGAGACCGTCGCCTTGACTCGGAGAGGTATATTTTGGTTTTCCCAACTTGTCATATTCTCCGAACAAGAAAAATGGCTGATAGAGTATTAATTCGTCGTCAAATTGTTGAACTTCATGATCAAGGTTTTTGTAATCGCGAAATCGCTCGGCAGTTAAATGTTTCACCTACGACAGTGGCTACTTGGATTGACCGTGACAGAAATAACGAGTTTAACGGTGGAGCACATAGGCAAAGAGGAGGACGACCAAGGGCTTTAACCAATAGAGAAGTTCGACTAATTGGTAGGACAAGCAGGGCACAGCCATTTCTAACAGCGCGGCTTGTTAGAACGGAACTTGAGCTGCAGACAAGTGTGAGGACCGTACGAAGAGCCTTGGCAAGTCAAGGCCTTCATGGAAGGAACGCGTGTCCTAAAGAAAAGTTGAGCGCCATGAACCGACGAGGGAGGCTGGAATTTTCTCGTTTACATTTAAATTGGACACTAGAGCAGTGGGAAAGAGTAGTTTTCTCGGACGAGAAAAGTTTCGTCGTCGGACATAATGGGCAGGTAATTTCATTTATTGAGAGGAAGCAATGAGATGAATGACAGAATAAGATCAACATAGTCTATTAATATAATTATCAGTGAACTTGAGTATTCAAATATTTCTTTAATGTTATAAAAATATGGGTGACGAGACCTGCCTGCACGCGCTACAATGAGCCTTACATCGCCGAGGTCCAACGCAGCGGCCGTTTCTCAATCAACGTTTGGGGCTGGCTATCGGCAACGAATTCCGGGTGTTTGGTTCATATCGAAGGACGGAACAATGCCCAACGATATGTCCAACTCCTGGAGAACGATTGTTTTCCTAGCATATTGGAAAGGTTCCACGACGGGAACTTCATCTTTATGCACGACCGAGCTCCGATCCACACGGCAAGAGTGACCACTCAAGCTCTGGAAAGGCTTAGTGCGGTTCATGGTTTTACGGTAAATATCTTGTCACTGTAGTTAACAAGGTAAAGGCGTCTAATTACGGGGTGTAAGATATAACTACGGTCAATGTGTAATACCTAACGTGAAAGGGACACACCTCAAGAGATAATGTTAAAATATTTCTGTCCACAGGGAGCCCACATGATGACCGAGGTGGATGAACCACCCGGCCCACAGGAAGAGGGAAGAGGCTCAAAAAGGGGCCGATTTTTTAGAAAATGAGCTATTTCAAAATTTGTTTTGAATAAAAAAAGCAGGCCTAGTAGCTTTTGCATTAAAAGAATTTTACTTTTTATATTAAGAAAAACAAATTAATTTTTATATTAAGAAGAAAAAATATCAATTTTTGGATTAAAAAACCAAAAAATATTAGTTTTGGATTTTAAAAAATGTATAAGTTTTTGGATTTTAAAAAGTATATATCAGTTTTTGAATAAAATAAATAAATGAACCCTTAAATAGAAAATTTTGTTTCTTGATTTTAAAATGGTTCGGCATAACTGGGGAACGGCGAAACTTCTTATTATAGAAACATTTATGTATAGTTAAGGTTGCAAATATATGCATTACCTTACCATCTTGTTTTTATACCCCCAATTTCTCCCCCACTAGTCAGTGACTACTAAGAAATCCGTATTTACGTTCCGAGAGCGCATTAAGGCTCCTCAGAGAAGTCCGCACTTCTCTCGGAACTTCATACTTTTACTTCAATTGAATTTAATCAACTTAAAGGCACTTTTACTACAATGTAACCTAATTTAACCCAGGTTAAGCCGCACGGGTACTATCAAGTACCTCACTGCCTTCGATCCTCCAAGCAACGCCGCCTATATATACAAAGCCCACGCGCGCTCTGGAAAAAAAATAATGTAACTTCCTCGTTTTAGTCTTTTTAATCGTAGCGCCCATTTTTAAGTCGATACTATTTATACGATTTTAAGAAATAGAATTTTCCACGCAAATGTATTTTTGCCTAAAAACGAAGATGGGACGATGGTTAGAACAGCGCCACATATACGGGATTTACGAGGTTATTGCCTTTTTTGTAGTGACGTCATACTTTTTCTTTTTGCGGCATTGCCTGTCGGTCGACTAGCAGACGAATTTTGATTTTCAATGGTTTCCATCCATAGAGCATCAAATTTTGCTCAAAATATTTAACATTTTAATTTTTTTCTCAACAATGTTTAAGCGCATATACGAGATACTCTGAACATAGCAATGGAAAATACTGTATTAACTTGTGGTAAGTAAATTTTCCCGTCAAATCATGCCAGAACTGTTAATTTTCCATTTTTTAGACCAACTGTAGGTACAAAGGCTTAACGTTTCTATTTTTAAAGGCAGATTCACTTTTCAAAATCCATTGCTTTTAACTGAAGGTAAATGGGAAGACAACACAAAGAATTGGCCTAACATCACAAAACAGAAAATTAAGAGCTACCTCCTCAATTCTATTGCCTGTGATAATCAACCTGCAAATGCAAGGAAATGTTTGGAAGCAGGAAACTATTTTGAAAGTGGATGGGTTGGAACTATTTATACCGCAAAATTAAATGATGCTTTAGTTGCTTGCCGAGGAGAAGTGGCTCGATCCCAGACACTATCGGAGAAGGACCACCATGTTGGAGCTCTGTTATTTAAAATTGAGTTTTGGAAAACCGAAGAGTTTAAGGGGCCATCATGTACTAGTCTCGAAAATAAATGGAATAATACTACCAAAAGGAAACTTGAGCCAGAGACGTTTACGGAAATTGCGTTTTTTAAAGATAATAATCACTTAAAAGCCTCTGCTGCACCCGCAAAGGAAACTAAGTATTTTGACACCGCCATCTCCACCACCCATCCCAAGAAAAACAGGACTTAGCGAAAATACCTGTTTACTAAATACACCAAGTCAAGATGTTGTACATGGAAACCATGATGTCAAATGTGATAAACATCTTAATTCTAGTTTAATAGGATGTGCATCTTGCCAACAATTCTTTAAAACATTCGTTGAATTGGATAAAGAGAAAATTAAGACGTTGGAAAAAGCAACAGTGACTCAGAGTGACAGTTTTCTCTTGAAAGACTGTCGTGTAGTGCATATCTCCGCCTCCACAGCAAAAAATATACCAAAGCGCAATACAACGTCACCAGAAAATTTCTTAAAAAATCACGTGTTTTCAAAATTCCAAGGTAACAAAGCAACAAGGCATGCGTTAGAACCTGTTGCTAGAAATGTTTATGAAGATTTATACGGAGTCAAGCAAGGGTGATTATGAAACATTACGTGCAATAAATGTTACTTATAAAAACTGATTAATTTATTTAACAGAAATATTTCTAACATGTTGTATTCTTTTTGGAAAAATGTTTTCATCGGGGTTTAATAATTTAAATTAGGGTTTTACTATGGACTGTTTTAACTTTAATTTAAAAAAAATAAGGTTTTATTGCGGATTACTGGGATTAGTATCTTGAGTTACTTCAGTTGAGTGTTTTTTGCTGATGGATGGTTGTAAATTACACAATGCTGCACAAACGTTTATAATTTTATCTGCCTTCTTGTAGAAATGCAATGGTAGAATTGACTTCAAAATATTGTAACATTTGAGTTTCCCGATAACTCTTTCCACTACAATTCTTACTGTCGCAATTCTTCTTGTACGAGTTACTTCCCCTTCTTCTAAATGTTGTTTTTTATGTGTAAATGCTGGGATATTCAACTTCACTTTTATGAAATCTAAGTCATCCGATATTGTGAAACCACGATCAGCCATTACCTTTGTTACAGTTAGGAATAATTTGATTAAGTTTACCAAAAGTTAAAGAGTCTATTTACCTCATCACCAGGGCGAAGTAAACTAAACAGACCAGAATCCCTTGCGATAAAGTTATCACTTGCTCGACCTCCATAGCATCGTGACACATGCATTATGTATCCTGAAGGTGCGATGATAGTACAAAATTTTAGCGTATTGTGACTCTTGTAATTACTATATGTCAAAGCTCGAGCTCTCAGTTTCCGAGGTCTCTGACCAAAAACTTCAGTACAATCTATTAAACACGTAGTTCATGGGTAGTTTGTTTTGAAAGCAGTTGGGAGAGTACTTCTGATTGTCTCCCTGGATAGCCAACACACTGTTTCGCCAAGATGCTCGTGCATTATATTTAACCAAAATTTAAAAATTCTTCCTGCTAGTGATCCTGAAATATGAAATCTCCTACCCAAATCTTGAGAGTAATCCTACTTACTACAGCTCTTTTCCCTGGATTATAATCCTTTCTTTGTAGTGCTCGAATCCATTTACGTTTTTCTGTTTCAACTCGACGAAACACATGAAATCCGTATGGCACAAGGCAGGCACAACAACTTTTCACTAACGCTAAACCTTGGCTATCGTGATGTATATCACACTCAGAGGCTTTCCAAATTTTCAAATCTAAATCCGTACTTGTACAGCCTATAACAGCACAATACCTTCCTCGATTTTGCTCATACATCTACCAATAATAAAGATTTAAACTCTTTTCTAGCGATCAGCGAAAATTTAACACTACGGGCCTAAATACATATTATTGCAGACGAACTTAGCCAGAGAAACATATTTTTAGCGTTATTAATTCATAGATGGCGCTACCTTTCGATGACACGAAATGGCAGCGCCCTTAGAAAACCCACCGTAAATCCCGTATATTATTACAAAATTGCTTTCTTAGCTTAGAATCTAGTCGAATTTCATATTCATTTCGCGAAGTAGTCGCGTATATTGTTCGAGGTTACTTTCCTTAAATTTTACTTCGTCCGACGTTATATCTCCGCTTGGTTTTTTTAGGCCTTAGCGAAAGAACCAGACAGTGACCTCTTTTTTATCTAATTTCTAAGAGGATGGTAGCGTCACTTTGCGAAAGTTTTTAAATGGTTTCCTTAATCGACGCCGTAATCGCGATCAGTTTATCGTTCTCCATTATGACACCCTTTAAAAATATCGAGATTTTCCGGATATACGAGTTTCATTAATAACCTTAGAAAAATAGTGTGGGACACTATGGAACGTTCGAAGATAATATCGATTCAGCCACGTTTTTTCGCAAAAATCAAAGCAAGTATTCCGATCGATACGGTAGAGGAGCCTAAATTGTGATATCGCTTTGCGATTTTGACCGTTTCGGTGATGTTTTTGCCCGAAGTTTATCAATAAGAATAGCCGCCGATGATTTAAATCCCCGTAACGTTTCTTTTCTATTCGCCTCAAAAACCGCCGGGCAGTCGCAAAAAGTAATTACTTCTTGGAAAACAATTTGCCCATCAAGGAAGAGAAGTGCGTGGAATGAATATTTCATTTCGCGTTTGACTTTTCCGAAATCAACGAAACTTTAGTTTCGAGTTACAAGGGTCTCTTAGAGTCAATGGGCGGCTCGCCTACGTCGTCTTACGCTGCCGGCGCGTGAAGGGGATTCGGAAATTATTACTACAATCTCCTCGTGACTCTCGCAGTGGCCATTACGATGGCTAGAATGTACATGAACTTCGCTAAATTCGCGGATCTAAACCAGGTGAAATTTTTCAACGAACCTAGTATCGCAACTTTCCTTATAAACTTTGCCAGCGAATTCGTCGGTATCGGAAATTTTAGTCTCGACCCGTTTTAGGAAAACTTTGACGATATATTCGATCCAAATAACGTCTTGTGGAATATATTGGTAAAATTGGTAGAGAACTTTAAGGGAATCGCTCGATTGGAGTTGGTACTTTCCAGTTCGGCTACTGTTAAACCAAAGACTCTTGTACGGACAACCAAAGAACTGCTTGGGTTTTTTTTTCTAAATGTCTCCAAAAAAGACACCTGAAAATCTTTAAACAAATGACGAGGTTTCTGATAATTTTGCCCGGGAAAATTTTTACCCTTGTACGTGCTAATTACCTAGAAGTCACGTGTTTGATCTTGAACACGCCTAGACCCTAGTAAAAAGTATAAAATGATGGGGTTGAAACCCCAAAAGGTACCACTTTCTCTCGAATTGCACCACAGATGGACCACCGCCAACAAGACGATCAAGCATGGATCTCTCTTCAAAAGGTAAGAAATCCTTTTTTTAAAAAACTTAGTTTTTTAGGCAAGATTTAGCTATAGAGAAAGATTCTATGTCCATGGGGTTGATACACTTTATTCACCCTGCGAGTATTCAGACTCGCCGGGTACTTCCCGACTAGGGACCTACGACGCCCGCGCTGCGTCGTTGGGCCTCGCCGACGACAGGCGCCCAGCCCACCACCCTCACCAGCACCATATAAGCCTCTCCGGGCTATTTATTACCCAAGGCTAGTAATGCCCTGGAAGGGAGAGGATGATCTGAATATCAAGGGGGACTTGTAGTGATTCAATCAATTTTTTCATTATAGCATGAAACTATAATCTCTATTTATTTACAGCGTGATTTACCAAATCACAGTGTACCTGGCGGTACTCGCCGAGGTCGTGGCGGACGATGCATTTATGGACGACTTGCTGAATAGAGTTCGGCAGGTCGTGTATAATAACTGCGTCTTTATTCCCCACGAGTGAGTTTTCATGCATTATTTTATGATTTTATTTAAATGTAATTTTATAATTTTTATTACAGCCTCTTGGTTTTTAACTGTCAAGGGTTCCAGTAAGTTAATTATTTTTATCAGTCGTTCAATCATTAACCCTCTTTTTTCTCTTGCCCACAGGGTCATCCAGGAACTCTCGCAGCTCTTTACGTACTACCGGGTACGTTTCATAGCAGCTAGCACGAGTGTACAAGGGCAGGGACGACGTAATGTTCGAATGCTTTCGTACACTCGTGCAGACTCTGTCGCTGCCATAAAAAAATGTAAATTCTATTTAAAAAAATTATTTTTGTAAATTTAAAAAATAAATTTTGTTCTGCAATTATATACTTCTCTTTATTTAAATTAAGCTTATAGTTTTTTAGCCTCAAAGTTTAAACTTTTTTCTTAGGCTTAAATAGTAAAAAAAGAGGAAGAGAGATATAAAAAGGTATGTCTAGTATTAGATATATAAAATGGAACAGTTTTTCGGTTTTAAATTAAATTTTTTATGTAACATCAAAGAATAAACCAATTAGCAAATAGACATAA
Source organism: Phalangium opilio (assembly GCF_054372755.1). NCBI lineage: Eukaryota > Metazoa > Arthropoda > Arachnida > Opiliones > Phalangiidae > Phalangium > Phalangium opilio. Next base: position 1,209,551 of record NW_028324191.1, read on the forward strand.
ATTTAAAAATGAGTTAACATTTGCATTCTGTTTTTCAACAAAGTTATTTGACCCGAAATTACAGGGAACAAAGTGTAATTATAAAAATAGTTTTCAAGATTTTCTTCCTGTAATACGTTGTTAAATTTCATCACCACCTGGTACGAGGTTCCAAAATTGGTGAAGTAGCCCACCACGGCATAAAAATTTTCGTGCTGTCCATCTAAACAAGGTCGTGGTCACCGTATAAAATAGAGAAACCTAGAGATTTAGTAATTAAAATGGATATGGTTCCATGTAAACGATTACCATTTTTCACCTCAGAGCTACCAGCCATTGGTGAGAAAAGAAAATACATAGAGAAAAGATATAAATTAAGTTTCAATCAGTACTTAGCCTAATCAGAGTTAAAGCCGAGGAAGAAGAGAAAATATCTCTAGCGCAATAAAACTATCTAGAAAAGCAACTTTTAACAACATTATTCTTATGGTGGGTTTCACTCAGTATAATTTGTGCCAGACCTTCAGAAACACCTTATCTTATTTTATAATATAATTGCTTACGAAAAAGATATTCGCATTAAAAAATCAAGGAGCGCTTTCAGAGTTCAAACGAACATGGAAAACCTGGGACCCTATTCTCTAACTACATTTGGATCATTCCTAATCCAAATGATTTGGGGTCTGTTTCAGCTAGCTATATAAATGAACACTGTTTTGAATGTTGTTGAATCAGGCCTCTGGTTCTATATTCGAATAGATTTTCAATATAATAGTTTTATGCTTATCTCAATTTTAACAATTTGCAGAGAAAATACCAAATGTAAATTGAATACCCCCTAATCCTGTCGACCAGCGCATCCAGAATCTTTGTCGCCCCACCCGAAGTTCCTTTAGCCTACCCACCCGGAATTCCTTTAGCCCACCCATCCGGAATTCCTTTAGCCCACCAACCCCAAACACTAGGTTTCAAAAACCCAGATACTCTCAGTTCCCAAACACTAGGTTTCAAAAACCCATATTTTCTCAGTTCCCAAACACTAGGTTTCGAAAACCCAGATATTCTCAGTTCCTAAACATTAGGTTTCGAAAACCCAGATACTCTCAGTTCCCAAAAACCCAGATATTTTCAGATCCTAAACACTAGGTTTCGAAAACCCAGATATTTTCAGATCCTAAACACTAGGTTTCGAAAACCCAGATATTTTCAGATCCTAAACACTAGGTTTCGAAAACCCAGATATTCTCAGTTCCCAAACACTAGGTTTCGAAAACCCAGATATTCTCAGTTCCTAAACACTAGGTTTTGAAAACCCAGATATTCTCAGATCCTAAATACTAGGTTTCGAAAACCCAGATATTCTCAGTTCCTAAACACTAGGTTTTGAAAACCCAGATATTCTCAGTTCCCAAACACTAGGTTTCAAAAACCCAGATATTCTCAGTTCCCAAACACTAGGTTTCAAAAACCCATATATTCTCAGTTCCCAAACACTAGGTTTCAAAAACCCATAAGTCCCCAAACACTATAGCCCAGGACTTTTAGGGTTTGACCTAGAACATTTGAACATAAAGATGAAAATTGGTACGTGTTATTTTTGACCCAACAAAAAATATACTAAAAGTCCCCTGCTGTACAACGCGAGCTTTCGCCGCCATCTTGGAAAATGGCCACCGGGAATGCCAGCTTCAATGTATTTCACATTCTTCTTTAAAAATTATGAAAATTGGCACATATAATGACTGTAACCGCCTGAACTTCATGGTAAAATTTTACAGCTCTGAGTTTGATAGTTCAGTCGCCATATTGGAAAATGGCCGCCGTGAATGCTGGGTGCACTATATTTCACCATGTTGTTGGAAAATTATGAAAATTTATTGATATTGTAATCAGAGCTGTGTGAACCTCATTGTAAAATATTGAAGCCATTCATGGGATAGTTTGGCCGCCGTATTGTAAAATGGCCGCCGAGAATTTCATTTAGATACAGTATATTTTTAAAAAATTATGAAAATTGGTAAATATATTGTTGAAGACCGTCTAAACAACATACTTGAATATCAAAGACGTGCTACTGATAGTTTGGGCGCCATCTTGGAAAATGACTGCTGGAAATGCTAAATATATTTCAAATGCATAAATCTTTTCGAAATTATTGAGTAGATTATTTTCATCAACGTAATAAACACCCTAAATTCTGAAAGAAAGAAAAGTTATTGAAAGCCATAATTCTCTGCATATGGGAATACAATTTAATATGGGGTTTATAGATTCTCGTGTTGTTAAAGATTAGATTTAAGACAAATCTCTAACGTTTCGTTCATATTCATCGTCAGCCTGAGGATTTTTTCGCTTATCATATTCCAAATTGAACCTGCGGAACAGCCGTCAAGGCACACGGGATCGGCCAGCGGGTCCGACAAACGCCCCTTGAGCAGGTGAGAGAAGCTGGACACCGTCAGCGGCGAGCCCAGTCAGAGGGTTGCAGTGCCATACGGCGCATGCAATGTATCCAGGACCCTCAGAGTGTTGCCAACGGCGCGGAAAGCCAATTAAGGCAACACCTGAGCGGGGGCGAAGCGGCCTAGCAAAACCTGCGGGAAACGGGTCGGCATGGAACGGTCTGAACCAAATGCGAACACAAGCAACTCCCGAAACGGCACCCTGAACTCGGACCCCCTCAGCCACAACAAACCCTTTTGCTCAGCTCCATCACAGCTAGTACCGCGACAATGTCCACGCATTGCTGTGCAAACTAATTCGGATCGTCTACATTCACAGTTCTTTACACAAGAGGTTCTGCACTTAAAGATAATGAGTATTAAAAGTTGGTCTTGAGTGGTGTGAATGTGTCTTTGGATTCGGGATTGCGAACCCATCCCCATTCTTCGGGTTTTAAATCGTTTCCTAGCGTAATATCTTGGTCCTTTAGCTAGACTTTTGGAACGTCTTCATTCTTAAATCTGAAACCAAAACCACACCAAGAAGGGAATCTGAAATCGAGACATTTGCGAAAAAAAGAGTTCAGAGATCACATGCTGTAACTGGATGTGGTTATCATAAGGCGGAGTTTGAAGTAATGACAGATAATCAACATCTTACAAATACGTTGAGAGTTTTTAATGACAGTATTAAGTGAACAAAAGCTAGGAAACGATTTAATCCTGAACAGTGGGGACGGGTTCGCGATCGCGAAAGTCAAGGACCCATTCACACCTCTCTCCTTCCTACATCAGATGAGCTTATAACACTCATTACTTGTACCTGCAATCCGAAGAACATCTTGTGTAAAGAACTGTGAATTTAGACGATCGGGATTGGATTTCTAGGCAATGTGCGGACATTGGCAAGGTATTAGTTTAAATAAAATAAAATCTTCAGGATGACGAAAAATATGAACGAAATGTTCAAAACGTGTCTTAAATATAATCCTTAACGACACTAGAATGTATCAATCCCATTCTAAACGATATTACCTAATCAACATCTGAGTAATATAGCTTTGCTTTTCTGTGTTTCAGATTTTAGGATAGTAATCTTTCAGAGACCATTTTTATAGATGGGGTCGATAACATAGTCTTAGAAATAGTTACTTTTATGGTGTTTAATACGTTCATACTCAATAAAGAAATATAGAAAAAATTTATACATAGATAATATATTTGCCATTTCCCGCAGTCATTTTCCAAGATGGCGCCCAAACTATCAGCAGCACGTCTTCCAATATTCAAGTATGATGTTTAGACGGTTTTCAACAATATATTTACCAATTTTCATAATTTTTTAAAAATATACTCTATCTAAATGACATTCCCGGCGGCCATTTTCCAACATGGCGGCCAAACTATCTCATGAATGTCTTCAATATTTTACATTGAGGTTCACACAGCTCTGATTAAAATACCTATCAATTTTCATAATTTTTCAACAACAAGGTCAAATATAGTGCACCCAGCATTCACGGCGGCCATTTTCAAATATGGCGACCGAACTATCACACTCAGAGCTGTAAAATTTTACTATGATGTTCAACTGGTTAAAATCATAATATGTACCAATTTTCTTAATTTTTGAAGAAGAATGTGGAATACATTGAAGCAGGCATTCCCGGCGGCCATTTTCCAAGATGGCGGCGAAAGCTCGCGCTCTACAGCAGGGGACTTTTGGTATATTTTTTGTTGGGTCAAAAACAACACATGTACCAATTTTCATCTTTATGTTCAAATGTTCTAGGTCAAGCCCTTTTTTAGCCTATCTGTCCTGGCCTACTAGGTTTCAAAAACCCAGATATTCTCAGTTCCAAAACACTAGGTTTCAAAAACCCAGATATTCTCAGTTCCAAAACACTAGGTTTCAAAAACCCAGATATTCTCAGTTCCTAAACATAAGGTTTCAAAAACCCAGATATTCTCAGTTCCTAAACATAAGGTTTCAAAAACCCAGATATTCTCAGTTCCTAAACACTGGGTTTCACAAACCCAGATATTCTCAGTTCCCAAACACTAGGTTTCAAAAACCCATATATTCTCAGTTCCTAAACACTAGGTTTTGAAAACCCAGATATTCTCAGTTCCCAAACACAAGGTTTCAAAAACCCAGATATTCTCAGTTCCTAAACATTAGGTTTCGAAGACCCATATATTCTCAGTTCCCAAACACTAGGTTTCGAAAACCCAGATATTCTCAGTTCCTAAACACTAGGTTTTGAAAACCCAGATATTCTCAGTTCCCAAACACTAGGTTTCAAAAACCCAGATATTCTCAGTTCCCAAACACTAGGTTTCAAAAACCCAGATATTCTCAGTTCCCAAACACTAGGTTTCGAAAACCCAGATACTCTCAGTTCCCAAAAACCCAGATATTTTCAGATCCTAAACACTAGGTTTCGAAAACCCAGATATTCTCAGTTCCCAAACACTAGGTTTCAAAAACCCAGATATTCTCAGTTCCTAAACACTAGGTTTCAAAAACCCAGATATTCTCAGTTCCCAAACACTAGGTTTCAAAAACCCAGATATTCTCAGTTCCTAAACACTAGGTTTCGAAAACCCAGATATTCTCAGTTCCCAAACACTAGGTTTCAAAAGCCCAGATATTCTCAGTTCCTAAACACTTGGTTTCGAAAACCCAGATATTCTCCGTTCCCAAACACTTGGTTTCAAAAACCCAGATATTCTCAGTTCCTAAACACTAGGTTTCAAAAACCCAGATATTCTCAGTTCCCAAAACACTTGGTTTCGAAAACCCAGATATTCTCCGTTCCCAAACACTAGGTTTCGAAAACCCAGATATTCTCAGTTCCCAAACACTAGGTTTCGAAAACCCAGATATTCTCAGTTCCCAAACACTAGGTTTCAAAAACCCAGATATTCTCAGTTCCCAAACACTAGGTTTCAAAAACCCAGATATTCTCCGTTCCAAAACACTAGGTTTCAAAAACCCAGATATTCTCAGTTCCTAAACACTTGGTTTCGAAAACCCAGATATTCTCCGTTCCCAAACACTTGGTTTCGAAAACCCAGATATTCTCAGTTCCCAAACACTAGGTTTCAAAAACCCAGATATTCTCAGTTCCTAAACACTAGGTTTCAAAAATCCAGATATTCTCAGTTCCTAAACATTAGGATTCAAAAACCCAGATATTCTCAGTTCCTAAACACTTGGTTTCGAAAACCCAGATATTCTCCGTTCCAAAACACTAGGTTTCAAAAACCCAGATATTCTCCGTTCCAAAACACTAGGTTTCAAAAACCCAGATATTCTCCGTTCCAAAACACTAGGTTTCGAAAACCCAGATATTCTCCGTTCCAAAACACTAGGTTTCAAAAACCCATAAGTCCCCAAACACTAGGTTTCAAAAACCCAGATATTCTCAGTTCCTAAACACTAGGTTTCGAAAACCCAGATATTCTCAGTTCCCAAACACTAGGTTTCAAAAACCCAGATATTCTCAGTTCCTAAACACTAGGTTTCAAAAACCCAGATATTCTCAGTTCCTAAACACTAGGTTTCAAAAACCCAGATATTCTCAGTTCCTAAACACTGGGTTTCACAAACCCAGATATTCTCAGTTCCCAAACACTAGGTTTCAAAAACCCATATATTCTCAGTTCCTAAACACTAGGTTTTGAAAACCCAGATATTCTCAGTTCCCAAACACAAGGTTTCAAAAACCCAGATATTCTCAGTTCCTAAACATTAGGTTTCGAAGACCCATATATTCTCAGTTCCCAAACACTAGGTTTCGAAAACCCAGATATTCTCAGTTCCTAAACACTAGGTTTTGAAAACCCAGATATTCTCAGTTCCCAAACACTAGGTTTCAAAAACCCAGATATTCTCAGTTCCCAAACACTAGGTTTCAAAAACCCAGATATTCTCAGTTCCCAAACACTAGGTTTCGAAAACCCAGATACTCTCAGTTCCCAAAAACCCAGATATTTTCAGATCCTAAACACTAGGTTTCGAAAACCCAGATATTCTCAGTTCCCAAACACTAGGTTTCAAAAACCCAGATATTCTCAGTTCCTAAACACTAGGTTTCAAAAACCCAGATATTCTCAGTTCCCAAACACTAGGTTTCAAAAACCCAGATATTCTCAGTTCCTAAACACTAGGTTTCGAAAACCCAGATATTCTCAGTTCCCAAACACTAGGTTTCAAAAGCCCAGATATTCTCAGTTCCTAAACACTTGGTTTCGAAAACCCAGATATTCTCCGTTCCCAAACACTTGGTTTCAAAAACCCAGATATTCTCAGTTCCTAAACACTAGGTTTCAAAAACCCAGATATTCTCAGTTCCCAAAACACTTGGTTTCGAAAACCCAGATATTCTCCGTTCCCAAACACTAGGTTTCGAAAACCCAGATATTCTCAGTTCCCAAACACTAGGTTTCGAAAACCCAGATATTCTCAGTTCCCAAACACTAGGTTTCAAAAACCCAGATATTCTCAGTTCCCAAACACTAGGTTTCAAAAACCCAGATATTCTCCGTTCCAAAACACTAGGTTTCAAAAACCCAGATATTCTCAGTTCCTAAACACTTGGTTTCGAAAACCCAGATATTCTCCGTTCCCAAACACTTGGTTTCGAAAACCCAGATATTCTCAGTTCCCAAACACTAGGTTTCAAAAACCCAGATATTCTCAGTTCCTAAACACTAGGTTTCAAAAATCCAGATATTCTCAGTTCCTAAACATTAGGATTCAAAAACCCAGATATTCTCAGTTCCTAAACACTTGGTTTCGAAAACCCAGATATTCTCCGTTCCAAAACACTAGGTTTCAAAAACCCAGATATTCTCCGTTCCAAAACACTAGGTTTCAAAAACCCAGATATTCTCCGTTCCAAAACACTAGGTTTCGAAAACCCAGATATTCTCCGTTCCAAAACACTAGGTTTCAAAAACCCATAAGTCCCCAAACACTAGGTTTCAAAAACCCAGATATTCTCAGTTCCTAAACACTAGGTTTCGAAAACCCAGATATTCTCAGTTCCCAAACACTAGGTTTCAAAAACCCAGATATTCTCAGTTCCTAAACACTAGGTTTCAAAAACCCAGATATTCTCAGTTCCTAAACACTAGGTTTCAAAAACCCAGATATTCTCAGTTCCCAAACACTAGGTTTCAAAAGCCCAGATATTCTCAGTTCCTAAACACTAGGTTTCGAAAACCCAGATATTCTCAGTTCCCAAACACTAGGTTTCAAAAACCCAGATATTCTCAGTTCCTAAACACTAGGTTTCAAAAACCCAGATATTCTCAGTTCCCAAAACACTAGGTTTCGAAAACCCAGATATTCTCAGTTCCCAAACACTAGGTTTCAAAAACCCAGATATTCTCAGTTCCCAAACACTAGGTTTCAAAAACCCAGATATTCTCCGTTCCAAAACACTTGGTTTCAAAAACCCAGATATTCTCAGTTCCCAAAACACTAGGTTTCGAAAACCCAGATATTCTCAGTTCCCAAACACTAGGTTTCAAAAACCCAGATATTCTCAGTTCCCAAACACTAGGTTTCAAAAACCCAGATATTCTCCGTTCCAAAACACTTGGTTTCAAAAACCCAGATATTCTCAGTTCCCAAAACACTAGGTTTCGAAAACCCAGATATTCTCAGTTCCCAAACACTAGGTTTCAAAAACCCAGATATTCTCAGTTCCCAAACACTAGGTTTCAAAAACCCAGATATTCTCAGTTCCAAAACACTAGGTTTCGAAAACCCAGATATTCTCCGTTCCAAAACACTAGGTTTCAAATCCCAGATATTTGCAGCCCCCGAGAAACGTTTCAAATCCCAGATATTTGCAGCCCCCGAGAAACGTTTCAAATCCCAGATATTTGCAGCCCCCATGAAACGTATCAAATCCCAGATATTTGCAGCCCCCATGAAACGTTTCAAATCCCAGATATTTGCAGCCCCCGAGAAACGTTTCAAATCCCAGATATTTGCAGCCCCCGAGAAACGTTTCAAATCCCAGATATTTGCAGCCCCCGAGAAACGTTTCAAATCCCAGATATTTGCAGCCCCCGAGAAACGTTTCAAATCTCAGATATTTGCAGCCCCCGAGAAACGTTTCAAATCCCAGATATTTGCAGCCCCCATGAAACGTTTCAAATCCCAGATATTTGCAGCCCCCAAGAAACGCTTCAAATCCCAGATATTTACTCTTTTCAAAACCGATTTCGAGTCAAAGATATTTCTATTATTTCCAATTCAAGATATATCTAAACTAGATTAAATACCTATTTATTTGCAATATTAAAACTAATCAAATCCATTTATCTCAAACATGTCTACTCATAATAAACATTGCCATGAAACAAAGATTTCAAATCGCAATTTATATTTTTCGAACAAATTGGAAGGGAGAAGTTACGTCGGCGTGGCTTACAAGGCCAAGCCTACCGTACAACGATATTGAAATATTTAAAATATATTGAGCATTAATAGTACAAGTTCTTACGAAAATACTTTCCTTGTTTCACAGCCTCCTATTCGTTCTACAGTAGTTAGTTTGTTTACACATAATTTTAAGATATTTAATCTTTCATCGACAACTTCGGGCAACAAAGGTTTCTCTGTTCTAACTAAGAAAGCCGTATTTACGTTCCGAGAGCGCATTAAGGCTTCTCAGAGAAGTCCGCACTTCTCTCGGAACTTCATACTTTTACTTTAATTGAATTTAATCAACTTAAATTCACTTTCATTACAATATAACCTAATTTCAACCCACGTTAAGCGGCACGGTGAGTATCGAGTACCACTCTGCCCCGCGGTCCTATGGAAATGAAGAAATTGCCGAGTAACGTAGCGACTAGAGAGAGAGAGAGATTTGTCAGCGTGCTTGCCAAAGCAGGGGTTTTATAGAAGGGATAAGACACATTACCTAGAAAAGCATTACACTTCTCGTCTCTCGTGTCTTTTGGTTTATGGTTTTAATTGCTACTGACATATTTTAGCGGTTTTCGATGCAGGTTTCAAAAAATGATAGTTTCTATACAATTCTTAGTTCTTTGATTCTTTTACAATAAATTAATATGAAACCGCCATATATCCCATTACACACGAATTGTTTCTCCATCATGGCCAGCCATGGAAATAAGACAGGTTACAGGTCCAAAACCACTTTATTAATTACTCAGACTAGTTTTTTTATTCAAAAGCAGAGGGCCACGAGTCCCAGGGACTTGTTTATTAATTCTTAACTTTGATAAATATTGAAATATTAATCCTATGGAGGGAATTACTTGGCCCCTGTTTTACGAAAGCCCAAGTTTATAGTATTATTTGTGAATAGGACTATAACAAACTCAAAGGGCGTATATCAAGTACAACCTCCTCCAAAGTTTAGTGTAATGTTAATCCTATGGAGGGAATGTTCACGAACATTTTCCTCAATTACTCGGCCCCTGTTTGACGCAAATTTCCCTGATTTCCCTGAATTTTACTAAAACATTCGACCCGATTTTTCCAGGTTTTAAAGGTTTTCCAGGTTTGTATGAACCCTGATTCCTCGAATATTTAATCTTAGTAAAGCCTGGTTTTCACTGCCGAAAATTTCACGGAACAGTAAAAAAATCCGCAAAATTTTGCGGAAAGTTTCTTAAAAAAAAAGAGAAAAAAATGGCGGCAAAACGTTTTCACTAAAAACTTGTAATATGAACGAGTGCGAGCTCGTGGAGACCAAGGCTTACCAGTTATGTTGAAAATGCACCATTAGCAACCTATTGATTTTCTTTATAATTTATTGAAATTGTAAAAACGTTCATTTTTATCATATAAATAACGATTAAGCCAAACTTCTTTAGCAAATCGTTAAACAAACATTCGACAACACAAACGCCTTAAATTTAAAAAATGGCGTCGGTAAAAACCTCGCAAGCTGACCAAAAACCAAGCCTATGACGTCACGCATTTGTCGATTCCGATTGGCCACCACTTTCCTTTACGTGGAAATTTGCGGAAAAATAAAAAACCAATTCCACGTTTGCCGCACGGAAAACGCGATTTTTCCTGCGTTTTGGGCCAGTGAAAACCAGGCTTAAGAATTTTCTGCCATGAACCTTCTATATAATGGACCAGAATCTTATGGTGGATCCCATGTTAAAGTTTTCTCACTAATGTGTCTCAAAACACAGCCCACTCGATCACGCAAGTTGCACACGCTATAGAAGCCCCTTCAAACAGCCAAAAGTCAAGAATATGACCGATTAGTACTCCTTGGTCAAACGAGTCTAAGAATTAGCATTATGTCTATGGGAAAATGCCGTTTTTTGGAGTAAAATGGGCTTAATTTCGCTTTTTGTGGATCAAATGTCATGAAATTTTAGGAAGAGGTGCGTAGTATCGTTTTCTAAAGTCCTACAAATTTTGAAATTTCAAGCGTGAATAGTTCTTTAGTTAAAAAATAAACACTAGGCCCAAACAATCCCGCTGATAATGTTCTTCATCAAAATACTGTATTTAAGGGCTTATATTTTATTTATTATTACAATTAACTAGTCGTTAAAGCTAATTGGAAAATATGTGAAAACCAAGTACTACAAGTATTGGGGGAAAAATTATTTATTTGAATAATTTGCCCAGCGCGTTTTAAAATGGCTAGAAGTCATCCAGAGTTGAAAAAACCACAAACTGAAAGTTTGATAATTTTTAGAAAAATAACTATCAGTCCTAAGCCTTTCAAAATATTTTCTAAATTTTTAGTGTACTTTAACTTACAAATAGTAAAAAAATCAGGAAGCTAGAGCTTACATTTTTCACTTTCCTATAAAAGTTTGTTCATCAACTCGACAATTCCCCCTAACATTTCAGTGCTTTTTGTCTCAAAAATCGAGACTCGTTCATGTTTTTACCAGCTTTTCCACTACACCCTCTCGATTCTCGAAAATACATGGGTTTTGAATTCTTTGGACGGGCTTCTATAGCGCGTGCAACTTGCGTGATCGAGTGGGCTGTGCTCAAAATAAAGAAAAAAGGTAGCTAGTAGCAGACGACAAGGTCTTGGAGAGAGATGGTACAATGTAAACAAGTAAAATGGCCGCTTAGTCTCATTTCGCTAAGCCTTGGGACTAATGTTAACTTTTTGCATCTATTTAAACATAGAGTTTAATAAAGTAATTAAAAATAGGAAAAATAAAGATTTGCGCGTTTGGAAATTGTGAAAGTGATTCCCAAAAGCACGGCCACGTTTGTTTACATTTTACCGCGGGTGCGCGTACCCTGCGAAATTGGCGAACTACTGCGTACAGACGTTGCAAGCAAGCAGAAAAAAACCTCCCAGTTTCAGTTCTGGTCCTTCTGGATTGAAGGTTCATGATTGGTTTTAACTCCGCCTTAGCCAACTACGAGTTCTGGTTGGTGCCTGAAATCAAAAGTAGATAGGGGGAAAGTAAAGCACTTGGAAGATCCCCCGCGCCATGAAAACCTAGAAACCCCCTTTCCTCTCTCTCACAGTTCCTACCCCCTCGCGTAGGAGAGGTATTGCACATTGCCAGTGCCTATTTGCAACTGAAAAATAGTTCTGTAAACAGTTTTAAAAGGACTCCTACTAGCTAAGGCTTAACGAGATCGCATACGGATATACGGTAAAGCAACATCTGTGAGTGGAAACGTTAAAATTAATAAATGACGATCTTTTTACCACGGACGATACTGGAAGTAGAATAAGAATATTTAACTCTATGAAAGGTAATGGATCCATGAACGAACTGTTATAGGATAAGATTTGCCAATGTGATCTTCTTAAGTCAAAACATGAAGAAGATAGTGGTGGTTATTCCGCATTTCTTTTTGCCTGGACTAGGTGGATTAGTCAACTAAAATGGGCCCGACCCTGTAATTATATGTGACATAAGGAAATACAAAAATTAAAGGATAAAAATCAGCGCCCCCAATTTTTAAACGATGTGACACTTGGTCGATTTGAATTTTCCTTTAGAGCAGACAATTTCACCGGCTACTGTCCCGGGTCGCTGCCGTCGCTATGAACTACCTCTCAAAAAAAAATCGATAAGGGGTTGGGGTGTTTTCTCAAATGTCATTGGCTAACTCTCATTGGGGGTAAGAGAGAGGAGAGATAGCTTCTAAACTTAGAGGAAACCCACAGTCAAAGGTGGGGGACCATCCTCGAACTTTACTTTCCCCCTATCTACTTTTGCTAAAATGTAGCCAAGGCCCGAATTGTCTGTGAAATTAAAATTAAAATTAATTATTTATTTAATTTATTTTAAACAGAGGTGTTGGTACGAATATAACAGAAGGAATTAGCGGCATCTCTGGGTAAGTTTTGATTGATCTCTCGTCTTACCCTTATTCATTAATTCATTAAAAGTTTGCGCAGCTCTCGATTAATACTAACTAATTACTATACCTTGCTAATACTCCATACATTTTTCTCTTTATACACGTTTAATATATAGTGTTTAGATTTAATTTTGGTTTTGAGCAGTACGGCATTTATAATCCACCTTATTCCCGATGCGACTGCCTGCCTATAGGCTTATAGCACTATTTTTACTGACAAATCAGGGTCGAAATGATGCATCGTCTGCTTCATAGTAGAAACGTTTCAATAGGTTCCAGGGCCGGAAATAACAAAAATTGTCCACTGGAGTGTGCAAAAATAGTGTCGCTTCTCCATTCTCAAGCTATAAAAACTTCGGAAAACTTATTGGTCAAACTGTCCAGTGACACCCTTAGTTTTAAAAAAAATTATGGGACATTTTAAAATTTTATTGGACAATGTCCATTGTCCTGTGCTTATTTCCGGCCCTGATAGGTTCTATCGTGAGTCCATGGATAAAGAATGAAAATGAGCCTTAAAAGGTCGGGGAAATATAAAATGGACCTAAAAGGTCAGGGAAAAGTCAGCGAAATTTAAAATAGGCCTAAAAGGTCAGGGAAAGTTAGGAAAAATGAAAATGAGCCTTAAAATGTCAGGAAAATTTAAAATGGACCTAAAAGGTCAGGGAAAAGTTAGGGAAATTGAAAATGAGCCTAAAAGGTCAGGGAAAAGTTAGGGAAATTGAAAATGAGCCTAAAAGGTCAGGGAAAAGTTAGGGAAATTGAAAATGAGCCTAAAATGTCAGGGAAAAGTTAGGGAAATTGAAAATGAGCCAAAAATGTCAGGGAAATTGAAAATGAGCCTAAAATGTCAGGGAAATTGAAAATGAGCCTAAAATGTCAGGGAAATTGAAAATGAGCCTAAAATGTCCGGGAAATTGAAAATGAGCCTAAAAGGTCAGGGAAAAGTCAGCCCTTACCCAAAAATGGACCTCCAATTATTTTTAGTGACAAATCAGGGTCGAAATGAGGCGTCGTCTGCTTCATAGTAGAAAATTTTCAATATTTTCTGTCGTGGGTCCATGGATAAAGATTGCGCGCAGCTTATTCTGTATATACGCGCCGAGCGAGGCGCCGCGTTAGCCACCTAGCGGATTTTAGAAGAACAAATTGGCGGGAAAATTACCGCGTCTTTAAATGAAGCCATAGGCTTCTTGTGTAGTTAGTTGTAGGAATTATTACTGAAATTTCCCAGAAAGGGTGAAATTTTAACAGTTTTCGAAATTCTAGAATTCATTGCGTTAAAATAATTGAATGGATTAACGCGCTTAAAGAGAAAAAGTAACTTTTTAGACTATCTTATCTAATCCCAGCACCCAAATTTCCAAATTAAATGTACAGGTACAGTACAGTTAACCTCAAAAATGTGTCTGTCTAGAATCACTTGCTAGTTAATTTAATTAACTCACAACATTAACATATTTATTTAATTCGAACACTTACATAGGTGGTAATATCATAAACTTGCTTGGTTACAGAAGTTTCCCTTGTACACTCTCCAGTGACTTCGGTATTTCGTTTAGTTTACTAGTATCTCTTTACGTTAAAAATATGTTCATTTTTTATTAGATTTTAGACTATTCGAAGAGTAGAATCCCTAAAATAATTTTGTAAACCTTCTCATGCTAAAAATCCGACGTATTTTACAATTGTAGCGCTCCCCATCTTTAAATTGCCAATCTACCATTCGCGAATTTCCCGCCAAGAGTTTTCAATTCAATCCGCTAGAGGCGCTGCTTGCTACTTTACCTCTCAATCCTCGGCGCGTATATACTCTGTTCCAGTTTCGGTGGGTTGTCAGAATTTCCAAAGCTAGCTAGGTTTTAATGTAACGTATTTTTGTACGTGATGACAACAAACTATAGCAATATTTATTTTTGGATTTTCAATTCGTATAAAATTTTTATTTTATCTTTTCATGAAAATAAATTTTTACAGAACTTTTATCCATAGAAATTAGGTTAAATAATTAGATTAAATAATTTGGTTAGTGTGAGAATCCATCAAGATAAGTTTCAAGTTAATTAATGCGTTAATGGAAAAATTTTGGGTCTGGTTTAATTGAAACAAATGACGCGATAGATGCTCCCAAAGTCGTGGACAGAAGGACCCCTTTAAAGGGACTGCAAAGACGCTATCGGTGGCACCACGTGACAACAAGATACAAAGACTCAACATAGAGTGAAACTGGACATTTAGTCCTTGTTTTTCTCGAGATTGCAGCGCCAATTTCCCGTAGTGGTAGTTTTCGAAATAAAACGAACTAAACTTCTTTGAACCACGCCTCTCCTCGGTCACGTGACTCTGACGTATTTCATATAATTTTTACCCACCCTCGATCCCTACTTTACAGTCCCTTTAAGCTTAATTAAGCTCTCGTGGAAGACTTCTGATTGGTTCCTAACTGCCTTGCTTCGTTAAAGATTAGCTAGCATATTAGGGACGCCTCAGGAGCCGACATTTGCTTTAGTAGCGGATAGAGACAATTAAGATTGCTCCATCAACAATTGCTAATTAATTCTTGGCTTTAATTACATGATCCATAGTGAGCTTTTAAAGCTCTTAGCGAAATACAAGGGATCAAGATGAAAAAGTTCAGGTTTACTGCATTCTGGGCTTTTAATCAGGAAAATTTTGAAAAATGTATATCTGTAATTTGTTCCTTATAGTATTTTATACGTCATTCTGCGAAAATGTAGGATTTTATATGTCATTCTGCGAAAATGTAGGATTTTATATGTCATTCTGCGAAAATGGGGGCTGATTGTATTGTTCATAATGCGAAACTAAGATTTTGTTCATACAGTGAAATTGTAGGATTTTATTGTTCATTCTGCGAAAACGCAGGATTTTATAGGTCATTCGGCGAAAACGCAGAATTTTATAGGTCATTCGGCGAAAACGCAGGATTTTATAGGTCATTCGGCGAAAACGCAGGATTTTATAGGTCATTCGGCGAAAACGCAGGATTTTATAGGTCATTCGGCGAAAACGCAGGATTTTATAGGTCATTCGGCGAAAACGCAGGATTTTATAGGTCATTCGGCGAAAACGCAGGATTTTATAGGTCATTCGGCGAAAACGCAGAATTTTATTGTTAATTCTGCGGAAATGTAGGATTTTGTTTATTCTGCGAAAATGTGGGATTTTATAGGTCATTCTATGAAAATGTAGAATTTTCTCGTTCATTCTGTGAAAATATAGAATTTCACTTCTGATACGTGTGTCTGTTTAAGTTGGAAATCATTTTATTATAAAGTGCCCTCGTCATTAACGAGTGTTTATGACCAGCATTTTATAATCCATTGCAACTTATTTTCAAATAATCACCATCTGTCTTCGGGAGCTATAAATTTATCACTCTGGTGAACATTAACAAGATGACCCAGTGATATTACACTTTTTCTCGCCCTCTAGTGACAATAATTATTATTACTTTATTCATCATAAGATGCCCCCGTCTAATTTAGAATTTTCGGGTTTTATTCATGGTTTAATCGATCAAGTAATCAAATTACATTAACCTAATCATTAGGTTACTTATATAGTTTGATGTTTTTATTACGATTAGCCATACTTGCGCGTTAATTTATTTTCTCAACAAATTAAAATTAGTAATTGAATGGTAATTGTTTGAATGGATTGAGCTGGTTTATAAAAATGCGTGGGATCTCGTATCTTTAAACGCGATTGTCCTTCTTGGAAAGTGCGTAGAATCTCTCAAATTGAAAGCGGGGCAATTAGACGCGGGATAAGGGTGTCAGGTGCCCAGAATTAAGAATAGAATGCGATGAATAGAAGACGCGTGCTTTTTGCTTTTCATTTTCCAGGTTACGGATAATAATTTAGGAATCTTAAAGGTAGCGCGATAGTTTTTCCATGGATAAAGAATGCCTGAGAGCGTGAAATTTGTTTTCACGCTATAGGATAGGCAACTCCCTATCTCGAACGACAGCTTATGCTGTATATACTCATGTTACAACATCGGTTGTCAGCACGCCCAAACCTAGGTCTCGATGTAACCTAGCCTTGTACGTGCTGTCAAGAGACAAAAAACTTCAGGATCTTCAGGATTTAAAATCGTTTAAAATATCCCGAAGTTTTTTAGCCTCTTGTCAGCACGCACAAGGCTAAATTAAATTGAGACCTAGGTTTGCGAGTGCTGACAACCGATCTTGTAATAGAGTATATACGGAATAAGCTGTCGTTCGAGATAGGGAGTTGCCGATCCTATAGCGTGATAATAAAATTTCAAGCTCACGCGCATTCTTTATCCAGGGTTTTTCGCTACATACTTTGGTGAACATCTAACGATGGGCTATTATTTTCACTCGGTCTGAAGAAAAAGTATCGTTCGCCTTTTTAAAGGGAGAGTGAAAACGGAAAAGAAGCGGTCATGATTTAAATAAGAGTTCGGTGCGGATGCGCAATGCCACATATTTTTGAAGAAACTTTTTAAATGACATCCGTTGGGAAATGTCACGATCAATTATAGCATTTCGCTAACATACGTTGGGAAATGCTATAATTGATTTTAAATTTTAGCCAGACTTAAGTAAAGAATGAAAACGAAACCCTAAACCAAATTCATTTCAATCGCTTACGTATTTCCTATTCGTAACCCTAAGAAAAATTCTCTTTCAAACGCTTACGCGTCATAGGCAGTCTATAGGGGGCTATCCATAGGCGATTTCAAAAGGGGGTCTAGGGGCTATTCGCTAAATCATTGGCGATTTTTAAGGTCACTCGAGTTGCTACTCACTTATTCAATGGTGACCTATACTTAATAATTGGTAATATTTAAAGGGAATCGAGGAGCTATTCACTAATTCATAAGTAATGATTGGCGATTCGAGCGACTACTAACTCAATCATTTTCGATTTTAAAAGAGCCGAGAGGCAACCCACTTATTCATAGCCGATTTATAAAGGGAGTCGAGGGGCTACTCACTTAATCATTGCCTGTTTTAGTGGGTGTCGAGGGGCTACTCACTTTATCTTTGGAGATTTTAATAGGGAGTCGAGGGGCTACTCGCTTAATCATTGCCTGTTTTTAATGGTAGTCGAGGGGCTACTCACTCAATCTTTGGCGACTTATAAAAGGGAGTCGGGGAGGCTACAGAATGATTCCTCTTAGCTGTATGGAATTTACAACGCTAGTATAGCTACGTAGATGGTTGCCGTTTTTGCTTTGCGCCATCTATCGGATGGTGCAAAGGTTTAGTCCGACTATTTTTTACGGCTGGGCGCGCCTTTTTCCCCCATTTTCCACCTCTTTTTCCCGTGCGGAATTCAGAAATTTTTAAAAAGTACTCAGTATCACACTTAGGTGGCTCTGCAACGTGAAATAATTTTATTTATTTATGAAATTATTTTCCTCCTCGGCCGGGTTTCGATCCCGCACCATCCACAGAGCTCTCACTCCACGGATTGACGCCTTTACGCTCTCGGCCGTCTAGTCATATTAACAAGCTCCAAGGGGTGCTTATTTCCGAAAAAAAACGTCTCGCTATAAGAAAAATTCTCTCTCCTCTCCGCGCAGTCGCGAGTGACGTAGCTGGATCCCAACAGCCTTTCGGAAGTAGATTTTTGGGGGTATTACGCGGATTTCAAAAATGTCTGTCTTAGCAAAATGCGTGAAGTGGAATATTTTTCAATTTCATATTATAACGTATACGTTTGCAAATTCTTAACACAGTAGACCTAAATGAATATATAACTTCTTAATTTTTGATTCTGTAAATTCAGGTCTCAATAGTCCATTTTATTTTTAACAATATAAACATACAAAAATGAGGTAGAAATTTAGAAAATTGTGAAAGTTTATCACATACTTTATCTTTAACATGTGTTGTAATTAGAAAACTTTGTTTACAAATAAATTTATTGACTAGCCTAAAAACGCTATCAAGTGTAGAACCAAATTTATCACAAATTTATATGAGAATTATAATTATTCTGTTTCTACTTAGTGAGCTTTTCCATTTTCTTCTCCCGCTTCCTTTCTTGCGCTTCACCCAGAGTAGTTAAATTTATGAATTTTATCCTGATATGCGTTCTCATCTTTATGTAAGTAAAAATTATCTCTCTTGGGTATTGAGGAAATAATTTAAAAATTTTCTCAGTAAGATTTTTAATAACTCCCCTCTCTTTGCTTATTGAAATTCCTTTATATTTAGTCGGCCCTCTATGATGGTCGAGAAAACATTTTTCAAAGGTATTTACATCACTTAAAAAATTTTTGGATGGAACTGTAGCGCCCCCATAACTTAATTGAGAAACCCACGAAGGAATATCATAGGAATGATATGCTAGGGTATTGGAAGAGCTTTTCAATTGCAGATTAGGATATTTATCAACAAATTTTCTCGCAACCCAGCCAGCTAAATACTCCATTCCACCCTCTTCTTGGGCAGTTAATTTTCCCCCCATATTTTCCTTGTTATTTACCTGTACTTTTGATGAAGAACTAGCATTTTTTCTGTTAATTTTCATTGTATTTAAATTTGTTAAGTTTTGAAATCTAGGGTTTTTTTTAAGAGGCGAGTGCGTGGGAGAAACAACAGCGTTAATGGAATGAACAACAGTATCATTAAGATCTTCACACAAACTCTCACTGGTATCTTCCATTATATCGCTATCTTCTAAAACAATATCTGATTCTTTTAGAACCCGCGTTACAAAGTATTCATCTGATGTTTGCGATACCGTATTAACATTTGATTTCACTATTCCATTATTTTTTCCCAGGACAATCATCCTAATCCTGTAAAATGCATTTAGAGGAGTTGGATGATCATCCAAACCCCCTCTTGTCCTTAATTGTGAAAAGAAGTTTTCTAAACAATCCTGATTTAATCTGTGTGTTAAGATGTACTTAATTCCGTACTTCCTTTTCAAGTCATAATATAGATTTTTGAGAGAACTGTTGGAAATTATAATAGCTTTCTGAAAAATTTGTAAGGACCCATTCTTCTTGCCATCGCAAATCATGGCATTCATAGTATATGACATTTTGTCTAAAATTTCATTTTGGGCAGGCAAATTCATGCCATACCCACATTTAGATTCTGGGGTATCAAATTTAACGTAACTGTTCATAACATCAAACCAGCTATTTATTATTTCTAGGAACTCTGCTGTTTCGTCACTAAACCCCATTCTTTTCACAGCTGTTGCCACATTATGTGATAAAAGCTCAGCCGCTAGCCTCACATTTTGCCTTTGAGTTTTAACACAGTTAAAATGTAAGTCAGTCAGCTTTGGACACATCTTGATTTCACCCCTATCTTGCTGGAACATTCGCAATACGGGTTCTTTCGAAATTTTTTCATCATCAAGAATGAACCCTGTGTCCAAAAACCAGTTTCTCACTAATTTTAGTAGATGGGGGGCATCAGCAAAACAATAAATTATTTGACTAGAGTCAGCAGGGTTTGTAAACCAAGTTCTATTAAGTGACACACCTCCACAATCCCTGGTTGCCTCCACCCATATCATTTACACATGCAACCACTTCAAAGCCAGCTTTTTTTAACTCAACTATGGCTGATGAAAGCACTGACTTGGTCATTTTTTGATCTAGTCCCAGATATATTGGCTGCTTCCAGTTGGTTAATAACCCACGCGCCATAATGACCTGTAGCTGACTATGAGGACCAACAACTTTGTCATTTTTGACATCATACTCCAATAGTGACCTAACCTTAACCTCATCAAACGTTAGTACTACCAGTTTCTCTTTAATGTCCATGGTTTGCCCATTGGCTCTCATTATGTTTATGATGTCATGCAGCAAACCCTGACTAAAATCGAGCTTGGCAGCATAGCGTCTTAGCGTTGAAAGGTGCGGCAACGGATAGTTGCACTTTTCTCTAAGATAGACGTAGCTTCGTTTACCCAAATATCTTAGTGCAAAAGCGTTTGCTAAATCTTCATTTCCCCACCGAACCTTTCTCTTCCCCATAATTAATCTGACTTGGCAAGGACTAAAAACCTTACTTAGTAAAGACCGGCAATGGCTTTGTTCTTTTTCAAGCATGAAATTCCTTTTCTTAATCAATTTGTTGTCTTTTTTTAAACTACGGTTAGAATATGTTAATGCAAATAATTTATAACCCATATCTCCTATTTTTTTTGCTTTTTAAGCAATTTAAAACGAAGATTGCTTTCCCTTCTTTCAGATATTTTTTTCTTTGCTCTTAATTTTTGTATTATTTCCAATGCATTACAATTGCAATTATTCCTTGAATGGGGCGGGACTTTGAAACATTGCCATGCCGAATAGAAAGGCTTTGGAATTTCAACTTCATTTGTTGATGATCTGCAAGCGTGTGATGATAATCCCTCTAAGTTATTAATGCTTTCTGATAAACCCTGAGATTTATTTGTAGTTTCTGATAGACCCAAAGAGTTATTTGTAGCTTCTGATAAACACAAACAGTTATTTGTAGCTTCTGATAAACACAAACAGTTATTTGTAGCTTCTGATAAACACAAACAGTTATTTGTAGCTTCTGATAAACACAAACAGTTATTTGTAGCTTCTGATAAACACAAGTTGTTATTTGTAGCTTCTGATAAACACAAGTTATTGTTTGTAGTTTCTGATACACATGGAGTTTTATCGGTGGTGTCTAAAGAATGCAGAGAGTTATCGGTGCTTTCTAAAGAGTGCAGAGAGTTATCGGTGGTTTCTAAAGAATGCGGAGAGTTTTCGGTGGTTTCTAAAGAATGCGGAGAGTTTTCGGTGGTTTCTAAAGAATGCGGAGAGTTTTCGGTGGTTTCTAAAGAATGCGGAGAGTTTTCGGTGGTTTCTAAAGAATGCGGAGAGTTTTCGGTGGTTTCTAAAGAATGCGGAGAGTTTTCGGTGGTTTCTAAAGAATGCATGGAGACTGAATTTGAGTTAAGCAATGTTAAAGCTAAGTCTCTGTGAGTTGATCCTATTGAAGTATCGTCATTTGTTAAGTTGTAATCTGGCTTTGGTAATGATAGTGTACATTCATCACTTGACGATGAATCTTTAAAATGCTTTTTTCTAATTGGAGTACTCTGATAACCATCAAATGTTTTGAAATTTAAAGCATCTCCATTGGAGGTACCTGGTGAGATATCACTTGAACCACAAATAATATTATAGGAACTTTTGTTGCTATCACAGGTGTATTCCGAAAGCAATCCTTCTATAACGGAGAAACTTTCCAGAGTTTCGGCTTTCTCTGTAGTAGGTTTCCATGATTTTTGATTAAGAATAGAATCCTTAGGACGAATCACAAAATTCGTGTGAGGTTTGTCTGATGACATTTGAAAAGGCAGATCATTCACAGATCTAAGAGGAGTCTTGATGACATCATCTATAGTATGTTTTGATGACAATTCAGTCGTAGTTGAATCATTAGGCTGAGAGGAAGTGGTCTCATCCTATAAAGTTTCATATCCCACTTAAAATTATTTCTATTTAATGAGGTTATAAATTAACATTTACAAACCTGCACATCGATAGACTTCCGCAACCTATCTCTTGATTTTCTTTCAGTAGTTTGGCACACAACATTTATAGGCAAGTTGATTGAGGGGACTGCGTTTGGAACTAATAACCTCTTCGGTTTTGTTTTCATCAATTCAGCCCTTAAATCTCTCTCAAAATCTTTTGGAGTAAAATGTTCTGAGCATATCCGAGCGTATTTAGGATTTATGTTATCTTGGCCCTCTTGGGAACGTCCACATTTGCTGATCCACTTTAGCCTTAAATTAATTTCAGACGGGAATCTATGATACGATATACCTTTTGTCCTTATTAAAGAATTGTCACAGTCAAGCACGGAGCACCGCAGGCCAGGCATTTTATTTCTTAAATGGAAAGACGAAAGTTGTAGCTAAGCCTTGGCCGCTATAATTTATGAAATTTAGTTTAATAGTAATACCACTCATGTATTGCTTGAAATTAGCATAAAAACTTTCAAAGCTCGAAATTTTTAATTTACATTTTTAATCAACCGCAGCATTACGCGGCAAGTCCCCGGCCAAACTTCGCACTCGTTACTGGGTTCCCGGCTTCCCGAATCCCGCGTTTAACCTTCCTCCTATAGGAGGAACGGGCCCATTATTCGAGAGGATGCTCAAACGCGAAGTCTTGTTTCCTTTGGTTCCCCGGGATCCAACCACGTCATAAGAAGGGAAAAAACCAAAGTATTGCCCCCCGTTTTTCGAGCCAGATTTTTCGTTTTAAAAAACGGCTTTATAAGCCAACCTTATAATACGAAGTTTCTATAAGAACCTTGAACAAGCTCGAGTTATGTTGCTTAAACCTAGCATCTCTCTCACGTCGGCAGCCGGCGCGTTCCTCTCGCGTCTTGCTTAGTTGGGGCAGGGAGGAGGGAACTTTGTTCGAGGCGGCGTCGCGGCGAGTCTCACGTTTCCATGGTAGCGCGCCTATACAATGCCGAGAACTGAAATCTCTTGGCGGGAAATTCGCGAATGGTAGATGGGCAGTTTAAAACGGGTAGCGCTACAATTATTAAATACGTCGCGTTTTTAGCATTAGAAGGTTTACAAAATAATTTTAGGAATTGTACTCGTCGGAAAGTCTGAAATATAATAAAAACTAAACACATTTTTAAAGTAAGAGATATTTGATTTGTAAACCAAAAGAAATTAATACCGTAGTCTCTGGAGAGTGTATCAGGGAAACCTCTGTAACTAAGCAAGTTTATGATATTACCATCTCTGTAAGTGTTCGAATTAAATAAATATATATTAAAATATATATTTGAGGTTAACCATACCTGTACATTTAATTTGGGAATTTAGGTTTTGGGATTAGATAAGCTAAAGTCTAAAAACTTATTTTTTCTCTTTAAGCGCGTTACAATTTTGGACAAACAAAAACGATAATTTGATGTTTAATTCTACAGGACCGGTAGGCCCTTGTAGATATGACTTGATACTCTTTTGTAACGTTAAAGCAAAATTCACATGCTTTTACCAATTTTCCTATGGAGATTAACATGGGGTTTTTCATGATATTTAGCAGCCTCTAACTGAAAAACTAGAGCGAAGTTACTTTTCGGAATACTCTTAATTTAACAATTAAGTATTCAGGGTGTGCCTTTTGCAAGTGTCATGAAAAACAATTAAGTCTAAGTATGTTAATTTTAGTTAATTACGGAAGTACGGCTCTTGAGTTAAACGTCAGGTTAACCTGTTAGCGCGCTGATACCCATTTCTTCAATTTTCAACCAGATTGAGAACAAGGGAGGGCCTAGCTTTGTGCCTGATAACAAGTTATGTTGACGTTTTCAATTTGCTTCATTCTGTGGAAGTTGAACCTATAGCGCGAGCAGCCTGCGTCCGCGAGTCGCGTGATCCAGGTACTTGTGGGTACTTGTAGGTGCTTGTGGGTACTTGTAGATGCTTGTGGGTGCTTGTAGGTACTTGTGGGTGCTTGTAGGTACTTGTGGGTTCTTGTGGGTTCTTGTGGGTACTTGTGGGTGCTTGTAGGTACTTGTGGGTTCTTGTGGGTACTTGTGGGTACTTGTAGGTGCTTGTGTGTGTTTGTAGGTACTTGTGGGTGCTTGTAGGTAATTTTGGGTACTTGTGGGTGCTTTTAGGTACTTGTGGGTACTCATGGGTGCTTTTAGGTACTTGTGGGTGCTTTTAGGTACTTGTGGGTACTTGTGGGTGCTTGTAGGTACTTGTGGGTACTTGTGGGTGCTTGTAGGTACTTGTGGGTACTTGTGGGTGCTTGTAGGTACTTGTGGGTGCTTGTGGGTACTTGCCCCGGGTGCTTGCCCAGGGTACTTGTGGGTGCTTGCCCAGGGTACTTGTGGGTGTTTGTAGGTACTTGTGGGTGATTGTAGGTACTTGTAGGTACTTGTGGGTGCTTGTAGGTACTTGTGGGTGCTTGTAGGTGCTTGTGGGTGTTTATAGGTACTTGTGGGTGCTTGTGGGTGTTTATAGGTACTTGTGGGTGCTTGTAGGTACTTGTGGGTGCTTGTAGGTACTTGTGGGTGCTTGTAGGTACTTGTGGGTGCTTGTAGGTACTTGTGGGTGCTTGTAGGTACTTGTGGGTGCTTGTAGGTACTTGTGGGTGCTTGTAGGTACTTGTGGGTACTAGTAGGTACTTGTGGGTACTAGTAGGTACTTGTGGGTACTTGTAGGTACTTGTAGGTACTTGTGGGTACTTGTAGGTACTTGTGGGTACTTGTAGGTACTTGTGGGTACTTGTAGGTACTTGTGGGTACTTGTAGGTACTTGTAGGTACTTGTGGGTACTTGTAGGTACTTGTGGGTACTTGTAGGTACTTGTGGGTACTTGTAGGTACTTGTGGGTACTTGTGAGTGCTTGTAGGTACTTGTGAGTGCTTGTGGGTACTTGTGGGTGCTTGTAGGTACTTGTTGGTGCTTGTAGGTACTTGTGGGTGCTTGTAGGTACTTGTGGGTACTTGTAGGTACTTGTGGGTACTTGTAGGTACTTGTAGGTACTTGTGGGTACTAGTAGGTACTTGTGAGTGCTTGTAGGTACTTGTGAGTGCTTGTAGGTACTTGTGAGTGCTTGTAGGTACTTGTGAGTGCTTGTAGGTACTTGTGGGTGCTTGTAGGTACTTGTGGGTGCTTGTCGGTGTTTGTAGGTGCTTGTCGGTGTTTGTAGGTACTTGTGGGTGCTTGTAGGTACTTGTGGGTGCTTGTGGATACTTGTAGGTACTTGTGGATACTTGTAGGTACTTGTGGATACTTGTAGGTACTTGTGGGTACTTGTAGGTACTTGTGGGTACTTGTAGGTACTTGTGAGTGCTTGTAGGTACTTGTGAGTGCTTGTAGGTACTTGTGAGTGCTTGTAGGTACTTGTGAGTGCTTGTAGGTACTTGTGAGTGCTTGTAGGTGCTTGTGGGTGCTTGTGGGTACTTGTGGGTGCTTGTAGGTACTTGTTGGTGCTTGTAGGTACTTGTGGGTGCTTGTAGGTACTTGTGAGTGCTTGTAGGTACTTGTGGGTGCTTGTAGGTACTTGTGGGTGCTTGTGGGTACTTGTGGGTGCTTGTGGGTACTTGTGGGTGCTTGTGGGTACTTGTGGGTGATTGTGGGTACGTGTGGGTGATTGTAGGTACTTTTGGGTGATTGTAGTTACTTGTGGGTGCTTGTAGGTACTTGTGGGTGATTTTAGTTACTTGTGGGTGCTTGTAGGTACTTGTGGGTGATTGTAGTTACTTGTGGGTGCTTGTAGGTACTTGTGGGCGATTGTAGGTACTTGTGGGTACTTGCCCCGGGTACTTGTGGGTGCTTGTAGGTACTTGTGGGTGCTTGTAGGTACTTGTGGGTACTTGTGGGTGCTTGTAGGTACTTGTGGGTACTTGTGGGTGCTTGTAGGTACTTGTGGGTACTTGTGGGTGCTTGTAGGTACTTGTGGGTGCTTGTGGGTACTTGCCCCGGGTGCTTGCCCAGGGTACTTGTGGGTGTTTGTAGGTACTTGTGGGTGATTGTAGGTACTTGTAGGTACTTGTGGGTGCTTGTAGGTGCTTGTGGGTGTTTATAGGTACTTGTGGGTGCTTGTGGGTGTTTATAGGTACTTGTGGGTACTTGTGGGTGCTTGTAGGTACTTGTGGGTGCTTGTAGGTACTTGTGGGTGCTTGTAGGTACTTGTGGGTACTAGTAGGTACTTGTGGGTACTAGTAGGTACTTGTGGGTACTAGTAGGTACTTGTGGGTACTTGTGGGTACTTGTAGGTACTTGTGGGTACTTGTAGGTACTTTTGGGTACTAGTAGGTACTTGTAGATACTTGTGGGTGCTTGTAGATACTTGTGGGTGCTTGTAGGTACTTGTGGGTGCTTGTAGGTACTTGTGGGTACCTGTGGGTGCTTGTAGGTACTTGTGGGTGCTTGTAGGTGTTTGTAGGTGCTTGTCGGTGTTTGTAGGTGCTTGTCGGTGCTTGTAGGTACTTGTGGGTGCTTGTAGGTACTTGTGGGTACTAGTAGGTACTTGTGGGTACTTGTAGGTACTTGTGGGTACTAGTAGGTACTTGTGGGTACTTGTGGGTACTTGTAGGTACTTGTGGGTACTTGTAGGTACTTGTGGGTACTTGTAGGTACTTGTGGGTACTTGTAGGTACTTGTGGGTACTTGTAGGTACTTGTGGGTACTAGTAGGTACTTGTAGATACTTGTGGGTGCTTGTAGATACTTGTGGGTGCTTGTAGGTACTTGTGGGTGCTTGTAGGTACTTGTGGGTACCTGTGGGTGCTTGTAGGTACTTGTGGGTGCTTGTAGGTGTTTGTAGGTGCTTGTCGGTGTTTGTAGGTGCTTGTCGGTGTTTGTAGGTACTTGTGGGTACTTGTGGGTGCTTGTGGATACTTGTGGGTGCTTGTGGGTACTTGTAGTACTTGTGGATACTTGTAGGTACTTGTGGGTACTTGTAGGTACTTGTGGGTACTTGTAGGTACTTGTGGGTACTTGTGAGTGCTTGTAGGTACTTGTGAGTGCTTGTAGGTACTTGTGAGTGCTTGTAGGTACTTGTGAGTGCTTGTAGGTACTTGTGAGTGCTTGTAGGTACTTGTGGGTGCTTGTAGGTACTTGTGGGTGCTTGTCGGTGTTTGTAGGTGCTTGTCGGTGTTTGTAGGTACTTGTGGGTGATTTTAGTTACTTGTGGGTGCTTGTAGGTACTTGTGGGTGATTGTAGTTACTTGTGGGTGCTTGTAGGTACTTGTGGGTGATTGTAGGTACTTGTGGGTACTTGCCCCGGGTGCTTGTGTGTGTTTGTAGGTACTTGTGGGTGCTTGTAGGTAATTTTGGGTACTTGTGGGTGCTTTTAGGTACTTGTGGGTACTCATGGGTGCTTTTAGGTACTTGTGGGTGCTTTTAGGTACTTGTGGGTACTTGTGGGTGCTTGTAGGTACTTGTGGGTACTTGTGGGTGCTTGTAGGTACTTGTGGGTACTTGTGGGTGCTTGTAGGTACTTGTGGGTGCTTGTGGGTACTTGCCCCGGGTGCTTGCCCAGGGTACTTGTGGGTGCTTGCCCAGGGTACTTGTGGGTGTTTGTAGGTACTTGTGGGTGATTGTAGGTACTTGTAGGTACTTGTGGGTGCTTGTAGGTACTTGTGGGTGCTTGTAGGTGCTTGTGGGTGTTTATAGGTACTTGTGGGTGCTTGTGGGTGTTTATAGGTACTTGTGGGTGCTTGTAGGTACTTGTGGGTGCTTGTAGGTACTTGTGGGTGCTTGTAGGTACTTGTGGGTGCTTGTAGGTACTTGTGGGTGCTTGTAGGTACTTGTGGGTGCTTGTAGGTACTTGTGGGTGCTTGTAGGTACTTGTGGGTACTAGTAGGTACTTGTGGGTACTAGTAGGTACTTGTGGGTACTTGTAGGTACTTGTAGGTACTTGTGGGTACTTGTAGGTACTTGTGGGTACTTGTAGGTACTTGTGGGTACTTGTAGGTACTTGTGGGTACTTGTAGGTACTTGTAGGTACTTGTGGGTACTTGTAGGTACTTGTGGGTACTTGTAGGTACTTGTGGGTACTTGTAGGTACTTGTGGGTACTTGTGAGTGCTTGTAGGTACTTGTGAGTGCTTGTGGGTACTTGTGGGTGCTTGTAGGTACTTGTTGGTGCTTGTAGGTACTTGTGGGTGCTTGTAGGTACTTGTGGGTACTTGTAGGTACTTGCGGGTACTTGTAGGTACTTGTAGGTACTTGTAGGTACTTGTGGGTACTAGTAGGTACTTGTGAGTGCTTGTAGGTACTTGTGAGTGCTTGTAGGTACTTGTGAGTGCTTGTAGGTACTTGTGAGTGCTTGTAGGTACTTGTGGGTGCTTGTAGGTACTTGTGGGTGCTTGTCGGTGTTTGTAGGTGCTTGTCGGTGTTTGTAGGTACTTGTGGGTGCTTGTAGGTACTTGTGGGTGCTTGTGGATACTTGTAGGTACTTGTGGATACTTGTAGGTACTTGTGGATACTTGTAGGTACTTGTGGGTACTTGTAGGTACTTGTGGGTACTTGTAGGTACTTGTGAGTGCTTGTAGGTACTTGTGAGTGCTTGTAGGTACTTGTGAGTGCTTGTAGGTACTTGTGAGTGCTTGTAGGTACTTGTGAGTGCTTGTAGGTGCTTGTGGGTGCTTGTGGGTACTTGTGGGTGCTTGTAGGTACTTGTTGGTGCTTGTAGGTACTTGTGGGTGCTTGTAGGTACTTGTGAGTGCTTGTAGGTACTTGTGGGTGCTTGTAGGTACTTGTGGGTGCTTGTGGGTACTTGTGGGTGCTTGTGGGTACTTGTGGGTGCTTGTGGGTACTTGTGGGTGATTGTGGGTACGTGTGGGTGATTGTAGGTACTTTTGGGTGATTGTAGTTACTTGTGGGTGCTTGTAGGTACTTGTGGGTGATTTTAGTTACTTGTGGGTGCTTGTAGGTACTTGTGGGTGATTGTAGTTACTTGTGGGTGCTTGTAGGTACTTGTGGGCGATTGTAGGTACTTGTGGGTACTTGCCCCGGGTACTTGTGGGTGCTTGTAGGTACTTGTGGGTGCTTGTAGGTACTTGTGGGTACTTGTGGGTGCTTGTAGGTACTTGTGGGTACTTGTGGGTGCTTGTAGGTACTTGTGGGTACTTGTGGGTGCTTGTAGGTACTTGTGGGTGCTTGTGGGTACTTGCCCCGGGTGCTTGCCCAGGGTACTTGTGGGTGTTTGTAGGTACTTGTGGGTGATTGTAGGTACTTGTAGGTACTTGTGGGTGCTTGTAGGTGCTTGTGGGTGTTTATAGGTACTTGTGGGTGCTTGTGGGTGTTTATAGGTACTTGTGGGTACTTGTGGGTGCTTGTAGGTACTTGTGGGTGCTTGTAGGTACTTGTGGGTGCTTGTAGGTACTTGTGGGTACTAGTAGGTACTTGTGGGTACTAGTAGGTACTTGTGGGTACTAGTAGGTACTTGTGGGTACTTGTGGGTACTTGTAGGTACTTGTGGGTACTTGTAGGTACTTTTGGGTACTAGTAGGTACTTGTAGATACTTGTGGGTGCTTGTAGATACTTGTGGGTGCTTGTAGGTACTTGTGGGTGCTTGTAGGTACTTGTGGGTACCTGTGGGTGCTTGTAGGTACTTGTGGGTGCTTGTAGGTGTTTGTAGGTGCGTGTCGGTGTTTGTAGGTGCTTGTCGGTGCTTGTAGGTACTTGTGGGTGCTTGTAGGTACTTGTGGGTACTAGTAGGTACTTGTGGGTACTTGTAGGTACTTGTGGGTACTAGTAGGTACTTGTGGGTACTTGTGGGTACTTGTAGGTACTTGTGGGTACTTGTAGGTACTTGTGGGTACTTGTAGGTACTTGTGGGTACTTGTAGGTACTTGTGGGTACTTGTAGGTACTTGTGGGTACTAGTAGGTACTTGTAGATACTTGTGGGTGCTTGTAGATACTTGTGGGTGCTTGTAGGTACTTGTGGGTGCTTGTAGGTACTTGTGGGTACCTGTGGGTGCTTGTAGGTACTTGTGGGTGCTTGTAGGTGTTTGTAGGTGCTTGTCGGTGTTTGTAGGTGCTTGTCGGTGTTTGTAGGTACTTGTGGGTACTTGTGGGTGCTTGTGGATACTTGTGGGTGCTTGTGGGTACTTGTAGTACTTGTGGATACTTGTAGGTACTTGTGGGTACTTGTAGGTACTTGTGGGTACTTGTAGGTACTTGTGGGTACTTGTGAGTGCTTGTAGGTACTTGTGAGTGCTTGTAGGTACTTGTGAGTGCTTGTAGGTACTTGTGAGTGCTTGTAGGTACTTGTGAGTGCTTGTAGGTACTTGTGGGTGCTTGTAGGTACTTGTGGGTGCTTGTCGGTGTTTGTAGGTGCTTGTCGGTGTTTGTAGGTACTTGTGGGTGATTTTAGTTACTTGTGGGTGCTTGTAGGTACTTGTGGGTGATTGTAGTTACTTGTGGGTGCTTGTAGGTACTTGTGGGTGATTGTAGGTACTTGTGGGTACTTGCCCCGGGTACTTGTGGGTGCTTGTAGGTACTTGTGGGTGCTTGTAGGTACTTGTGGGTACTTGTGGGTGCTTGTAGGTACTTGTGGGTACTTGTGGGTGCTTGTAGGTACTTGTGGGTACTTGTGGGTGCTTGTAGGTACTTGTGGGTGCTTGTGGGTACTTGCCCCGGGTGCTTGCCCAGGGTACTTGTGGGTGTTTGTAGGTACTTGTGGGTGATTGTAGGTACTTGTAGGTACTTGTGGGTGCTTGTAGGTACTTGTGGGTGCTTGTAGGTGCTTGTGGGTGTTTATAGGTACTTGTGGGTGCTTGTGGGTGTTTATAGGTACTTGTGGGTACTTGTGGGTGCTTGTAGGTACTTGTGGGTGCTTGTAGGTACTTGTGGGTGCTTGTAGGTACTTGTGGGTACTAGTAGGTACTTGTGGGTACTTGTAGGTACTTGTGGGT
The DNA here is from genome assembly GCF_054372755.1 of Phalangium opilio. Taxonomy (NCBI): domain Eukaryota; kingdom Metazoa; phylum Arthropoda; class Arachnida; order Opiliones; family Phalangiidae; genus Phalangium; species Phalangium opilio. The sequence goes on from NW_028324191.1 coordinate 1,240,746, forward strand.
ACTAGTAGGTACTTGTGGGTACTTGTAGGTACTTGTGGGTACTTGTAGGTACTTGTGGGTACTTGTAGGTACTTGTGGGTACTTGTAGGTACTTGTGGGTACTTGTAGGTACTTGTGGGTACTTGTAGGTACTTGTGGGTACTTGTAGGTACTTGTGGGTACTAGTAGGTACTTGTAGATACTTGTGGGTGCTTGTAGATACTTGTGGGTGCTTGTAGGTACTTGTGGGTGCTTGTAGGTACTTGTGGGTACCTGTGGGTGCTTGTAGGTACTTGTGGGTGCTTGTAGGTGTTTGTAGGTGCTTGTCGGTGTTTGTAGGTGCTTGTCGGTGTTTGTAGGTACTTGTGGGTGTTTGTAGGTGCTTGTCGGTGTTTGTAGGTACTTGTGGGTACTTGTGGGTGCTTGTGGATACTTGTGGGTGCTTGTGGGTACTTGTAGGTACTTGTGGATACTTGTAGGTACTTGTGGGTACTTGTAGGTACTTGTGGGTACTTGTAGGTACTTGTGGGTACTTGTGAGTGCTTGTAGGTACTTGTGAGTGCTTGTAGGTACTTGTGAGTGCTTGTAGGTACTTGTGAGTGCTTGTAGGTACTTGTGAGTGCTTGTAGGTACTTGTGAGTGCTTGTAGGTACTTGTGAGTGCTTGTAGGTACTTGTGGGTGCTTGTAGGTACTTGTGGGTGCTTGTCGGTGTTTGTAGGTGCTTGTCGGTGTTTGTAGGTACTTGTGGGTGCTTGTCGGTGTTTGTAGGTACTTGTGGGTGCTTGTAGGTACTTGTGGGTGCTTGTGGATACTTGTAGGTACTTGTGGATACTTGTAGGTACTTGTGGGTACTTGTAGGTACTTGTGGGTGCTTGTGGGTACTTGTGGGTGCTTGTGGGTACTTGTGGGTGATTGTGGGTACTTGTGGGTGATTGTAGGTACTTTTGGGTGATTGTAGTTACTTGTGGGTGCTTGTAGGTACTTGTGGGTGATTGTAGTTACTTGTGGGTGCTTGTAGGTACTTGTGGGTGATTGTAGTTACTTGTGGGTGCTTGTAGGTACTTGTGGGTGATTGTAGGTACTTGTGGGTACTTGCCCCGGGTACTTGTGGGTGCTTGTAGGTACTTGTGGGTGATTGTAGGTACTTGTGGGTACTTGCCCCGGGTACTTGTGGGTGCTTGTAGGTACTTGTGGGTGATTGTAGGTACTTGTGGGTACTTGCCCCGGGTACTTGTGGGTGATTGTAGGTACTTGTGGGCACTTGCCCCGGGTGCTTGTGGGTGATTGTAGGTACTTGTGGGTACTTGCGGGTGTTTGTAGGTACTTGTAAGTGCTTGTAGGTACTTGTGGGTGCTTGTAGGTACTTTTGGGTGCTTGTCGGTACTTGCCCCGGGTACTTGTGGGTGTTTGTAGGTACTTGAGGGATTATTTAGTGGTTCCAAGCAATCATTTTAGCACTGTTAAAAGCAACGCGTCGAGGGGCTATTCACTAATGAAGATTTTCTTTCATTGGTGATTTTTATTGATGCTTTTAAATGTGATAAGGATTTATTGATGATTTAAAATGGATGGGGATTAAGGGTAACTAATACCTATTCCAAAGATAGAACGTCCTCGATAGATGGAGCCTTACAAACGATGGGGCTCTAATTTGGCCGGGGCCATCTTGTTAAACTTTCATAAATAAAGTACAACATTATATGCTTATGAAAATCAATGTTATTGGACATAAGTTAAATGTAATTAACTCTAATTAAGTACTTCTTTAAGCAATTAGAAAAAGTGATCAACCCCAAATGTATGACGGTAAAGCAAAAATAAAATTATTCAAATTTTAATTACATTAAGACTGAAGTGACAGATATTATAAAAAAACGTCTTGGTTTAGACCAAGGCCGAAAAAACAAACGATATGTGTGAGGTTTATCATTTGACTGAAGTTTCAGATATTGCAATTGTTTTAGTTATTTTTATCCATTTAATCCTTAATCAATATTAAATTCAATCAACTGATTTTACTGTTAATCGATCCATTCCCTCTAAATTAATTTAAAAATTACATATCTACGCTTTTTCAAGAACAATTACATTTTCCGAAAACATTTTATCATGAAATTAATTATTTTGAAGGGATTTCGTGTCGACGATTAATAACTTGAAAGCACCTTGACGGACATAGTTTTAATTAAGGCTGGCTTGACAAATTTTGAAGTTTGCACCAAAAAAGTTTAAATCTGTAGTAAGTTTCTGAGAAGACTGATGTTCAAGAAATTATGATAAATAACTTATTCCGGACTTGCCCGCCAACCTTAATAACCTAAAACTATAAAACATTCGTGTACATGAATGATTACGGTTGTGGCTTGACACTCGCTAGCGCCTGAAGGACCGATCACTCAGTGTAATCGGTGTTCATTTGTAAGTGAGTGGACCATTTTGGAAATTACATACAGATAATTAAAACACAGCCACCATTGAGGTCTTCTCTCTCTCTTGCCTAGAAGCCCCGCTATAGGCGGTGAGAGTTGACTAGCCTCTTGCCTGTAGTGAACTTTGGCACAGTCTGGCAGTGACCCTTGGTGTGAGGGAGAATACCCCAATGGTGGCCTCGCCCCTGTGTGTTTTTCGAAATGGTCTTTATGCGTACTAAAATGATTACACGTAATACGTAACCGGTGTACAAGTAGCGCCAACAATGTAGAAACGACGTTTCAAATAAAGACTGAATTATGACCAAGAAATTCTAAAGCACGGAGAGGGAAATTGCAGTGCAATCTTTTCTTCATAGAGGCGACAATAGAAATGTAGCATTTCGATTAACGAAATTAAATGTATAAATTCATGCAACACCCTTGTTTGGCATCCACTATTAAATATTTACATTTTCCTTTCGAATTATGTCAAAGTTCACCTGCTCTTTTTTGAAAGTCAATAGAATATTTCAAATATTCAATATTGACCCCTTAACACGTACTCCATTCAAAATAATTAATTTCATGATAAAATGTTTTCGGAAAATGTAATTGTTCTTGAAAAAGCGTAGATATGTAATTTTTCAATTAATTTAGAGGGAATGGATCGATTAACAGTAAAATCAGTTGATTGAATTTAATATTGATTAAGGATTAAATGGATAAAAATAACTAAAACAATTGCAATATCTGAAACTTCAGTCAAATGATAAACCTCACACATATCGTTTGTTTTTTCGGCCTTGGTCTAAACCAAGACGTTTTTTTATATTTTAGTATTGGCATTCGCAATAAAATCTTTCTATTAACGTTTGATTACTCAAATAATCCTAATAATAAATTTTACGAAGCACAAGCACTTTCTAAGGTTCTTTTCACTTTTCAGTAACAAATTTTGACAATGAAAAATTATCATTTCAAGTTTAAATTTGCCTAAAAATGATAATGATAATTTATTTAATTAACTCTTAATTGGATTCTTTTCAGTTACATATTTGCCAAGACAAAATATCGTTTCAAGTTTAAATTTACCTATAAACGTTAATGATAATTTATTTAATAACTTCTTAATTTTAACTAATAAGAGTAATCAATTACTAATCATCACTTATGATCACTAACTTTAAGAAAAAAAGTTCAATATTATTTTTATAAACGTAATCAAAATAAGCATTGTTAACATGATAATTCAAAACCTAATACTACAACTTCACATTAAGTAATGAGTTTAGAAATAAATGTACATGTTTCTCTCACCAGAAGGAAAACCATTATCTAGACGTCAAGAAACAATATCAATATCATCATCCCATTCGTAAACGCAACAGTTATGAACCAAATTTCAAAATTTGCAAAAAAAATATCTTCGAACTCATTTCCTTGCTGATTGCAGACGCTTTTCTATGCCTAGCAGCCTACCGGCGTTTCCCTACTGTAGCGTCATCTACGTACACTACTATTTTAGCAATTTGGAAGAAATAATTATTCATTGTTAACTATCTATTAAATTTAGTTTTTTAATTGTAAATTTTATGTATGAGCAAAACAGTTTAAAATTACTTTGGCGTATGTATTAAAATTAGGCCGACATGATGGCGCTAAATAGAGCCTAGATCTGACTTAGATAACCAGCCTTCATTCCGACTCTCAGAGCATTCCACCCCCATTTTTCCTTATAACTACACCCCCAGTTCAAAGAATTCGATTTACATGTATAAGCGCGACTTTTGAAGAAAATTCGAAGGGACCGAAAATTTACATTAAGTTTTATGGGAGGAGGTAGGTATTTTTGCCAGATCCTTTCTTTGACCTATTGATTCAAATGACCTTAAATTGTAGTGAGACGTGTGTTTCAATGTGTTTTAATATACTAAGAAAGATTAAAGCTTTTTTGTGTAAAAATTATTTCCAAGGCCAAACTGATGATATCTTCGGATCTACTGATCCAAATGTCCTGAAATTTCACCCTGAGGTGTGTTAAAATTTATTCTATTATATTAAATAGGATAAATATTTGAATAAAAATGAATTTCTAATGTAAAAATTGTAAATTCAGTATTTCTAATGTGAAAATTGTAAATTCAGTATTTAATCCACAATTCAGTACTTACAACCATTTTCCAAGAAAGAAACCCATCCCCATCCTTGTCCAAAACAGGCCTTTTAGAGAGTAATAGATTATAAAACCAAGACCTCTTGAACCAATATTATTAGATTTGTAAACGTGCCGAGGGGCAGGTCTCGCGAAACCCGATCAGTTGAATAACACATATAATGAGAACGTTCTGCGTTTGTTACCAAATGATACTGATAAAAAATTATTGCATTAAAATGTAAGGTCTCCCTCGCAAGAAGCTTCAGAATGTCATCGAAAAAGTAGAGTACCGCTGAGAGGAAGGTTTTTTCTTCTCGGACCTGCTTGACAACTACGTATAATTTAAACTATATCTCAAGTAAATCCTGGTTTTTTTACCAACAGTAACTGATATTGTGATACTTTTCCCCCACCCTTTCAGTTAGTTTCTTAATCATGATTTTTCTACTCTTCATTGTTTTTCAAAATATGTAATATTTCCAATAAATACAGTTTTGAACTAAAATTGTGTTAACATAGTAACGTTTACTTGGTAGAAACACAAGGGCTTTTCTGAACTTTCCCATTTAGATGTGTTGTAAGCTTTATGGCCTGTAATTTGGTTTAGTTACAGGATTTTTAGTGCCATGTGTAAGCGATATGTTTAATCTTGGAAAGGGCCTGAAAGTACTAAATTTATCATTTTGACAAAACTAATTAATTTGAAAGTTTTTAACCATTTTTAGATATAATAGATAGTGGCACATCTCTCATTAAAGTTTCATTATATTTGGAACATTAGACCTAAATATATTGTGGATTGAATACTGAATTTACAATTTTGGCATTGGATATATTATTTATCAACAAGAGGAAAAAAATGATACTTGAACTTCATATCACATTATTTGTGTTTTTGCTTTTGCGCTTCGAGTTGCAAAACTATTGGCCTGACCCTTGCTGGCAGGCTGGCTGGGTGCCTTTCCGCCCTTTTTCGCGCGCGGAATTAGATTTAAATTTATTAATAGCATTTAGAACCATACTTATGTGGCTTTGCAACGTCAACGTATTTTATTTATTTAAGAAACTATTAAGATTAGTCATGGTAAGTAATTGACTACACTTATTATAAGTTAAAACAACAGATAATTAAATAAATTATTAAGAACGCTTACAGGCAAATTTAAACTTCAAATAATAATTTTGGTTTGTCAAAAATTGTATGTGAAAAGAACCTTACAAACTGCCTGGTCCAATTTATTATAAAGGGTTATTTGAGTAATCAGACGTTAATAGAACGATTTTGTTGCAAATACTAATGCTTATAATTTAATCTACAAATTATCATGTTTGTTTATAAAAAATTGTAACTGAAAATAACCGTTGAAACTGCTTTGTCGAAACTATCATTGAGTTTATCAAACCGCACTAGAAAGATTTTATTGTGAATACTAATTCAAAAATAATTTGTATAGTATAAAACAACTGTAATTGTTTTTGTTAAAGAATTTATTTTAAGGTCAAGGATTATATTAAACCAAAGTCATACTAAATTGATTTTGTTCATAATCGAAAGGATATTTGATAAAGAAAAAGAGAATACCGCCAAAAATATTTGCCGGAATCACACCAGTTCTAGCCAAAAGAGGGCGCGCAAAGCATAATATGACCGGGGCCATCTTGTTATTATAATGGGGAAAGAGTCGTATGGGTGAAAAGGTAATATAAAGGTAACACTATTAGCCATACATTACCAGGGTCAAGCTTGACTCAAATAACATTCTTGATTAGCCCAAACCCCTTTGGCCGAGAATGTTATTTGGGTGAAAAAGTAACGCGTAGGTAATATTGTTTTAGCCATACCTAACCTTTTAAAAGCCCCGATCTATTCAAAGACTTTTAATACTGTTGTCGCGTTACACCGGCAAACTTATTGCCGTTAACTTATGTTAAGTACAGGTGGCTACTTCCGTTTATTCATTGAATATCCGTTTATCGTTTAGTCTTAAAAATGAACTTTATCACGATTGGGTTCGTCAAGGAAGAGCTAGCTAAATGCCACAAAAGGCCCATGCCGGGATCAACTAGCAAACTCGAGCCAGTTGGTGGACGCCATGGTCTTAATTTTTCAAAAAACTTTCAACAATGCCGGCTCAGTCAAACTGTTCCCGACTAGCCGCGAACAAATGGACATATTCCGCAAGTCAAGTCATTCCTTTACTTGGAAGGAAATTTTCAAGCAGTTGTTTACAAGAGGAGAATTGGAACAGTGAGTGTTTACAACCAATAAGCGAGACGCAAACTTCATCCGTTTACGTTTACAGGCCGTCGCGAACAGTTTATAAAGCAATTTCTGACAATACTCAGAAGTTTTCCAAACTTTTTCTAATAAAGGAGGGAAAAATTGAAAAGCACTATTTCGTGTATTTAATCATTTGTTTCGTTGTGAAACTAGTCCGTAAGTCTTACATTGTTAAGGTTGACAAATAAGACATTTTAAAATTTGATATTGCTCATTCATTGTAGAAGCCAAACTAGGCCCTGAAACGGTTTTAAGGGATTTTTTCCCTGAAGAGGTTCTAGTCGTTTACCACAAAGTATCCGCGAAATATCAGAATTGGCTAAAACCTTTACAAATGGAAAGCGCCTCTTTCCCAGAGCCCCACGCCGATGTTCCTCACGCTCCGTTTCCCGTTGCCCGTAATTATTGCATTATAAAGTATATCATGATGATGTAATAAAATATAATTATTTGTACAATTTTGACGCCTCTTAGAAATCGAAGAGGTTCCAACTATTCCGCCGGAAAGCTCTGAAGAGCATTCGACATTACCAACGTTGATAAGTTTATATGAAAAGGGCTTAACCATTTTGGAAAGCAATAGAGCGAAGTTCGAGGTGGCCCTCCGCAGCACTGAGAAGATGATCGAGGATCATAAAGAAAAAATTAAATATCTTAAAAACTTAATGATCGAAAAAACTGAGGCGGAAAGTGGCGAAGGAGATTGGCCAGCAACCACTCGACACCGCGAGAGGTCAAGCAATGCCTAAATATCGTCGAAAAAATTAGTCAAAAGAGAGGAGGCGATATTTTGAAAACGCTAAAACTTTTTGCATCAAGTAAGGGGCTTCTAAGCCCCGATGACTCCGGTTAGACATATCTACCTATTCTATAGTGTTTTAGCATTCCGGACAACCGCGGGCTAATTACAGTGCCGGGGAAGCGCTTAAGCTTCTCTAATATTTTCTGGTGATGATAACTTGCATATTTTAGAACACGAAGAAGATGCGACCATCTTGAAATCCCCTACTGGTTGGTATCATAAATATTATTCCTTAATGAAAAGTAACTGTTTTTTTCGTTTAGAATTTCAAGAAGAAATTCAATCGCCTTATACAAGTGAACACGACTCGGTACCGAATACTCCGGCAAAAATATTTTATATTAATCATTTACCTTAAATTAGGCGTAAATAATGTTACGCGATTGCAGGTGAAAACGAGAGTTCGGCTACAACCCCAAAGCATGTGGAAAGTTGCTTATCCGACAAAAGCACTTCGGATAGTAAGTATAGGCCATTCGATAAATTTTCCTGGGTAGCTTCGACTAGGAGTCACTATCTGGATCATGAACTTACGTACGTTCGTATTATTTTACTCTAGGTGAAGGACATCCGTTAACTAGCGGAGGAGGAGGCAAGCCCGAAGGAAGTCCTTCCCTAAAACAAAGAGAACGGGTACAAAGAAAGGAACTAGATATGGAAGCGGCCAGTACCAGTAACTGGTCAGAAGGAAATCTTTCCCAAGAAAAAAAGAAAACAATAAAAAAGCGCCGAAAAGAAGAACAAAAAACTCAATCGATACTAAAAACTTGCTCAAAATGCCTAAATTTAAAAAATAATTGAAACTTCAAAACAGAGAAATTTACGTTCTAAATACAGTTAAACACTTCAAAAATCTCCGTAATAAAACTTTTTTACATTTCCCCGCATGGTTTTTCAATGTTTAGTTATTATCAGAAGGGGATAATAGAAGGATGCCACTCTGTATCATCTTAATACATTAGTTACGTAACGTCAGTCTTTCCAGGCTCACCCTTTTTGTTTGCTATCCCGCTCAACAAACTTCAGATGGGCATCGCACCGTGCACGGGGTGAATTCTATAACTGTTTGGTACTAAATCCTCAGCAATCAACTCCCTAACCTCGTCTTGGGGTGAAACAAAAATCCACAAGCGCGTCTTGCCAAATAGTTTAACGCAAAAGACTAATGATGAGGGAACTATTTATCGCGTATGTGATTTGGTTTAGTAACCTTGCTCCAAATGTTCCGATCTTGGGAAGAATGACGTTACACTTACCCCGCTTTGTTGTACAATTCTCTCGAAGAGAAGTATTATATACTGTTATTATGAATCGTAGATGTAAAATAAGGTAAGTACACTACATTCGTGTTACATACTAAAATGCTTAGACAAAGTACAAGTTACATTGTTAAGAGAGAGTCAGTGGTTGAGTCAAAATCACGCAAATTAGACAATTAGTTTATGAAGTAGCGCGAAACAAGTCGTAGCGGCTGGACTTGATCCTGTCCTTTCGAGGCATCAGTAGAGCTCAAAAGCGTTACTGGATCGTAGGCTTCATCGCTTAACAGTACTCTATTCTCCGTTTCGAGCCTCATAAACGCGGTTAAAATTTATTATCTTGATTTCAAAGGGAAATTTGGTTTCGAAAACCGCCTAGATGATGTTGCGCACCAGAATGTTAACCGATAAAATCGGTAAGAAAGCCACTCAAAAACTATAGAACCATAATTTTGTAAAACTATAATAGACATTTAATGTCTTTTCGTATATCAAACTTCTTCCCGTATTAATTTGGAGGCTAATTATTTGTGCTCTAGCTAGCGCTTAATTAACATTAATTGGACTCAATTCAAAATTAAAGCAAAATGAATTCAGAAAGGTCTGTAGCGCAGTATACCTTTCATACCTAGGATACGTTTTGGTTCACTTTTATAATTTATTTAAACTTGCAACGGACTGCCCCAGGGAAAATTAAACTGGCCGGTCGTGAGGAGGGGAATTCCGTCACAGGACGTTAGGTAGCCCTGATTTAATTAAGGGGGACCTTGTGACAACGTTAAGTCTTAAAAACGGGGATTCTAAGATAGGCCTAATTAATTAACTTCCTCCCATTGGAATTTAATAAAAGAAATTATTCATACTTTAGGCTCATGTTGAAATCAGAAAAACGGATTTAATGAAACTTTATAAATTTTACAAAAAGAAAATTCTCGCGGGAAATTCCCGAAGGACGATTTCGCGTGAACAAAAACTATCGCGGGACGTGGTAGTGCTTCTATCCGAGGACGGCTCCGGCGGCTTGAAGTAATGACGATGAGAGAGAGAGCGAACCGTGGGTCTTACACGGGCTTATATACAGAAATCATAAAGAAAGGGGGGGAGAGAAGGTAGAAGGAGGTGACGTAGACGACAGAGGAGCGGACATATTCCTGAGAATACGTCTGTCCCTCTGTCGTCTGCAACGATTTCTGGACGAAACCGTTGCAAACGCCCCCTCGAAAAAAAGAGAAATAGGTTAGACAAGTTGGGAAAACCAAAATATTACCTCTCCGAGTCAAGAGGTCTACTACTACAAAGTTATTTACCTAGATATGGAATTATTTCACTTTTTTGAAGTAAAAATTTACGAAATATTGAAGCAGTATTCCAAGCATAGCGAATATACAGTAAAGCAGACGACATTTTACATCCAATAAGGATAAATCTTGGACACATGGAAATCAAAATAACAGGAAATGAAGTCTACGCTTCAGCTGTTTACCCTATATTCTGACAGCTACATTCGCAACTGGTTAGCAGTGTAAACACTACCGTCTCGTCTCACCTCAACAATATTCTTAGTTTGCCAACATGAGTGTCAACGTTAAATAATACCAAAGCTAAATTGTAGCTAGACGCACTGATAGTCAATGCGCACCATAAAGAGAATAAAAACTCTGTAGCTTAGCCCTACTAATCTAATTGTCACCATGATCTTTTCTTCTATTATAAAATCTTAACCTGATGATTTAATAGTGTATTTAACTTTCGGCTCACTCTGAACCGTTGTTATCTCTTCATTTGAGACACGAAAATCAAAACCCAAAGTTTACTTCACCTCAGGCCTCAATTATTTACCTTTATTTCACTAAGCCTATTGCGGGTAATACTAGATCTACCCGCCGGAGTTTAGATCTTAGCTTTCTTCATGAAATCACTAAACCAAGGATTATTCTATATACAGATGTAGTATAGCTTAAGTAATATGTAAACAGCCATTTCAAATAATAATATTAAAAAAATCTTTGGAATATCAAAATGAAACAGAGCTTTAAAGCTACAAAAGTACTAAATGCATCATAATTACGAAACATATTTCCACATATTCACTTTATATTAAGGATAAAGGGAATTGCAGCGGTTTCGTCCAGAAACCGTTGCAGACGACAAAAGGGACAGACATATTCCTCGGAATATGTCCGCTCCTTTCGTCGTCTACGTCACCTCCTTCTTCCTTCTCTCTACCCCCCCTTTATGATTTTGTATATAAGCGCGTGTAAGACCCACGGCTCTCTTTTTTGTTCCTGTTCTTCACGTCAACTCCAAGGAAGCCGTCCTCGGGGAGAAGCTCTATCCCGCGACCCGCGAAAACGTTTGAACAATCGCGCCGTCGTCCCTCGGGAAAATCTTCGCGAAGTATTTTCTTTGTAAAACTCAACAAGTTTATTAAATTCTTTTGTCAATTTCAACATGAGCAGAAGGTATGAATAATTTCTTTTAGTAAATTCCAACGGGAGGAAGTTATTTACTTAGGCCTATCTTAGAATTCCCGTTTTTAAGACTTAACGTTGTCACGAGGTCCCCCTTAATTAAATTAGGGCTACCTAACGTCCTGTGACGGAATTCCCCTTTTTTTTCACGACCGGCCAAATTAGTTTTTCCCAGGGGCAGTCCGTTGCAAATGGTGCCGCGTGACCAGGATTTTCGAACCACCGCGTGTCAAATGGTGCCGTGCCCGTCTTTTTGAACCCTCGGTTATTGTTTTTCCCGTCCCGTCGCTTTTCTTCGTCGACGGGGTGGTCGGGCCCGATTCGCGTGTTAGTTACAGGATAGTTCTAGTTTGAGTTAGATAGCCGCCATCTTGGAACTTTCCTTCTCGAACATTCGAAGGCGTGCCTCCACATTTTTAAATCGATTTCAATCATCGAAATTAATTATTATAGTATTTATTTAGATTAGTATTATTTATTTTTAGAATGAAATCTTGTGATATCCCAAATTATTTTTCGAATAGATAGATTTTTGGATTTAAATAATTTTGAAACATTTTAATGAATCATCCCGAATCGTGCCCGAGTTTAAAATTGTATCGCGAAAGACAGGACTCGGAAAATTCGTCGATCTCCTCCCGTGAATCGGAAAATTCGGGATACACGTGGCCAGAAGTTAGGCATAACCTCGTGGTCGGTAATATCCTACGTCCCTCTCGGCTAACCGAAACGAATATGGCATACGCGCCTAACCCAAATGATGAACCCTTATGGGATAGTACTTATGATTCAAGCCGATTTTTAAATACCCAAGAAGAAAGGATAGAAAATCCCTCGCAAAAGGAAACAATTCCCAAGTCAGTTGAGGACGAATCGAATAAACGCGCTAGAAACTTAGCCTTATTCCGTCGCACAAGCCAAGTACACAACCCCCATAGGGCAAATGACATTCAAAATAGATATGGAGGGAGTAGCCCTGACTTGGTAAATGTACCTGAACCCCCACAAACTAGTCAACCCACACCCAGAGTAGAAGTAGCTCTAGGGCCAAGAGATTTATGAGTAATTGGGCCCCAACTAGTCAAATGAATACCCCAATTATGTCTACTATACCAATCACAGTACCTAATACCCCTCCTTGTGGAGCCATTCCACGTACTAGTTCGGTGATATACACAAATGCCCCTCTTAGACAGAATATAGCTAATCCAGTATCTGTAGGACAGACACAGAGTCAAACTAGACAGTCACCTAATATCCCACAAGGAATTTCACAACCCCCTCCTGGTCAAGGCTATAGTCAGCCCCCAGGAATGTCAATTCCTCAGCCCCAACAGAACAATCCAAATAGTGGCGCTCAACAGGCTGCATTTTTAGCCTCGATTTTGCAATCTTTCTCGAATATGGCAATCTCTAGCCAAGGTGGAGTAAAAGGTTTAGATCCCCCGGATAGACTAGCTTTTTACGGCAGGCAAAACGAAAGCGTACCGGAGTTTCTCAGGCAGTTTGAGGAATACGCGACTTTCCACAAAATTAGCGAGGACGATAGAATGCATGTTATGCCCCTCCTCTTACGAGAAAATGCCCTATACTGGTTTCGATCCCTCCCTCAAGGAATGGGATGGCCCGAATTTAAAGGGAGACTGAAACGGCACTATAAAATTGAGGATGAGGAAGCAAAGGTTAGAATAGATCTAAATAACAGGCTACAGAAACCCAATGAGTCAGTAGACGAATTTTTCGGTTATTTTGCAAGGGTAAACCAAAATCTACATCCCCCAATACCGGATAATGAATTACTCGTAATGATAAAGCGGAATTTAAGAAACGATTTTAAAGGGCTTCTAATGTTTATCCCCCTGTACACTACCGCGGATTTACATGACGCTTGTTTAAAAATCGAACAAACCTTAGGCTTAAATTAACCCAAAGCTAGTCAACCCCCAAGTAAGACAAATCCTAATGAGGAAAAAGCTCAACCAACCCCTGAAACTCAAGTTAAAACATATCAGGAACCCATAATAATCCGAGAACAGCCAGTATATCAGATACAACCTCAAGTAGTCTCTCAGTCACAAGTGATACCCCAACCCCAAATATTGCCTCCACAACCGGTTATACAGCAGATAGCTCCCCCAACAACGGCTTATACCCCAGTAACAACTCCAGCCGAGTACATTCCGCCTATGGGAACATATTACACAACCATGGACACAAACTTTGAGCGGTTCACCCCTCATGGGAGCACAACCCTCCCTCTTCCGGAAGGATCCCAAAATCCTTTCCCTGTCCAATATGTCACTCAAAGCTACCCAGCTCCAAATTATAGAGTTCCTTTCCCGAGACCAAATCCCCAAACAAGGCAATCCCACCTTGAGTCAAGAAATCAACCAAGACGACAGAATCTACAACGAGACGAATATCCTCGCCGGACTCGAGTCTTCGAATCGAGAAATCAAACTAGTGAAACCAGGGAACGAGAACCTCGACAGCTAGCCCTTCCACCAGTTCCAAGACGTCAACAGGACAAAACCCTCCGGTAAATAACCAGGGCGCACGACAAATAACCTGTTTCAACTGCGGTGGCTTGGGTCACTACGCAACCGAGTGTCCGTCAGCCAGAATGGAAAGAAATCGAGGCCAGTTTCCGGGAAACTCCAACTCGGGGGGTAATACCAGAGGACGTTTCCCTCCCGCGACTCAATAGTCCATCAAAAAGAAAACCGAATTGTGACCACGCCACTTCACTTGGCCACAATTCAAAGAAGAGGACTCCCAAAGAGGAACCCTCATTTAATAAAAATAAAATTTGAACACACAATCCTACATACAAGAATCGATAATGGTGCTGAAGTATCCATGATAAGCCTAGACCAATGGAGGGCCATACAAAGATTTAGGGGAGAAGATAAACTAGAACCTAAGTCAGAAAGATCAGAATGCATAGTCATGGGGAACGGACAGTACTCTTTTACTAAAGGATCAACAGTATTAGACTTTGAAATAAAATTTGAACAAGACATCATTAGGAATTTTAGTCAAGAGTTTCATATTGTCCCTTCACTCCTATGTGACGCAATCTTAGGCCAAGATTTCCTAGAAGATTGGAATACCATTATCGATTTTGGAACTTTAACGGGCTCAATAAATGGAGTAACACTTAAACTATTAGAGGTGTCAGAGGACAAATTGCCCCCGTCACCTCAAATGGTAAATAACGTCAACGAAGCAGTAGATTCAACCTCTCTCTCGTACAAGCAGAAGAGAGAGTTGAAGGAACTCCTTCTCAGATTTCCTGAACTATTCAGCGACAAGTTAGGACGAACCAGTCTGGTAGTCCATGAAATACACACAGGTAACGCTAAGCCTATACATAAAAGAGCATACCGAGTTAGCGACGAAAAGAAAAAGATCATCGAACAAAATATCTACGATATGCTAAAAGATGGCATCATCAAACCATCCACGTCACCATGGGCTTCACCAGTCGAACAAGACGACGGATCCGGAACAGGAAAAAAGAAGTACCGCTTCTGCATCGACGTTCGGGAACTGAACGCTATCACCGCCAAGGATCCTTACCCTATTCCTCGGATAGACGAAACCTTAAGTAAGTTGGGGAAACCCAAATACATCACAGCGTTGGATCTGAAATCAGGCTACTGGCAAGTCGAAATGGAGCCAGGAAGTTCACCAAAGACCGCCTTCATCACTCACGCCGGAAAATACGAATTCAACGTTCTCCCGTTTGGACTTTGCAATGCACCGAGTACCTTCCAACGGCTAATGGATGAAGTCTTCCGAGATGGAGAAAATTTCTCTATCGTCGTATACTTAGATGACATCCTGATCGCATCCGAAACTTGGAAGGAGCAGAAGAACGCTTTGGAATACGTCATGACCAAATTGAAAAACGCAGGCCTCACTCTTCAACTGAAGAAATGCAGATTTGCCCAGTCAGAAGCAGTAGTCCTGGGACACGTCATCAACGAAACCGGAATCTACATCGATCCGTCCAAAGTGGAAGCCATCAAGGACTATCCGAAACCGAAGACGCTAAAACAACTTTAACGATTCCTTGGAATGGCTGGATGGCACCACAGATTTATACCACACTGCTCAAAGATAGCCACTCCGCTCAACCACCTGAAAAAGAAAGGAGTCAAATTCGAATGGGGTCCAGCACAAGAAGAAGCATTCCAGAAAATCAAGGAAGCCATTTGCGGTTCTCCGCCTTTAGCTGCCTACAAGCCAAAAGCACCAAGCATCCTAACGACGGACGCCTCAGATGCAGGTCTAGGAGCAATGCTATCTCAAATTCAAGACGGGATGGAAGTCCCCATCGCTTATGCCAGCAGAAATCTAAGGAATGCCGAAGCAAACTATAACACATCCGAGAAGGAATGTCTCGCAATCTACTGGGCCAAAGGACATTTCCGACCATACCTGGAAAGCAGACCTTTCACCGTCGTAACCGACCATAAAGCACTACAGTGGCTATTCGGTCTAAAGGAACCAAATTCAAAACTCGTCAGATGGGCGATGTATCTCCAAACCTTCGACTTCAAGGTCCAACACAAGAAAGGAGTCGAAAATATTGTCGCCGACGCCCTTTCAAGAGCCCCACTTGGACTGTTTGCTATGTCAGTCGCCTCCAACGTTGAAGAGGAAAATCAAGAAGCGTCATCAGAAAACTCGAATGTCCCCTCGGATCACTCTCATCATGCGTACATTCTTCCTCCATTTCCACGCGCGAACTTTCACATCTTCGACCGCGATGACATCATTACCGCCCAAGGAGAAGACCCAGTTATTCGCGAAATCATTGAACTATTACGACAAGAAAACCCGCCAGAACACCCAGATTTCGAGATGGTCAACAACTTGATATACAGAAAAGCATCTGGAACACGTCCAGCAAGAATCTATCTACCAAAATCCCTCAGAAGAGAAACCATGAGACTTCTACATGATCATCCACTTTCCGCCCACCGAGGAAATTATAAGACAAGAGAAAAAGTAGGACATAGATATTGGTGGCCCGATCTGGACAAGGACGTCAGACAATACGTCAGGGAATGCGTCCTCTGCCAACAATACAAGATAAGCAACAGGAAAACTCCCGGGCTTATGATATCCACAGTCCCGACTGGACCCCTCGACAAGATAGGAGTAGACATCATGGGACCATTTCCCGTCAGCCGAAGAGGATACAAATTTCTACTCGTGTTCACAGACTACATGACCAAGTTCGTCGAATTAGTACCTCTGAAAAGAATAACAGCGGATGCTTGCGCCCTAGCCCTAAAGAACTTTGTTTGCCTATGGGGAGCACCAAAACAGATCCTAAGCGATAGAGGAACTCAGTTCGTTTCTTCTCTGTGGCATAACACATGCAAGCTATTCAACATAGGACCAATCCACACGTCTCCATATCATCCACAGTCAAACATAACAGAACGAATAAATCGAGTTCTCGGAGAGACCATCTCAATCTACGTGGAGAACAATCACCGAACGTGGGACGAAACGTTGAACGCTCTCGCCTTCGCGATAAATTCAGCTCCACACGAGACAACCAGATGATCTCCATTCTACCTCAATATGGGAAGAGAACCAAGACTCCCATGGGACATTGACATCGGTATGCCCTTGGAAGAATTTGAAGACCGATCCGAGACACTAAAAATCCTCAAAGACCAATGGAAACTAACAAAGAACTTTTCAAAATTGGCTCAAGCCAAACAGAAAAAATACTACGATTTAAGAAGAGAAGATCTCTAATTCGACGTTGGAATGATAGTATGGAAGTTAACTCATCCCCTATCTAACGCCAATCTTGGACGAATGGGAAAACTGTGCCCGAAATGGACTGGACCTTTCAAGATCGTGGAAAAAAGAAGTCCCCTTGTTTACATCCTCGAAGACATGATCTCTGGACAGAAAACAGGTCCCATAAACATAGCTCAACTCAAACTTTACCAAACTTCAGAAGTTCCCCTGGAGGAGAATGAAGGCTCAGAAACTCCCAGAGAAGAAATAATCGAACAGGTCGAAGACATCCCTGAGGAGAATATCCCGGAAGATGAAGCTACTCAGCCAAAAGAAATTATTCCTCCACCGAGATCAAGAGCTCCGACTCCAGAAAGAACACCACCCCCAGAAGTACCAGAAGAGAGACCTCAGCCTTCCTCAGAGTCTTTTGAGGAAGTAGAAGAAATGATCGGCCCATTCCGATTTGTTGACAGAATACCGAAAAAGAAAACTCAAGAACCAGAAATACGTCAACCAGAAGAAATCCAGCCGGAATTGGAGTCACAGGAACCCATTGTCAATCAAGGAGAGACGCATCCAGAAACCGAGCCATTGCCTCAAGGACCTCTAACTCCTCCCGCGACAATCCAAGTAAATCCCCCTCCAACTCCTACAGCTGAAAGACCGAAAAGAGATCACCCAACAACAACGACAACAGAAGGAATCAGACCTAGAAGAAAAACGCTGCGAGAACTGAGCGCTTCTACTGATGACGATAGAATGTCCGAACCGGAACCGGAAAAACGAGGTCATCCGACTACCTCATCCGCCGCTCCTGGACCTAAAAGACGACCAGTTAGAAAATTATCAAGTAGCAGCCTCTCCAGTGACGAACCCGAGGTCCCCGATCTCCGAAAAAGAAGTCACCCTACGACCACATCTTCTTCCATAGGACGAAAGAAGAAACAATTAAGAAAGTTATCAAGTAGTACCACTACAAAAGAACCCTTAATTATTCAAAATCCACCTATTCATAGAAGAGAAAGACGGCCACAAGCTCAACTACAAGATCAACTAAGTTCATCCTCAGACGAAATAGACCGAGTAGCCGATAGAGAAAAAAGGAGAAAACGAGCCAGAGTTCCGACAACAGGAAGTTCTTCGGCAAGACCAAAGAGAAAGGCTCCAAAACTTCATACACTATCGACAAGTCCGGAAGGAGAACCACAACATCGAGAAACAAATCCTGAACCACTCATCTCCTTGACCCCTGAACGTTTAGTTCTCGTCCATGAAATATCTGAATCCCAAAGTAGCGCAGAAATTAACCCTCCTATATCATCTTCTAATCGGGAACAAATTCCGACCAATTACGAGAAACCATTCAAAAAAATATGGGTTCGCGAGTTATGTTACCGCCACACTGTCCAACCTGGAAAAGTAGATATGGACGTATACTACTATCCCCCAGGACCAAAAAGCCGCATGCTACGCTCGCGAAACGAGATATCACAATATTTACAAGGAAAAGGAATCATAGATTTAATACCAGAGGACTTTACTTTCAAACGAGTACCGATAGCAAAACCTCCTTGGGAAAGAGCCCGCTTGGCTCACCCACGACGTACCGTGCTAACGGCCGTCTAATATCGCGAAGCCTTACACATAAATTAGCTTCTTCCCTTGGGAACTTATCTCATTTCTTATTTAGGTTTTCATTACCTAATAATGATATGTTTTAGAGCGACTACAAGTAAGCCCCTGCCTTGGTCCATGAGGCCACGAATTCAGAGAGGAAGGATAGAACAAATAACCCCAGAGGACTTTTTATTAGACCCGCTCCTCCGTGACTTCGAGATCGTTTCGTCTCCGGCAGCGACCTATTTTGCACAAGAACAAGTAAACCCCACCCAGGGTAGAATCCCCGTGCCACATCCTCAGGACGTAGTAATACTACACCCGGACCCCGAAGAGCGACCTGAAATGGAAACGGGAGCCGCCGAGGCGGAAATGCCAGCGGAAATAGAGAGGGATGAAATCCCAATCGAGACCAGAATAGCGAACACTATCGCAGCCGCTGAAGCGGAAGACGAAACCAGAGACCCTCCCACCATACCAGCCGTCGCCAATAAAATACTTCCATTAGAGCTCCCTGCCGCCACCGCAGAAGAAGAGATCCCCATGGTACTTCCTGTCGTCGCAGCTACAGCTCCAGAAGATATTCAATTGGAACAACCAGCCATCGCCCTGGAGGAAATTCGAGTCGAGCCAGCCGTCGCAAGGGACGAAAACCCCATAGAACTCCAAGCCCATCCAGAAGCCACGCTATGGTGGTGTTAGAAGCCAGGTGTACAGACTGGTGTCCATGTGGGATGGACAAAGAATAGAAGATGGTGGTGTTTAGAAGCCAGTAAGTACAGACTGGTGTCCATGTGGAATGGACAAAGACGAGAAGGTGGTGGTGTTTAGAAGCCAGTAAGTACAGACTGGTGTCCATGTGGAATGGACAAAGACGAGAAGGTGGTGGTGTTTAGAAGCCAGTAAGTACAGATTGGTGTCCATGTGGAATGGGCGAAGCCGCGAAAGACTAGAAGATGGTGGTGTTTAGAAGCCAATAAGTTCAGACTGGTGTCCATGTGGGGTGGACAAATGAACAGAGTTGTTAAACAGGCAATGGAGCAATAGCCTGTAAGTCGAATACAATTTCCGGGACTGTAAATGCGGTCTGGAAATTGAATACACGTTTGCTCCGATTTGCAAACTGCGAACGCGGTCACGTGGGTGTAACAACGGACAGACAGACAGACACACAGACACGTCGAAATTAGAACCTCTCCGTGACATACGTCACTCGGAGAGGTAAAAAATGTAAGGGGGAAGATAAGGAAAAGGGGTTTAACTTAACCCGTTATAATAATTTAAAGTGGTGTTTTATTTTTTTTTTCATTAATCAAAATTGGATTCGGGTGTTAGAAATGCCGTTTTGCCTATCTTTCTGAATAAATTTTCGCGGGCATAGAGACGAACGGTGGAGTCCTTCAGCGTTACACGCGGTGCATATGTAGTGAAGGAGGGGTCTCGTTATCAAGGGAAATCCCTGGGGAGTGACGGGGTATAATTTCACTAGATCGCCTTGGGAAATATTTTCCCAAGTGACTGGGTATAATGCCCTATTCCGTGGTAGAGCGCGTTGATAAGGTTGCTCTTGTAAAAAGAGTTTTGCGTAGTCGTCTAATTCGTATAAGTTTTCTTGAGGGATGGGAATTTGTCCATGGTCCAAGAAGTTTATTTCCAGTTGGGAAACGGTAGGTCGCGGTCGAATTATGGGGGGACTGGAACAATAGCGGCGGCTTCTTGGTTGGCGTGGTTTTCTTCCGGATTTTCTTCCATGGCGACGGTTGTGGCAGTAGGAAGCTCCCGGGGATTTTCGTCATTTGGGACGGCAATGGCTGCAGGAAGTTCCCGTTGGACGTTTTCCTCCATAGCGACGGTTATAGCGGCAGCAACCTCCAGCGGAATTTCTTCCTCGGTTGTGGCTGGCAGGACTGGAGGTTCCCTTTGGATTTCTTCCTCGGCTACATCTGGGTCAGCGGGAAGTTCCCTGATGATATGTCCCGCTGCAACGGCTGCGATTGTATTTTCTATTCGAATATCTACGGGAGCATCGTCTATTTCTTCTTCCGGCGATTCCGTGGCGGCGGCTCCGTTAACATTATTGGCTTGATACTCAGGATCCGGGTGGAGAATTATGACATCGTTGATATGATGCGTGGGATTCTCGACTCTCGGGGTTATGGAATTTTCCGGATGAAAATAGGTGGCCGCAGGTAGGGAGACGATTTCGAATTCTCTTACTAACGGATCTAACAGGAATTCTTCCGGCGTTATGGTTTGTTTGTCGTCTTGTTATTCGGGGTCCAGTGGCCCAGTATAAGGGTTTTTTTCTGGCTAGCTCTAAAAGTAATATATCATTAGGTAATGAAACATAAATAATAAATAAGATAAGTTCCCAAGGGAAGAAGTTAATTAATGTGTAAGGATTCGCGATATTAGACGGCCGTTAGCACGGTACTTCGTGGGTGAGCCAACCGGACTCTTTCCCAAGGAGGTTTTGATATAGGTACTCGTTTGAAGTTGAAGTCTTCTGGTACTAAATCGATGATTCCCTTTTTCTTGTAAATACTGGGATATCTCGTTTCGGGAACGCAGCATGCGGCTTTTGGGCCCTGGCGGATAATAGTATACGTCCATATCTACTTTGCCTGGCTGGACAGTGTGGCGGTAGCATAACTCGCGAACCCAGCCCTTCTTGAATGGTTTCTCGTAATTGGTCGGAATTTGTTCCTGATTAGAGGACAGTATAGGATGGTGAACTTCTCCGCTACTTGGGGATTCCGACAGTTCATGTACGGGAACTAAACGTTCAGGGGTCAAGGAGATGAGTGGTTCAGGAGTGGTGTCTCGATGCTGCGGTTCTCCTTCCGGACTCGTCGATAGTGAATGAATTTTTGGAGCCTTTTTCTTTGGTCTCGCCTAAGAACTTCCTGTTGTCGGAACTCTGGCTCGTTTTCTCCTTTTTTCTCCATCGGCTACTCGGTCTATTTCGTCTGAGGATGAGCTTAATTGATCTCGAAGTTGAGCTTGTGGACGTCTTTCTCTTCTTTGGATAGGTGGATTTGGAATAATTAAGGATTCTTTAGTAGTGGTACTACTTGATAATTTTCTTAATTGTTTCTTCTTTCGTCCTATGGAAGAAGATGTGGTCGTTGGGTGACTTCTCTTTCGGAGATCGGGGGCCTCGGGTTCGTCACTGGAGAGGCTGCTACTTGATGATTTTCTAACCGGTCGTCTTTTAGGTCCAGGAGCGGCGGAAGAGGTAGTCGGATGACTTCGTTTTTCCGGTTCCGGTTCGGACATTCTATCCTCATCAGTAGATGTGCTTAGTTTTCGCAGCGTTTTTCTTCTAGGTCTGATTCCCTCTGTTGTCGTTGTTGTAGGGTGATCTCTTTTTGGTCTTTCGACTATCGGAGTTGAAGGGGGATTCACTTGAATTGTCGCTGGAGGAGTTAGAGGTCCTTGAGGCAATGGCTCGGTTTCTGGATGCGTCTCTCCTTGATTGACAATGTTGTCCTGTAATCCCAATTCCGGTTGGATTTCTTCCGGTCGCCGTATTTCTGGTTCTCGATTTTTCTTTTTCGGTACTCTGTCAACAAATCGGAATGGGCCGATCATTTCTTCTACTTCCTCGAAGGATTTGGAGGAAGGTTGAGGTCTGTCTTCTCGTACATCTTGTGGTGGTATTCTTGCTGGAGTTTGAGTTCTTGGTCTCGGTGGAGGAATAATTTCTTTTGGTCGAGTAGTTTCATCTTCCTGGATATTTTCCTCAGATATGGCTTCGACTGGTTCTATTATTTCTTCTCTTGGAGTTTCCGAGTCTTCATTTTCCTCCAGGGGAACTTCTGAAGTTTGGTAAAGTTTGAGTTGAGCTATGTTTATGGGACCTGTTTTCTGTCCAGAGATCATGTCTTCGAGGAGGTAGACAAGGGGACTTCTTTTCTCTATGATCTTGAAAGGTCCAGTCCACTTCGGGCATAGTTTTCCCATTCGACCAAGATTGGCGTTAGATAGGGGATGAGTTAATTTCCAGACTATCGTTCCAACGTCAAATTCGAGATCTTCTCTTCTCAAATCGTAATACTTTTTCTGTTTGGCGTGGGCCAGTTTCGAGAAGTCCTTTGCTAATTTCCATTGGTCCTTTAAGATCTTCAATGTCTCGGATCTGTCTTCAAATTCTTCCACTGGCATACCGATATCTATGTCCCATGGGAGTCTTGGCTCTCTTCCCATGTTGAGGTAGAATGGAGATCTCCTTGTTGTCTCATGTGGAGCTGAATTTATCGCGAAGGCGAGAGCGTTCAATGTTTCGTCCCATGTTCGATGATTGTTTTCCACGTAGATTGAGATGGTTTCTCCGAGAACTCGATTTACTCGTTCTGTTATGTTCGACTGTGGATGATATGGAGAAGTGTGGATGGGTCCAATGTTGTATAACTTGCAGGTATCGTGCCATAAAGATGACACGAATTGGGTTCCTCGATCGCTAAGGATCTGTTTTGGTGCTCCCCATCGGCAAACAAAGTTCTTTAGGGCTAGGGCGCAAGCATCCGCTGTTATTCTTTTCAGAGGTACTAATTCGACGAACTTGGTCATGTAGTCTGTGAACACGAGTAGAAATTTATGTCCTCTTCGGCTGACGGGAAATGGTCCCATGATGTCCACTCCTATTTTGTCGAATGGTCCAGTCGGGACTGTGGATATCATAAGCCCGGGAGTTTTCCTGTTGCTTATCTTGTATTGTTGGCAGAGGACGCACTCTCTGACGTATTGTCTGACGTCCTTGTCCAGATCGGGCCACCAATATCTATGTCCTACTTTTTCTCTTGTCTTATAATTTCCTCGGTGTGCGGAAAGTGGATGATCATGTAGAAGTCTCATGGTTTCTCTTCGGAGCGATTTTGGTAGATAGATTCTTGCTGGACGTGTTCCAGATGCTTTTCTGTATATCAAGTTGTTGGCCATCTCGAAATCTGGGTGTTCTGGCGGATTTTCTTGTCGTAATAGTTCAATGATTTCGCGAATAACTGGGTCTTCTCCTTGGGCGGTAATGATGTCATCGCGGTCGAAGATGTGAAAGTTCGCGTGTGGAAATGGAGGAAGAATGTACGCATGATGAGAGTGATCCGAGGGGACATTCGAGTTTTCTGATGACGCTTCTTGATTTTCCTCTTCAACGTTGGAGGCGACTGACATAGCAAACAGTCCAAGTGGGGCTCTTGAAAGGGCGTCGGCGACAATATTTTCGACTCCTTTCTTGTGTTGGACCTTGAAGTCGAAGGTTTGGAGATACATCGCCCATCTGACGAGTTTTGAATTTGGTTCCTTAAGACCGAATAGCCACTGTAGTGCTTTATGGTCGGTTACGACGGTGAAATGTCTGATTTCCAGGTAAGGTCGGAAATGTCCTATGGCCCAGTAGATTGCGAGACATTCCTTTTCGGATGTGCTGTAATTTGCTTCAGCATTCCTTAGATTTCTGCTTGCATAGGCGATTGGAACTTCTATCCCGTCTTGGATCTGCGACAGCATAGCTCCTAGGCCTGCATCTGATGCGTCCGTCGTTAGTATGCTTGGTGCATCTGGCTTGTATGCTGCTAAAGGCGGAGAACTGCAGATGGCTTCCTTGATTTTCTGGAATGCTTCCTCTTGAGCGGGACCCCTTTTGAATTTGACTCCTTTCTTTTTCAGGTGGTTGAGCGGAGTGGCTATCTTTGAGTAGTGTGGTATAAATCTGTGGTGCCATCTAGCCATTCCAAGGAATCGTTGAAGTTGTTTTAACGTCTTCGGTTTCGGATAGTCCTTGATGGCTTCCACTTTGGACGGATCGATGTAGATTCCGGTTTCGTTGATGACGTGTCCCAGGACTACTGCTTCTGACTGGGCAAATCTGCATTTCTTCAGTTGAAGAGTGAGGCCTGCGTTTTTCAATTTGGTCATGACGTATTCCAAAGCGTTCTTCTGCTCCTTCCAAGTTTCGGATGCGATCAGGATGTCATCTAAGTTTACGACGATAGAGATATTTTCTCCTTCTCGGAAGACTTCATCCATTAGCCGTTGGAAGGTACTCAGTGCATTGCAAAGTCCAAACGGGAGAACGTTGAATTCGTATTTTCCGGCGTGAGTGATGAAGGCAGTCTTTGGTGAACTTCCTGGCTCCATTTCGACTTGCCAGTAGCCTGATTTCAGATCCAACGCTGTGATGTATTTGGGTTTCCCCAACTTACTTAAGGTTTCGTCTATCCGAGGAATAGGGTAAGGATCCTTGGCGGTGATAGCGTTCAGTTCCCGAACGTCGATGCAGAAGCGGTACTTCTTTTTTCCTGTTCCGGATCCGTCGTCTTGTTCCAGGATTACGACTGGTGAAGCCCATGGTGACGTGGATGGTTTGATGATGCCATCTTTTAGCATATCATAGATGTTTTGTTCGATGATTTTCTTCTTTTCGTCGCTAACGCGGTATGCTCTTTTATGTATAGGCTTAGCGTTACCTGTGTGTATTTCATGGACTACCAGACTGGTTCTTCCCAACTTGTCGCTGAATAGTTCAGGAAATCTGAGAAGGAGTTCCTTCAACTCTCTCTTCTGCTTGTACGAGAGAGAGGTTGAATCAACTGCTTCGTTGACGTTATTTACCATTTGAGGTGACGGGGGCAATTTGTCCTCTGACACCTCTAATAGTTTAAGTGTTAGTCCATTTATTGAGCATGTTAAAGTTCCAAAATCGATAATGGTATTCCAATCTTCTAGGAAATCTTGGCCTAAGATTGCGTCACATAGGAGTGAAGGGACAATATGAAACTCTTGACTAAAATTCCTAATGATGTCTTGTTCGAATTTTATTTCAAAGTCTAATACTGTTGATCCTTTAGTAAAAGAGTACTGTCCGTTCCCCATAACTATGCATTCTGATCTTTCTGACTTAGGTTCTAGTTTATCTTCTCCCCTAAATCTTTGTATGGCCCTCCATTGGTCTAGGCTTATCATGGATACTTCAGCACCATTATCGATTCTTGTTTGTAGGATTGTGTGTTCAAATTTTATTTTTATTAAATTAGGGTTCCTCTTTGGGAGTCCTCTTCTTTGAATTGTGGCCAAGTGAAGTGGCGTGGTCACAATTCGGTCGGCTTCTTGATGGACTATTGAGTCGCGGGAGGGAAACGTCCTCTGGTATTCCCCCCCGAGTTGGCGTTTCCCGGAAACTGGCCTCGATTTCTTTCCATTCTGGCTGACGGACACTCGGTTGCGTAGTGACCAAGCCACCGCAGTTGAAACAGGTTATTCGTCGTGCGCCCTGGTTGTTTACCGGAGGGTTTTGTCCTTCCTGGGTCTGGTCATGTTGACGTCTTGGAACTGGTGGAAGGGCTAGCTGTCGAGGTACTCGTTCCCTGGTTTCACTTGTTTGATTTCTCGATTCGAAGACTCGTGTTCGGCGAGGATATTCGTCTCGTTGTTGGTTTTGTCGTCTTGGTTGATTTCTTGGTTCAGGGTTGGATTGCCTTGTTTGGGGATTGGGTCTCGGGAAAGGAACTCTATAATTTTGAGCTGGGTAGCTTTGAGGGACATATTGGACATGGAAAGGATTTTGGGATCCTTCCGGAAGAGGGAGGGTTGTGTTTCCCTGAGGGATGAACCGCTCGTAGTTTGTGTCCGTGTTTTGGTAATATGTTCCCATATGCGGAATGTACCCGGTTAGAGTTGTTACTGGGGTATAAGCCGTTGTTGGGGGAGCTACCTGCTGTATAACCGGTTGTGGAGGCAATATTTGGGGTTGGGGTATCACTTGTGACTGAGAGACTACTTGAGGTTGTATCTGATATACTGGCTGTTCTCGGATTATTGTGGGTTCCTGATATGTTTTAACTTGAGTTTCAGGGGTTGGTTGAGCTTTTTCCTCATTAGGATTTGTCTTACTTGGGGGTTGACTAGCTTTGGGTTTATTTAAGCCTAAGGTTTGTTCGATTTTTAAACAAGCGTCATGTAAATCCGCGGTAGTGTACAGGGGGATAAACATTAGAAGCCCTTTAAAATCATTTCTTAAATTCCGCTTTATCATTACGAGTAATTCATTATCCGGTATTGGGGGATGTAGATTTTGGTTTACCCTTGCAAAATAACCGAAAAATTCGTCTACTGACTCATTGGGTTTATGTAGCCTATTATTTAGATCTATTCTAACCTTAGCTTCCTCATCCTCAATTTTGTAGTGCCGTTTCAGTCTCCCTTTAAAGTCGGACCATCCCATTCCTTGAGGGAGGGATCGAAACCAGTATAGGGCATTTTCTCGTAAGAGGAGGGGCATAACATGCATTCTATCGTCCTCGCTAATTTTGTGGAAAGTCGCGTATTCCTCAAACTGCCTGAGAAACTCCGGTACGCTTTCGTTTTGCCTGCCGTAAAAAGCTAGTCTATCCGGGGGATCTAAACCTTTTACTCCGCCTTGGCTAGAGATTGCCATATTCGCGAAAGATTGCAAAATCGAGGCTAAAAATGCAGCCTGTTGAGCGCCACTATTTGGATTGTTCTGTTGGGGCTGAGGAATTGACATTCCTGGGGGCTGACTATAGCCTTGACCAGGAGGGGGTTGTGAAATTCCTTGTGGGATATTAGGTGACTGTCTAGTTTGACTCTGTGTCTGTCCTACAGATACTGGATTAGCTATATTCTGTCTAAGAGGGGCATTTGTGTATATCACCGAACTAGTACGTGGAATGGCTCCACAAGGAGGGGTATTAGGTACTGTGATTGGTATAGTAGACATAATTGGGGTATTCATTTGACTAGTTGGGGCCCAATTACTCATAAATCTCTTGGCCCTAGTATATGCGTTATCTTGAGCTACTTCTACTCTGGGTGTGGGTTGACTAGTTTGAGGGGGTTCAGGTACATTTACCAAGTCAGGGCTACTCCCTCCATATCTATTTTGAATGTCATTTGCCCTATGAGGTTGTATACTTGGCTTGTGCGACGGAATAAGGCTAAGTTTCTAGCGCGTTTATTCGATTCGTCCTCAACTGACTTGGGAATTGTTTCATTCTGCGAGGGATTTTCTATCCTTTCTTCTTGGGTATTTAAAAATCGGCTTAAATCATAAGTACTATCCCATAAGGGTTAGGCGCGTATGCCATATTCGTTTCGGTTAGCCGAGAGGGACGTAGGATATTACCGACCACGAGGTTATGCCTAACTTCTGGCCACGTGTATCCCGAATTTTCCGATTCACGGGAGAAGATCGAGGAATTTTCCGAGTCCTGTCTTTCGCGATACAATTTTAAACTCGGGCACGATTCGGGATGATTCATTAAAATTTTTCAAAATTATTTAAATCCAAAAATCTATCTATTCGAAAAATAATTTGGGATATCACAAGATTTTATTCTAAAAATAAATAATACTAATCTAAATAAATACTATAATAATTAATTTCGATGATTGAAACCGATTTAAAAAATGTGGAAGCACGCCTTCGAATGTTCGAGAAGGAAAGTTCCAAGATGGCGGCTATCTAACTCAAACTAGAACTATCCTGTAACTAACACGCGAATCGGGCCCGACCACCCCGTCGACGAAGAAAAGCGACGGGACGGGAAAAACAATAACCGAGGGTTCAAAAAGACGGGCACGGCACCATTTGACATGCGGCGGTTCGAAAATCCTGGTCACGCGGCACCATTTGCAACGGACTGCCCCTGGGAAAAACTAATTTGGCCGGTCATGACAAAAAAAGGGGAATTCCGTTACAGGACGTTAGGTAGCCCTGATTAATTGTAGGGGGACCTCGTGACAACGTTAAGTCTTAAAAAACGGGGATTCTAATATAGGCCTACTTAAATAACTTCCTCCCGTTGGAATTTAATAAGAGAAATTATTCATACCTTCGGCTCATGTTGAAATCGACAAAAGAAAAACTTTAATGCTTGTTAAATTTTTACAAAAGAAACTTCGCGAAAGTTTCCCGCGGGACGACGGCGCGAGAACAAACTATCGCTGGACGAGCGAGATGGCTTCCGAAGGCTTGAAGAACAGGAACGAGAGAGAGAGAGGGAGTCGTGGCTCTTGCACGCGCTTATAAACAAAAATAAAGGGGGGGTAAAGAGTAGGAAGAAGGAGGTGACGTAGACGACGAAAGGAGCGGACATATCCCGAGGAATAAGTCTGTCCCTTTTGTCGTCTGCAACGATTTCTGGATGAAACCGTTGCAACGGTATTTGTAAAAGCTTAAAACGGAAATGAACTTTGACTTTCAAGTCGAGCAAAAAATTCCTAAGTGAAAAAAAAGAATCTCTTTTTAAATTAATCAAATTAAATGGGTAAATTAAGACAAATAATAGTCCGTTGGGGGGGAGGGGGTTAAAGAAATGTGACGTGGTTTTCATGGGAGGGGTCTTAGAAAACGTGACAAAGCGTGATTTGGGGGACGGGGGATCAGAAAATGCCATTTTTTGCCTTACGTAGTTTATGGACGGTCCCAAAGAATGGATTATAAACTTGAAAAATACTCGTTAATTGGCCTTCTAGCGGCAGATAGTAGCATTTTTTGGAAGCAGCTGAGTTTAAAACGCCTTGTTTTGTCTAGATGGCGCTAGTTTTTTCCGGAATTTGCCCCAGTATTTTTCATAACCCCACCCACCACTATACAAGGGGAAGGGGCGAGTCAGCTTAATTAACATTGGTTGGGCTCTATGGGCTGTTTAGTATTGTTAGTCCGTGGTCAAATAATTTTATCAAGCCCCAGAGGTCCTTTCAATCCCAAATATTTAAGTAACACAAGTTACTATTTTAAATAAAATGGTCAATTTCCATGCTAACTCAGACTCGGAGGCAAAGCCATGTTAAACCCGCGTTAACAAATGGCAATTCGTAGCACGCGCCCTCATCCCTCTACCGATCGCGATTAATCGCCAAATGTCTGGTAAAGAAAAATTCGTCTGTATTAATGGTTCGGGAAATTTTTTAGCCAAGGCTTAATGTTAAACAGACTTTATAAACAAAAGTAAAATGTAGCTAAGGCCCGTATTCTCTGTGAAATAGGAATAAAAGTTAATTATTTATTTAATTAATTTATTTTAAACAGAGGTGTTGGTACGAATATAAAAGAAGGAATTAGCGGCCTCTCTGGGTAAGTTTTGATTGATCTCTCGTCTCACCCTTATTCATTAATTAATTAAAAGTTTTGCACAGCTCTCCATTAATACTAATTAATTACTAATATCTTGCTAATACTCAACACATTTTTCACTTTATACACGTTAAATCAGGGGCGGACTGACCATAGGGCCCCAACTGCCACTGGCAGTGGGGCCCCAGTCAATGGGGGCCCTCCTTTTCGGGGTTTGCATATTTCAAAATTGGTCCTTCACTAACTCAAAATAGTTATGTAGCCATAAATCGGACATTGGTAAATGGCATCTCATAAGATAATGTTCATTTAATAATTTATAAAGAGTAGTCTTATTGTTTTCGACTCTACTATTATACCTTGGCCTATCCCGCGAGAAACAAAACTTAAAATCGGTTTATATTTTACTTTCATTCTTAGTGAGAAAGGGAAAAGTATGAGCGGATTCCAAACTAGCGGTTCCCTAAATAGCGGTCCTCATAACAGCGGTTTCCTAAATAGCAGTTTTCCCGAAATGACAGTCTACCCGTTACAGCAGTTACCGATACAGTTGTTCTCGTAAATGCGGCGTACCGTTACAGCAGTTCTCAAAAGAGCAGAAAAACGGGGATGCGAAAAACTATAGTTATTTATTATGGTATAGGCTGGGTTATATGAACTCAAATAGAACTAGATCAGATACGGATAATTTTGTTTGGTTAAAGTTGATTATTTGAACTCAATAGTATTAGGTCAGGTCAGGTTGGGTTGGGATTTTAAGGTTTTTTTTTCGTTTGGTTTGAGTTAGGTTAGTTATATTTTGGAAATAGTGTAACAATGTTACGCCTTTTCCAAAATATTGTTGTTTATCTTCATTTTCTTTCCAATTAATAATATGCCTTTTCCAAAAAATTAGGTCACTTTACCAATGTTACGCCTTTAACAAAATATTGTGTTTATCTTCATTGACTTCCCAAATAATAATGTGCCTTTTTTAAAACATTAGGTCACATTACTGATTAAATCATCACTGAGTAAACTAACATAAAAAACCAACGAACATAACTGTATTGTTAAGAAATGCTCAACACTCAAGACAAACACTGCTATTTCCCAAAATAGCAGCCGCTATTTCTAAAACAGCAGCTGCTATTTCTTGAAGAGCATGCAGTTTTGATTAACGCCGCTGTTTTTTTGGAATCGCGGTTGCTATTTCGAGAACTGCTCTTCCGAGAATTGCTGATACGAGTTACACCCCCCGAGAGATACGTGCTCCGGGAAAATGGACCGAATTGCCCCCTCTCTCGACGGCCCAGAAGATGTTGAAGCTTTTTCGTGGCCTAAACTTAAACATCCGTTTATATTTTACTTTCATGCTTAGTGAGAAAAGGGGAAAACAAGGGACTGAGAGCACATAAAGATAAGGCTAAAGTTTAAAAACTACTACTCTTCATCACTTTTTGAAATTTACTGTTTAAGCTCTAGTTGAAGATAAATTTATTTTTAAGTTTTATATTAATATTTTTACAACCATTATCCACTAGAATTAACCAAGGTCGAGGCCCGGCCGGGCCCCGAGATGTACGGGCCCGGGAAAAAGGACCGAACTGCCCCTCTCTTGACGGCCCTGTGCATTATAACGACATACTCCCCTTTCATTTTAGGGATCGGCTTGGGGGGCCCTTTTTAAAACGGTGGCAGATGGCTGTGCAGCTTGCCAGTCCGCCCCTGCGTTAAATATTTAGTGTTTTTAGATTTAATCTTGGTTTTGAGCAGTATGGCATTTATAATCCACCTTTTTCTTGACGCGAGTGCCGAGGCTATTAGCACTATTTTTACTGACAAATCAGGGTCGAAATTATGCGTCGTCTGCTTCGTAGTAGAAGATTTTCAATAGTTTCTATCGTGAGTCCATGGATAAAGAATGAAAATGAACCTTAAAAGGCCAGGGAAATAATTTAAAATGGACCTAAAATGTCAAGGAAAAGTCAGGGAAATTGAAAATGAGCCTAAAAGGTCAGGAAAAAGTCAGGGAAATTGAAAATGGGCCTAAAAGGTCAGGGAAAAGTCAGGGAAATTCAAAATTGACCTTAAAGGTCAAGGAAAAGTCAGGGAAATTGAAAAGGGGCCTAAAATGTCAAGGAAAAGTCAGGGAAATTGAAAATGGGCCTAAAATGTCAAGGAAAAGTCAGGGAAATTGAAAATGGGCCTAAAATGTCAAGGAAAAGTCAGGGAAATTGAAAATGGGCCTAAAATGTCAAGGAAAAGTCAGGGAAATTGAAAATGGGCCTAAAATGTCAAGGAAAAGTCAGGGAAATTGAAAATGGGCCTAAAATGTCAAGGAAAAGTCAGGGAAATTGAAAATGGGCCTAAAATGTCAAGGAAAAGTCAGGGAAATTGAAAATGGGCCTAAAATGTCAAGGAAAAGTCAGGGAAATTGAAAATGGGCCTAAAATATCAAGGAAAAGTCAGGGAAATTGAAAATGGGCCTAAAAGGTCAGGAAAAAGTCAGGGAAATTGAAAATGGGCCTAAAAGGTCAGGAAAAAGTCAGGGAAATTGAAAATGGGCCTAAAAGGTCAGGGAAAAGTCAGGGAAATTCAAAATTGACCTTAAAGGTCAGGGAAATTGAAAATGGACCTAAAATGTCAAGGAAAAGTCAGGGAAATTGAAAATGGGCCTAAAATGTCAAGGAAAAGTCAGGGAAATTGAAAATGGGCCTAAAATGTGAAGGAAAAGTCAGGGAAATTGAAAAGGGGCCTAAAATGTCAAGGAAAAGTCAGAGAAATTGAAAATGGGCCTAAAATGTCAAGGAAAAGTCAGGGAAATTAAAAATGGGCCTAAAATGTCAAGGAAAAGTCAGGGAAATTGAAAATGGGCCTAAAATGTCAAGGAAAAGTCAGGGAAATTGAAAATGGGCCTAAAATGTCAAGGAAAAGTCAGGGAAATTGAAAATGGGCCTAAAATGTCAAGGAAAAGTCAGGGAAATTCAAAATGGGCCTAAAATGTCAAGGAAAAGTCAGGGAAATTGAAAATGGGCCTAAAAGGTCAAGAAAAAGTCAGGGAAATTGAAAATGGGCCTAAAAGGTCAGGGAAAAGTCAGGGAAATTCAAAATTCACCTTAAAGGTCAGGGAAATTGAAAATGGACCTAAAATGTCAATGAAAAGTCAGGGAAATTGAAAATGGACCTAAAATGTCAAGGAAAAGTCAGGGAAATTGAAAATGGGACTAAAATGTCAAGGAAAAGTCAGGGAAATTGAAAATGGGCCTAAAATGTCAAGGAAAAGTCAGGGAAATTGAAAATGGGCCTAAAATGTCAAGGAAAAGTCAGGGAAATTGAAAATGGGCTTAAAAGGTCAAGGAAAAGTCAGGGAAATTGAAAATGGGCTTAAAAGGTCAAGGAAAAGTCAGGGAAATTGAAAAATGGGCCTAAAAGGTCAAGGAAAAGTCAGGGAAATTGAAAAATGGGCCTAAAAGGTCAGGGAAAAGTTAGGGAAATTGAAAATGAGCCTAAAAGATCAGGGAAAATTAAAATGGACCTAAAAAGTCGGGAAAATGTCAAGGAAAAGTATATTGGAGGGAAATTTAAGTCTGGATAACAGTATAAGGGTGACCAGAAAATGTGTTGTCTGAGATTTGACCTGGGACCCTATTCTCTAAGGATCTAAATCATTTGGATGAGATCGGTTCCATTTGGATAGGGCGCTTAAAACCGTATTCTCTAACCCAAATCCAAATCGACATTTGAATCTCCCGCCAAACCTTTATCCAAACCAAATGTACAGACTGTTAAAAAAGTCTTTGCGCGTTGCAGTTTTCGCACATATTTCACTATATTTCAAAAAGTATTCAAGCTAGCGCTCTGGAATAAGGTGCGTTATAAAAGTTTTGCATTTCTCTTTCATATTTTACCCGTTTCACAGTTGTTCTTTGCATACTTATACCGGAAACCGGAAATGTCAAAATTATCAACTTTGAAAATATTGGATTCTCGAGGATATAAATGCGATTTTCGGATTCCTTGGGGTAGATTCATATTTGAAAAGTTTTCACCAAATTCAATTCGGATGAATAGGTCACGAGTAATCAGCCTTTATTCAAAATCTGGCAACTTCGATTTAAAGGGCGATAATTCATAATCGAGTATCGAATCTTTGTCGTAATAATGCTTGTTAGATGTTATGGCACTTTATGCGTATATATATATGATTGGTCTTGTGACGCGATACTTTGAAACAATTCAGACGCTCATTAAAGGGATGGTGAAGTGAAAAATTAAATACTTTTTATTGATTCTTCTATAAGATCAATCTGCATAGTGAATTATCCAGGAAATAACACCGAACGATTTTTATACGTCAGTTTGAAATTTCATGGATAATTTTAAATAAGGATCTCCGACCAATCGCGTAGAGCCCTGTCCTTTTATATACAATTTTCTGGTGGCACGTTCCGTGTTGAATCAATTTATCGCGAGATTTGAAAAAATTTGCGTGATGTGACAATTGTGGCGCGAGACATGGAGCGTGCCACTTCCACGAGAATTTTGTTAACAAAAAGGCACGGCGTTACGCGATTGGTCGGAGGTCCTTATTTAAAATTGTTCTTAAAATCTTAGCCTAATTTGAATATTAAAGTCAATGGGAGGTATTTCCTAAATTTTCATTATGCAGACTGGTCTTATAAGAACCGATAAAAAATCACTTTAATTTCCACTTCCCCCTCCCTTTAAGAGAAATCTCGCGTCTTTTGAAGAGGATAAGCGTTTTGAAAATATTGTTATTTGGGCCATGATATCATAATATTTAAAACTCATTTTAATTACGTCTAGGTCTTCAGCCCGACTCATTGCAGCCTAGTGAAAATCTCATTCATGATGGCACATGCGCTTCACGAGATCCCTTCAAATAGACATATTCGATTATTCCATTTAAGAAACAACTTCAGAGGAGATGGCTTCTATGCTAGGAAGGTTCGCTACGCGATTGAGCTTCGCTAAACGGAGCCTGGGGTTGCCTATAGCCTCCTGCGTATAGAGCAAATGTCAGGCCATTGGAAGATTTTATTTTAGAGGTAGGAATAGGGAACAGAGTAATCTAGGCGCGCGTCAAAGTCCCGGACCCCTTCCTCGGGACGGTGGGATATGAAAGAAGAGGCGGGTCATAGCGACAGAGGTAAAAAGGAATTACGTATTTTTCGCCGTCCCAGTCAGTAACGTCATAAAAACCTAGTTTAAGTGAACCAATCTGAAATTTTAAACTTATAATTACGTGTTGGAGGGAGGGGCTCTATACTGGGCTATGAGTCGGACTGAATTAAACACTAACCGTTCTCTATTCCTACTTCTAAAATTAAATATATCTCTGGTGAGGCTTAATAATAAAGTCGACCGCAACCAAAGCATGGGCAAAGGCGTATTTCACAACTGACGTTCAAAGCTACCGATGGAAAAGCCAAAAAATTAAATGAAAAATAAATGAAAGCCGGTAACAATGATCACAACTGAAAATAACAGCTAACAGCTAAACCGAGCCCGAACGGTAAAAACTTGAAGTTAGTCTCTGCGCTGCTGGTCTGCTACTCCTCTTGTTTTTTTTCTATGGCAAAAACACTATTTTTGGGCATCGAGGGGTAGTGAAAAAAATAACATGAATGTAGTTACTTGCTCGATCATTTATATAAATATATTACTTCGGGCGTTATAAATGCAGTTAGGGAGTAATGGGGATATTAGGGAATTTTGTGTTTTAAGACTTTTATTATGAGGGACAGAAGACATGCCTTTTTTGAAGAATTTTTCGAAAACTTTTATTATCTTTGTTAATAATTAGTTAAAAGCTGACAAATATTAATAAAATTTGGAGGAAAATTCTCAAATAAAAATACTTCCTACGAGTTTCAAATTACAAGACTTCCTTCGAGTTTTAAATTAAAGATAGTTCGTTTGCTTTATTAAATTATTTATTACAAACAAGACTGTCACTTTCAGTTTCAATTGTTGCTTAATATTTTACTTAACCTCCTCTAGCCCTTAAACACTTCTTTTATTTAATGAGAGACATAAACGCTAATTAGGGTTCAAGTCGGGCGAAAGAGCGGCCCCGTGAAAAGCGTCACTTCCTTCGTTCGCCCGAAATCTCGCAACGAGTCGGGACGAATGGGCTGGCCAATTGCCCTTCAGAGCCTGAAATCATACACTAAAACTATTTTTTATGTTAGATAAGAATAATTGTTAGCTTATTAATTATATTAATACCGGTCACGATTAGGGCTGGTTAATCTTACGCAGAAAAGAATACCAGCGAACCGGGCGGATCTGTTGAATATTACAATGCTTATCTCCTAATTTCATTAGACCTTATGTCTGTCTTTAAGAATAAGACTAAGAATGTTTTTAAAGGGAGGGTGAAGTGACAAAATGTGTTTTTATCGATTCTTCTACTAATTATGAGACTATATTCTGCATATATATATCCAGGAAATATCTCAGAATGATTTTAAAATTCTAATTCGGTTTAGGTTTTATGGATAATTTAAAGTAATAACCTCCGACCGATCGCGTAACGCCCTGCCTTCCTGTTGACAAAATTCTCGTGGAACGCTCCATGCCCAATGGAATTTATCGCGAGATTTAATAAAAGTTTCTCACGATGTGACAATCGTGGTGCGTGATATCGGGCGGGCAACGGAAATTTTGTTAGCAGGAAGGCAGGGCGTTAAGCGATTGGTCAGACTTGCTTATTTCAAATTATCTATAAAATCTGATCCTAATTTGAATTTTAAAATCATTCGGAGACTTTATTTCCTGGAAG
Organism: Phalangium opilio; assembly: GCF_054372755.1. NCBI lineage: Eukaryota > Metazoa > Arthropoda > Arachnida > Opiliones > Phalangiidae > Phalangium > Phalangium opilio. Next base: position 1,277,382 of record NW_028324191.1, read on the forward strand.
TTTCACTATGCAAAATGGACTTATAATTAGAAGAAGAATCGATAAAAAATCACTTTATTTTCCTCTTCATCTTCCCTTTAAAGGCTAGGGGAGGTCCAATAAAAAATCAAGCAATAATTAAAACTGAAAGTGACTGCCTTGTTTGTAAAAAAAGTTCAATAAAGCACACGAACATTCTTCAATTTGAAACTCGAAGGAAGTCTTGTTATTTAAAAATTTTCGTCCAAATAATTTAATAGATATTTTTCAACTTTTAAAGATATTAAAAGTTATTCGAAATATCTTTAAACAGGCTTGTTTTCTTTCCTTCACAATAATTTTTTTAAAACACATAATGCCCTAAAATCCCAATACCTCCCTAAGTTAGTGTTTTTGCCATAGAAAATAAACAAGACCAGCAGCGCAGAGACCAACTTCAAGTTTTTACCGTTCGGGCTCGGTTTAGCTGTTAGCTGTTATTTTTAGTTGTGATCATTGTTACCGGCTTTCATTTATTTCATTTCATTTTTAGGCTTTTCCATCGGTAGCTTTGAACGTCAGTTGTGAAATACGCCTTTGCCCATGCTTTGGTTGTGGTCGGCTTTATTATTAAGCCTCACCAGAGATATATTTAATTTTAGAAGTAGGAATAGAGAACGGTTAGTGTTTAATTCAGTCCGACTCATAGCCCAGTATAGAGCCCCTCCCTCCAACACGTTATTAGAAGTTTAAAATTTCAGATTGGCTCACTTCAACTAGGTTTTTATGACGTTACTGACTGGGACGGCGAAAAATACGTAATTCTTTTTTACCTCTGTCGCTATGACCCGCCTCTTCTTTCGTATCCCACCGTCCCGAGGAAGGGGTCCGGGACTTTGACGCGCGCCTAGATTACTCTGTTCCCTATTCCTACCTCTAAAATAAAATCTTCCAATGGCCTGACATTTGCTCTATACGCAGGAGGCTATAGGCAACCCCAGGCTCCGTTTAGCGAAGCTCAATCGCGTAGCGAACCTTCCTAGCATAGAAGCCATCTCCTCTGAAGTTGTTTCTTAAATGGAATAATCGAATATGTCTATTTGAAGGGATCTCGTGAAGCGCATGTGCCATCATGAATGAGATTTTCACTAGGCTGCAATGAGTCGGGCTGAAGACCTAGACGTAATTAAAATGAGTTTTAAATATTATGATATCATGGCCCAAATAACAATATTTTCAAAACGCTTATCCTCTTCAAAAGACGCGAGATTTCTCTTAAAGGGAGGGGAAGTGGAAATTAAAGTGATTTTTTATCGGTTCTTATAAGACCAGTCTGCATAATGAAAATTTAGGAAATACCTCCCATTGACTTTAATATTCAAATTAGGCTAAGATTTTAAGAACAATTTTAAATAAGGACCTCCGACCAATCGCGTAACGCCGTGCCTTTTTGTTAACAAAATTCTCGTGGCAGTGGCACGCTCCATGTCTCGCGCCACAATTGTCACATCACGCAAATTTTTTCAAATCTCGCGATAAATTGGTTCAACACGGAACGTGCCACCAGAAAATTGTATATAAAAGGACAGGGCTCTACGCGATTGGTCGGAGATCCTTATTTAAAATTATATATGAAATTTCAAACTGACGTATAAAAATCGTTCGGTGTTATTTCCTGGATAATTCACTATGCAGATTGGTCTTATAGAAGAATCAATAAAAAGTATTTAATTTTTCACTTCACCATCCCTTTTATGAGCGTCTGAATTGTTTCAAAGTATCGCGCCACAAGACCAATCATATATATATGCATAAAGTGCCATAACATCTAACAAGCATTATTACGACAAAGATTCGATACTCGATTATGAATTATCGCCATTTAAATCGAAGTTTGCCAGATTTTGAATAAAGGCTGATTACTCGTGACCAATTCATCCGAATTGAATTTGGTGAAAACTTTTCAAATATGAATCGACCCCAAGGAATCCGGAAATCGCATATATATCCTCGAGAATCCAATATTTTCAAAGTTGATAATTTTGACATTTCCGGTTTCCGGTATAAGTATGCAAAGAACAACTGTGAATCGGATAAAATATGAAAGAGAAATGCAAAACTTTTATAACGCACTTTATTCCAGAGCGCTAGCTTGAATAGTTTTTGAAATATAGTAAAATATGTGCGAAAACTGCAACGCGCAAGGACTTTTTTAACAGTCTGTACGTCACTTCCTCTTTCATTACGTAATTTTACTTAGTGTTTATTGGTCAATTCTTTTGCAGCGTTTAATATAAAAGTAAAATGTATTTAAGCCTTGGATTTTTGCATGTTAGATTGTAATAATTTTGTAAAATTAAGAAACCTCTTAATTTGATAGTTTAAGCTTATTGGGCCTAATTAATATTAAGTGGAAAATTAATTTGAATGAAAAATAGGTGGATATCTTTTATTAATTGGGAAATAATGCACACATTTTACATTTAAATTTTAGAAGTTAATTTATTATTTTCTGTAATTTAGTTATTAAAATTTGTGATTATCGATTGGTCAATATTGTAAATTAACCAATGGTGGAATTTTTTTTTAAACTCAATGAAACTGAAATATCAATGAATCATCTACTGAAAGAGGTATCAACCTATTTTTTTTTCAAAATAAGGTGAATAAGGATTAGATGGCTTGCTGCTTCAAACAAGATTTTTAATCATGAAGAGAATATTTTGTTAATTTTAGTCAAATTTAGATAATCGGTAATCGAGTTGTTATGACTTGAAGCACTTTTTGCTCATGTCTATTTTAAACTTTAATCACAGATTTCGCTTACCATTTCACAAGCATAATAAACACTACTGAAGGGCGCAAATCTATCTGTGATCGGTAACGGTGACCAATATAGCAATTTTCCCAATTAATCGGTTTGAACTTCATTTGCACATTTCTAGTCGTTAACTTGAAATGTTGCGAGAGAAATTTGAATGGAATATAAGTAGATATCTCTTGATATCTCTTTCAGTAGATAAAAAAATTGGTATTGGTATTTCAATTAAGCTTTGATATCAACATCGGTTAATTTACGATATGGGCTTACGATGGTAGTCTGTTTATAAGATTAAATCGTTACTTTAAGTGTCACTAGACAGTATCTACCTCCAAAATCGAGAGTTTGTAACTTTATTACCATCTCCTAGATATCCGAGGGTCAATTTCTTATATCATTGACATGTGAAAATCTGACGAAGGCTTACTATAGCTCAGTCAACTTTTGGCAAGGCCTAATACCGTTTTGCTTGACTGCATGTCGCCGTCAAATTCCTTTTAAGCATAGATCATATAGTATCCACCCTTGATTTTCATTTCGCAACACACGTTGGATTCGTAAACCTCGACGCGCACCACGATTAGAATCATTAAAATGCAAAAACAACACACTGACCGCATACATTTTTAGTAAATAACATTTCTCACTACAGCTGTTTTCGGGGCTGACAGACGGCGATAAAGAAAAAGCCTTCGGAGTCCGGCCCCTTAAAGGGGGTAGTTTCAAGGGAACGAAATTCAAATGCAAGGCGCGTCCCTTGAATTCGTAAACACCGACGTTTAACGCAATTATAATATTGAAATCTTATACAATTAAGTTAAATTTAAGAAAACAAAGCACTAATTTCAAAGTCTAAACTTTAAAAATACGACGATAAGAGAAGGCGAAGTAACGGGCAACGAGAGGCAAACATTTTTTTAAATGGCAAAAATTAACGGTAAGCCAAGGCTTAGCGCAATTTCACCGCCTTAAAAAAAGGGCCAAGTTTAGAAATAGATTGTGGGACAGTAAAAAGGTGGAAAATTATGGTATTAGGCTTATATTAAAGCTTGAAACCTACTTTATATTATATTTAAAATCCATCCATAAGCAAATCCTCAAAAAATATGAAAATGACCACGAAAAAGAACCCACTCTCAAATTTTTCCCCCTTAAAAAAATGGCGGCCACAAACGGGGTGAAAATGGGGAAAAGAGCTATCAAAATGACGATTTGGCCGGCCATTTGGCTTGCCAAATGTTTGGATAGGGTTTGAACCAAATGAAAAGGGATTTGGAGTTACAGAATACTGATTAGTGTCATTTGGGGATGAATCGACCCCAAATCCAAATCATTTGGATTAGGAACGATCCAAATGCAGTTAGAGAATAGGGTCCCAGGTTTGGTTTGGTTAGGTTAGGTTTGATTAGGTTAGGTTGGGTTATGTTATATATTTAGATAGTTTATTGTATTTGGTGGCTACAAAGAAGGAACTGGTCAGGTTTTTATGGTCGTGAAAATATTTATTAAAATAGTTTCCGCGACTAAATGTAATTAATTATCGTATAATTAACCTCCAAGAAATGACATTTATTAGAAAAACTGTTAATAACGAATATCGTATTATGAAAGAAGCCCAACTAGAGATGTGAATAAAATTTCGGAATAACAAAAATTACCGTAATTTATGATATTTTATACTTTCACAGGCTTAATACCGCGTTAATTAACGTAATTTAACGGTAAATTACCGTTTTAAAATTACGGTAAGATATAAATCGGTAATTTACGCGGTTTTTGGTAAATTACCGGTAATTTACGGATGGTAAATTACCGACTCACATCTCCAAGCCCAACCCACTTATAATTCTATTTTCTTAACGTAGGCGTTCGCAAGCTTCGAAAAAAAAAAGGCTGAAGAAGAGCAAGAACTTCTAAAACTTGTAATGCAATTGCAAAATTTGAGAAGAAAAATGCAATTGAAAAAAAAGGCCACGTTTTTTGGAAAAATCCATAATCGCGCTAAAGTCCATTGAAAATTGGACCGATCAAGAATACCTTTTTGGAGCCCAGTTTCATAAAACTTTAAATTACCTGGAAGAGGCGACGAAGAAATTCGTAAGTACTAGTTGTCTGACCAAAGTAATTTCATGGGCCTTGTGCCCCGTAAAGCTCATTGGAGAAGATTTAAGAAATTGATTGGGTATGGAATGTCTTATAATTTAAGGACGCTTTTTATTCATAATTTACCGGGCATAAGGTGTTTTCTATGAAATTAGTAAAGGCGTCTAATTACGGGGTGTAAGATATAACTACGGTCAATGTGTAATACCTAACGTGAAAGGGACACACGTCAAGAGATAATGTTAAAATATTTTTGTCCACAGGGAGCCCACATGATGACAGAGGTGGATGAACCACAGGAAGGGGGAAGAGGGAGAGGAGGAAGGGGCTCAAAAAGGAGGCGATTTTTTAGAAAATAAACTATAAAAAATATTTTTGTATTAAGAGAAAAAAAATTTTGTGTTAAGAGAAAAAAAAATTTTGTGTTAAGAAAAAAAAAATTTTTGTATTAAGAGAAAAAAAAATTTTGTGTTAAGAAAAAAAAAATTTTTGTATTAAGAGAAAAAAAAATTTTGTGTTAAGAAAAAAAAATTTTTGTGTTAAGAAAAAAAAAATTTTGTGAACTATTACTGAGTCGCAAACAAAATAGAAACGAAAGTGTCTCAGACTTTGTAACTTGACTTGCCTTTCATACTACAGACTGATGCGAGTAACTGCGGGATTGGTGCAATTTTAATGCGATAAATAGATGGAGTAAATAGGGTTATACAATATGCTAGTAAAACTCTTGAACCTATTCAGAGAAAATATTCAGCTACGTAACGAGAGACGTTAGCAATTATATGGGCTATAGAAAAATTTCGAGTGTATTTGGAGGGTAAACCATTTATAGTTTTGACGGATCACAAATCACACGAATGGCTCAAGAACGCCAAAGACCCTACTGGAAGACTTACCAGATGGAGTAGTCGATTCCAAGCTTTTGATTTTAAAATTGTTTACACTACTGGTAAGCTTAACGTAGTTGCTGACGCACTCTCGCGCATTCCGGAAGCTGTAGAAGACAGACTCGGACCAAGAAACAAATATGGTACAATTGAGCACCCCTGACCCTTTAGAACTAAATACGGAGGCCGTTAGAAGGGCGCAGTCCGAAGACAAATATATCAATAAATTGAGGGTATTTCTCGAAACAGGTGTTGATGGGGAAAATGACAAAATTAGTAAATGGATAAAAAGAGTTTGTCCTTTCTCTAACCTAATGGGTGTTATCGTCTATAGAGACGTAGTAGTTAGTCTCTCGGGTGAGGAAGAACAACTTGTTAGTAGAATAGTAGTCCCCCAACGTCTGAGAAAAACTGTGATAGCGGCGTGCCACGACCGTCCCTCTGCGGGTCACCAAGGTAAAAGTAAAACTTTAGATATGGTCCGAAAGTATTAGTATTAGGGCATGAAAAAAGATATAGCAAAATACGTTACGTCCTGTAAAATTAGTCAGGAGGTCAAATCCCCTCATGATAAAGAGCGCCCGGGTAACAATGAAAAAGTAAAATTTTACACAGGCTTAGAAACCTACGAATATCGAATTGAAATTTTTGACTAAGTTAAAAGTTCTCTTTCAAAATTCGAAACTTTCAACTTTCCAACAATTAATTCTATCTCTGATGAAGTAGAGGCTAGGTTTGAAGAACAGAGATTTAGCTTATATCGTTTAAATGTACTTGAAAGCACAGCGAAATGGGTTATCTACAACACCTTGGATGCTTTATCAAAACGCCTGGCTAGATACATTTGCTGGCCCGAAAGGCACATTTTGCGAGCAACAATGCCTATGTGCTTTCGCAAACATTTTGATGCAAATGTTGCAGTAATAATTCATTGCTTTGAAATATTTACGGAAAACCCATCTTGTGTAGTTGGACAGGCAGAAACCTGGTGCTACTTGGGCAACATACAACGTTTGTTTGGCATAATATCACGCATCTTTCAACGATTTTTCTTGGAATTTCATAACGACTGGCATATTTTTTTTGTTGAGAGCTTCATTTATTTCTTTAAATGTTGGAAAATCATTGTGGATTTTTGGAGGAAAGAGATCAAATATTTTTATTTTAATTCCGCAGTATCGGTGGAATCGCTGTTCGTCCCTAATGGTCAATGAAATAAAGGAAAGTTGGTATTCAATTATAAATGATGGGGAAAACAATTTGGTATATCAAAATAACAAATCACTGTCAACTTGTGTAAACGTACGTTCATCATTGGACATGACAGGCGATGAGCTTGTAGAGAAGTGTTCTTAACCACCAGTAGGAAACAGAGTCTTAGTAAAGCTTTGTCCACATTGATCTCGCGCTTGCGTGTTCGCTCCATCGTCTATTCGCATCTTCGCAAAAGATCACGAAAACATTTGCACTTCTGTTCAGATACACGCAAAAATTTTCCTTTTCCCAATCTGGGCGCCATCTGTCCTTCTCCATCGACGTTGTCCAAAGACAAAAACGAAACTAATCGCCCCAGACTTCCTCTCGTCTGTGATTGGTGCTTTTCTCGCGAAGGAGCGAAATTCTTGGCTTACTCGCAAGAAATTTGTATCTTCGCGAGGTGAGGACGCAAAGTAGCGAAAACCCAATGTGGACAGTAGCGCGATATTGCAAACAAGCAAAGCGAAGAGGCGAACTCGCAAAATGTGTCAGTCTGGACAGGCCTTAACAGCCAAATTAGAAAGAATATAAAATCGGAAATTTTAATGTTATTCGTCAGAGTCTCCTATATCTATCAAGATACATGGATGGCGTTATTTTAAGGGGGACATTTGATTGTATAGAATAGCCTAATTTTTAACTTTAGTGCATAAACACCGCTGCTGATTGAAATGCTGTGCGGCAATCAGTTACAGTCATCTGTTTAATGTACAATGTGTTCAAGAAACGTACAAATAATAAAAATACATACATTTTTTCAGCAAAAACATTATACGCTTGAGAAATAATATACCTATTTCATTGTATATTTAAATAGTTTTTTAGTGTTGTTCTAGCAGATATACAATTTTTGCAATTTCAACTTAAATAATTCACACCAATCTTGAAATTTCCTTTGATGCGTTGTGTATTCTCTTCCCGTTTGTCGCTAGGAAAAAGTAATCAATATCTTTGGCGCCGGGAACATTTGGTCTTATGGATTTGAATTAGCTGAAAAATAAAACATTGTTATATTTAGAGCATTTATAAAGAAAGTATAAGCCTTACGTATCCAAAAGTTCCTTCTCTTCCAGATCGAGGACAAGTTTCCCGCACTGAGTATTGCCAGTTTTATGTTCCTTAACGCGTACAATCAACATGCTGTTGCAATCTGACATTTGTCCATGTAAGTACTCGTTCAACCTTAAATTCATGCAAAATCCCACTCTTTGAGCTTTTAATAGGCATAGATGAGAAATAATGGAGGTTTCTTTATTCTTGTATTTTTTCTTTGTTTGCTTTTTTTATTATTGTCAAACCAAAATCGTTAAAAAACACAATTTTTTTAAATTGTAGAAATGTTTTTATGAAAAAGATTATATTATATATAATATTTTCTGATGCAACATGCCAGGATACAAAATAAGGATTCGAATAAATATTCGTCCAGTTGACCGTGACAGATAATTTGACGAATATTTATTTCGTGCAACTGCAACATTGCGCGATAGGATCGGAGTTGGACCATTTCAAGTTGCATGCGATTAAAAATTAAATAAAATAAATTCATTTAATTTTATTTATTTCTTTATATATTAATAACAATACTTACGCAAAAACTCGGCAGTTGTTAAGCAGGTAGCTATGGAATAAATATAATTGGTATATAAGTATAATATTTTAAAAAGTTACTATAATAATAGAAGATCGGTTCTTACTTTTGATGATTGTAGACCGTGTTATTTTCGACAAGACGACTTAGCTGGGAAATTAATATGTCTACGTAGTCTTCGTCGTTAATAAATGGTCTTAGATTGTGTAGAAACTGTTCGAATCCACCTTTAACACTACAAATATATATATAGTTTTTAACGATTAAGACGAATGAAAAAGAAATTCATACATCTCAGAGTGACAATTGAAAGTTTCTAATGTTGGTCCTGGGGTTTGTAGCCAAGGCGTCAAAAAAAGGGGATCGTTAGGAGAATTTGGAGGAAGAGGGGGAGAAGGCACTTCGAAGTGTTCAAAAGGGGCCAAGTTTTGAAGTTCTTGAAAAGGCGAGGGTGAAAATGGCGTGTCAACACCATGCAAAAGACTACGAGAGACATAATACAAATTAATTTAAATGTTACATCGAAACTTTTTTATCATTTTGTTACTTACCAATTGGGTCCCGCGGAACATCGTCCGTTGTTAGACATCGTGCTTATTTTTAAAAATCACTAGTCTTAAGTTCCGAACTCGAGTTGGGTCAAGTCAAGAATGATGGTCCCGAAATAGGTCTTAATTCTCTTTATATAAAAGAAGAGAGATAGTAAAAGAGGGTTTCCAAAATCATATGGCCATTAAATATTTCGACGAAGGAAACGTTTTATTATCTCTGCCTATTGGATGGAAAGAATTCGAACCATTTGTCGAAAATTACGTTAAATAAACTAAACCATTATTTCTTCTTCAACAACAACAACTGACCCCACCACCACCATCAACACCACCACTACCCCAACCATTTCAATTAACAACAACAACAACAAGAACAACCCCGAGTTCGTTACCGATTAAAAAAGACTTAAAAATAACACTACCACAAAAACGCCGAATAGGTCAATTTTAAAACCTAAAAGAATACGCGTTCTTCCAATAACCCCTCGAATAAAAAAGAAAAAATTTAACAAAGGAGTAGGAGGATGGGAGACTTATCGAACAATCAAGAAAAATCCTTAAACGAAGTCTATTACGACGTTTCGCATCCCGCTTCCTTTTCGAGTATCGAATCTTTATATAAGGCCGTAAAAGATAAAAAAAATTTCGAGAAAAAAGGTACGCTAATTTTTAGAAATTTCGGAAGCTTATACTTTACACAAAACTCCTTTACAAAAATTTCCAGGACGTAATATACCCGTTTTTAATATCGGCGACCGATTCGAACTGGATTTAGTCGATATGAAAGCGTGTTCTCAATATAACGATAATTTCAATTATTTATTAATGGGTATAGATTGTTTCTCTAGAAAAGGTTTCATTGTCCCTTTAAAGCGAAAGATGGCCGACGAAGTATTGAAAGGTTTAAAAATTATGTTCTCTCCGGATAACAGCAATTCGCCTCGCAAAATCTATTTCTATTCGGGTAAAGAGTTTGTTAATTTCAAAGTCAGAAAGTTTCTTAAAGAAAGAAATATTAAATTCGATACGATGACTTCCGAACCTCACCACGCCCCTTTCGTAGAAAGATTCAATAGTACGATTAAAACACGAATGCATAAATATTTCACCCATTATATTACCTCTCCGTGTGACGTAGTCCAGGAGAGGTTCTGAAACGGCCGTGTCTGTGTGTGCGTTTGCATTACTATACTTATGAGGACCGCGACGAGAAAACACACCAATCCTGTGGGGACCGTAGTCACTTATGGGGACGCACACCCCGGTCCCCATTAAACCCAAAAAAACATATGCTCAAATTAACTATTTTTTGATTTTAATTGCTTAAAATTAGTTTTTAAGGTGGTCCCCACAAAGGCGGTAAATTACACATTGCCGATTTTGTGTAACACACGGACTGATAATAGCGCCCCCTTATCGGTCCTCGCAAGAACTAGAAAGCACACACTACTACTTCCGGTATGAGTGAAGTTCCCATAAGAGCGGTATTTCAACAATGATCATAAAAATTAAACACAAACGCACCGTTTTCTTTATTTTGAGAAGATAAGCACATGAATTCTTGCTATCTAAAGTAGCTCTTATGTAAAACGACTATGGAAAGGCAAATGTGTTGCCAGTGGTATTGTATTAATAAAAATTTAAGAACTTTTAATTTCAAATGATAATAATATTATGAATACAATTGTACGGTTTAGGCAATATTTAAGTTTATGTAGGTCTCTAAGATAAGAGAGCATAACGCCTCTAAAGTATAATATATATATAGATAAACACCTATAGATTACTAATTTCCATTACGTCGGAAAATACCAAAATTGAGAGGTTCTTAAGTCCATATCGGAGCTAAGAAATATATATCTGAATACTTAATGGGTAACTTGAAGTGTACTATACAATGCCTTATTAAATTTTGTATTTCCCTTTAAACAGAGAAAAAAACCACATGGAAATCGATAATGAATTTTCCCATATTAGATGTAATAGTGACAAATTAAACATAAAATTGGATTTATTAATAATAATAATAATTTTAGAAGACCTCAAAAAGTCGAGCTGTTTTAAGTGTAATAGGAGATGGCTCGTGAAATTTTCGACGAAAAAAAATTATAACCGTTACAACAAGGGTCCTCATAACGCGTATAAACAGTCAAAATTAAACACAAAAAGGGGTTAATTCTCAATTTCAATTATAGAGGTATATGTCAAAAATTTGAGCCTATTTTAAGTACACCATTGGGAATCTATTTAGTTAATCTAAAAACACATGAAAACCCTTGGAACAACGATCAGCATAACGGATGTAAACAGATAGAGACGAGATGGGACATTTCTGGATTTCAAGTAAATAAGATATAGAAAATACAAGGCCATATTAATTGTATTATACGTTTGAAAGAAAATTTCAAAAATCTGTGCATATCATTATGAAAAAACTAAAACCCTTGAATATGGAGGTAAAAAGTCAAAGTTAAAAACAAATCCAGATTTATTCTAGATTTCGATTAAACATTATATCTAAATTATGATTCTAATTTACTGCATGATTCAGAAGCTGCTGGCCCATTGGGCCGAATCCCATTAGATCGAATGTCCCATTGAACCGGATCCCGTTGGACCACATATAGCCAAAATGTGCGGGTTCATTATCTTAAAATTTTTATTCCTATTGAACGATATATTTTTAACGCCGTATTTTAAAACCGAATTAAAAATACCTCTTTTGGTTTAAAGAAAATACCCTTGTCCTTAAGCTTGCCTCTATCAATACACTTTCCTATATAAATAATGATACTCGTGGTCCCTCTCCCGGTGCCCAGTAAATTCCCCTACCAAAAAGATTGAATCCGTCAGGAAAGGTTCAGTTTATAAAAGGGTTACCATTCCCGTTACTTTTAAACACGCGACAGTTCACGCTAAGTTAGATAGTGGGGCCGATGCCTCTTTTGTCAGTTTAGATCAGTGGCAGAAAATTTGCTAATATAGAAACTCTTCAGAATTAACTGAAGATGAACAATTGGGTTGTGTAGTTTGGGGCGATGGCCGTTATACTTTTACAAAAGGTTCTCACGAACTAGAGTTTACTCTTAAGTCAAATGAAAGTGAGAAACAATTTAAATTTAAATTCTATGTGGTTCCTTCCCTCAATAGTGACTTTATATTGGGTCAAGATTTCCTTGAAAAAAACAGGGTCAAGTTAGATTTTGAATCGTCACAATGTCTAGTGAGTAACTTAAAGATCCCTTTTTCAATTCCATCTGAAAAGGATCCAATAGATAAGGAGATTGTGAATAGTATTATGGACGCAGTTTCCGCAGCCCCTATATCTGATGAACAACGTCATCAATTAGAATCCCTTTTATTGAAATTTCCTGAGTTGTTTTCGGATAAAGTAGGAAGAACAGGACTAGTCTTCCATGAGATTCACACGGGAAATAGTCCGCCCATAAAATCTGAGCCTTATCGTGTTAATGACCAGAAAAAGAAAATAATTGAGCAACATGTAAGGGAAATGTTAGATGACGGGATAATCAGACCCTCTGTATCTCCTTGGGCTTCGCCCGTAGTTTTAGTTGATCAAACAAAACGAGGTAAACCCTATAGGTTTTGTATTGATTGCAGAAAACTAAACAGTGTTACCATCAAAGACCCTTATCCTTTGCCTAATATAGAGGACATGTTAGCTAGGGCAGGAAGACCGAAATACATTACAACACTTGACCTTAAATCAGGGTATTGGCAAGTGGAAATGCACCCTAAGAGCAGACCTAAAACTGCTTTTGTGACTCACATGGGAAAGTACGAGTTTAATGTACTCCCTTTTGGGCTTTGTAACGCCCCTAGCTCTTTCCAGCGTTTAATTGACGAAATTTTTAGAGACGCAAATTACTTCCAATTAATGGACTATTTAGATTAATCTCTCGTAGTGAAGATTGGGATCAACACTTAACGTGTTTAGAATATGTCTTAAATAGATAAAAGGAAGCGGGTCTCACCCTACAGTTAAAAAAATGTCGTTTCGCTCAAAAAGAAGCTACTATATTTGGTCACATAGTCAACGAAACAGGAGTGCATATAGATCCTTCTAAGACAGAAGCCATTCAGAAATTCCCTCCACCTAGAAATGTTAAGGAAGTCCAGAGATTTTTAGGTATGGCAGGTTGGCATAATCGGTTTATTAATCACTACTCTCAAATAGTAGCACCCATTAATAAACTTAAAAGAAAGGATCAAAAATTTATTTGGGGTATCGAACAGCAACAGGCGTTCGAAAATATCAAGGAAGAAATATGTAAAGCTCATTCTTTAGCTTCCTTTAGAAGGGATTCCTCGAGCATTCTAACTACAGATGCTAGTGATGCAGGGTTAGGTGTAGAAGTTCCTATAGCTTATGCTAGTACAGGACTAAAAGATGCAGAAACTAGGTACTCCACTAGCGAGAAAGAGTGTTTAGCCATTTGTTGGGCAGTTAAGAAGTTTAGGCCCTTTCTACAAGGTCGTAAATTCACTGTCCTTGCTGACCATCAGGCTCTACAATGGTTATTTAATATCAGGGAACCAAATTCTCGACTAGTTAAATGGGCTATGTACCTTCAAACATTTGACTTTACCATTGAACATAAGAAAGGAGTAGAAAATGTAGTAGCTGACGCTTTATCGAGAGCTCCGATAACCGTCCTAAGCATAAACTTTAGCTCCCCCACTTCAAATTCTACTAGTAACCAGGATCCAACTAGTAGCAGTACAAGTCAAAATTCTACCGGTAGTAGTAGTAATTCAACTTCATCTAGTGATTTTGTTGAAGGTCAGATTCGTCCTCTAGGTCCTAGAGCCTTATATTCAGTCTTTACAATAGAAGACGTAAGAAAATCTCAAAGGGAAGACCCGTTTGCTTCCCCTATTATCAATTCCTTGCAAGGACCTAACCCCGTTAGGCATAAACTTTTCGAATTACGAAATAATCTTCTCTATAGAAGACCTTACAGAAACTATCCTGATAAGATTAATTTACCTCCGCGCTTAAGGCTAGAAGCCATGCGGTTGTTACATGACCATCCTTTGTCAGCTCACAAGGGTAAAGATAAGACCCTAAGTAAAGTGACATATAGATATTGGTGGCCAACCATAGTTAATGTCCAGGATTATGTTAGAGGATGCACTTTATGTCAACAATTTAAGGCTAGAAATAGTAAAAAGCCAGGGCTAATGCAACCCTCTGAGATAACAAGTCCTTGGGACCAGATTAGTGTCGACATAATGGGACCTTTTCCCCAAAGTAGACACTATTACAAATACCTAATAGTCTTTGTTGATTATATAACTAAATTCGTGGAAATGATATCACTTAAAACCATTTCAGCAAAGACTTGTGTCCAAGCTTTCAAGTCTATTATTTCTAGGTGGGGAGCTCCTAAAGCTATTCTCAGTGATAGAGGGGTACAATTTACCTCGAAACTTTGGCTGCAGACTTGCAGAGATGACCCCAGTCGTAGTAAAGCTATAAAAGTTCTCAAGGAAAAATTAAAATTCAGTAATGAATTATCTAAGTTAGCAAAAGCTCACCAAAAGAAATACTATGACCTCCGTCATGACCCTCTAGAATTTGAAGTAGGAACCCTAGTATGGATGGAAACACATCCTTTATCAAGTACGACTGGTTGGCTTATGAAAAAGCTTAGTCCCAAATGGGCAGGTCCCTTTAAAATAGTTGCAAAACATTCTCCCGTAGTTTACGAGTTAGAAGATGCTAACTCAGGGCAGAATATAGGGAAAGTTAACTTAGAGCATCTGAAACTCTACTGGACAAACGTAGCTGTCTTCGACAATGCCGGAAATGCCCCCGCTTCTAAGTCCGAAGTCGCAGATGATCCTGAGCCTAGTCCTTCTATGGACGGTGGTAGCGCGCACCACCAACCTGCGGAGACTTCCTCAACTACTTCATCTGAATCATCATCATCTTCTACTTCACTGTCACCGCCTCAGGACGGTCAGGAAGTCGATCAACAGATCATTCCTGCTATTTCAGATGTCCCTCATACGTCGACATCAAGTACTTTAGATGAACAAGCAACGGATCAACAGATCCCTCCTGCAATTCCAGATGATTCACCTCAACCAATGGACTCTGATAGTGAACCGGGCATGGCCCTTTTTGAAGACTCTCCTCTCCTACTCCATACCTATCATGATATGCGAGCTTTCCAGCTCAATCATCCCACAAATGATAGTCCGCCTTCTGCGGCAGGTAAGGCTTCCCCGTTTGATCATGAAAAATCAGTCGCGGAACCAGAGCTACATAAGTCAACTTCCAGTTTTACAGAAGAAATTCTAACGCCGGAAAACAAATCAACGTCTTCTGAACAATCAGTATCGGAACCGGCGTAACGCTATTCTCCTTCTTCTGGTTTTTCGGAGGAGATTTTGGCTCCTGAACCGATTCCTCAATCGCAATCCCAATCGCTGCGTGCGTCTGACAGTTCATCGACCACGTTGTCGGAGTCTATGAGAACTCCTAGATTAAACAGGGCTACCTTACCCGATATTTATTTAGAACCCTTTCGATTGGGATGGCGACGAGAGGTGTGTAAGAGGGCGACGGTTCAACCAGGAGGTAATGAAGTTGACATCTATTACCAACCTCCTGATAATAAACGATTACGGTCGAAATATGAGGTCCAAGTTTACCTCCAAAATAATAAGATCCCGAACCTAAAAAGGGAACATTTCTGTTTTTCCCGAGAGCCAATCTCTGTTTTCCATGGGAGTTTATCTCCCAAGCAAATAAGAGGAATTACTAATATATCTAATTTTAGATGACCGAAGGAGGACGTCCACTACCCATATACTTTGATCCTCCGTCAGGAGAGACTAATATCACAGTAAAAGGGAAGCCCTTCGGGTATGAAGATATAACAGAAGCTTATGCAGCACCAATGAAGAAAAAATCATTTTTCTGTGAAAAAGATTTTGCGAACGAACTTAAAAATACCTATACCCCTGCTAATGATTTTAAGGGTTCCTCGGGGTAGCCCTAAACTGAAAAAAAAATTCTATTCTATATTCTTGTATTATAAACAAAAGTTCCTAAAGAGGGGGGAAGTAACATGGCTGCCAGAATCATTGGAGCTTCCACTCCTTGGTTCTGGCAGGCATATCTAGCCTCCATGTTACAAGCCACTCCACCTTCCACAGTTGTAATATAAAATAATTTCGAATTTTGTTATCAGTTCTTGTTATGATTTCTTCTAAGGCGGAGCGAATAATGTACTAGTTCAGTTACGGGTTTATCCCTATATCAGCTAACTGAAATAAACTTGTTGAATTTGGATTTAAAACTGTGAGTTGTCTTTGATTCATTTTTATGGCCCACGGGAGAATTCTCCCTATTTAGTTATATTCAATTGAGGGTTACAATGGTACTTATGTTAATACTCAGTCTTCACACCTGCTCTTTCGACCATAATTCAAAATTTCATGATAAAATATTTTGGGCAAATGGAATTTTGGTGAAAAAAAACGAAGAAGTATTTTTTTAAATAATTGATGTTTTATAATCATGTCATTAAACTGAAAAATTTTAATTTCTGGAAATTCGGTCATTCCATTTTCTTCTCTTATCGTTTACTTTTTTTAGTCTTTGTCCACTAAGACAGTTTTTATTTATTTCTGTTCCTTCAGTCTTCATTTTAATTAAGTTTGCTGAGAAGGTGTTAAGTTTAAAAAATCTGCACTTAGCAAAAACAAAGAAAAAGGAGAGATTAACGTCACGAGAGGCCAATCTGACATTTATTTTTAAAGCCATGATACTTTCAAACAAAAACGATCTTTATAAGTTTGTAGCAAACAAGAAAAAGACACTTGTGTATTTAGATAGAAGTTAAAAACTAAAAGACACTTTCATTTTTAACATCTATATAATTTTAGTAATGAATCCAATTGAAATTGAATGATTGTAGGAGACAACGTATTTTTCATCCTTGGTTTTATAATACTTGAACCAAAAAGAGTTGAGAATGTTGAAACCGAAACATATCTAATTAGAATAGAGCAGCTTTAGTTCAAAGCTCTCCTTAAAAATCCGCAAAGAATGTCAATTTTAATATATGTTTGGTAATAATGACTTCTGGTTTTGTTGTTTAGCTCAAAAAACTCCTAAACCCAATTAGAGTCAGAGCTTCCTATCCATTTAAAAATGTAATTTGGTGTAAAAGCAGGTTATTCTAGGAGAGCGGTCGCTCTCTTAGATAAGACTTGATAGTGCCTCTAATGCTAAAGGAGGGTTCTTTGATTGGCCGTAACGTTTTTCGTATTGTGTTTGCTGCTTTGAAATTTTGCCAGTGAACTAAAATTTGGGCCCTAACTTTGTGGTTAAAATTTCAAAGAGATACAACTAATAGTTAATTCTATAAAGAAAAAAGTTGTTAAGGGTGGTTTTAGAATCCATAAAATTAATCAGACATTTGGTGAAAAATACTATATTGTTCCATAGAGATAACATGGGATTTTTTTGAAAAATGACCTCAATTGGGATCGTGTATAAAGAAAACTATTCATTCCTTACGTTTGGGAACCATCTTAAATGAAAGATAACAGTCCATAGATGTGCCTTTTCTTAGTTTCATTAAGATAAATTAAGTTTAAGTATTGATTTTTATCATTATTAACACATACTTTGACTTACTTTTTTTTGGGTATTGGAATTACGGCGTTTTACAACTGTTAGAGACACGCATTTTAGCCCTAATTTTTTATATTGGACTTACGGCGTTTTTGTCGTGATTCACGCCGTTAGAGGAATATTAAGCAAGAAAAACATGGCGTTTGAGCTCTTGTAGGTGCTTTCCCTGGGTGCTTGTAGGTGCTTTGCCCGGGTTCTTGTGGGTACTTGTGGGTTCTTGTGGGTACTTGTGGGTGCTTGTAGGCACTTGTGGGTTCTTGTGGGTGCTTTTAGGTACTTGTGGGATCTTGTGGGTACTTGTAGGTACTTGTGGGTACTTGTAGGTACTTGTGGGTTCTGGTGGGTACTTGTGGGTTCTTGTGGGTACTTGTGGGTGCTTGTAGGCACTTGTGGGTTCTTGTGGGTGCTTTTAGGTACTTGTGGGATCTTGTGGGTACTTGTAGGTACTTGTGGGTACTTGTAGGTACTTGTGGGTTCTGGTGGGTACTTGTGGGTTCTTGTGGGTACTTGTGGGTACTAGTGGGTTCTTGTAGGTACTTGTGGGTTCTTGTGGGTACTTGTGGGTTCTTGTGGGTGCTTGTGGGTTCTTGTGGGTGCTTGTGGGTACTTGTGGGTGCTTGTGGGTACTTGTGGGTGCTTGTGGGTACTTGTGGGTACTTGTGGGTTCTTGTGGGTACTTGTGGGTGCTTGTAGGTGCTTGTGGATACTTGTAGGTGCTTGTGGGTTCTTGTAGGTACTTGTGGGTACTTGTAGGTACTTGTGGGTACTTGTAGGTACTTGTGGGTACTTGTAGGTACTTGTGGGTACTTGTAGGTACTTGTGGGTACCTGTAGGTACTTATGGGTACTTTTAGGTACTTGTGGGTGCTTGTAGGTACTTGTGGGTACTTTTAGGTACTTGTGGGTGCTTTTAGGTACTTGTGGGTGCTTTTAGGTACTTGTGGGTGCTTTTAGGTACTTGTGGGTACTTGTAGGTACTTGTAGGTACTTGTGGGTTCTTGTAGGTACTTGTGGGTACTTGTAGGTACTTGTGGGTACATGTAGGTACTAGTGTGTGCTTGTAGGTACTTGTGGGTGCTTGTAGGTACTTATGGGTACTTTTAGGTACTTGTGGGTGCTTGTAGGTACTTGTGGGTACTTTTAGGTACTTGTGGGTACTTTTAGGTACTTGTGGGTGCTTGTAGGTACTTGTGGGTACTTTTAGGTACTTGTGGGTACTTTTAGGTACTTGTGGGTACTTTTAGGTACTTGTGGGTGCATTTAGATACTTGTGGGTGCTTGTAGGTACTTGTGGGTACTTATGGGTACTTGTAGGTACTTGTGGGTTATTGTTGGTACTTATGGGTACTTTTAGGTACTTGTGGGTGCTTGTAGGTACTTGTGGGTACTTTAAGGTACTTGTAGGTACTTGTGGGTACATGTAGGTACTTGTGGGTACATGTAGGTACTAGTGTGTGCTTGTAGGTACTTGTGGGTGCTTGTAGGTACTTGTGGGTACTTTTAGGTACTTGTGGGTGCTTGTAGGTACTTATGGGTACTTTTAGGTACTTGTGGGTGCTTGTAGGTACTTGTGCGTACTTGTGGGTGCTTGTAGGTACTTGTGCGTACTTTTAGGTACTTGTGCGTACTTTTAGGTACTTGTGGGTGCATTTAGATACTTGTGGGTACTTGTAGGTACTTGTGGGTGCTTGTTGGTACTTATGGGTACATGTAGGTACTAGTGTGTGCTTGTAGGTACTTGTGGGTGCTTGTGGGTGCTTGTAGGTACTTGTGGGTACTTTTAGGTACTTGTGGGTGCATTTAGATACTTGTGGGTGCATTTAGATACTTGTGGGTGCTTGTAGGTACTTGTGGGTGCTTGTAGGTACTTGTGGGTGCTTGTAGGTACTTGTGGGTACTTATGGGTACTTGTAGGTACTTGTGGGTTATTGTTGGTACTTATGGGTACTTTTAGGTACTTGTGGGTGCTTGTAGGTACTTGTGGGTACTTTAAGGTACTTGTAGGTACATGTAGGTACTTGTGGGTACTTTAAGGTACTTGTAGGTACATGTAGGTACTTGTGGGTTTTTGTAGGTACTTGTGGGTGCTTGTTGGTACTTATGGGTACTTTTAGGTACTTGTGGGTGCTTGTAGGTACTTGTGGGTACTTTTAGGTACTTTTAGGTACTTTTGGGTGCTTGTAGGTACTTCTGGGTACTTGTAGGTACTTGTGGGTACTTGTGGGTACTTGTAGGTACTTCTGGTACTTGTGGGTACTTGTAGGTACTTGTGGGTACTTGTGGGTACTTGTAGGTACTTGTGGGTACTTGTAGGTACTTGTGGGTACTTGTAGGTACTTGTGGGTACTTGTAGGTACTTGTGGGTACTTGTAGGTACTTGTAGGTACTTGTGGGTACTTGTAGGTACTTGTGGGTACTTGTTCGTACTTGTGGGTACTTGTAGGTACTTGTGGGTACTTGTACGTACTTGTGGGTGCTTGTCCCGGGTACTTGTGGGTACTTGTACGTACTTGTGGGTGCTTGTCCCGGGTACTTGTGGGTGCTTGTGGGTACTAGCCCCGGGTGCTTGTGGGTACTAGCCCCGGGTGCTTGTCCCGGGTACTTGTGGGTGCTTGTAGGTACTTGTGGGTACTTATGGGTACTTGTGGGTGCTTGTGGGTACTAGCCCCGGGTGCTTGTCCCGGGTACTTGTGGGTGCTTGTAGGTACTTGTAGGTGCTTGTAGGTACTTGTGGGTGCTTGTAGGTACTTGTGGGTTTTTGTGGGTACTTGTGGGTTCTTGTGGGTGCTTGTAGGTACTTGTGGTTTCTTGTGGGTACTTGTGGGTTCTTGTGGGTTCTTGTGGGTACTTGTAGGTACTTGTGGGTGCTTTTAGTTACTTGTGGGTTCTTGTGGGTACTTGTGGGTGCTTGTGGGTTCTTGTTCTTGTGGGTACTTGTGGGTTTTTGTGGGTACTTGTGGGTTTTTGTGGGTTTTTGTGGGTACTTGTGGGTTTTTGTGGGTACTTGTGGGTTTTTGTGGGTACTTGTGGGTACTTGTGGGTGCTTGTAGGTGCTTGTGGATACTTGTAGGTGCTTGTGGATACTTGTAGGTGCTTGTGGGTACTTGTCGGTACTTGTGGGTACTTGTGGGTGCTTGTAGGTGCTTGTGGATACTTGTAGGTGCTTGTGGGTGCTTGTAGGTTCTTGTAGGTACTTTTAGGCACTTGTGGGTGCTTGTAGGTACTTGTGGGTACTTGTAGGTACTTGTGGGTGCTTGTAGGTACTTATGGGTACTTTTTATGGAACATATGTTTTAAACTCATGGTTTTAGTTATATAAAGTTTTACCAAGAAGCGATATCCAGTTTACTAGGGAGAAGGTATAAGATGCCTAAGTATTCGCGCGCCATAGTCCCAGTCCCACTTTCAAAATACAAGGGATGACTTTAAAGGAGGCCGGGCTATTTCGCCTCTCCTCAGTCGGAAAATACGTAGTTTTCGTCATTCGCGTCGCGTTTACGTGAGTTTTCTGGTCCGTGACCAAATAAGCATTTTTTAAACTGGACATTAGGCCAGCGACCTTCCGGACTTGGAATAAATAAACTGGTCCGTGACCATTGACCAGAGCACTTCGTCGGCTAAACTAAAGAAGTGGATAATTAAAATATTAGAATTTTAATGTGTGGAGTCTGATTACCCTTGAACTTTCTTAGTATTCTCGTGGACCACTGACCCCCCCTCCGATTTAATTTTTGAACTGGACCAGGCAATTTTTAAACTGGTCATTTGCCCTGTGTCACCGCCTTATTTCCCACGCTGGCGCGAGTTGCTTTGCGTTGTCGAGTGCATGATGGAGTTGGCTTTGCCTGGAGTCCCAACCTTGAAGGAGAGAGGAATGGAGTGGAAACCCTCATACCTATAGCGTTGCCTGTGTACCCCCACCTACGGCAACGTAGTCCTCCCAGCATCCTCAGCGGTTAGGTAGGGTCGTACTGGACGAAATTGTAATGGGCGCTCCCTCTATCTTCAAAATTGAAGCTAGTTCTCATACAAATAAAATGGCGCTACGCGCCAGCACTTAGCAATCGCCTACCGAAGGGTAGGGGCGTGCGCGAGGTACATTGGGAGAGATACGGTGCTGCAGGTCGCCCATCATCATTTCCAATCCATCTCAACTCCCTTATCCCTGTCCCAACCCCCGCGACTTCCAACCACTAGCATAGCTCACTCGATCACGCTCTCTTTTCCCCGGCTACATATTTTGAAGATGACACTTTTTAGGCGTATTAACAATCTTGGATCATCTTTGTGAACATTTAGGGTAGCCCTGACTATATTTTGTTTAAGGTTTTAAGCTTAATATCAAACAGACGTTAGTTTATGCTACAAAAAAGTTTGAAATTGACAATCTCGGATCGTCTTTGTGAAGTTTTAAGGATATGCGAATTTCATATTGGGTTTATGACAATTTTGAGCTAAATGTTAAACGGACATAAATCAGCATTTTTAAAAATTTTGTAAAATTGGTCCTATTTCTGGAATTTTTAGGGGGGGCGCCTGGCGTTTCAATTAATGATTGTAAAAAATTGTATTATGTTAATTACAATAAAAATAGAAACTTTTATTGATTTACCTTTTTTTTAAAGTATCATTATAAATAAATGTCTGATTGAGCTAAAGTTGTGGTCCCCTTTATTTATGTTTCTGCTTAGTGCAGATTTTGAAAATGTAAAACAGTTTCTTAACATTCTTAATTAAAATGAAGACTGAAGGAACAGATATTAATCAAAAATGTCTTGATTAGAATCATGACCTAAAAAGTATCGATAAGACTGAGGTTATCACTTTTCTGAAGGATCAGATATTAATTTTTCTTTTTAATTGAAACTTAAATGCATGCCTAAGAAAAAACAACGTTCCATTACCGTTTTCCGTTGAAATAAATTATTTTACTGGTAATTAATTTCAAAAATTTACTTATCTCGGCTTTTCGACCACAATTCCATTCCCCGAAAACATTTTATCATTACATTAATTACTTTTGGGAGAAAACGTGTCAAAATAACCTATAAAACAATAAAAAACTGTAATAGCGGTCTGTTTAGCCATGACAACAACCTTTTAAAAGTTACAAGGACTATATAACCCTTTCGAGACTAACAGGACCTGAGAAAACTATAGCTTAACCTGCTACTAGTACGACCAGGGAGAATTGATGTAAACAGGAGTTGAAATTTTCATCATGTGCAACCTGCGGCCCTGAAACTCTCCCATAGTCCCAGTGTGTGTGGAACATAATTTATTCGCTGTTATCTGCCAAAATCAATCTTTCTAGGTAGTGCCGCCTCCTCACTTGAATTTTTCACGATATATTAAGATTTGAACGAACAAAATTCTAGATTACTATTTTCACTACCATGTCCCTCTGCTAACTTGAAACAAACTTTCCTCTCTTTTTGCTGCTCATTACCGGTGCCATTCCCTTGACTTTCTGTTCGTTATAAGTACTATCATGAGTTTATTTATTTCAAACCAAAATATCAAAAAATGGATTCTATTTCCTTTTGTGCTACTTAGAATTTACAAATGTATATAACGTTCTGCCGTGACATATCAAATAGTTTCTAACCATTGTTAGAAACTAGAGAGAAATTGGGCAGTAACACTGATCATGCCCTGAACTATGAGAAAGAACAATACGACGGTTGACTAAAGTACACTTGATATTACATCATTTTGCAAAACCGCGATTAAAAGTCTTACTGTCCCTATTGAATTTGGCGCCATTGGTTTTAGAATAATTAAAATGTTCTTTAGGAACCTTTTAAAACGCAAAACCATACACGTACTCTCCCAAAACTAATTAATGTAATGATAAAATGTTTTCGGGGAATGGAATTGTGGTCGAAAAGCCGAGATAAGTAAATTTTTGAAATTGATTACCAGTAAAATAATTTATTTCAACGGAAAACGGTAATGGAACGTTGTTTTTTCTTAAGCATGCATTTAAGTTTCAATTAAAAAGAAAAATTAATATCTGATCCTTCAGACAAGTGATAACCTCAGTCTTATCGATACTTTTTAGGTCATGATTCTAATCAAGACATTTTTGGTTAATAAGTTTAGTCACGTGATTTAGATAACGTTTAAAGCATTAAAGTCTAACAATTCTAGTTATTTTTTGACCTAATCTATTTTTTATAACAATATTTTACAGACGGATCTAACGTTTCAAGAGATAACATCATACACTATGTTGGATGCTTTGTTGTGAGGAAGCTTTGCAGATTCCTAAAGTGTGAACAATACAAGGCTGAACTTGAAGAAACCCCAGAAGAGAGGAATTGCAGTTTCCATGATTACAGCGGCTTGATTGTTCTTCGCAATCTTGGAGGTTTAATTTATCCATCCAAAAGTGTAGTAAAATCCTGGAAACTACAGAAAAATGTATCAGAAGCCAAGACTTTGAGAAGCAAGGTAGTTCATCCAGGAATGTACACTGAAAATTGAAAATGAAGAGAGAATCAAGTAGAAAGAAACTTACCAAATTGATTTTGTTTCAGGGCCAATAACGGGCCAATGTTTTATTTTGTATATTTATTAGTTTATTTATAACATAAGTTTATAATGCCTCTAAGTACTCATATCGCTTCCACTTCTATGGTTATAGTGTTTGTCTGGCTCCCTTTAATGAAACCCTATACTCTGTCCGTATCATTTATCACCTCAACTTCAATACAAAATTGTACTGCCTAGCCTAGCGTTTCTTTTATCCCTCTTAGAATGTTTCAGGACTGAAACCGCCTCTATCTCACGAGAGAGAGAGATAGACCGGGAGCTAGCATCGAAAAACTAACGTCATATTCTATAAAAATATTTACTGGTAAAGTAAAGGTATTATCACAAGGTTTAAAAAAAGGTTTGTCTTACTTGGCGGACCGGGGGCGTACGCCCCTGTCACCCATTTCAGCAGGGCTACTTTCTGCGCTGTTTAATCCCACAAGATATATGCGGCTTTCTTTCTCTAAATTGTAGGTATGAATCCCCAAAATAACATGCGAAATAATAAGATATAAATTTCGGAGACCTAAACAATTTAAGATAATTTTTTTAAATTAATTTGCCAGCAAAATTTTTCCCATAAGATATATACGCAATTTTTTTTTAAAATGATCGTCTGGACACCAGGAATAAGAAACACCAGAGTAAGACAAAAATGTCGGGGAATTAAGTGCTTTAAGAGAATTATTTTACCCACCTGCCTCGAAATTTTCCATTACAATCTTCGAAATTTTCCATTACAATCTTCGAAATTTTCCACTACAATCTCATGCATTTCACTCTCGATTGACATGCGTGAAACTGTGGGTTCTCTAGCGCTGTCTTCCCTCTTTGGAAAATACTAGCAGCGTTTATTTCGAAGGAAGACCTCGCCTTTATTCTTGGAAACCGCTGGACAATGGGCATCGATTGCACCTGTTTTTCCCCACGTGACATTCCATCGTCTTTTGTAGTGGATGGTAGTTTATTCTGGGAACTCTTTCGAGCAACAAGCTAGATGTTTTTTTTGCATTCAGCTATGTTCAATATTTTTAAATAGTATGGAAATATAGTTAATTTTATAAATGGAGCAAGCTCTTGAAACACTCGGAAGTGACCACGAAATGTGTGTTTGCATTTTACATCTAGGAAATACTTCGGAAAAAGAAAAAGTGCTCAAGTTTACAATAACGACTTTTGAAAAAGTTAAAAACTGTGCCTCAATTCGTCAGAAGCAGAAAAATTCCAAGTATAAAAAAGTACTTCACAATCTTCCGGAAGTTGCCGACACCAAACATGGTTACCATCACCATTGTTACAAAAACTTTACCGCGATTTCCACGAGTGCGGTAATTAATCAAGGGCACAGCAAGAAAAGCACCTCAACTTCTCAGAAACGTTCATCCAGAGAAAAAAACAGTAATCATTCTCAAGGAAGTATCAACTCTGACAGAGTTTTGCCGAGAGTTTGTGTTTTTTGCCGGAAACATAGCCAGAAAGTTAACTACAAGAAACAACCATTGATTCAGTGTCGCACTAAATGCTTGGAATCGTCCATACGTGAAGCAGGAAATAAACTTGATGATCACAAATTGCTTACATTTGTTGGTGACCGTGACTTCATAGCGTCAGAAGTTTGTTACCATCCTAGCTGCCATGCTTCGTACTCAAAACGCGCCAAAATTGCCCATGAAAAGAAAACTGATCCCAAGTATGGCACGAATCTCGAAAAACTCATCAGAAAGCATTTTTGTTTCTGATAGACCAAGTTCAAAGAAAAGTAATTGACGAAAAGGGTGTAATTTCAGCAAACGAATTACACTCTCTTTATATTTCGCTTCTAGAAGAAGAATTTAACGATGAACCTTACAACGGTCAGTACCAGCTTCAACATCTTAAAGATAAACTTCTTAAGCGCTTTTCTGGTAAAATTGTAATAGACTCCTCAAAGCCTAAAAAAAGTATTATATACAGTCAAGAAATAGTTTCTGAATCGGCAGTAATTTCATTGCGTGAGAAACTTAAATCCTCTGACCCTGAAAATTTCGTTAGAAAAGCAGGATACGTGATACGCAGAGCAATTTTACAGACGGAGAGAAAGGAATTGCCTGATTCGTACACTTTGGAGCAGCTTCTACTAGGAGACGGGGATCCGCCACCTTTAGCAATTACGTTTTTTGAAGCACTCGTTGCTGGACCTTATGGTAAACCGTCACCAAAATACCAAACTAGAATTCAGGCACTAGCGCAAGACACGCTATTTACAGTCTCCAAGGGCCGCATTTTACCAGCTAAACATGTTACCCTCGGCTTGGCGATAAAAAGTATGACTGGAAAAAAAGGTCATGGAGTTACTTAACAGACATGGTCACGTTTTGAATTATAATCGCGCCGAAGAATTTGAAACTCAGTTAGCGACTGATATATCTGAATCGACCTCTTGTATGCCTAGGGGCTTAATAGTGAAAAACGATCTCATTACGTGTACCGTATTTGACAATTACGACGAATTGACTGAAACCCTTTCTGGAAAAGGTACGCTCCATGAAACCGTTGGAATTTGTTTTCAAAATAAATGTGAAGACGAAGTCGAGTGTCTTGATCGCGCTCCAGAACCAACCTCTTCGAAATCAGTTCGGACGAATAGGAAGAGGAAATTTCAGACGAGGGAAACCATTATGGAGCCATATAGCAAGCGACCCAAAACGGACAGTAAGGCTTTCAACTTTAAAGAAGTAGAAGAACCACCTACTTATTTCGAGGCCGAAAGAAGAGATCTTCTGTGGGTATTATCCTTGGCCTTTGAACTAAATAACATACCTATGTGGATTGGCTATAATTCGGCCACCGTTGTTGATTCAAGGCCATTACAAACAGTATGTTATTTAAAAAACTACGACGAAACATCCACGAATCCTCAGATGGTATTAGAATTGTTAAAAGTCACCAAAGCCATAGCTGAAGAGTGTGATCAACATTACGGACTAGTAACTTACGATTTAGCGATTGCAAAGCCTGCGAGCCAAATTCAAGAAATGGAATCACCCCGTTTTGAAAACCTCTTTATTAATTTCGGAGCTTACCATTTATTTATGGCATATTTTTCACCTATTGGAAAACTAATGGAGGAGTCTGGTCTGTCTCATTATTTAACCGAAACTGAAGTACTTGCCGAGGGGTCATTAAAAGGCTTTCAATCGGGTCGTCATTTTAATCGTGCAAAAAGACTACATCCACTCCTGGCCGCCGCGCTCGAAATTCTTCATATTCGTCAATTCACTTCTATGCATGAAGTTCCAGATGAACTAAGTCAATATTTACAAGATATTTTCACTTGCTCAGCTAATCCTCTGGATGAAAATTTAGAGCCAGATATCAAAACGTTTTTCCTGCAGTACCAATAGTTTAGCAATGCAACAAGAACTGGAAAGTATGGGTCGACAGCTCAGTTCTTTATTCAATATGTAGATTTGGTGAAGTTATACCTAAAGATGTCACGAGCTGTCAGACTGGCAGATGTCGAATTGTTTACCCACTGTCTACCTCAGATGACCGACCTTTTCTTTGCTAATCACCACAACTACGCAAGGTAGATGGTACGGTATTACTGTAATCTGTTAAACATGGAGGAAACGCATCCTGGACTAAAAAAAATGTTTAAAAGTGGTGGTCTCTCTGTGAAGCGTACTAATGTTCCGTTCTCGGAAACTCCTACAGATCAAACTTTGGAACAGACAGTCAATAGAGACGCGGCCAGTAGATTAACCGGGATAGCCTCGTTCACCAACAAGTTTTCAGCTATATTGCGATGGACAGTCACGAGAAGCACAAGATCCAAAATTGTTAACACAGCTAAAGAAATGGTTGGGTTAAATAACAAAGAAGACGTGACTTCAGAACTACGAACGTCCAGAATTTTGAAGGACACTAAAGACCTGAAAACTATGTTGAAATTTGCAGACTCGGCTATTAACCCATTCAGTTTAGATGTGGTAGACGATAATCTTTATAACATTTGCACAGGAAAAGCAGCTACTTCCATTACCAAAGATTATCTGCTCAATGTAAGAAACTTGGGACAAAAACTGCGCCTTGATTTTCAACGTGAATGTGAAGAATCTCCCTCGCGATTTGAGAAACCCATCAAGCGTCGAAAGATTCTGAACTTCGCATCGGAGGGAATATTGGCTAAATGTCGAAGCAAAAACCGAGTTCTGGAAGTGAAGATGACAAGTGGCATTTTCGGTCGAATGTGCTATTTATCGCTAAAGCAAAACCTTGATCTTTCACTTGTCTTACAGTACCCTCTCTCACCTATACCATTGTCACTTGCGCATCTCGATGGTTCACTTAAGAAAACTGACAAATCGCAGCTTTTGCATTTCCTAGAAAAGCGAGTTGAATCAGAAGGCCCAACACATATTGATTTAACGATAGTTGATGGCATGTTTTTCCTCCATTCTCTTCCACCAAACCTACCACTGACCTTCGGAGATTTATCAAGCAGTATTTTGATACGGCTGTGCAGTTTGGAATCTTCTACAGTCACAATAGTATTCGATACTTATAAAAGTCCTTCAATAAAAGATTACGAAAGATATAAAAGAAGAGGGAATTCTAATCAAGAAGCAATGGCCACATACGTTATACGAGGCCCAGATCAACAGCGTCCCAAAGATTTACAAAAAGCCTTTCAAAACGATCATAGTTTTAAAGAACAGTTCATTAATTTCTTGGTTGAAGATTGGAAATTAGAAAAACATCGTGAAACTCTAAAGAATCGAGTGTTACACGCTGCATTTGGTGAATTGTGTTACGAATATAGTTGGCAAGGAAATGCACTAAGAAATGATATGCTTTGTAAACATGAAGAAGCAGATTCTAGAATGTTTTACCACTTTTCCCACTTTTGTAAAGACCAAACGGGAAACGTAGTGGTGCGATCATCAGACACTGATGTCATTGTGATTTTTCTGGGGAATTTGCATCCCATAAATACTAAAGTTGCAGTATGGATGGATGTAGGTGTTAAAAACAATCGGAGAATTGTCGATTTAACAGAAATAGCGAAGAAAATGGGATCAAAATTATGCAAATCGCTTCCAGGGTTTCATGTACTTACAGGATGTGACTACACTGCTTCTTTCGCGCGTAAGGGAAAGATACGACCACTCAGTCTTCTTGAAAAGTACCCGGACATCCAGGAAGCGTTTAGCTCTCTTGGAACCGCAACTGAAGTGGAAGATTCTGTTATGAATCAAATGGGAAAGTTTGTTTGCTTAATCTACGGAGAACGACGTTGCGATTCAGTAAATGCAGCGCGAGTTAATGTTTTTCTTCGCTTGTACGCTCCGAAGAATGTTTTAAAACCATTTGACAAAATACAAACTGCCGAGGCGAGGTGCTTTCCGCCATGTAGAAAGGTTCTGAAGGAAAAGGTGAAAAGATGCAATTATATTTGCAGGATTTGGAACAATCCAGAAAAGCCCAATCCTGTTTCTCCTTTGTTGCCCACTGATTGTGGTTGGGAGAATACCGAAAATGAAGGATTAAAACCGCTTTGGTTTGAAGGTTCGTGCGCGCCTCCAACTTTTAAAGAATGCTTAACAGACGACCCAGACGAAGAAGTTACCGAACACTTAATACATTCGGACTCTGACGAATCAGATTGTGACTAACTTTCTTTACTAATTTTTTGGTCTAGTCTTTGAAGTATTGCTTTTAAGCGTTCCTAGGAAACTTTTAAACAATCTAATTTCATTTAATTTAATTATTATGTTAACATGGTTATTACAATTTGAAATAAAAAATCAAATGTTGGTGAAATACCCGCGAACATGATTCACCGTGAAAGGAAGTCAACGTTTACTTCCTTTGACTGTTGCATTAGGTTACACGGAAAATTTCGAGGCAGGTGGGTAAAATACTTGTCTTAAAGCACTTAATTCCCCGAAATTTTTGTCTTACTCTGGTGTTTCTTATTCCTGGTGTCCAGACGATCATTTAAAAAAAAATTGCGTATATATCTTATGGGAAAAAGTTTGCTGACAAATTAATTTAAAAAAATTATCTTAAATTGTTTAGTTCTCCGAAATTTATATCTTTTTATTTCACATGTTATTTTGGGGATTCATACCTACAATTTAGAGAAAGAAAGCCGCATATATCTTGTGGGATTAAACAGCGCAGAAAGTAGCCCTGCTGAAATGGGTGAGAGGGGCGTACGCCCCCGGTCCGCCAAGTAAGACAAACCTTTTTTTAAACCTTGTGATAATACCTTTACTATACACCAGCAAATATTTTTATAGACTATGACGTTAGTTTTTCGATGCTAGCTCCCGGTCTAAGAGGGATTTTGGGGTTGCTTAAGTAAACTTGTTCCCCCCCCCCCAATGCCTATACGAAACGTAAAAATCCCCTTCATTCCATTGGATGATATTTTCATGTGATTAAATAACAAGACCAATTCAGGGAGTAAGGAACGTTAGAGAGAGTGTTGATCTAATGCTAAAAAAGCCGTCATACAGCGACAAATGGGAAAGAAAGTGGGGGGTAGGAATTTTTATCTGCGTTCAGACTCAATTTTAGCTAACGCGCAGGGGCGAGTGACGTCGTTTACTTCCGCCAGCAGAGAGAATTTAAAAATTCTCTCTGCCGCCAGCGCCAGCTTCCGCTTCCATCGACTGCTGCCCCACTCACTCTGTTCAACCAACAATCAACGTCTGTTGGGAGGAAACCGAGGCTTAATTAAAATGCCAAATTGTTTTTGTAACGGTTGTAGGAATGATTGAAGGTATTCGCTCAAAAATATATGAAAGGAATATCCTTCCACGCGAAAAATGTAAAAGATGGATATTTGCTTGTGGAAGACCGATTTCCACTAGCTTCTATTCACTTTCAATAAATTTCAAGCTTTGTTTTTGGTTTGGGAAATGGTTTGAAAACGATATTTACCATGTCGGGTCTTGTTAAATACTTAGGGTTGCTTGAACAATTAAAAAACAACACTTCTTATAGTTAACCACGGCAGAAATTCAAACACGACCTTGCCCTTCTAGTTCAAAGCCAGTTTTTAAATTTGACTCATGCGCGCGGGCACCGCGATGAGTCCCCGAGTCAGAGCCAGAGAGAGACGAGTTTAGCCAGGAAAGCGAACGAAGGCGCGCCTATTCACTTTAACACTCCCTCTCAAGTCTCTCCTCCCTGACCAATTGACATCGGAGGTTATTTAAGCAGACCGATTTTTTACCAGTCGAATACTAGCAGAGTTGGGGTCCCTTTAACTCATTCTATTAGCTTGTCATGGATAAATCACGCGAAAAACAAACGCAATGTAATATTGGACTCGAGAAAGCTATTATTAAAAGTGGTACGCGTATTGATAAGTCATTGCAAGTCGATTTAAAAGTTAAAACTCTAAAAAAAATCAACTCAAACGCTTGCTGTAAAGTTTGCAGAGCCAAGGCTTATAACTGGTTGGTGTTTACAGTGATATTTTTAGACTATCTTTCTGTTAGAAAGATAAAACAGGATCATTTAAGTTTAATCTTTTTTGTAAAATGCAGTTAAATGTCATTTTGTTCAAACCGACCCTGTTTCTGACGAGTTTGTTAAAGAAAGAGTTGATGCTACTTGGATACCACAAATTAATGCCAGCGTAAAAACTGATATATTTGATATTTTTCATAAACAACAAGAGAGGGAAACGCTCGAAAGCCTAATTAAAAGTATCAGGAA
Organism: Phalangium opilio; assembly: GCF_054372755.1. Classification (NCBI taxonomy): domain Eukaryota; kingdom Metazoa; phylum Arthropoda; class Arachnida; order Opiliones; family Phalangiidae; genus Phalangium; species Phalangium opilio. The sequence goes on from NW_028324191.1 coordinate 1,309,482, forward strand.
TCAAGAGGAAGTATTTTCCTTAGTTGTCGAAAAATGTATTGCCCTTAATCTTGATTTAAAGGTACCATAATATTACCGCTAGTTTTGTTTCTAAAATCTCTGCTAGTTTTTATTATTTCCAAATTGTTTCGAAGAAATCTTTTGGGGGAAAGATCGGTTACGGTTACAAATAATTCAAATTTCGTCCTTATTAAAGACCACGTTGATCCTGTCTATGCAATTTTTTATGAGAATGGAAAGGTTCATTTACACGTGGAATTTCAACCACTTAGAGTATTTAACTTAGCTCCGACTAATGCTGAATGGAATATTCATTTGGAAAGCGTACTTAATATATTATCAAGCAAAGAGTAAGTTTTCTGCCCTGAAATTAAGCTTAATCAAACCGGAAGTATTCCAGCCAGAACAACTTTACACAGTCATCCATTTGTTAGATTTCAATCTGATTTATGCCCTGTGTGGTATCATTGCGAAAACAAATCTACAAGGGTACTTAAATGTGTACATTGCCATAGAAGTAGCGATTCTATGGCAAGATCAATCAAGAGAAAGTTGGAAGGGACCCCTACCAGAAAGTCTAAACGCAGCAGGATTAACAGCAAATGCCCAATATCGAAAGTAGCTCCAAAAACTCGAAAAGTTAGATTGAAAAGGATAGCTAGTGCTAGATCTATGCTAAATCACAAGATTAAACGTCTAGAATCTCAATTGGCACACCGGACTATTTTATTAGGGGATGCTCAGTCAGAAGAAATGTCAGCAATAACTGGAATCATAAATAGAGACTATCGTGATCAACTTGATGAAGCAATAAAAGAAGCAGGTGCGAATAGCGACGTTTTGAAAAGCGTTTGGGATAAGGATTCAACTCGTACAAATATTACTAGCGATAAAGCAGCCTTTTTCCAAAACCAGCTCAAGTCGGGAAGTTCTTCCAACACTGGAAATAGATGGAACGCTATCAAATTGAGAGTGGCGTTAGCAATTTACCATCGTAGTCCAGCAGCTTATAGAGCCTTAAAATCATTTAATATTTTAAACCTTCCCTGCACAAATACTTTAAAAATCAGGTCCCAACATCTAAATAACCAACCAGGTATAGATCATAATTACCTTAGAGAGCAAGAAGATCAATATAAATTGTTTCAAGAAAAGGCAGCCAAGGAAAATAAACCAACCCCCAAGGGTGATGGAGTAGTCATATTTGACGAAGTTAAAGTAATCGAGAAAGTAATGTGGAACTATAATAATCACATGTTCCAAGGTTTTGCTATGGATAAAGGAGAGTACCCATTCTTAAGTGACCTTTTAACTGAATCAATCACACCGAAGCCCACTTCGAATGTTCTCCAATTTTTGTGGCGAGATTTAACTTCTGGGTTTGATCTTATCGGTCCTTATTTCACCCTGGCTAGTTCTGCTAAACAAAACCTTTTGATTGGGTGTATTATGGAAACAGTGAGAGTTTTAAGTGCTTTCGGATTTCAAACATCTTGGTTGGTTTGCGACGGAGCGAGCGCTAATCTAGCTACGATTAAATCCACAATGGACTACAAGGGTGCTTTTGGATGTGGTTTGGCTGACTCTGAAAACAATTTTGAAGTAAAACAGAGGGGTCGGACATGGAGCGATTTTGTGTACGGGATTTCAAGATTTTGGGATTTTCAAAATGATTTTGGAATTTTGACCTGGATTTTAGGATTTTGACCTGGATTTTAGGATTTTGACCTGGATTTTAGGATTTTGACCTGGATTTTAGAATTTTGACCTGGATTTTAGGATTTTGAGTGGGAATTTGGGATTTTGATTGGGAATTTGGAATTTTGACCAGGATTTTGAGATTTTGACCAGGATTTTGGGATTTTGAACGGTATTTTGGGAATTTGACCCTTATTTTAGGATTTTGAACGGTATTTTGGGAATTTGACCCTTATTTTAGGATTTTGAACGGTATTTTGGGAATTTGACCCTTATTTTAGGATTTTGAACGGTATTTTGTGAATTTGACCCTTATTTTAGGATTTTGAACGGTATTTTGGGAATTTGACCCTTATTTTAGGATTTTGAACGGTTTTTTGGGAATTTGACCCTTATTTTAGGATTTTGAACGGTATTTTGGGAATCTGACCCTGATTTTAGTTTTCAACTTATTATTGTAGTGTTCTGAGCGCTGAATTTTATGCCAGTGTCGGATTTCAATCCCAAGTATATTGTTTTCATTCAATTTACAATACTACCACTTAAAGGAATAGACCATCTAAATTTTTAAGTAATTTCATTGGAAAGAGCATGATTTATAACCTCTAAAACCGAAAAATTTATAGTGATTTATTTCTTCGTTAATTAATTATTTGCTTTTAAATACTTGGTGAGCGGGCTATTTTTAAAAGTGTGACGTTTTATGTATGGGCTTAGCTCATTGGCTTTTCATTCGCCCAATAGCGAAGGGCTTAAAGACAATCGTCTGCTCAACGCTCCGATTTCCGATCGTGGTTGTTTAGGTCTTTAGGACGGGAATTGTTCGTTTAAAATTAAGAACATGCCTAATTGCATAATTAATGGGTGCAAAAGCAGCACAGGGAAAAACTGTACGCTGTATAGTGTTCCTAATGTTGTCATGTATCCTGAACTCGCGATACTTTGGGTACGGCATGCTCGAGTGGATGTTAAAGAGTTTTATGAGAAAGCTACTAAGTCTTGTCTCACAGATCCGAAACATAAGTTTATAAGATATGTTCCATAAGTGTGTCACTCTTTAATGAGAGCTTGTCATGAAGTGACGTAGGTGAAACGTCATAGATTCTCGTAAAGCGACGCCTAGTGAGGCGCTGTCAAAGGCTAAGTACAGACTAAAGAGGAGGATGGACTGCAAAACCGAGTGCAGTCAATTCTCACGTCGTTCTTGAACTAGCTCTCATTAAGGCTCTAACATTACGAAGTATGGGTAGTGACATACTTATGGAACATATCTTATAAACGTATGCCGAAAGTAATATGGGATCGAGATTTTCTTTTGAAAAACAAGCAGTACAGAGTTTGCGGAAAACATTTCAAGGAAGAATGCTTTGAAGTTTATTTACAAGCAAAGAACTTCAAGAATATCATGAAAAAGAAGCTTATTCATGGTTCATATCCATCAATTTATAATTCTTTAACTACATCAGAAGTGAATATTGTGAATGAATGTCAAGATCAAGGTGAAAATTTTGAAGAGCCTCAAACAAGCAATGTATCCCTAGTTTTGGCAGGCACCATTGGTGCCCAGACTGATGTTTTTTTTTGAAACTAAAACTACTAAAGAATTGCATTTAAAGTCATATGTGGAATGTGGTACAGATGCGTTTTCTGACAAAGAAGTTCAAGAATGGTTAGACCAAGAAATTGAAAAAGTGCCTAAAACAGTATTGAATGACGATACCCATAAAACCTTGTTTTCGAAAGTACCAAAAACTCTGCCAGTCCCAGTTTCAACCCCTAAGTGCAAACGTCTCTCTACCCTTTCATTTGCCGATGAATTGTCACCAATATCAGCATTTAATATATCAAACGCAAGTGAACAAATTTCACCAATTCTTAAAAACGTTTGGAGGAGAGTGACGAGTCTATCAATGAAAGCTCAGTAATTTGCAAAGATATTTCAGCCAAAAGCCTCGTTAAAGAGCGTAAATATATCGTATTTGAAAGTGAACTGGATAATCTCTTACAAAGGCTAATATGTCAAAACGATACTTGTTTGAAAGTTGTCGATTCAAGCACTATACGAAAATCTGAGAACGAAGGTAGTCAACTAACGGTCTGGTTTAATTGTCTCGATGGGCATGATAATGTGTGGAAATCCCAACCGATGCTGGTGAAAATGCCCTGTGGTAATCTACTCATTGCATCTTCAATTTTACTTAGCGGAGCCACATACCATCGAGTTAATACAGTTTTTGAGTATATGGGCTTAAAAATATAAGGAAAACAACTTATTATTCCATGCAAGGCCAACTGGTTGTACCGGAAATTAATTTGGCATGGCAAAAAGAACAGTATTCCATATGTGATGAACTTTTAGAGAGGGAGGTGATTAAAGTTTCTGGTGACGGACGATGTGATTCGCCTGGCCATTCAGCAAAGTATGGAACCTATACACTCATGGACCAAGAAACAAACCAAATTATTCATTTTGAGATAGTCCAAAAATCATAAGTTGAGTTTAAATCCACTAATATGGAAATCGAAGGTTTAAAAAGATGTTTGGATATTGTAAAGAAATCTGATCTTGCGATAGATCAGCTTACGACGGATCGACATATTCAGATAGGAAAGTATCTCAGAGAAGAGCATCCAAACATTAATCACCAATTTGATGTATGGCATCTTTAAAAGAAAATCGAGGACTCTGATCTCAAACCTTGGATAAAAACCATTAACCGACATCTTCTTGGTATTGCTCAGAGCATTGCGAAGGAGATTCAGACAAGCTTGTTGACATGTGGAAATCACTTATGTTTCGTGTTATAAACCAACACGAGTTTCCCAAATTAAAATATGTCAATAAATGTGGTCACAGAGATCTGAGCCATGAAGACCAAGAAATGAAAAAGTGGCTCGATCCACAAAGTGATTCATACTACGCTCTTGGAAAAATTGTGAATGATAAAAAGTTACAGAAAGACTTACGCCAAAACAATGAATACTCCCACACTTCTGTACTCGAAAGTTATCATGGTCTTATGAATAAATATTGTAGTATGCAGCAGGACTTTCATTTTGACATAATGGAAGCGCGAACTCAGCTGGCAGCTTTAGACCACAATTTTTATATCGGTAGGAAAACCTTATCTGAGATTGCCACTAGCAAAACTGAAAAGGAAGAAGTCGCCTATTACTATTCCAAAGCAACTGGAGAGTGGCACGCGAGACCTCTAAAAGAGCAAAAAAGCTATTATTATATTTACAATATCCTCGAAAATATTTTAAATAGGCAGATGAATAAAATAAAGAAAGGAAAAGAGATCAGATCGATGGGTACTATCGCACCAATTTCCAGACCCGATAAAACGGAACTTGTTTCTGCGGCTAAGAGACGTAGGCTAGATTTAAATTAACAATCATAACTCTCATAGCAAATACAAAATGTATAGTCTGATTTGTTTTTGGTAATGGTTTTTAATTTGCATTACAAACAACTTAATAAAAAGAAAACCAAAATTTTTGATTTTTCAGTGTTGTATTTATCAGCCTTCAATTAAGACTGGACATTAAGTTTAATGTTTTGTACGGAGTATCACAATAATAATGACAACCTCTCTTAATTTATTTTCTAATATATATCACAGCTAGAAACTATAAATTAATTTTTCAAGTAATCAAACATACTTAATTAACAAATTAATTTGTTTATGAACGTTGAATATCACAATACTAACATTAATAACAACCTTTATGATTAGAGAATACTTTAGATTTAGCAATAAATATTTTACAGGAATGTTTTGAAAGTATGAATTATTTTTTGGCATTTATAAATAGAAATTAACATTTTAAAATGTTTACTTTTGTGAAGGTTGCATATTCAAATAATTACTTAGTAATTTTAACTGGGACAGTTGGATATTTGGCACTTTGTATTACTAAACCAAAAAACCATAAAATATTTGACTTTTCTTAACTAAAAATAAATTATTACTACTTTACGTTACACACGGAATAAAAATGCTGTAAAATAAACACTATGGTAATGGCAATAGCGTATGCCATCAAGATGATGTTAATTTAGTTGTGCATCCTCCCTGTTTTTAATACCGTTGACAATACTGTTTTTCTAAACAGTGGAACTAAAAGTTTTAAGAATTAACTGTTCGTGTATTCAGGGGCGTTCGTATCTTGTAAAATAACCGTTTCAGAGGTTGTTTCAAAGACAGACTTAACCGTTGATTATATTGTAGGGGTCAATGAAAAAACCAGCACTATATGCTGTTTTACAAAAAATAAATCACAGTTACATAAAATGTCTGCTGCTCTAAAACTAACAGCAAAATATGTGGGTTTAAACTCACTTAGCACTGTGGATTAAAATGTGGTTTGCTGTGAAAATAAAAACACACCATGCTGTTTCAAACCGCTTATGATACACTAACAAAATAGGGTTGCTGTAAAAATAACAGCTCTTAGAACAGTTTTAAATCCCGGAGCTTATTTTGATAAAGACGCTCTTTGCTGTTAAACTAAAAGCACTCAAACATTTATTAAAAACATTAAGCTCTGTTTGTTAAGATGCAACTGTTTGTTAAGATGCAACTGGTCATTATAAGACGACTAGCTGGCAGACTGTCCATTAGGGTAGATTTATACTGGTTGCTGTGATACACTCTAAGAAAATGCGGTGTGCTTTAGCACCTTTAAAAGTAGTTTATAAGGGTCCAAATTTGACACCATTACAGGTGTTCACTTACACCCCGGAAAGGGTTTAATAACACTTATTTGAGCATTTAGTGTCAAAGATAAGAATAAAATAGTGCAACAGAGGTTCAGTTTAACACCTTTTTATTAACTCTTATATCGAACTAAAAGTTAATTTTTACTCCCATATGAGTGTTGTGCAATTCCTTAAAGGGTGCAGTATAACACCTTTCCGAGTTTAAATAACGCTTTCTGAGTGTTGCATGACAGCTTCCTGAGTGGTTGATTTATCAGCAATTAGCGGTATATGCTTAGCAAGGTTCAACCTTGAGAGAACTTAAGAGGACAGTTCTAAGAAGCAAGGGTAGTTCTCGCATCAATGTGAAACTACATAAAAAGTTGGCCACTTGATCGACTTAAAATCCAGCGTGAAACTGCATGGTAAGTTGGTCATTTTTACCGACTTATTAACTTCTGAAAGTTATAAATTAGTATAAAAGCATCGGGTATTAAATTGGTTTTGGAGGCCCTAATATACCAGCAGTAGATACAGTCGTATTCGTTAAATTTAATAATCTCTTTTCACGAAGAGTTTTTCGAACACCTAAAACGCGTTTGACCTAATCTACTCTACTATATTTAAAAAAAGAAAATCCATGGAAGTGCGAGAATTTGGGACAGTTTGACACTAACGACGTTTTTGAAGCGGAAATTTTTCGAACTGTAACTAAAGTCGACGATATAGAAGTTAGTGTACGGTTTATTTTGAGGGGACTAACTTTGAAATTTGGGGGCGCTATAGCCCCCATAAAAGGCCTAGCGACGCCACTCCAAGAGGTTTAAAATAAAGTGCCTCAAGGTTTAAATTGAAGCGCTTCAATGTTTAAAATAAAGTGCCTCAAGCTTTAAATTAAAGTGCTTCGCTTCAAGGTTTAAAGTAAAGTACTTAATGTTCAAATTATAGTATGCAAAACTTTAATTTACGGTGGATTATACAGTAAAATATACGTTAAATTTATACTTAATAGTGTAACTACCTGTGTTTTTAATTTTACACTACTGTATTCTTCACGGCAGCATACTTTTTTCCCAGAAAACAGCAACGTTCAATTAATAATAACATATCCTACACTTCCGTTTGAGAAATAAAAACTAGCTGTTTTTTCCACAGTTGTTAACATAAAAAACAATGTTTTGCTGTATATTTAAAATTAAGGTAATGTAATTTCAAAAAACAGCGACTAGATAACAGCATTAAATAATCAAAAACATGGTGAAAACTATTGTTTATTTGATATTAGTTTCTCAGTGTGTAGTTATGGGGATTTAATCATTCAGCGCTTCTTCAACTTCCCTAGGGTTGAAAATTTGATATCCTTCTTAATCATCTTGGTTGTTTTCAGGATAATTGCTTCTAATTTTCAGAAGCGCACAAATAGGCAAGCACCTTCGGTTATTTCTTCCTAGTTTTTTTATAAATCATTCCAGAAAAATTACGGTATGCTGTATAGCGTAGCTCCCTACATAGAAGTTTTATCATATTTATGAAAACTAAAAAAAAAAACATATATTTTCCCTGGTTCTTTTACAATTTCCGTTATCTGTTAATAATTGACCTTAAAGCAACTTCAACTATAAATTTGAAATGTAAATATTTTTGATTGTGTCATTTAGATCTCACTGATTTGTAAAGACATCTGGTAATTTAAGTATAATTTACGATTAGTTTCTAGAACTATTCGGTTCAAGCACATGGACTTGAAGCCCATATGTTCTCCTATGCATTCTGGCTGAAGCATGTCTGGTTTCTCTCTTATAAATCGTGAAATTCCTCCTATTTGTTTCCAACAAATAACCCCTAATCTCGTGTCACGAACGCTCAAATACTTTTGGAGCTCTTGTTCTAGGATTAAACCTTCTTCCATTACTACAGTTGTGCAGCCTCCACATGAACAATTTTCTCGTACCTTATCAATGTCTATATGTGCTACATTGTTTACATTAGCACAATTATTTTCCATTTCAATTTCCAAGGCCCTCCTCAACCTCACTTCCTCTTCGGTGTATTCTGGTTCAAATTGGTAGCCTTCCACCCTTCTAGCCCCAGCCATAGCACTAGTTTATTTAAATCAAAGGTTTTACATATAAATCTTTAAATCTAGCAGCGAGCAATAGTTACCTTAATTTTAAATTTTGTTATTTGTATTCCAAAACTGAGGAAACAGGAACCCTAACACGCCTTACTTTCCCTAACAGCGATTTAGCGAAATAATGGGAGACCCTAATTTGCATAGAAATTTTTTGCAAACTTTTTTTACAAACTTGCATATCACCTAGGCGTCGAACCCCTCGAAAAAAGGTTTGCAAACCATAATCTATTTTGCATATCAAATTTTACAAACTTGCATATCACTTTTTACAAAAGTTATTCTGACATATTGATTCACATTCAAACAATTGAAGATCGATACTTTTTTCACAACAACATATCCTTCTCTCTTCGCAGTCTTTGTTTAAAGTATTTTTTAGATTTTTAGTATTTAAATAACGAGAACTTGCATTTACTTGATTCATGTTGTTATCTTCACTATTGATACTCAGATCTTCTACACTTTCCCTCAAAGAAATATGTTGAATATCGGAAGTTTTATTCGGGGTTGATGTAGTGTTTGGTTTCCTTCTTTTTACAAAAAAAGTAGCATAGCTTTTATCATCTGTAGGTTTACGCTTCCTATTTCGTTTTAATTCATTCAGGTGGTAATGAATATTTTTTTCAATTTGGATAAATTTTTCCTCTTTCTTATTTCGGTAACGCTCAGCTGCTTTCACGTGATAGCAACTCGGTGCGTGGTTGCACGTGCAATAATCTTGTTCCAAGTTCACTAAATAGACTTTGTCCCCTATGGGATTACGTACCAAATAGCATTTTCTAGTCCCCTCGTAGCTAACTCTATCATTTTCAATACATAATGAGGCCATATCATCAGCGTTAGCACTGTCATTTAGGTTTTTAGCAGTTTTAAATACTTTTGGATATTTTCCGGAAATAAGGAATTCAACTATATCATCAGTTGGGAAACTGTCATACTCTGGCCGATAAAAAGACAGTTTAGCCTGCCCTAATTTCTCATATCCTGCATTAAAAGAAATCATTACTTGCATTTGAGTCATTATGCAGCTCAAGATTATTCCATCAATTCTAAGCTTTTTTACCGAAGTTTGCAAATCATTTTTAAATTTTCCACTAAAATCATAATATTGAAAGTCATTGTCCATGCGCTGCTCTATTTTCATACCTTTACAGATGGCTGTGATTGAGTCAGATAAGCCGTCTCTATTGTGAAATATTGTAACTTTTTTTAACAATGTTTTGAGACCCATTAAAGGTACAACAAAATGTTCTAAAAAATGTTTGTCAGCCTCGACACATGACCTTTCATGCATCAGAAACAACACTGGGAACAGTGGGTTAATTGGCAATTCTGTGTTTCTCATAGAAACACCAGAAATAACGAAATCTTCCATCTCACACATTGTACTTAGCAATAATGGAGTTGTAATAGAAGAACTTGCAGTTCTAAGCAATGTTTTTGCTTTTACAAGACTCTCGGGAAAACCAAAAATTACCATCAGCTGTCCTTCAAAATAGGTAACCTCTTTAATATAGTCTTTTAGAGGTCCCAAAGCTAAGCCAAATACATTTCCTAGACAGTTGCCAGAAACAACACTTGGGCATGCTTTCCCTGTTGATAAAATTTCAGTACTTTCATTTACTTCACTTTGTATTTTGTGGATTGTTTTCTCCTTTACTACGACATCAGTATCATTCTCCGGCAACTGAGTCTTTTTTGTTGTTGATTGAGGGACCAAAATGTTTTCAGTGACTGTCCTTTTCGGTTTTTTTCGTGTAACTAATTTCTCGTCTCCATAGTATTCTACAGCGATTGCCACTACATTTTTAACATTATTGATTAGCTCATAAGTTATTTTCTTGAACCTTCCATCATACTTATGATCTTTGCCAGGCCTGAGATAATAATACCCTTTTTTAATACCATCTTGGTTTCCTTTAGGTTTTGAAACCTTTTTCCATAAAATCCTATCTGACCGTAATACTTCATTTACTTTGTCCTTTTGAACTCTAAAGATAAAAATGTCTCCTCCTTTTGGTTCAACGTTTTCTGGCAACGAAGTTGTGTAAACGTGGTTCTCTAATTCTTCATTTAGAGTAGACTCTAGAATTTTTTTTACATCCTCACTCAGCAGTTTACCAGAAAAATGTTTTTTATAAGGACCAGGGTTATTGATCGAAGCATTTCTTTTTTTCAAAACCATCACCTTATTTACAATGCTTTGCTTTGGCACAGATGGTTCATCCAAAGTTTCCATTTCATTAAGCTCTTTGTCTATGCTAGCTTGTTTTACTCTATCACCTTCACAAACAGATTCAACAGGTTTTATGCTTTGGCATTGATGTACTTGTTTTTGCGAAACCTCGATTTTATCAAGATCACTTTGTTCCTCTTCAGAATCTGTGCATTTGCTGGCAGAAACCTTTGGTAAACTTTTAATCTTTGGGAAATAATTTGTAATTTTGGTCCCTGTCTTTTTTTGGCAGGAATTCAACCTCACATCAGATGTGACTAAATTAACCGAAGAAATGTTTTTAGAATGTGTTTCCCGGCGCACTGTAACAGCATTTTTGTGCATTTCTTCTAACAATTTATTCTTATTAACCTCCATGTTAAAGTAATCTTCATCGGAAGCGTACATCTCATGATTTTGTACATACATTTCAAAAATTGAAATCAATGTTTTATGGTTCACAAAGAGTTTGAAATGATTGCCATCTAACAGCTCATTAGTGCTTGCATGAAATGGTGCTTTCATTTCGTGGAAAATAAAAGCCATTATCATAGCAACCTTTGGGTCAACTCCAGCGATAGAATACATTATGTGGTTTGGATCTGGAGGTGGTGTAAATTTAGGATTCATTGACTTATAAATTGCATTCCCATAAGCGTTTAAAAAGAGGTTGACGTCAAGATCATCTAACCACTTTTCAAAGAGCCGTTTAAAGAAGTGATCCATCTCTGGAATATTGTTCCTTGCGAAGTCCAGTGATATTTGAAAATGCATTGGTTTTAGTTTATATCTAAGGTCTATCACGATGGATGACTCTTCATCATCGACAGATTTCCCTACATGGGCGTATGGGGTTCTACTAACTTTCCAGATAATATCTCTCCTATTTTTCATTTTGGGTTTTGTGGATAGACTTTCTAGACCATCCATGGTTTTTTTGGTACCCAGTTTGTCACTGGGTCCAATTTTTAGGACTGGAGTGGTTAATTTTTCTTTACCATCCAGGACTTTATTGCCATTTGAGGTACCCATTTTTTTAATGGGTCCTTGAGATTCAGAGGGCACAGAAATTTTTGGTGGAGTGGTTAGACTTTCTAGACCATCCATGGTTTTTTTGGTACCCAGTTTGTCACTGGGTCCAATTTTTTGGACTGGAGTGGTTAATTTTTCTTTACCATCCAGGACTTTATTGCCATTTGAGGTACCCATTTTTTTAATGGGTCCTTGAGATTCAGAGGGCATAGAAATTTTTGGTGGAGTGGTTAGACTTCCTAGACCATCCATGGTTTTTTTGGTACCCAGCTTGTCACTGGCTACAAGTTTTTTCACAAGAGTGGTTACCTTTGGTACACCCGTCATATAGTGAATATAACCGGATTATTAAATGATCTCTGGTATTTCTGATTGTTTCGTAAAAAAACACTGAAAATCCCAAAAAAATTATTTGGAAAAAAAGAATAATTTCATAAACAGGAGATAATAAGCGTAACAGCGTATCACAGCAAATTCTATTTACCAAGAATGTTAAACCTTTCTTTACAAGACTAAAAGACGGTTAAGAAAACACAAAGCAGAAACTACTCAAACCAGCGGCGTGCTCTAATCAAGCATAGCCCACTCGATCACGCGCGTAACGACGCAAGCTGCTCGCGTTATACCGCGAGCAGCGCAGCGTCCGGGAGCGTGGATCTTGGAAGAGGGAAGTAACTCTCTCTTCCAAGCGGTTATCGAGTGGGCTATGAATCAAGAGTTCAAGACAGGTAGTAAATAATGGCAGGGATAAGGGAGGCGTCCCGACCACGGAGCTGTATTGTAGAAGGAGTAGAGACTCGTAGCTTCCCCTCTATTAAAAAAAGCTAGACCTTATTTGTCCATAAAAAGGGGGTATGAATTTTGACCCTCCCTCCAAACCTAGGCGAGCCCATGTAAACAATAAAGTTGGCCGCGAGCTACGAACGTTCAGGAGGGTTAAGCCTCGGTCTTTGTGTATCGAGTCCGGGTGACGGGAGTTTCTCAAGCATTGGCAAATCTTATTTAAATTTTTATTTTTACTATTATTTCTATTTATATTAACTATAATATGGAAAATATTCAAATAATTAAGCCGGGAAAGAAGAAAACGACGCCTTCTTTAAAACACATGACGTCAGAGATTGTTTACATAGGCTCGGTATGCGCGAAAATTGTGCGCGGAGCACTAGTACGCTTATGTCTAGGCCCTAGAGGCATAGTCTCTACTCCTTCTACAATACAGTTCCGTGTCCCGACTCACGCGTCTTCAACAACAGCAGACCCGATTACGCTTTTGGCTAAACGAGAATTTTAGGTTATTCCGTGGTCATAATTCCACCATCAGAGGGAAAAAGGACATAATCCCCTGCCGTATGAGACATAATCCCCGGGATAATAGTCAATGACAAAACACCCCCAACCACAAGACAAATTCCCCCCAACCACATGACAATTTAGCTCAGTACTTCTAGGCACATTTTACTTCTGATATAATTGATATTGTAGTTTTTACCATCATTTTAGCCACATCGTATGATGAACATCTACGATGTGGGTCTTAGTTTGACCTGCCCGGTTGTTGTTCTTGATGTTGTTGTTGTCGGTGGTGGTGGGCGGTGTTGTTGTAGTGAAACATTTTTCGTTCGTCATTGAAGGGATATCTGGGCCATAAGTTCATGTTAGAATTTTATAAGATGCAAAAAGTATGCGTCGGCATAAGTCTATGTTGTAAATTAAAACTTTCTGTACGTGTATTAATCGAGCGTTAAGTATGTAATCAGTTTAGCACTGTTAAAGGTAACTCGATCATCCAGGGGGTAAGCACTAAAATTTTCTGTTCTCATATTAAGGGTTACTTGTGTGTAATCATTTTAGCATTGTTGTTTTTAGAATCGTCTTACGGGTAATCATTTTAGCAATGTTAATGGTAGCGCATCGAGAGGCTGCTCACTCAAAATTTGTCTTTGTGTCGCACTATTACAATTATAACATAAATAAATTTATTGAAGTAAGGATTACGGGTATTCACATAAATGTTTTGTACGCCTGTTAAGTAGGGTCATAAGTTTATAAGATATGTCCCATAAGTGTGTCACTCGTTAATGAGAGCTTGTCATGAAGTGACGTAGGTGAAACGTCATAGATTCTCGTAAAGCGACGCCTGGTGAGGCGCTGTCAAAGGCTTAGAACAGACTAAATAGGAGGATGGACTGCAAAACCGAGTGTAGTCAATTCTCGCGTCGTTCTTGAACTAGCTCTTATTAAGCCTCTAGCATTACGAATTATAGGTAGTGACATACTTATGGAACATATCTTATAAACTTATGGTAGGGTGCGATGTGGCTGCTACCCTCGGGCTGCTATTACGAGCCCTAGCTTGGGTCGTCTTGTTATTTTTACTGTGTCTGTGGTTTTTCTACTCTTTCCTTCGATGGAGGGAAAATGAGCGGGGGATTTTGTCTTGAGAGAGAGTGGATTTTGTACGTTTTCAAAAATGTGGGATTATGACCGGGGGTCTTTTGTCTTGGGGGTATTTAGTCTGTATATCTAGTTAGAGAAAGTACTAACTTCAAGTAAACCTAATTAAAAATAGTAATTTTATGAACGACTATAGAGAGAGTACTAGCATGGATGAAGAATGCGCGTGGGGAAATTTGTTTTCACTCTACAGGATCGGCAACTCCCTATCTCGAGCGACAGAATATTCTGTATACACTCTGTTACAACGTCGGTTGTCAGCACGCGTAAAGCTAGGTCTCTATGTAATCTAGCCTTGCGCGTGCTGACAAGACACAAAAAACTTCAGGATATTTTAAACTGATTTTAAATCCTGAAGATCCTGAAGTTTTTTGTCTCTTGTCAGCACGCGCAAGGCTAGATTACATAGAGACCTAGCTTTGCGCGTGCTGACAACCGATGTTGTAACAGAGTATATACAGAATATTCTGTCGCTCGAGATAGGGAGTTGCCGATCCTGTAGAGTGAAAACAAATTTCCTCACGCGCATTCTTTATCCATGGTACTAGTCAAATAACTAATAGACACATCGTATACGATGGGGTGTGGCTAAAAGGGCTAAAAAACGACATTCTTTTTAAACAAATTAAAAAAATAATAGATCTCATGCTTCTTAAAAAACATTCACTGATTTTCTTATAACTAGCTCTTAATTTAATCAGGGGTGTAAATAATTTTGAACTGTTATTAAACATGTAGCATTTCATTTCTACATTTTAATTAATATTATATTAAAGTATCAATTACCCAAAATTCGGGTATAATTAATTTAGTAATGGTTTATCGAACAGTAAAACCAAGAATAGCGTTATCAACCAAAGGACTTAATCAAGACGTAATCCGTGACTTTCTTGAATGAACCTGTGGACCTCGGTATGTTTTTAGCGCTAGTATGATCTGCGGATAGAGTCAAAAAATGTGGTGAATAGACCCTCGATGCGCAACTTTAAACTGTGCTAAAATTATTACCCGTAATGCTAAAATGATCACACACTAGTAACCCTTAATAGAAGAACTGAAAGTTTTAGTGATTACCCCCTCGATGATCGAGTTACCTTTAATAGTGCTAAAATGATTACGTACTTAACGCTCGATTAATACACGTACATAAAGTTTTAGTTTACGACGCATAATTTTCGCATCTTATAAATTTCCAATATGAACTTATGGCCAGAAGCGTTTGAAAGAGAAAGAATTCAGTAAAACACCAAATAATTGTAATATCCCGCGGTACCTTAAGACCATTCTATAAATAACGTCAGCTTTTGCTTTCAAAATTTCCTTCGATTTCTTTGAATGTTGAAATAGGGGATTGGGAGCGTGATTGAAAGCTTAAATTCCGGGAAATTTTAAAGGGAGAGTATATAGCTTAACCTTACTTTCATAATTCCCCTACTTTTAAGAAGACGAACGAAAAATGTCACCACCACAATTTTCTCCATTTCACTTTCCCTTCAATGACGAACGAAAATTTTTATACTACTACTACGAGAATGACAACAGGGCAGGTCAAACTAAGAGCCTCATCGTAGATGTACATCATTCGATGTGGCTAAAAAAGCCCTTATCGAGGAAAAGTGAATGCTGTTATAATTTTTCGAACATAAGAATTGCGCCATATTTTTATCAAAAACTACAAATTAACGGGTAAGACAAAAAACATTTTTTATTTTTTTCTTCAAAACTTATTTTTCTTCATAACTTTTTTTTAACACATCTTCAAATTATTTTTTTTAAACAAATCGCTAAATGAACTAAAAAACTTTTTTTACGTTTTTTTTAAATCACACGTTCTAATGAATTTTTTTTGACATATAGCGAAACGAAAAAAAATTTTTTTTTTCTTCATAACTTTTTTTTAACACATATTCAAATTAATTTTTTTAAACAAATCGCTAAAAGAACTAAAAAATTTTTTTTACGTTTTTTTTAAAATCACATGTTCTAATGAAATTTTTTTTGACATATAGCGAAATGAAATAAAAAAATTTTTTTTTCTTCATAACTTTTTTTTAACACATCTTCAAATTAATTTTTTTAAACAAATCGCTAAATGAACTAAAAAATTTTTTTTACGTTTTTTTTAAATCACATGTTCTAATGAATTTTTTTTGACATATAGCGAAATGAAAAAAAATTTTTTTTTTCTTCATAACTTTTTTTAACACATCTTCAAATTACTTTTTTTAAACAAATCGCTAAATGAACTAAAAAAATTTTTTTTACGTTTTTTTTTAAAATCACATGTTCTAATGAAATTTTTTTGACATATAGCGAAATGAAAAAAAAAAAAGTTTTTTCTTCATAACTTTTTTTTTAACACATCTTCAAATTAATTTTTTAAACAAATCGCTAAATGAACTAAAAAATGTTTTTTACGTTTTTTTTTAAAATCACATGTTCTAATGAATTTTTTTTGACATAGAGCGAAATGAAATAAAAATTTTTTTTTTTCTTCATAACTTTTTTTTAACACATCTTCAAATTAATTTTTTTAAACAAATCGCTAAATGAACTAAAAAATTCTTTTTACGTTTTTTTTAAATCACATGTTCTAATGAATTTTTTTGACATATGACGAAATGAAAAAAAAGTTTTTTTCTTCTTCATAACTTTTTTTTAACACATCTTCAAATTAATTTTCTTAAACAAATCGCTAAATGAACTAAAAAATTTTTTTTACGTTTTTTTTAAAATCACATGTTCTAATGAAATTTTTTTTGACATATAGCGAAATGAAATAATTTTTTTTCTTCATAACTTTTTTTTAACACATCTTCAAATTAATTTTTTGAACAAATCGCGAAATGAACTAAAAAAAATTTTTTTACGTTTTTTTTATAATCACATGTTCTAATGAATTTTTTTTGACATATAGCGAAATGAAATAAAATTTTTTTTTCTTCATAACTTTTTTTTCATAGTAAATAAACCTTTTTGGTTTTTTCAAGTAAAGAAATGAATGATATTTTTTTTTAAATGAGGTGTGTTGAAAACCTTTGATGCAAGGATAGCCGTTCCTGTTAAAATAATAATAGACAATATATTATACAATAATATATATATATATATATATATAGCATTTATGTCCTCATTGTTAATTTTATGTCTCTTTATAATATGATCATATTATAAACAGACATAAAATTAACAATGAGGACATAAATGATTATATGGTTTTAAGATGCGTGTACACTTTGAATCTGTTTTGAATATTTATGAAATGCCAATTCATTTATGAAAATACTAGTTATTTTTTAAAGTACTCTTGTGGATTTGACAAAAATTTTAAATGCCAATAATGAACCTTTCCAAAAAAGGCTGAAGGAGGTTTCAAAGTGCTTAGTGTAAACGCGATTTAATTTCCGAGGTTTTCTGATGGCTGTACGGGACGAATGTAAGAGAAAAAATTAGTAAAACAATTACTTCTGGAATAATTTTTTCATCCGCATATTCAACCAATTTGTTCGGGTGTAAATTATCAATCACGTTTTTGGTCCACAACGTTATTGGTTTTAAATCGTTTTCGGGATTCACAATTTCATATAAATTTGGCAAGTTTCCCTTTGCACTTAGGGTTTTCAATAATTTCATTTTTAAATTTTCCAAGTCAGCTGCACGGTCACTAGAGAATAATTTTTTTATAACACAAAGTAAACGTAATTTCGAGTTTAAGTGGCGCAGCCAGGTTTTTTTTGTCTCATTGGCCAAGGCAGATTTGCCGTCCCCTTTAAGAAAAGTTTCTATCTAATCTATTTTGAGTAATAATAGAATTACAGGCCTAGATTTAAAGTGTCTAGCGGATGTGGCATCATAATTTAATAACATTGAAATTAAAAGAATTTTGTATTCTAGGAGAGCGGTCGCTCTCTTAGATAAGACTTGATACTGCCTGTAATGCTAAAGGAGGATTCTTTGATTGGCCGTAACTTTTTTCGTATTGTGTTTGCTGCTTTGAAATTTTTCCAGTGAACTAAAATTTGGGCCCTAATTTTGTGGTTAAAATTTCAAAGAGATCCAACTAATAGTTAATTCTAAAATGAAAAAAGTTGTTAAGGGTGGTTTTAGAATCCATAAAATTAATCCGACATTTGGTGAAAGATACAATATTCTTCCATAGAGATAACATGGGATTTTTTTGAAAAATTACCTTAATTGGGATCGTGTATAAAGAAAACTATTCATTCGATACGTTTGGGAACCATCTTAAATGAAAGATAACAGTCCATAGATGTGCCTTTTCTTAGTTTCATTAAGATAAATTAAGTTTAAGTATTGATTTTTATCATTATTAACACATACCTTGACTTACGTTGTTTTGGGGATTGGAATTACGGCGTTTTACCACTGTTAGAGACACGCATTTTAGCCCTAATTTTTTATATTGGACTTACTGCGTTTTTGTCGTGATTCACGCCGTTAGAGGGATATTAAGCAAGAAGAACATGGCGTTTGAGCTCTTGTAGGTGCTTAGCCTGGGTGCTTGTGGGTACTTGTGGGTGCTTGTAGGTACTTGTGGGTTCTTGTGGGTGCTTGTAGGTGCTTGTGGATACTTGTAGGTGCTTGTGGGTCCTTGTAGGCACTTGTGGGTACTTGTGGGTGCTTATAGGTGCTTGTGGGTTCTTGTGCGTACTTGTGGGTGCTTGTGGGTACTTGTGGGTACTTGTGGGTGCTTGTGGGTGCTTGTGGGTGCTTGTAGGTACTTGTGGGTTCTTGTGGGTGCTTGTGGGTACTTGTGGGTGCTTGTGGGTGCTTGTAGGTACTTGTGGGTTCTTGTGGGTACTTGTGGGTGCTTGTGGATACTTGTAGGTGCTTGTGGGTCCTTGTAGGTACTTGTGGGTACTTGTAGTACTTGTGGGTACTTGTAGGTACTTGTGGGTACTTGTAGGTACTTCTGGGTACTTGTAGGTACTTGTGGGTACTTTTAGGTACTTGTGGGTGCTTGTAGGTCCTTGTGGGTCCTTGTGGGTGCTTGTAGGTACTTGTGGGTCCTTGTAGGCACTTGTGGGTACTTGTGGGTGCTTATAGGTGCTTGTGGGTTCTTGTGCGTACTTGTGGGTGCTTGTGGGTACTTGTGGGTGCTTGTGGGTGCTTGTGGGTGCTTGTAGGTACTTGTGGGTTCTTGTGGGTGCTTGTGGGTACTTGTGGGTGCTTGTGGGTGCTTGTAGGTACTTGTGGGTTCTTGTGGGTACTTGTAGGTGCTTGTGGGTCCTTGTAGGTGCTTGTGGGTCCTTGTAGGTACTTGTGGGTACTTGTAGTACTTGTGGGTACTTGTAGATACTTGTGGGTACTTGTAGGTACTTGTGGGTACTTGTAGGTACTTGTGGGTACTTTTAGGTACTTGTGGGTGCTTGTAGGTGCTTGTGGGTGCTTGTAGGTGCTTGTGGGTACTTGTAGGTCCTTGTGGGTCCTTGTGGGTGCTTGTAGGTACTTGTGGGTACTTGTAGGTCCTTGTGGGTCCTTGTGGGTGCTTGTAGGTACTTGTGGGTACTTGTAGGTACTTGTGGGTGCTTGTAGGTACTTGTGGGTACTTGTAGGTACTTGTGGGTACTTGTAGGTACTTGTGGGTACTTGTAGGTACTTGTGGGTACTTGTAGGTACTTGTGGGTACTTGTAGGTACTTGTGGGTACTTGTAGGTACTTGTGGGTACTTGTAGGTACTTGTAGGTACTTGTGGGTACTTGTGGGTGCTTGTGGGTGCTTTTAGGTGCTTGTGGGTGCTTTTAGGTACTTGTGGGTGCTTGTAGGTACTTGTGGGTACTTGTAGTTACTTGTGGGTACTTGTAGGTACTTGTGGGTACTTGTGGGTACTTGTGGGTACTTGTGGGTACTTGTAGGTACTTGAGGGTACTTGTAGGTACTTGTGGGTGCTTGTAGGTACTTGTGGGTACTTGTAGGTACTTGAGGGTACTTGTAGGTACTTGTGGGTGCTTGTAGGTACTTGTGGGTGCTTGTAAGTACTTGTGGGTACTTGTGGGTACTTGTAGGTACTTGTGGGTACTTGACCCGGGTGCTTGTCCCGGGTACTTGTGGGTGCTTGTAGGTACTTATGGGTACTTGTAGGTGCTTGTAGGTACTTGTGGGTGGGCGCCTCGCGTTTCAATAAATGATTGGTAAAAATTGTATTATGTTAATTACAATAAGAATACAAACTTTTATTGATTTACGCTTTTTTTGAAGTATCATTATAAATAAATGTCTAATTGAGCTAAAGTTATGGTCTCCTTTATATATGTTTCTGCTTAGTGCAGATTTTGAAAATGTAAAACAGTTTCTTAACATTCTTAATTAAAATGAAGACTGAAGGAACAGATATTAATCAAAAATGTCTTGAATAGAATCAAGACCTAAAAAGTATCGATAAGACTGTTGTTATCACTTGTCTGAAGGATCAGATATTAATTTTTCTTTTTAATTGAATCTTAAATGCATGCTTAAGAAAAAACAACGTTCCATTACCGTTTTCCGTTGAAATAAATTATTTTACTGGTAATCAATTACAAAAATTTACTTATCTCGGCTTTTCGACCACAATTCCATTCCCCGAAAACATTTTATCATTACATTAATTACTTTTGGGAGATAACGTGTCAAAAAAACCTATAAAACAATAAAAAAAAACTGTAATAGCGGTCTGTTTAGCCATGACAACAACCTTTTAAAAGTTACAAGGACTATATAACCCTTTCGAGACTAACAGGACCTGACCAAACTGTAGCTTAACCTGCTACTAGTACGACCAGGGAGAATTGATGTAAACTGGATTTGAAATTTCATCATGTGCGACCTGCGGCCCAGAAATTCTCCCATAGTCCCAGTGTGTGTAGAACATAATTTTTTCGCTGTTATCTGCCAAAATCAATCTTTCTAGGTAGTGGCGCCTCCTCACTTGAATTTTTCATGATATATTAAGGTTTGAACGAACACAATTTTAGATTACTATTTTCACTACCAGGTCCCTCTGCTACCTTGAAGCAAACTTTCCTCTCTTTTTGCTGCTCATTACCGGTGCCATTCTCTTGAATTTCTGTTCGTTAAAACTACTATGATGAGTTTATTTCTTTCAAACCAAAATATAAAATAATGGATTCTTTTTCCTTTTGTGCTACTTAGAATTTACAAATGTATAGAACGTTGTGCCGTGCCATATCAAATAGTCTCTTAGTCTCTAACCATTGTTAGAAACTAGAGAGAGAAACTGGGCAGTAACACTGATCATGCCCTGAACTATGAGAAAGAACAATACGACGGTTCACTAAAGTACACTCGATATTACATCATTTTGCAAAACAGCGAGTAAAAATGTTACTGTTCCTATTGAATTTGGCGCCATTGGTTTTAGAATAATTAAAATGTTCCACTGCGAAGCGTGCCGGCCACGACTGGGGATGTTACGTCTTTAGGAACCTTTTAAAACGCAAAACCATACACGTACTCTCCCAAAAGTAATTAATGTAATGATAAAATGTTTTCGGGGAATGGAATTGTGGTCGAAAAGCCGAGATAAGTAAATTTTTGAAATTGATTACCAGTAAAATAATTTATTTCAACGGAAAACGGTAATGGAACGTTGTTTTTTCTTAAGCATGCATTTAAGATTCAATTAAAAAGAAAAATTAATATCTGATCCTTCAGACAAGTGATAACAACAGTCTTATCGATACTTTTTAGGTCTTGATTCTATTCAAGACATTTTTGATTAATAATTTATAGATGCCAATAGTCTCTGGCTCTTTTTGCTTGAAAAACGGCTGCCTCTTATATACCCCTGTAAGTTAAAGGCCGACTTCCAGCGAAATCGGCCTTTAAGCAACACCTGGCAGCACCGCTGGTGGAAAATAACAATAATTTTTTTTACTTTTTCAGAAATTCTTCCGACAAGTAAAGGACGTCGATTTCTAAATTGGAAATAATTTTAAATAGAGATACTCATTTTCACAAAAGTATAAGTTTCAAAAGGTTCAAGTTACGTGGGCATTTGGAGACTTGGTTCTCCAAGAGGGAAATTGTACCCTCGTCCCGCAAAGGCGTCACCAAAATTACCTCCTCCTTTTTTTCTAAAAATCGCACCAATGGCACCAAGTGCATTTGTAGATCCGTAATAATTTTTTCATTTTTATAACGGTCAAACTAGAAATAATTGAGATAAATTCAGTCTGATTTTTAAAAGGGGTGTCCGAAAATATATTGAATGTTTCTAATCTTATTTGTACCGAAGTCAAAAACCAAAACTCGCAGATAACTATCTCATGTATTAATTTTGAGCGCTTGTTAAAGCGAGAATAAAATTATAACGCAACGCTTATTTAAAAGTAAAACATTGATAAAATGAAACTTTCAAGATATATTCGATTACTTCATTGTGCCTTTTTAAAGTGTAAAAATGCGAAGGAATATATCTAGTACTAACCGCATTTGTTTCCGTGTTTCCGATGAAATAAATGCCTTTCTTTTCAGTATTTTCTTTCTCCAAATATCTTAACAAAGTTTTCATTTTGGAATCTGATTTGCAACCGCCAAGGAAGCTCACTTGCTTGCTGAAACCTATTAAAAAATATAACATAATCATCACTGTGGGAATGTTCATGGAAAACTGGAAATTTATTCCTAAATTTTTTATACTTTTGGTGAAACGTTTTACATACTTTTGGGATATCCTAACGAGGTTAGGAACTCAATCCCTATCAGATCCCCGAAGATGGGGTACCCCAAAAAATTTGGCTTTAAACCTAAAAATAGTTTGTGTCAGCTGTAGTATGTATTATAACTGATGATTACTATCGCAAGAGTCAGAGCTACGACAATGAAAACGCTTAGTAAATTTTGGTTTGTTTACGAGTAAAACCTGGAACCCGAGTTAATGGATTTTCAACCCAAACAAATAGTTTATTTAGTATCAGTAAGGCTCTAGCATTATAAATTGTAGGAAGTGTGCAACTTATAGAATTAAATAAAAAATTTATAAACTTATATGACACTATATAGTATCTTTGAGCGTCGAATGGCATAAGTGGACTAAATTGGTTAGTTTTTCTCACATAATTTAGAATATATGTCTCATTATTGTGAGTCTTGAATAGAGATATCTCAGTTGTGACGTCAGTGCCAACGTAAATTGTGTCAAAAATATCAATGCGTTAATGCCATTATGAATTGTAAAAGCGGGAGTTTGAAAAATAAAAGGCCTATCAGTAAGATCATAAGTTAATTAAGCCTTAATTAACTTATGGTAAGATCACAGCCGCCTAGATCATGCCCAAACAATATATACGAGCGTGTATCCCGCGTTATCGGTAGGAAAATCGTAGGCAGTCAGTTTCAACATATGCTTGTCAATGTGAGAAACCTCATTTTTCTGCCAAAAATTATTTCTAATTCAGAAAAACCTTTAAATCAAAAGTGCATAATGTTTCATTTAAAGTGGAAAGTTGAATAAGTTTCCGACATTGACTTTTTAATTAAAACTTATTTGCCTTTCTATGGGAGGAAAGGTGTTTTTTGGTTTTCGTTGTTTAAAGGGGCTGGTCGGACAGTGGGACAACTACGATCTTCGATTAATGATATATGATTGGACACTTCCTATCTCCGACGACAGCTTATTCTGTATAAACTGTTCCAGCTTCGGTTGTCAGCAAGCGCAAAGCTAGTTCTCAATGTTGGAACGGGTTAGCGTTCATCTATAACTTAGCTTTGCGCCTGCAGACAACTGACGAAAGAAATACAGAACCTAAAATCTCGATATTTTAGGGAGTTGCAAATCCTATAGCGTGAAAATAGATTTTCTCAGGAGAAATTTTTTTCGTGTAATCGTTGCCAACGTAAATCAAGTCCAACGCGCGACGCCGATTTTTATTTATCGTTTGACAATTTAAGTTGACGAAATACTGGACTTAGGGAATTTTAAATATTAATTTTTTCGCGCTTGGAATTTTAAATGTTCATTTTATTAAGCTTGCAAGTTTGAATGTTCATTTTCGCGCGCTTTGTTTTTGAAATATTAATTTTGGCGCGCGTTTAGGTCCACCTAGCAATGCCATGTCGCGGTAAAATAGAGAGAAAATAAGAAGTCGCGTTTCTTAAAAGCCGCCCCCTTTGAAACTGCCGGGCGCAGGCCTTCATTATTGGCAGCGGTATAATAAACTTATGATGTGACATCACTCTAGTGTCTTTGTACGTGGATTGACATAAACGTAGTAAAGTTATTGAATATAGGCCTATATGGCTGTATTTCATAACGATTGTGTCAAATCTATAACTCATTAAGCTGAACATCGGAAAAATATGAAAAGGAATTATTTACATTTTGTCTCCATGTCGTCCAGTTTCTCAGCCTTGTTCTCAGTAAGCGCTGAAAAGAAAGAAAGGAAAAAAAAAATTAAACAACGTTAGTGAAGAAATTATTGCATTTTGTTATAAAAATAATTTATGTTTAAGAATGAAGTTTAAAAAACATTCAAACGGGTGCAAAGAGTAGTGTAATGGCGGTTATTAACATCGTTAACCTTTAACTATCTCGATTGGCCACGCCCTAAAACGAAACTAAAACGAAACAAAAATAAACATGCTAATTCGGAATAATTTGGGAAGGGTGGCAATAAACAAGATAATTTTGAAAAGATTAAAATATTTTGGTTTAAAAACCAATTAAATTTATGGTATTATGGAATATAGGCGCCAATTTATTTTGTCCATAACAAAGTGGCGCACTATTTACCGCTCGTATGCTAAGGGACTTGTCGACTTCTCTTATTGCTAATACTTTAAAACAAATGTAACATTACCTTTTTCATAATTTTGTTGATCTCTGGTATCGCGATAGTGAAATTTCCTTTTTTTGTTTTGAAAAAACTTAGCCATGATAACGGAAGAATAGATGCTTTGTTTCAAAAGTTGACGACACGTCTTAACAGGGTAACGGTTAACGGTTAACTTAACTCTCAACGAAAAGTAGGCATTCCAGGCATTGGCAATTGAACATTGAAGCAACGGGGCTTTATGTGGGGCTAGACATAAGTAGGTAAAGTTTTTTTTTTAAATCTAATAATTTTGTATAAGTTATTTAATAGAGAAGAAATTAATCAGAATTTTGAAGGTGTCAAATTATTTAGTTCAATACAAATAAGCACAATTTTGTATATGATGACAATAATTGGCATGTAAATGCAGGTCGCTTGAGGACCATTTCTATTTCGGCCAACTTATGGTAATAAAAGGACTAAATTAAAAATGAATTGTTATCGTTGTTTTAACGCATGAATTATGTATTTAGATAAAGTTTCACGTGCCGTTCGTTTACGACACTTTAATGTTCCCGGTGGTGAGAGGACGTGGTGAACATATCGTGATCGAGTTGGCTATGAATAGGGACTGTGCCGTAAAGGTTTTAGCAAAGCGCGTGTCCGGTGGATCCCAACTGCAGAGTTTCCTCCTGTAGTCCGGGTTTGGCTTGACAAAGGCTAGTGGGCAGGATTTATAAGTGCACTTATAAATCCCGCCCACAAATGCCTCCTGCCTTCGCCAAGCCAAAACTGGAGTACGTAAGGAAAGTCAGCATGTACGCGGGGATCCATTGGACCCGCGCTTTGCTGCCTAAGAGCATAGCCCACTCGATCACGCGCATCACGACGAAAGCTGCTCGCGCTATAGAGCTATATCAGTTGAAGGGGGGAAACGTCACAGTTGGGCCTGCCAATAAACGAAGCCGGTTTTCACCCTCCCTCCGTACGGGCCGCTGAAGAACTCTATGCTAAATTTCTCGCCCAATATGGCGCCTAGGCGGGGACTGGCGAAACTCCGCCTCAAAAGCTCTCCTTTCCCCCCGAATTGAAATAGCGCGAGCAGCGCAGCGACCGGGACTCCGGGAGCGCGGATCGAGTGGGCTATGCTAAGAGACAAAGTAAGTTTGCTATTATCAAAAGCGTATAGCGCGTTTCTATACGCTTTTACTATTATTAAACAGAATTAAGTGAATAAATTTATTAGTTAAATAATTATGTGATTAGCGGTGTAAAAGTATTTAAGGTTTGTATTTTGGGGGATTGGTGATTAGTCACAACCACCTGCGAACATATGGTTGTCGACTTTATTAGCTTCTACTCCTGGTCTTTATTTATAGCCTCTTTGGTATGGATTAAATGGTATGAATCCTCCATGTGTCTATCTACATGTGACACGTGACATAAAAGCAATTTTTTTCCTTTTATTGAATTTTCGCTTATTGTATTTTTCCTTTTGTTTCCTAGGTGTTTTTGTTTTTAAAAAACAAAAAAAGTGAGAAAGTTCTTGATAAAATGGCAAAATCTCAAGGACTCTTTTATGAAGTGGGTGACACGAAAAGTGTGAATGTTCAACAAACCACTACACAAAAGATTTCTGAGCTGACTGGCTCAAATTGTAAAGGACCCATTGAAAAAATCATGGGAAACGCAAATCAAATGGATGGTTTAGTAAAACTAACCACTCCAAGAAACATTATAAAGGCCATTGCCTTAAATTCTAAAGGACCTAATGAAAAATTCATGGGTACCAATGAAACTATGGATGGTCTAGAAATTCTAACCACTCCACAAAACAATACTGAGGCCTCAGCCACAAATTCTCAAGAACCCATTAAAAAAATGGGTTACTCAAAAGAAATAGATGGTCCAGAAAAACTGGGCAGTCACAAAATGCGAACCAATAAACGACCCAAAACCTCAAAGTTGCAAAATAAAGCCAAAAAAAAGGGACCTTAAATGAATCAGGTTCATCATCAGATGAACCTGATTCATACTATCAGCAAAACCATAAGACAAGGGTTAATGAAAAAGGTACTTTTAGACAAAATACCTCAAAGAAATTAAGTGATAATGAAGCAAATATAATATTAAAATCTATTTTAAAAGGAAAACAGGATGGTACCATTTACACTACTCCCTTTCCAAAGAGCATCGAACCTAAAGGGGGAGATGTATTTGCTTTTCGCGTTCCCACTGATCAAAAATCCGATGCAATACATTCAGACAGAATATTTTGGAAAAACGCTGGAAAAACTAGTAAAAGTGATAAGCCAGTTTTGAGGGAGTTTTTCTATCTGAGAACAGGGAAACAAGGACAAATGGACTCTGGTTTTTCAAAAAGTGTTTTTACACTAAGAAATAATAAAAACAGAAAGGTTATGGCTATTCTTATCCAATATTTGGGCAATGAAAATCTAGTGAAGCGTCGTTGCCATGGTAACTCCCATACATCTAATCGAATGTATGCGCCAACAATCCGATCAGTTAGAAAAAGCTTAAAAAACAAAGTGGAAATTGGAACTGATCCCAGAAAAACCTATGTACAGACTTTAGATGAAACTGAAAAAGTGTTTGAAGCTAAGACTTTTGGCAGTAAAGAAGTGGAGGTTTCCCACAAAGACGTTGAAGACATTGGAGCTAGAAACTTAAAGCAGGCCCAAAATTTCAAGTACAGGGTTGAAAGAGAAAACAAAATATCTGATGATCCGTATTACAACTTACTTGAACTAGCAAACGGTCCATTTAATGGAACAATATTGAAAATATCTTACCTAAATTTCTACGTCTTTTTAAGCATTCCAGAAATGTTAATGCTCGCGAAAAGATTGTTAAAAGCATCATCTCACGATGCCCAGCTAGAGCAGGTGATGTCATATGACACAACTTTTGAACTGGGAAATTTTTACGTTTCCTTTGTTGCCATGAAAAATACTGAAATTGATGGAAATCCTTTAATACCTGTCTTTGCTATGGTTCATGATCGTAAATTCATGGCAACGCACAGTCACTTTTTCAAGGATTTTGTAGCTCCTTTATTGGAGTTGAATGAATATGGTCAAAATGTACCTATTGTATGTGACCGAGAAGCTGGTTTGCGAAATAGGCCAGAAAAACCTTCTGTTTTTCCATAACCATTTAAAGAGAAATTTTACTGATTGGCTTTCTAAGACGAATGCCAGTGCTGAAGATAAAAAGTCGTATGCGGAGTTTATAAATGACTTGATAAATTGCGAGACTGTAGAAGAATTTGATAAATTATATGAAACATATACTGTGACTTGGAGTAAAGAATTTGTGACATACGCCGACAAGCACATTAAGACGGCTTGGCGGAAAGGTTGCATAAAAGCTGTAACAAAGAGATTTGCTGCTTTCAGAAATTCCGCTCCAACAAATAACGTGAGTGAAAGTCTTAACGCAGATTTCAAAGCATTTATTGACAATAAACAATTAAGTGTTAACGAAGTTGTTGTCGCTATCATCAATTATCAACTATCAAAATTGAAAGAGGCTAATCGAGCATATTCAAATATTGGTTCATATTGTTTAAAAAGTAATTATAGAAACCCACAACTAGAAGGTAACCAAAACCCTGATTTACAAATATTGCCAAAAAAATATCATTGGACCAACAAAGATGTAATTGACAAATTAAGAATGAATCCAGATAATGACACTAGAAAAAGGAAAATGGGTGAAACAACAAATATTGGATATAACGCTTTGGCATCATTGTGCATAGAAAAAGAGTTAATTACGTATGAACCAAAAAGCAAGTGTCACATTGTTAGAAACCCTTATGAGAAGGTTTTCCACGCGGTGGAATTAGGAAAAGATTCTTGCACATGTGGATTAAAAGGCTGTTTCCATACATTTGCTGTAAAGCGATTACTTGGTGAAGTGAGAAACGAATCAATTAATTCCACAGCTCTACTGAAACCAAATATCCCAAGTGGTCGGAAAAAACCTAGGAGGGAAGATTATGACTATTCATTTAGTGCAGCACCTGACTCTACTTATAAAGAGCAAAATACTGTTAATGAATTTGAAAGTTTCAGAACAATTGATCTTTCTTTCACAAACGTCGAAAAAGACCTAACACCGCTTGATGAAATGAAAATTGATACTGATTTTGACAAGCACTCACAAGAAAGTGGTTGTGAAAATATATACACTGAACAAGAAAGTGGTTGTGAAAATATATACACTGAACAAGAAAGTGGTTGTGAAAATATGTACACTGAACAAGAAAGTGGTTGTGAAAATATATACACTGAAGTCATTAAATCAGATATCCCATTACCAAGTGAACCTGCCGTCTTACCTGTGCTTAAAAAATCAAACGATTTGAGTTTGAATGAATTTGAAGATAAATTAACCAAAGTTAGAGAAGATAATTCCGAGGACTTCCTTCCCACTTTGGAACATCACGGCTACATAATGACTCACAGTGAAAATGAAACTTATGTAGTTAGAGATATGCCAAATTTAGATAAAAAAGAAGAGACCATCTTTGTACCACCAAAAACTCAACTTGATAACCTCATTGAGAAGCTTAAGAAGTCTGGTGTGCAGGAAGCGGAAATAATATCTATATCTAGTTCTTCTTCAGAATTTACGTCTTCTGGCACTTCTTCACAAAGTACGAAATCAGCACAAACTAAAATGGTTTTAGATTACGAAACTGTTCAAGATCTAGTTGCATATGATGATTTCAAAGCAAATGAACAAACAAAGACTCTTGAACTAAACCAACCAGTTAGTAGTTTCCTAATACACAATTGTATGCAAAATTTGGTTAAAGCGCATCATGCAGAAAACCAAGTTCTGGTTGTTGAAAGTGGAATGTTTGTGAACTTGCATAAAGCACTGCATGGCTTTGTTCATAAAATAAGCTGTATTAAAAGCTACTACATGTCCGCATTGAAATATCTGAAATCTAATGAAGCCGCCAATAAAGATGTTTTGGCTGTTTTGTTTCCATTAGATGTTGCGAATAGGTCTGGAAGACACTGGTTCTTAGGATTGATCAATTTTGAGAGAAAAAAAATTTCCGTTAGAGACGCACTGCACACCAACCCCAATGATATTCGGAAGCACATTAAGACACTTTTAACCTTTGTTATACTAACATTCAACGTCGCAAACTTGAGTTTCAATCGTGACGAGTGGGCTTTTGAAGTTAGTGTGGACTGTCCTACGCAAGCGCCAAACAGTAATGACTGTGGTGTATATATTTTGTATTACTTCTCTTCGTTTCTAAAATGTGAAAAAACTACAGTACCATCATCCTCTTTGATTGGTCGAAAAAGGGCATTTTATGTGAACTCTTTATAATTTAATGAAAATTTACCCATCATAAGAAAAAAGGAAAATCCTATTATAGATATTTCAGTTCCACAAGCAGTATCATCCCATCTTCGCGTTTGGAAACCAATAATATGCGTTACAGAATCAGAGAATGAAATCAGTACATGGCTACTGAAATATAATAAACAGGCAGAAGTAAAATGTGATGGGCAATGCTGTCCAGGGTTTGATAAAACTATCCATTATGTGATGTGTATCAGTTGCCGTAAATGGTACCATGACGAATGCGAAAATTTTCCAGCGTACAAAAATATAACGTATTACCGTTGCAATAATTGCCAGGAATAATATTTTTAAATTAAATATGGAATGAAATATTTCACTAAAGCTACTGCATAGCCTACCATCGTGGGACATCTTTACACTGAAAATGAGAAACCAGTTAAACGTAGTGTTGGCGGCTGAAATTGAAAGTAACCCTACCGAGCATATCACCCCAGGAACGGAATGTTGTTAGGTCAACAAAGCTGGCCTTTCCTTCCTAGGAATTTGTACAATCATGTACAACAAAGTGGAAAGTAAAGATGGATATGAATTCACCTTTAACGGGAAATGTTGACAAATGGTATCGGAAAGACCAGAGGACCACTTTTCGAATAAGATATTTTAGCACCTTTTTTTCACTCAGCCACATGAAACGCCTTCAGCCTTATTATTATTATTCTTATTTTTTTTTCACGTTAACATTTGTTTGTTAAATATGTTAGTTTTTAATTATTTTTTGGTTTAAATGCTTTTTTATCTATATCACAATGTTGTAACTCTATAATTATTATTGTCATATATTTTTTGTTCGGTCTTTAAAGTAAGCGTTACACAATATTGTTCGTGGCTGAGGCTTGAAATTCTTAACTCAATACTAAGGTCAAAGAGATTAATATACTAAGATACTTGAGTTAAGAAAGGTGAAGGCGAGTAGTGTTGTAAAAGTTAACGCTAAAATAATTTGAGTTTAAAATTTTTGTCTATTGGTTAAGTTTAGGTTAGGTTAAAATAAGTTTCCTAATATAATTATTTAATTATTGCGTGAAGTTTTAACAATCTTGTGAAATAGACGAATGATGCCCTTTGTTTATTTGGTGATACTTTCGAGAGTTTCTCATACTTTCTGGAGACTATAGTTCCGCAAAAATAATTGAAAATGAAATAAACACTGTCATACGAGCATAATCTCGTAACATTTCATTTGGAAACTACGTTTTTCGAAATTCATCTAATGAGACTTCATAATAGTAAACCAAGTGAAAGAATTGAAAGACGTTAACGGCCATGGAAGAAAAATACAAGAAAAAACCAAGAAAGTGTGTCTAGTGCAATACGCGTATGAACCTTTAAAAAAAAACAAGGTGAATAATATACATCAAGACAGCGCAAAGTGCACCTACGACGTGAGGCGGAATGATTTGAGTGAATCGCAATACAACAGTAATTATTTGATGAAATGTTTTGATGGCACAATATCCCTCTGGTAGTAATGCATCGTCTGTAGACGCGCATCCATTCTGAACAATACATACAATGCGCAAAACAAGTGACTTGATGAAACCAGGCTCCGGCTTCCCACATCATAACATAAATCCGTCTGAAATTCCACGAGGACAGAGGTACGAAAAGTGAAATTGGACAATTACAGCTACAGAACTTGCAAAATCAAAGTTTTTGCTGATTATTGAATATACTCGTAATTGTTACAAAATTGTGCATTCATTCATGAGGTTCATTAAGTATATTCAAAACTGAGCGGATTAGTTGGAGTCTCGCCGATTATTTATAATTTATTGCTTATAAATAATAGAAATGAAAATGAAATTTTTCCTGTGTTGCTGTATGACAGTGTTTATATCTATTTCAAATGCTGGGGAAAATTATTTATTTTAAGATTTAAGATGTACAATTATTTTTCCCATTTTGATTGTATTAATTATATTTAATTAAATGAAATGTTATTGTATTACATTTATTCAAAATTAAACCTATTTTTAAATCATTATTTTTTAATTTTTTTAAAATTTCCAACGGGCAAAAAATAAAAACGATATGCATGGGTTTTCTGGGGGGAAAATGATAGATTACGATTAGAATTAATTATTAATTAATTGTAGTAATAGTTTCCTACCATTTCCAATAGGGAAAAGTGAATTTTTCGGAAAATATGAAAATGATATGCAAGAAAGTTTGCAAAAAATCAAAACGATATGCCAGGGTTTTCTGGGGGGAAAATGATAGATTACGATTAGAATTAATTATTAATTAATTTTAGTAATAGTTTCATACCATTTCCAATAGGGAAAAGTGAATTTTTCGGAAAATATGAAAATGATACGCAACATTAGTAAGTAAAACAACCAGCACCCTTAGAACAGAATTAGTAAAAAATAGACCTAAAATAGACAAACTAAAAAATACAGGGGTAGTTTACGAAATTAAATGTAAGTGTAATGAGAAATACGTAGGCCAAACAAAAAGACAGTTAGGAAAAAGACGAACAGAACATAAAAATTGTGTAAAAAAGGAAACAGAAAATAACGGATTAGCAATACATATAAAAAATAACAAGAAGCATGAAATAGATTGGGAATCAGTAAAGGTATTATGTCAAGAGGGGGGTGGTATAAGAGATGCTTTAAAGAAGCAGCGTACATAAGAGATAGGGGTAGCTTAAATTTAGACGAAGGAACAGTAAAAATAAACGCATGGGGGGCGTTTGAATTTAAAAAAATGGGGTAATATTGTTTTTTGTTGTTGATGTGGAAATGAATACATTCATTTTAAGTTTGTACGGCTGAGGAAGAACCACGGTTCGAAAGCTCCCGAAAATAATTTTTAAATTTTAGTTTTAAATAAACTATTTTCCATGAAGTAGCAGCACTTATTTCAAAAATAATTCGTATAAAGTTTTTACCATGGAACGGAATTTTAATATTTATAAGATACGCAAGAAAGTTTGCAAAAAATCAAAACGATATGCCAGGGTTTTCTGGGGGGAAAATGATAGATTACGATTAGAATTAATTATTAATTAATTGCAGTAATAGTTTCGTACCATTTCCAATAGGGAAAAGTGAATTTTTCGGAAAATATGAAAATGATATGCAAGAAAGTTTGCAAAAAATCAAAACGATATGCCAGGGTTCTCTGGGGGGAAAATGATAGATTACGATTAGAATTAAATATTAATTAATTTTAGTAATAGTTTCATACCATTTCCAATAGGGAAAAGTGAATTTTTCGGAAAATATGAAAATGATATGCAAGAAAGTTTGCAAAAAATCAAAACGATATGCCAGGGTTTTCTGGGGGGAAAATGAAAGATTACGATTAGAATTAATTATTAATTAATTGCAGTAATAGTTTCCTACCATTTCCAATAGGGAAAAGTGAATTTTTTCGGAAAATATGAAAATGATATGCAAGAAAGTTTGCAAAAAATCAAAACGATATGCCAGGGTTTTCTGGGGGGGAAATGATAGATTACGATTAGAATTAAATATTAATTAATTTTAGTAATAGTTTCGTACCATTTCCAATAGGGAAAAGTGAATTTTTCGGAAAATATGAAAATGATATGCAAGAAAGTTTGCAAAAAATCAAAACGATATGCCAGGGTTTTCTGGGGGGAAAATGATAGATTACGATTAGAATTAAATATTAATTAATTTTAGTAATAGTTTCATACCATTTCCAATAGGGAAAAAAGAATTTTTCGGAAAATATGAAAATGATATGCAAGAAAGTTTGCAAAAAATCAAAACGATATGCCAGGGTTTTCTGGGGGGAAAATGATAGATTACGATTAGAATTAATTATTAATTAATTGCAGTAATAGTTTCCTACCATTTCCAATAGGGAAAAGTGAATTTTTCGGAAAATATGAAAATGATATGCAAGAAAGTTTGCAAAAAATCAAAACGATATGCCAGGGTTTTCTGGGGGGGGGGGGGAAATGATAGATTACGATTAGAATTAAATATTAATTAATTTTAGTAATAGTTTCATACCATTTCCAATAGGGAAAAGTGAATTTTTCGGAAAATATGAAAATGATACGCAAGAAAGTTTGCAAAAAATCAAAACGATATGCCAGGGTTTTCTGGGGGGAAAATGATAGATTACGATTAGAATTAATTATTAATTAATTGCAGTAATAGTTTCGTACCATTTCCAATAGGGCAAAGTGAACTTTTCGGAAAATATGAAAATGATATGCAAGAAAGTTTGCAAAAAATCAAAACGATATGCCAGGGTTTTCTGGGGGGAAAATGATAGATTACGATTAGAATTAATTATTAATTAATTTTAGTAATAGTTTCGTACCATTTCCAATAGGGAAAAGTGAATTTTTCGGAAAATATGAAAATGATATGCAAGAAAGTTTGCAAAAAATCAAAACGATATGCCAGGGTTTTCTGGAGGGGAAATGATAGATTACGATTAGAATTAAATATTAATTAATTTTAGTAATAGTTTCGTACTATTTCCAATAGGGAAAAGTGAATTTTTCGGAAAATATGAAAATGATATGCAAGAAAGTTTGCAAAAAATCAAAACGATATGCCAGGGTTTTCTGGGGGGAAAATGATAGATTACGATTAGAATTAAATATTAATTAATTTTAGTAATAGTTTCATACCATTTCCAATAGGGAAAAGTGAATTTTTCGGAAAATATGAAAATGATATGCAAGAAAGTTTGCAAAAAATCAAAACGATATGCCAGGGTTTTCTGGGGGGAAAATGATAGATTACGATTAGAATTAATTATTAATGAATTTTAGTAATAGATTCGTACCATTTCCAATAGGGAAAAGTGAATTTTTCGGAAAATATGAAAATGATATGCAAGAAAGTTTGCAAAAAATCAAAACGATATGCCAGGGTTTTCTGGGGGGAAAATGATAGATTACGATTAGAATTAATTATTAATTAATTGCAGTAATAGTTTCCTACCATTTCCAATAGGGAAAAGTGAATTTTTCGGAAAATATGAAAATGATATGCAAGAAAGTTTGCAAAAAATCAAAACGATATGCCAGGGTTTTCTGGGGGGGAAATGATAGATTACGATTAGAATTAAATATTAATTAATTTTAGTAATAGTTTCATACCATTTCCAATAGGGAAAAGTGAATTTTTCGGAAAATATGAAAATGATACGCAAGAAAGTTTGCAAAAAATCAAAACGATATGCCAGGGTTTTCTGGAGGGGAAATGATAGATTACGATTAGAATTAAATATTAATTAATTTTAGTAATAGTTTCGTACCATTTCCAATAGGGAAAAGTGAATTTTTCGGAAAATATGAAAATGATATGCAAGAAAGTTTGCAAAAAATCAAAACGATATGCCAGGGTTTTCTGGGGGGAAAATGATAGATTACGATTAGAATTAAATATTAATTAATTTTAGTAATAGTTTCATACCATTTCCAATAGGGAAAAGTGAATTTTTCGGAAAATATGAAAATGATATGCAAGAAAGTTTGCAAAAAATCAAAACGATATGCCAGGGTTTTCTGGGGGGAAAATGATAGATTACGATTAGAATTAAATATTAATTAATTTTAGTAATAGTTTCATACCATTTCCAATAGGGAAAAGTGAATTTTTCGGAAAATATGAAAATGATACGCAAGAAAGTTTGCAAAAAATCAAAACGATATGCCAGGGTTTTCTGGGGGGAAAATGATAGATTACGATTAGAATTAATTATTAATTAATTGCAGTAATAGTTTCGTACCATTTCCAATAGGGCAAAGTGAACTTTTCGGAAAATATGAAAATGATATGCAAGAAAGTTTGCAAAAAATCAAAACGATATGCCAGGGTTTTCTGGGGGGAAAATGATAGATTACGATTAGAATTAATTATTAATTAATTTTAGTAATAGTTTCGTACCATTTCCAATAGGGAAAAGTGAATTTTTCGGAAAATATGAAAATGATATGCAAGAAAGTTTGCAAAAAATCAAAACGATATGCCAGGGTTTTCTGGAGGGGAAATGATAGATTACGATTAGAATTAAATATTAATTAATTTTAGTAATAGTTTCGTACCATTTCCAATAGGGAAAAGTGAATTTTTCGGAAAATATGAAAATGATATGCAAGAAAGTTTGCAAAAAATCAAAACGATATGCCAGGGTTTTCTGGGGGGAAAATGATAGATTACGATTAGAATTAAATATTAATTAATTTTAGTAATAGTTTCATACCATTTCCAATAGGGAAAAGTGAATTTTTCGGAAAATATGAAAATGATATGCAAGAAAGTTTGCAAAAAATCAAAACGATATGCCAGGGTTTTCTGGGGGGAAAATGATAGATTACGATTAGAATTAATTATTAATGAATTTTAGTAATAGATTCGTACCATTTCCAATAGGGAAAAGTGAATTTTTCGGAAAATATGAAAATGATATGCAAGAAAGTTTGCAAAAAATCAAAACGATATGCCAGGGTTTTCTGGGGGGAAAATGATAGATTACGATTAGAATTAATTATTAATTAATTGCAGTAATAGTTTCCTACCATTTCCAATAGGGAAAAGTGAATTTTTCGGAAAATATGAAAATGATATGCAAGAAAGTTTGCAAAAAATCAAAACGATATGCCAGGGTTTTCTGGGGGGGGGGAAATGATAGATTACGATTAGAATTAAATATTAATTAATTTTAGTAATAGTTTCATACCATTTCCAATAGGGAAAAGTGAATTTTTCGGAAAATATGAAAATGATACGCAAGAAAGTTTGCAAAAAATCAAAACGATATGCCAGGGTTTTCTGGGGGGAAAATGATAGATTACGATTAGAATTAATTATTAATTAATTGCAGTAATAGTTTCGTACCATTTCCAATAGGGCAAAGTGAACTTTTCGGAAAATATGAAAATGATATGCAAGAAAGTTTGCAAAAAATCAAAACGATATGCCAGGGTTTTCTGGGGGGAAAATGATAGATTACGATTAGAATTAATTATTAATTAATTTTAGTAATAGTTTCGTACCATTTCCAATAGGGAAAAGTGAATTTTTCGGAAAATATGAAAATGATATGCAAGAAAGTTTGCAAAAAATCAAAACGATATGCCAGGGTTTTCTGGAGGGGAAATGATAGATTACGATTAGAATTAAATATTAATTAATTTTAGTAATAGTTTCGTACCATTTCCAATAGGGAAAAGTGAATTTTTCGGAAAATATGAAAATGATATGCAAGAAAGTTTGCAAAAAATCAAAACGATATGCCAGGGTTTTCTGGGGGGGGGGGGAAATGATAGATTACGATTAGAATTAATTATTAATTAATTTTAGTAATAGTTTCGTACCATTTCCAATAGGGAAAAGTGAATTTTTCGGAAAATATGAAAATGATATGCAAGAAAGTTTGCAAAAAATCAAAACGATATGCCAGGGTTTTCTGGGGGGAAAATGATAGATTACGATTAGAATTAATTATTAATGAATTTTAGTAATAGATTCGTACCATTTCCAATAGGGAAAAGTGAATTTTTCGGAAAATATGAAAATGATATGCAAGAAAGTTTGCAAAATATCAAAACGATATGCCAGGGTTTTCTGGGGGGAAAATGATAGATTACGATTAGAATTAATTATTAATTAATTTTAGTAATAGATTCGTACCATTTCCAATAGGGAAAAGTGAATTTTTCGGAAAATATGAAAATGATATGCAAGAAAGTTTGCAAAAAATCAAAACGATATGCCAGGGTTTTCTGGGGGGAAAATGATAGATTACGATTAGAATTAATTATTAATTAATTGCAGTAATAGATTCCTACCATTTCCAATAGGGAAAAGTGAATTTTTCGGAAAATATGAAAATGATATGCAAGAAAGTTTGCAAAAAATCAAAACGATATGCCAGGGTTTTCTGGGGGGAAAATGATAGATTACGATTAGAATTAATTATTAATTAATTTTAGTAATAGATTCGTACCATTTCCAATAGGGAAAAGTGAATTTTTCGGAAAATATGAAAATGATATGCAAGAAAGTTTGCAAAAAATCAAAACGATATGCCAGGGTTTTCTGGGGGAAAAAAGATAGATTATGATTAGAATTAATTATTAATTAATTTTAGTAATAGTTTCATACCATTTCCAATAGGGAAAAGTGAATTTTTCGGAAAATATGAAAATGATACGCAAGAAAGTTTGCAAAAAATCAAAACGATATGCCAGGGTTTTCTGGGGGGAAAATGATAGATTACGATTAGAATTAATTATTAATTAATTGCAGTAATAGTTTCGTACCATTTCCAATAGGGCAAAGTGAACTTTTCGGAAAATATGAAAATGATATGCAAGAAAGTTTGCAAAAAATCAAAACGATATGCCAGGGTTTTCTGGGGGGAAAATGATAGATTACGATTAGAATTAATTATTAATTAATTTTAGTAATAGTTTCGTACCATTTCCAATAGGGAAAAGTGAATTTTTCGGAAAATATGAAAATGATATGCAAGAAAGTTTGCAAAAAATCAAAACGATATGCCAGGGTTTTCTGGAGGGGAAATGATAGATTACGATTAGAATTAAATATTAATTAATTTTAGTAATAGTTTCGTACCATTTCCAATAGGGAAAAGTGAATTTTTCGGAAAATATGAAAATGATATGCAAGAAAGTTTGCAAAAAATCAAAACGATATGCCAGGGTTTTCTGGGGGGAAAATGATAGATTACGATTAGAATTAAATATTAATTAATTTTAGTAATAGTTTCATACCATTTCCAATAGGGAAAAGTGAATTTTTCGGAAAATATGAAAATGATATGCAAGAAAGTTTGCAAAAAATCAAAACGATATGCCAGGGTTTTCTGGGGGGAAAATGATAGATTACGATTAGAATTAATTATTAATGAATTTTAGTAATAGATTCGTACCATTTCCAATAGGGAAAAGTGAATTTTTCGGAAAATATGAAAATGATATGCAAGAAAGTTTGCAAAAAATCAAAACGATATGCCAGGGTTTTCTGGGGGGAAAATGATAGATTACGATTAGAATTAATTATTAATTAATTGCAGTAATAGTTTCCTACCATTTCCAATAGGGAAAAGTGAATTTTTCGGAAAATATGAAAATGATATGCAAGAAAGTTTGCAAAAAATCAAAACGATATGCCAGGGTTTTCTGGGGGGGGAAATGATAGATTACGATTAGAATTAAATATTAATTAATTGCAGTAATAGTTTCATACCATTTCCAATAGGGAAAAGTGAATTTTTCGGAAAATATGAAAATGATACGCAAGAAAGTTTGCAAAAAATCAAAACGATATGCCAGGGTTTTCTGGGGGGAAAATGATAGATTACGATTAGAATTAATTATTAATTAATTGCAGTAATAGTTTCGTACCATTTCCAATAGGGCAAAGTGAACTTTTCGGAAAATATGAAAATGATATGCAAGAAAGTTTGCAAAAAATCAAAACGATATGCCAGGGTTTTCTGGGGGGAAAATGATAGATTACGATTAGAATTAATTATTAATTAATTTTAGTAATAGTTTCGTACCATTTCCAATAGGGAAAAGTGAATT
The DNA here is from genome assembly GCF_054372755.1 of Phalangium opilio. NCBI lineage: Eukaryota > Metazoa > Arthropoda > Arachnida > Opiliones > Phalangiidae > Phalangium > Phalangium opilio. The sequence goes on from NW_028324191.1 coordinate 1,349,472, forward strand.
TTTCGGAAAATATGAAAATGATATGCAAGAAAGTTTGCAAAAAATCAAAACGATATGCCAGGGTTTTCTGGAGGGGAAATGATAGATTACGATTAGAATTAAATATTAATTAATTTTAGTAATAGTTTCGTACCATTTCCAATAGGGAAAAGTGAATTTTTCGGAAAATATGAAAATGATATGCAAGAAAGTTTGCAAAAAATCAAAACGATATGCCAGGGTTTTCTGGGGGGGGGGGGAAATGATAGATTACGATTAGAATTAATTATTAATTAATTTTAGTAATAGTTTCGTACCATTTCCAATAGGGAAAAGTGAATTTTTCGGAAAATATGAAAATGATATGCAAGAAAGTTTGCAAAAAATCAAAACGATATGCCAGGGTTTTCTGGGGGGAAAATGATAGATTACGATTAGAATTAATTATTAATGAATTTTAGTAATAGATTCGTACCATTTCCAATAGGGAAAAGTGAATTTTTCGGAAAATATGAAAATGATATGCAAGAAAGTTTGCAAAATATCAAAACGATATGCCAGGGTTTTCTGGGGGGAAAATGATAGATTACGATTAGAATTAATTATTAATTAATTTTAGTAATAGATTCGTACCATTTCCAATAGGGAAAAGTGAATTTTTCGGAAAATATGAAAATGATATGCAAGAAAGTTTGCAAAAAATCAAAACGATATGCCAGAGTTTTCTGGGGGGAAAATGATAGATTACGATTAGAATTAATTATTAATTAATTGCAGTAATAGATTCCTACCATTTCCAATAGGGAAAAGTGAATTTTTCGGAAAATATGAAAATGATATGCAAGAAAGTTTGCAAAAAATCAAAACGATATGCCAGGGTTTTCTGGGGGGAAAATGATAGATTACGATTAGAATTAATTATTAATTAATTTTAGTAATAGATTCGTACCATTTCCAATAGGGAAAAGTGAATTTTTCGGAAAATATGAAAATGATATGCAAGAAAGTTTGCAAAAAATCAAAACGATATGCCAGGGTTTTCTGGGGGAAAAAAGATAGATTACGATTAGAATTAATTATTAATTAATTTTAGTAATAGTTTCATACCATTTCCAATAGGGAAAAGTGAATTTTTCGGAAAATATGAAAATGATACGCAAGAAAGTTTGCAAAAAATCAAAACGATATGCCAGGGTTTTCTGGGGGGAAAATGATAGATTACGATTAGAATTAATTATTAATTAATTGTAGTAATAGTTTCGTACCATTTCCAATAGGGAAAAGTGAATTTTTCGGAAAATATGAAAATGATATGCAAGAAAGTTTGCAAAAAATCAAAACGATATGCCAGGGTTTTCTGGGGGGAAAATGATAGATTACGATTAGAATTAAATATTAATTAATTTTAGTAATAGTTTCATACCATTTCCAATAGGGAAAAGTGAATTTTTCGGAAAATATGAAAATGATATGCAAGAAAGTTTGCAAAAAATCAAAACGATATGCCAGGGTTTTCTGGGGGGAAAATGATAGATTACGATTGGAATTAATTATTAATGAATTTTAGTAATAGATTCGTACCATTTCCAATAGGGAAAAGTGAATTTTTCGGAAAATATGAAAATGATATGCAAGAAAGTTTGCAAAATATCAAAACGATATGCCAGGGTTTTCTGGGGGGAAAATGATAGATTACGATTAGAATTAATTATTAATTAATTTTAGTAATAGATTCGTACCATTTCCAATAGGGAAAAGTGAATTTTTCGGAAAATATGAAAATGATATGCAAGAAAGTTTGCAAAAAATCAAAACGATATGCCAGGGTTTTCTGGGGGGAAAATGATAGATTACGATTAGAATTAATTATTAATTAATTGCAGTAATAGATTCCTACCATTTCCAATAGGGAAAAGTGAATTTTTCGGAAAATATGAAAATGATATGCAAGAAAGTTTGCAAAAAATCAAAACGATATGCCAGGGTTTTCTGGGGGGAAAATGATAGATTACGATTAGAATTAATTATTAATTAATTTTAGTAATAGATTCGTACCATTTCCAATAGGGAAAAGTGAATTTTTCGGAAAATATGAAAATGATATGCAAGAAAGTTTGCAAAAAATCAAAACGATATGCCAGGGTTTTCTGGGGGGAAAAAGATAGATTACGATTAGAATTAATTATTAATTAATTTTAGTAATAGTTTCATACCATTTCCAATAGGGAAAAGTGAATTTTTCGGAAAATATGAAAATGATACGCAAGAAAGTTTGCAAAAAATCAAAACGATATGCCAGGGTTTTCTGGGGGGAAAATGATAGATTACGATTAGAATTAATTATTAATTAATTGTAGTAATAGTTTCGTACCATTTCCAATAGGGAAAAGTGAATTTTTCGGAAAATATGAAAATGATATGCAAGAAAGTTTGCAAAAAATCAAAACGATATGCCAGGGTTTTCTGGGGGGAAAATGATAGATTACGATTAGAATTAATTATTAATTAATTTTAGTAATAGATTCGTACCATTTCCAATAGGGAAAAGTGAATTTTTCGGAAAATATGAAAATGATATGCAAGAAAGTTTGCAAAAAATCAAAACGATATGCCAGGGTTTTCTGGGGGGAAAAAGATAGATTACGATTAGAATTAATTATTAATTAATTTTAGTAATAGTTTCATACCATTTCCAATAGGGAAAAGTGAATTTTTCGGAAAATATGAAAATGATACGCAAGAAAGTTTGCAAAAAATCAAAACGATATGCCAGGGTTTTCTGGGGGGAAAATGATAGATTACGATTAGAATTAATTATTAATTAATTGTAGTAATAGTTTCGTACCATTTCCAATAGGGAAAAGTGAATTTTTCGGAAAATATGAAAATGATATGCAAGAAAGTTTGCAAAAAATCAAAACGATATGCCAGGGTTTTCTGGGGGGAAAATGATAGATTACGATTAGAATTAATTATTAATGAATTTTAGTAATAGATTCGTACCATTTCCAATAGGGAAAAGTGAATTTTTCGGAAAATATGAAAATGATATGCAAGAAAGTTTGCAAAATATCAAAACGATATGCCAGGGTTTTCTGGGGGGAAAATGATAGATTACGATTAGAATTAATTATTAATTAATTTTAGTAATAGATTCGTACCATTTCCAATAGGGAAAAGTGAATTTTTCGGAAAATATGAAAATGATATGCAAGAAAGTTTGCAAAAAATCAAAACGATATGCCAGGGTTTTCTGGGGGGAAAATGATAGATTACGATTAGAATTAATTATTAATTAATTGCAGTAATAGATTCCTACCATTTCCAATAGGGAAAAGTGAATTTTTCGGAAAATATGAAAATGATATGCAAGAAAGTTTGCAAAAAATCAAAACGATATGCCAGGGTTTTCTGGGGGGAAAATGATAGATTACGATTAGAATTAATTATTAATTAATTTTAGTAATAGATTCGTACCATTTCCAATAGGGAAAAGTGAATTTTTCGGAAAATATGAAAATGATATGCAAGAAAGTTTGCAAAAAATCAAAACGATATGCCAGGGTTTTCTGGGGGGAAAAAGATAGATTACGATTAGAATTAATTATTAATTAATTTTAGTAATAGTTTCATACCATTTCCAATAGGGAAAAGTGAATTTTTCGGAAAATATGAAAATGATACGCAAGAAAGTTTGCAAAAAATCAAAACGATATGCCAGGGTTTTCTGGGGGGAAAATGATAGATTACGATTAGAATTAATTATTAATTAATTGTAGTAATAGTTTCGTACCATTTCCAATAGGGAAAAGTGAATTTTTCGGAAAATATGAAAATGATATGCAAGAAAGTTTGCAAAAAATCAAAACGATATGCCAGGGTTTTCTGGGGGGAAAATGATAGATTACGATTAGAATTAATTATTAATTAATTTTAGTAATAGATTCGTACCATTTCCAATAGGGAAAAGTGAATTTTTCGGAAAATATGAAAATGATATGCAAGAAAGTTTGCAAAAAATCAAAACGATATGCCAGGGTTTTCTGGGGGGAAAAAGATAGATTACGATTAGAATTAATTATTAATTAATTTTAGTAATAGTTTCATACCATTTCCAATAGGGAAAAGTGAATTTTTCGGAAAATATGAAAATGATATGCAAGAAAGTTTGCAAAAAATCAAAACGATATGCCAGGGTTTTCTGGGGGGAAAATGATAGATTACGATTAGAATTAATTATTAATTAATTTTAGTAATAGATTCGTACCATTTCCAATAGGGAAAAGTGAATTTTTCGGAAAATATGAAAATGATATGCAAGAAAGTTTGCAAAAAATCAAAACGATATGCCAGGGTTTTCTGGGGGGAAAAAGATAGATTACGATTAGAATTAATTATTAATTAATTTTAGTAATAGTTTCATACCATTTCCAATAGGGAAAAGTGAATTTTTCGGAAAATATGAAAATGATACGCAAGAAAGTTTGCAAAAAATCAAAACGATATGCCAGGGTTTTCTGGGGGGAAAATGATAGATTACGATTAGAATTAATTATTAATTAATTGTAGTAATAGTTTCGTACCATTTCCAATAGGGAAAAGTGAATTTTTCGGAAAATATGAAAATGATATGCAAGAAAGTTTGCAAAAAATCAAAACGATATGCCAGGGTTTTCTGGGGGGAAAATGATAGATTACGATTAGAATTAATTATTAATGAATTTTAGTAATAGATTCGTACCATTTCCAATAGGGAAAAGTGAATTTTTCGGAAAATATGAAAATGATATGCAAGAAAGTTTGCAAAATATCAAAACGATATGCCAGGGTTTTCTGGGGGGAAAATGATAGATTACGATTAGAATTAATTATTAATTAATTTTAGTAATAGATTCGTACCATTTCCAATAGGGAAAAGTGAATTTTTCGGAAAATATGAAAATGATATGCAAGAAAGTTTGCAAAAAATCAAAACGATATGCCAGGGTTTTCTGGGGGGAAAATGATAGATTACGATTAGAATTAATTATTAATTAATTGCAGTAATAGATTCCTACCATTTCCAATAGGGAAAAGTGAATTTTTCGGAAAATATGAAAATGATATGCAAGAAAGTTTGCAAAAAATCAAAACGATATGCCAGGGTTTTCTGGGGGGAAAATGATAGATTACGATTAGAATTAATTATTAATTAATTTTAGTAATAGATTCGTACCATTTCCAATAGGGAAAAGTGAATTTTTCGGAAAATATGAAAATGATATGCAAGAAAGTTTGCAAAAAATCAAAACGATATGCCAGGGTTTTCTGGGGGGAAAAAGATAGATTACGATTAGAATTAATTATTAATTAATTTTAGTAATAGTTTCATACCATTTCCAATAGGGAAAAGTGAATTTTTCGGAAAATATGAAAATGATACGCAAGAAAGTTTGCAAAAAATCAAAACGATATGCCAGGGTTTTCTGGGGGGAAAATGATAGATTACGATTAGAATTAATTATTAATTAATTGTAGTAATAGTTTCGTACCATTTCCAATAGGGAAAAGTGAATTTTTCGGAAAATATGAAAATGATATGCAAGAAAGTTTGCAAAAAATCAAAACGATATGCCAGGGTTTTCTGGGGGGAAAATGATAGATTACGATTAGAATTAATTATTAATTAATTTTAGTAATAGATTCGTACCATTTCCAATAGGGAAAAGTGAATTTTTCGGAAAATATGAAAATGATATGCAAGAAAGTTTGCAAAAAATCAAAACGATATGCCAGGGTTTTCTGGGGGGAAAAAGATAGATTACGATTAGAATTAATTATTAATTAATTTTAGTAATAGTTTCATACCATTTCCAATAGGGAAAAGTGAATTTTTCGGAAAATATGAAAATGATACGCAAGAAAGTTTGCAAAAAATCAAAACGATATGCCAGGGTTTTCTGGGGGGAAAATGATAGATTACGATTAGAATTAATTATTAATTAATTGTAGTAATAGTTTCGTACCATTTCCAATAGGGAAAAGTGAATTTTTCGGAAAATATGAAAATGATATGCAAGAAAGTTTGCAAAAAATCAAAACGATATGCCAGGGTTTTCTGGGGGGAAAATGATAGATTACGATTAGAATTAATTATTAATTAATTGTAGTAATAGTTTCCTACCATTTCCAATAGGGAAAAGTGAATTTTTCGGAAAATATGAAAATGATATGCAAGAAAGTTTGCAAAAAATCAAAACGATATGCCAGGGTTTTCTGGGGGAAAAATGATAAATAACGATTAGAATTAATTATTAATTAATTTTAGTAATAGTTTCCTACCATTTCCTATAGGGAAAAGTGAATTTTTGGCTAAATATGGAAATGACATGAAAGAAAGTTTATAAAAAATTACGATTAGAACTAATTATTCGTACGATTAGTACTAATTATTCGTAGGATTAGAACTAATTATTCGTTAATTTTAGTAATAGTTTCCTACCATTTCTAAGGGACCTTTTTCGCATTTTCTGACATCTGAAATTAGTAGTTCAATACCAAAATGGTAAATTATTAGTGTTCTTATAGTAAAAACAATATTATGACAATTTTTACCTTTGAGAAATATTCAAGGAAGTTTTAAGATTAGAAAAGGAAACAAAAAAAAACTAATGAATCATTTTTTAACTTAACTCTGTTGTCTTCCTTATAATTGTATCATTTACTTCTAAGCAGACGACGAATGTTATTTACCTTTGACCTTTTATAATTTTTAGTCGATTAGCCAATAATAGTCGATTTTGTAAAAAGTGATATGCAAGTTTGTAAAATTTGATATGCAAAATAGATTATGGTTTGCAAACCTTTTTTCGAGGGGTTCGACGCCTAGGTGATATGCAAGTTTGTAAAAAAAGTTTGCAAAAAATTTCTATGCAAATTAGGGTCTCCCGAAATAATTCATCGAGCAGACGACGCGTTCTTCCCTCTATTGGTGTCCTACGTTTCTAGAATATATCGGTTGACTCTAAAGAAATAACGGACGTGTGCCTAAACCCATTTCCAGTAAATAGTCAAGTAACATGGGCTCCGAAATAAACCAATAGGCGCAACCTATACACGCCACGTCACACCAAACACGAAATTCGTTAGAGACCAATTTTGATATTATAACAAACTTAAATATTTTAAAATATAATAACTATAATAATTTTTGAGAGGTAGTGTTAATAATTTTAGTGTACAGTCGCGGAAATAAGTTTCGGATCATTTTCAATCGACGATATTTTCATGATGGATCGTCGTATCGCAAAATTTTTGACATTATTAGTTAAGTGTGAATGTCAAGAATAGGTCAACACCTTGTTTTTGAAAATCAGAAAATTATTGCGCTCGTGACTACTAAAAAACCAAAAAATCACTTTTCGACCAATCAAAATCCTCGCGTCACGTGACATTTTTTAGATGCATCACATAGCTCGCGTCATTTGGAAACGAACCCTTTTTGAAATTTTAAAATCGGTTCAGCCGTTCAAAAGTTATGGCGTAAAATGTGACTGGATTTTAGTCACAAATTAAGCCTAAAGGTGGATTCGCAAAGGCGCTGAAAGTCGAAACTGAAAGCTGAATGAAAAAAATCACTTTCAGCGGACTCTTTCGCAAAGAGGCAAAAACTGGTTTTTTAAAGCTGAAGCGCAAAGCAAACGCTGAAAGCAGGCTGATTTTAAGTTTCGGCCAAGATCAAACCGAGGTTGATCTTTCAGCTTCAGCGCCGTATCACGTGATGCCAAGCGCCAATCAAAAAAAGGGGCGCTGGGGTCAGGGTTTTGAAATTATTTACGCGGGTATTTTAAAACGGTTAATATCGTGTCTCGTTATCTTGAAAATGTTTTCTGTGAAATAATTAATTAAACAAGAAAACGATAACAAAAAGCGAAAAATATTTGAGAGAAGAAAATAGCAAAAAGGATAGAAATGAGATAAAATAACAATATTGTGGAAAGAGGTTACAATAAACAATCTAATTAGAATAATTTGGAAAAGTAGCAATAATTTCAGCTTAAAACATATCCAATTGAGTAATATTTTGGAAAAGGGAGAAATTTACTCAGTTGATAAACCTTGATAATAACCAAAACATGCGCACATTTAGCCACTCATCTATTTTTCCCCATTAACAGCTAAAGGCTTAACATTTGATAATCTCCTTCAGTTTTTCTGTTTTTCCAGATGGGATGAACCCACCAACGGCGCTTTTTCCGCAAAAGGTTTTGGGTTCTTCTTTTTCGTTTCAAAAGTAATAATTTCTTTTTAAATAATAATAACAGCAACAAGTTCCGATTCACCGACGTCATTTTATTTCTATATTTTTTGTGATGAATCCCTAGCGGCTGTTAATAAAAACTGCTGCTTTGCGAAAGGTACAGCGCGAAGCTTAAACTGGTTTTTGAAGATGAAACTTTTTTTTTTGAAAAAAAAAGCGCTCAGTTTTTTTCAGTTTCAGCTTCAGCTTTACGCTTTTTGAGTGGTTTCAGCGCCTTTGCGAATCCACCTTAACGTCCAAAAGATTGTTTATGAAAAGCCAATGAAGCCAAAGGCGGGTAATGTTATTTCAATGGAAAAAGGAAAACACAAAAAAAATTGCTTTTGAAAAATATTATAAAATTGAGTAACTAAAATAAAAATTGATTAATTAAAATTAAAACTCATTGAATCAAATTAAAATTGATTAAGTCAAATTAAAATTGACTCATTCAAATTAAAATTGATTAAATCAAATTAAAATTGATTAAATCAAATTAAAATTGATTAAATCAAATTAAAATTGATTAAATCAAATTAAAATTGATTAAATCAAATTAAAATTGATTAAATCAAATTAAAATTGATTAAATCAAATTAAAATTGATTAAACCAAATTAAAATTGATTAAATCAAATTAAAATTGACTCATTCAAATTAAAATTGATAAAATCAAATTAAAATTGACTCATTCAAATTTAAACTCATTAAATCAAATTAAAATTGATTAAATCAAATTAAAATCGATTAAATCAAATTAAAACTGATTAAATCAAATTAAAATTGATTAAATCAAATTAAAATTGATTAAATCAAATTAAAATTGATTAAATCAAATTAAAATTGATTAAATCAAATTAAAATTGATTAAATCAAATTAAAATTGATTAAATCAAATTAAAATTGATTAAATCAAATTAAAATTGATAAAATCAAATTAAAATTGACTCATTCAAATTAAAATTGATTAAATCAAATTAAAATTGATGATTAAATCAAATTAAAATTGATGATTAAATCAAATTAAAATTGATGATTAAATCAAATTAAAATTGATGATTAAATCAAATTAAAATTTATTAAATCAAATTAAAATTGATTAAATCAAATTAAAATTGATTAAATCAAATTAAAATTGATTAAATCAAATTAAAATTGATTAAATCAAATTAAAATTGATTAAATCAAATTAAAATTGATTAAATCAAATTACAATTGATTAAATCAAATTAAAATTGATTAAATCAAATTAAAATTGATTAAATCAAATTAAAATTGATTAAATCAAATTAAAATTGATTAAATCAAATTAAAATTGATTAAATCAAATTAAAATTGATTAAATCAAATTAAAATTGATTAAATCAAATTAAAATTGATTAAATCAAATTAAAATTGATTAAATCAAATTAAAATTGATTAAATCAAATTAAAATTGATTAAATCAAATTAAAATTGATTAAATCAAATTAAAATTGATTAAATCAAATTAAAATTGATTAAATCAAATTAAAATTGATTAAATCAAATTAAAATTGATTAAATCAAATTAAAATTGATTAAATCAAATTAAAATTGATTAAATCAAATTAAAATTGATTAAATCAAATTAAAATTGATTAAATCAAATTAAAATTGATTAAATCAAATTAAAATTGATTAAATCAAATTAAAATTGATTAAATCAAATTAAAATTGATTAAATCAAATTAAAATTGATAAAATCAAATTAAAATTGATTAAATCAAATTAAAATTGATTAAATCAAATTAAAATTGATTAAATCAAATTAAAATTGATTAAATCAAATTAAAATTGATTAAATCAAATTAAAATTGATTAAATCAAATTAAAATTGATTAAATCAAATTAAAATTGATTAAATCAAATTAAAATTGATTAAATCAAATTAAAATTGATTAAATCAAATTAAAATTGATTAAATCAAATTAAAATTGATAAAATCAAATTAAAATTGACTCATTCAAATTAAAATTGATAAAATCAAATTAAAATTGATTAAATCAAATTAAAATTCATTAAATCAAATTAAAATTGACTAAATCCAATTAAAGTTTACTAAATACAATTAAAATTGACGAAATCCAATTAAAATTGACTAAATCCAATTAAAATTGACTAAATCAAACTAAAATTGATTCAATCAAATTAAAATTGATTAAATCAAATTAAAATTGATTAATAATAATTAGAATTCACGAATAAAAACGGAAACTCATGTGTAAAAGTTAAAATTCGCAGAAAAATCTTTAAAATGAATAAAAAATTAAAATTCAGGAATGATAATTAAAAATCATGTTAAAAATTGAGTTTCATGAATAAAAATTAAAATTTTTGAATTTTATTCGCGGAAAAATAGAAATTCATGAATAAAAATTAAAATTTTTGAATTAATTCGCGGAAAAATAGATATCCATGAATGATAATAGAAATTCATGAATGATAATAGAAATTCATGAATGACAATAGAAATTCATGAACGATAATAGAAATTCATGAATGATAATAGAAATTCTTGAATGATAATAGAAATTCACGAATGATAATAGAAATTCACGAATGATAATAGAAATTCACGAATGATAATAGAAATTCACGAATGACATTAAAATTTCATTCTATGATAAAAAATAAAGTGCCTTTTATGGGGGCGCTATAGCCCCCATAAAAGGCTTTTAAGAGTGTCATCTTACACGTTTCAGTGTGTCGCCTAACACGTTTAGCAGTGTTTTATAAAGGTATTACGAATTTCTTTGTTAATTTAATTTAAAGGATAAAAATATATTCTTTCATGAATATCATCTTAAAATATAAGTTTAACAAATAATTTTTTACTCTAATATTCAAACATTAATGGAAATGAAAGACGTTATTTAAGAAATTCGCAAAATAGTGTAATTTTTCCATTTTTAATTTCAAAACGGTGTTTTAAAAGTTTTATATTTTACACTTTCAATTGGCCACAAAAACTCAAGGCCAACGCTTTTGGGTGATTTTACGGTGTATAAAAAGTGTTTTCTTAAATTACACTCATTTAACACGTTTTTAACACTTCCTTTTCCTAGAGTGTGTATTTTATAACTGAAAATTACAATACCTGAATCAGTCTTTCATTTTATCAAAGGATTCTCACATCGAAATGAAAGAGACTAATTTTGTTTTCAGCGATGAAGGGGCACAAAAGCCTCCCCTGCAACAAAAATCAACTGCGGGGACAGTACGAATTTTAACTAGCTGGACGGTTTTTTGGATCGCCTGATTTGTGACTTTAGACCCTACCCTATAGTGCGAAATGTCCGCCCAGATAAGTGTCCTGCTATCCCAACGTTTACTACGGTTGATTGCAAAATGCACTTAATGGATACAAAATCGGTAAGCGAATGAACAAGAAATATGCAATCAAATGGTCAGAAAATCCACTGGCGAATGGACTCAAGTCTAGTGGACACGAAATTGGTAGTCTAGAGGACACGAAATTTGCAAGCAAACAAACGGTCAGAAAATCGGCAAGCGGATGGACACGAAATCAACTGGTAAACGGTTATGAAATCGTAAGGTGAATAGACGCAAAATCGGCTTGCGGATGGACAACATAACGGCTGGCTAATTGACTGTCACATATCAAGATTAAAACTTGATCGTTACAGAGTTAAAATGGAGAAGCCAGCGGACTGTCCCGTAACCATACTAAAAATGAAAATGCGACTCTTAATACAGAGAAGCCAGCGGACTGTCTCATAACTAGAATAAACCTGAAAATGCGAGACATAATATTGTCAAGCCGGCCGACTGTCCCATATCAAGATTAAAACTTGATCTTGCCAGAGTTAAAATTGAGAAGCCAGCGGACTGTCTCATAACCAGACTAAAACTGAAAATCCGAGACTTAATATAGTGAAGCCGGCGGAATGTTTCAAAACAAGACTAAAACTTGGTCGCGCCTGATTTAATATAATCTAGAGTAAGAAAAACAGGCTAAATTTAGAGCATTCGGAAGACTGTCAACCGACTTATAAAATTAGTAATAATAATGGACTGTTTACATTATTGCTTTTCGGCTTGTGTTTACGTGTATTATCAGTCCCGGGTTTTTAGGACACCTAGCGAACACACGGACTGTTAAAAGACTGTACTGTGGAGCCCATGTGCTACTGGGGCTAATTCACATGCCTCACAAATAAACCTATTCAATTTTACGTAGAATACAAATTTGAGGTATAGCACAAGTATTTGAAACAAATAATTAGTCATAAACAAAGCTCATACTCCCATTAGAGCGGATAAATAGTCGAATTGCAATAAATTTTAATTAAACAAGTGCGAAAGCATGTTGTTGTATAGAGTTAATAAAATTTTAATTGGATTGAATTGAATTCTTGAATTTTAATTATTATTAATATTGAATTTTTATTATTATTAATATTGAATTTTAATTATTATTAATATTGAATTTTAATTATTATTATTAAATTTAAAATTATTATTATGGAATTTTAATTATTATTTATGAATTTTAAATATTATTTATGAATTTTATTAATTATTTATGAATTTTATTTTCAAAAAATCTTATTATAAATAACTGAATTTTAATCAACCAGTTTTAATTTTAATTAAAATTTTTTAATTTTAATCAATAAATTTTATTATTTATAACTAAATTTTAACCAACCAGATTTAATTTTAATTAATCAATTTGAATTTGAGTTGATAAATTTTAATTTTACTTTAAATTAATCAATTTGAATTTGATCTAAAAAATTAATCAATTTGAATTTGATCTAAAAAATTTCAATTTGATTGAATCAATTTTAATTTTACTTTAAATTAATCAATTTCAATTTGATTGAATAAATTTTAATTTTACTATAAATTAATCAATTTCAATTTGATCTAATCAATTTTAATTTGATTGAATCAATTTTAATTTGATTGAATCAATTTTAATTTGTTGAATCAATTTTAATTTGATTTAATCAATTTTAATTTGATTGAATCAATTTTAATTTGTTGAATCAATTTTAATTTGATTTAATCAATTTTAATTTGATTTAATCAATTTTAATTTGATTTAATCAATTTTAATTTGATTTAATCAATTTTAATTTGATTTAATCAATTTTAATTTGATTTAATCAATTTTAATTTGATTTAATCAATTTTAATTTGATTTAATCAATTTTAATTTGATTTAATCAATTTTAATTTGATTTAATCAATTTTAATTTGATTTAATCAATTTTAATTTGATTTAATCAATTTTAATTTGATTTAATCAATTTTAATTTGATTTAATCAATTGTAATTTGATTTAATCAATTTTAATTTGATTTAATGAATTTTAATTTGATTTAATCAATTTTAATTTGATTTAATCAATTTTAATTTGATTTAATCAATTTTAATTTGATTTAATCAATTTTAATTTGATTTAATCAATTTTAATTTGATTTAATCAATTTTAATTTGATTTAATCGATTTTAATTTGATTTAATGAGTTTAAATTTGAATGAGTCAATTTTAATTTGATTTTATCAATTTTAATTTGAATGAGTCAATTTTAATTTGATTTAATCAATTTTAATTTGGTTTAATCAATTTTGATTTGATTGAATCAATTTTAATTTGATTTAATGAGTTTAAATTTGAATGAGTCAATTTTAATTTGATTTAATCAATTTTAATTTGAATGAGTCAATTTTAATTTGATTTAATCAATTTTAATTTGGTTTAATCAATTTTAATTTGATTGAATCAATTTTAATTTGATTGAATCAATTTTAATTTGTTGAATCAATTTTAATTTGATTTAATCAATTTTAATTTGATTGAATCAATTTTAATTTGTTGAATCAATTTTAATTTGATTTAATCAATTTTAATTTGATTTAATCAATTTTAATTTGATTTAATCAATTTTAATTTGATTTAATCAATTTTAATTTGATTTAATCAATTTTAATTTGATTTAATCAATTTTAATTTGATTTAATCAATTTTAATTTGATTTAATCAATTTTAATTTGATTTAATCAATTTTAATTTGATTTAATCAATTTTAATTTGATTTAATCAATTGTAATTTGATTTAATAAATTTTAATTTGATTTAATCAATTTTAATTTGATTTAATCAATTTTAATTTGATTTAATCAATTTTAATTTGATTTAATCAATTTTAATTTGATTTAATCATCAATTTTAATTTGATTTAATCATCAATTTTAATTTGATTTAATCATCAATTTTAATTTGATTTAATCAATTTTTATTTGAATGAGTCAATTTTAATTTGATTTTATCAATTTTAATTTGATTTAATCAATTTTAATTTGATTTAATCAATTTTAATTTGATTTAATCAATTTTAATTTGATTTAATCAATTTTAATTTGATTTAATCAATTTTAATTTGATTTAATCGATTTTAATTTGATTTAATCAATTTTAATTTGATTTAATGAGTTTAAATTTGAATGAGTCAATTTTAATTTGATTTTATCAATTTTAATTTGATTTAATCAATTTTAATTTGGTTTGATCAATTTTAATTTGATTTAATCAATTTTAATTTGATTTAATCAATTTTAATTTGATTTAATCAATTTTAATTTGATTTAATAAATTTTAATTTGATTTAATCAATTTTAATTTGATTTAATCAATTTTAATTTGATTTAATCAATTTTAATTTGATTTAATCAATTTTAATTTGAATGAGTCAATTTTAATTTGACTTAATCAATTTTAATTTGATTCAATGAGTTTTAATTTTAATTAATCAATTTTTATTTTAGTTACTCAATTTTATAATATTTTTCAAAAGCAATTTTTTTTGTTTTCCTTTTTCCATTGAAATAACATTACCCGCCTTTGGCTTCATTGGCTTTTCTTAAACAATATTTTGGACGTTAGGCTTAATTTGTGACCAAAATCCAGTCACATTTTACGCCATAACTTATGAACGGCTGAACCGATTTTAAAATTTCAAAAAGGGTTCGTTTCCAAATGACGCGAGCTATGTGATGCATCTAAAAAATGTCACGTGACGCGAGGATTTTGATTGGTCGAAAAGTGATTTTTTGGTTTTTTTTTAGTCACGAGCGCAATAATTTTCTGATTTTCAAAAACAAGGTGTTGACCTATTCTTGACATTCACACTTAACTAATAATGTCAAAAATTTTGCGATACGACGATCCATCATGAAAATATCGTCGATTGAAAATGATCCGAAACTTATTTCCGCGACTGTACGTCCTTTCAGTTAAGGTGGAGTTTTTTCTATCCCGGAATGTACCTTCAACAAAGGATTTCGAAGTACTCTTAGCATTATCAACAGTTGAATGTTCCTCATCCTTTTTGTTACGTATCTCCAGTAACTGAGGGTTAGTCTTGGGCAACTGTTGCGATGCAATATTATGATTTTTGGAAGTTTCCTCTAACAATAAATCAGGGGGCGTAGATATTATAATCTGTTCTGAATCTTCATCGTTATAAACATCGTTAATCTCAGCATCAACACGAGGTAATGATTTCAGTCGTTTAAATACAGTAAATAAATTAAGAAATGAAAATCTCTCGTCGTTACTCTTATAACCATCATCTGAGGCGTCACTATCTAGCCCTTGTATGCTTTTGTCTAATTTTTCACCAAAAATAGACGTAAATTCGTCAAGCTTAATTGGTGAAAGAGGTCGATCAAAATCGAAATCCAAAATAGGCGGTGGTGATTTTAATTTACTATTTGATTGTTGACAAGTTTTATCATTTTGTTTACTGTCACGAATGACGTTGACAATTGCAATTTCTTCATCGTCCATAAATGTAACCTGATTGTTAATATCATTATTCGTATAGTAATTGCTGATTGGTCGAGGAAGCCGTTTTTCATTAAACGTTTAAGGGCGTGTCCTCGTCCGAGCTGTTGTCACCTAGTAATGACAATTTCTTTCGTTTACTGGTGGATTTTGTCACCATTTCAGTCTGTTTTTCAACACTGGTTGATTCATCGAAGTTATAAACGTATTTCATATCAAGG
Organism: Phalangium opilio; assembly: GCF_054372755.1. NCBI lineage: Eukaryota > Metazoa > Arthropoda > Arachnida > Opiliones > Phalangiidae > Phalangium > Phalangium opilio. The sequence continues at coordinate 1,365,789 of NW_028324191.1, forward strand.
TATTTATCGTAATAATTTTTGTAAGGGTCCTCATCGGGAAATGCAATTGAATTTTCAATGAAATTTAAAATATGAACAAGAACTTCCGTTTTTTTAGAATGACCAGATTCGAATGAGGCTTGTTTTGTAACTTGCCACGAAATGTACTTTGAAAGATCGTAAGTGGGTTTTTTGGAAACTAAATCGTTGTCTTCCACCTATAACAGAAAAAAGTGTTTGAATGTAAAATACAACATAAAAAACTGAAATAATTTACACAAACAAATGCAGTAGCTAGCTGCAGTTTGCAGGGTTAATACAACTTTTGGAAAAATATTTCCCTGAGATCTCCAGGTTTTTTCCCGTATATAGAGTTACTGTTCGACTTCAAACCAAGCAAATAGCAAAAGTCGCCAGCAACTCGCATACAGCCGATTGCATTCACCTATGGCATAGACGGCTAGGGCATCGGGATATAGATGCTGTGAAGTCACTTTCATCGAAGAATCTTGCCGTTGGTATCAAGCTATCCGACTGACAGCGGAAGCTTATATGCGAATGTTGTCTAAAGGGAAAGATGACAGCTAAACCATTCCCAACATCTACATAAAAGACCAAGGAGCCTATGGAACTAATCCATACGGACGTATGCGGGCCAATGCCGACAGTGACACCTAGCGGTAATTGGTGCATGGTAACATTCATCCATGACTACTCAAGATTTACACAGCTCTATCTGATGAAGACCAAGAACTCCGTTCTAACTAGCCCAGGACTTTGAGGGTTTGACCTAGAACATTTGAACATAAAGATGAAAATTGGTACATGTGTTATTTTTGACCCAACAAAAAATATACTAAAAGTCCCCTGCTGTACAACGCGAGCTTTCGCCGCCATCTTGGAAAATGGCCACCGGGAATGCCAGCTTCAATGTATTTCACATTCTTCTTTAAAAATTATGAAAATTGGCACATATAATGACTGTAACCGCCTGAACTTCATGGTAAAATTTTACAGCTCTGAGTTTGATAGTTCAGTCGCCATATTGGAAAATGGCCGCCGTGAATGCTGGGTGCACTATATTTCACCATGTTGTTGGAAAATTATGAAAATTTATTGATATTGTAATCAGAGCTGTGTGAACCTCATTGTAAAATATTGAAGCCATTCATGGGATAGTTTGGCCGCCGTATTGTAAAATGGCCGCCGAGAATTTCATTTAGATACAAAATATTTTTAAAAAATTATGAAAATTGGTAAATATATTGTTGAAGACCGTCTAAACAACATACTTGAATATCAAAGACGTGCTACTGATAGTTTGGGCGCCATCTTGGAAAATGACTGCTGGAAATGCTAAATATATTTCAAATGCATAAATCTTTTCGAAATTATTGAGTAGATTATTTTCATCAACGTAATAAACACCCTAAATTCTGAAAGAAAGAAAAGTTATTGAAAGCCGTAATTCTCTGCATATGGGAATACAATTTAATATGGGGTTTATAGATTCTCGTGTTGTTAAAGATTAGATTTAAGACAAATCTCTAACATTTCGTTCATATTCATCGTCAGCCTGAGGATTTTTTCGCTTATCATATTCCAAATTGAACCTGCGGAACAGCCGTCAAGGCACACGGGATCGGCCAGCGGGTCCGACAAACGCCCCTTGAGCAGGTGACAGAAGCTGGACACCGTCAGCGGCGAGCCAAGTCAGAGGGTTGCAGTGCCATACGGCGCATGCAATGTATCCAGGACCCTCAGAGTGTTGCCAACGGCGCGGAAAGCCAATTAAGGCAACACCTGAGCGGGGGCGAAGCGGCCTAGCAAAACCTGCGGGAAACGGGTCGGCATGGAACGGTCTGAACCAAATGCGAACACAAGCAACTCCCGAACCGGCACCCTGAACTCGGACCCCCTCAGCCACAACAAACCCTTTTGCTCAGCTCCATCACAGCTAGTACCGCGACAATGTCCACGCATTGCTGTGCAAACTAATTCGGATCGTCTACATTCACAGTTCTTTACACAAGAGGTTCTGCACTTAAAGATAATGAGTATTAAAAGTTGGTCTTGAGTGGTGTGAATGGGTCTTTGGATTCGGGATTGCGAACCCATCCCCATTCTTCGGGTTTTAAATCGTTTCCTAGCGTAATATCTTGGTCCTTTAGCTAGACTATTGGAACGTCTTCATTCTTAAATCTGAAACCAAAACCACACCAAGAAGGGAATCTGAAATCGAGACATTTGCGAAAAAAAGAGTTCAGAGATCACATGCTGTAACTGGATGTGGTTATCATAAGGCGGGGTTTGAAGTAATGACAGATAATCAACATCTTACAAATACGTTGAGAGTTTTTAATGACAGTATTAAGTGAACAAAAGCTAGGAAACGATTTAATCCTGAACAGTGGGGACGGGTTCGCGATCGCGAAAGTCAAGGACCCATTCACACCTCTCTCCTTCCTGCATCAGATGAGCTTATAACACTAATTACTTGTACCTGCAATCCGAAGAACATCTTGTGTAAAGAACTGTGAATGTAGACGATCGGGATTGGATTTCTAGGCAATGTGCGGACATTGACAAGGTATTAGTTAAAATAAAAAAAAATCTTCAGGATGACGAAAAATATGAACGTAATGTTCAAAACGTGTCTTAAATATAATCCTTAACGACACTAGAATGTATCAATCCCATTCTAAACGATATTACCTAATCAACATCTGAGTAATATAGCTTTGCTTTTCTGTGTTTCAGATTTTAGGATAGTAATCTTTCAGAGACCATTTTTATAGATGGGGTCGATAACATAGTCTTAGAAATAGTTACTTTTATGGTGTTTAATACGTTCATACTCAATAAAGAAATATAGAAAAAATTTATACATAGATAATATATTTGCCATTTCCCGCAGTCATTTTCCAAGATGGCGCCCAAACTATCAGCAGCACGTCTTCCAATATTCAAGTATGATGTTTAGACGGTTTTCAACAATATATTTACCAATTTTCATAATTTTTTAAAAATATACTGTATCTAAATGACATTCCCGGCGGCCATTTTCCAACATGGCGGCCAAACTATCTCATGAATGTCTTCAATATTTTACATTGAGGTTCACACAGCTCTGATTAAAATACCTATCAATTTTCATAATTTTTCAACAACAAGGTCAAATATAGTGCACCCAGCATTCACGGCGGCCATTTTCTTATATGGCGACCGAACTATCACACTCAGAGCTGTAAAATTTTACTATGATGATCAAGTGGTTACAATCATAATATGTACCAATTTTCTTAATTTTTGAAGAAGAATGTGGAATACATTGAAGCAGGCATTCCCGGCGGCCATTTTCCAAGATGGCGGCGAAAGCTCGCGCTCTACAGCAGGGGACTTTTGGTATATTTTTTGTTGGGTCAAAAACATTACATGTACCAATTTTCATCTTTATGTTCAAATGTTCTAGGTCAAGCCCTTTTTTAGCCTATCTGTCCTGGCCTAAACTGCATTCAAGGATTTCATTGCATCCGTAAGGACCAAATTCGGAAGATAGCCGAAAGCTCTTCGATCAGACAAAGGTGGAGAATATATCAGCCATGAAAGTGAAGATTATCTCCAGGATCTTGGCATCGAACACCAGTTGACCGTACCGTATAATCCACAACAGAACGGAGTTGTGGAACGCAAGAATCGATCTTTGACGGAAATGGCCAAATGCATGCTGTTAGACGCACAACTCGAGGACCGTTACTGGGGTGAAGCTGTCACAACCGCCGCCTATCTTCAAAATCGTCTGCCAACAAGAGCCATTGACGTAACACCTTATGAGCTTTGGAGTGGCTCAAAGCCACGTATTGGACACATCCGTGTATTCGGAAGTAAAGCCTATTCGTACATTCCCAAGGAGAAACGAGTAAAATTCGGAGACAAAGCTTTTAAAGGAGTCCTGGTCGGATATGGCTTAGCAACGAAAGGCTATCGTATTCTCAATCCTGAGACTGCCAAAGTTCACTTCAGCCATTCTGTCACTTTCGACGAAGGAACAAGAGACAACACCTTTGAAGAAAGCATCATATCAGAGCCAGAAGGGGAAAGAGAGACTAATTCAGCTGACTCCTTGATCACGTTACATCCGAAAAAGGAACAATCAGAATCATCATCTGATGGAGAACAAGAATCTGGAGAAATACTATCAGTTCCTATTCTTCCAAGGCGATCGGAAAGTGATAATAATTGCATTCCACCAAAGAGATTGACGTACAAGGCAACGGTTCAATATTCTCGCGAACCAAGCTCATGGGAGGAACTCGCCGACTTAAATCCGAGAGAAAGGAAGAACTGGACAGATGCTGCTAAAGAAAAAATATCATCTTTGCATGAAAAAGGCACCTGGGAGTTAACAGACTTACCACCAAATCGGAAGGCCATTGGTTGTCGTTGGGTTTTCAAAGCCAATCATGATCAAAATGGAGCACTCAGCAAATATAAAGCCCGATTAGTCGCCAAAGACTATTCTCAGTAGTTTGGCGAAGATTTCGACGAGACGTTTGCACCTGTCGTGAAGTACGAGACCGTACGACTTCTACTCAGTATCGCCGCAGCCAAGAACTTACCAGTCAAGCACTATGACGTCAAAACCGCATTCCTGCATGGAGACAGAGTCCAGGACCTGTATATGGAACAGCCTCCGGGTTTCATCCAACCTGGAAATGAAGAGAAGGTCTGCAGACCCAAGCGCAGCTTATACGGATTAAAGCAATCTGCAAGGGCCTGGAACGTCAAAGCCAATCAAATTCTACTTGATAAAGGATTCAATCGTAGCAAAGCCGATCCAGGACTTTACTCGAAATTGGAAAAAAACGGTACCTGGACGTATGTCCTATTATACGTAGATGATCTGTTGGTGTTGAACGAGAATGAAGCCACCATCAACAATCTGTACGAGAAACTAAATAAGCACTTCGAGCTAAAGGACCTAGGAAACGCCTCGTATTACCTCGGTATCCAGATTGAGCGAGGAATTGACGGAAGCTTTACAATCCATCAATGAACTAAAATAGCGTTCATGCTCGAAGACTTCGACATGCAAGATGCGAAGATATCCAAAACTCCTATGGATCCCTCTTATCCAAAATTGTCTGGAGACGAAGATATCCTACCTAACAACAAAAGGTATCGAGAAGCAATTGGAATACTTCTACACATCGCTACCGTTTCACGACCAGACATTGCAGTTAGCATCAGCTACCTATGCCGAAGAGTCTCAAAGCCGAGAAAAAGAGATTGGACGGCCGTCAGACGAGTAATGCGTTATCTCAAGGGAACAAAAGATGTCCGACTTCATTTCCCAGCTTTGAAGGAAACACCAGAACTTGTCGGCTACGTCGATGCAGATTGGGCCGGTGATCATCAAGACCGGAAATCAACGAGCGGATACCTATTCCAATTCGGACAGGGAACGATCGCATGGTCAAGTCGGAAACAATCAACTGTCGCGCTCTCATCGACAGAAGCCGAATACGTCGCAGCAGCCCATGCCGCCCAAGAAGTCATTTGGCTACGACAGCTTCTCGAAGATGTTGGATTCCCGGCTACCACGCCAACCTACTTATTTGAGGACAATCAAGGATGCATCAAGATGAGTCTTTCCGAACGGATCAGCGCTAGGACGAAACACATTGACGTCCGATACCACTTCCTCAAGGATATGAGAGAAAACAACATCATCGATATCAACTATTGTCCAACCGAGGAAATGACCGCCGACATGTTAACCAAGCCTTTAACAAAAGAAAATTTAAAGCACTTGATGTCAAAAGCCGGATTATCCGATAATCGTCGAGAAGGGGTGTTGGAGAAATCGACTCTTATCTATTCGGATTATATTAACTCTGTAACCTAAGAAATGCGATGTTAGTTTTTTAACCGGTTAATAATATCTTAAAACAGTTTTTTAGTAACTGCTATAAATAGCAATGTTATGTTATCATTTATATCACTCTCACTCTCTCACTTGTTTAATAAACAGTTCGTTATTTTATTTGGTCTCTCTCTTCCATATGGATTATCTCTTTAATATAAGTTAGGTATAAGGCTATGAAAATCTATCAAAAATTGCTCAAGAAATGATGCTTAAAAGGACTAAAACAACATGTTTATCAACTAGGGTGATAGGAGCATCACATAAGCAGCAGTTAGTAAACAAACTTAAGAATATTCATTTTAGTATTTTGATAGATGAAAGCACTGACATTTCATCAGTAAAATCTACTTGTATTGTTGTAAGATTTAACAGAGAGAGTAGAGGCCAGTTGACCGAATTAATTCGGTCAACTGGCCTCCTTTACGTAGCCCCATTTGTTGCCCCCCTTTTCTATCTATCTCTTTCCTCTGGATGGTACAGGACCTGAAGGGGGAAAATATTGTTAAGGGGGGGGGTTGATGACGTCACGTATCACGTGATTTTGTTGGCGGGAAATTTGAATTTATAGAGGATTTTTGGTGTATCGGTATGACGTCACGTAATTTATTGGTGTTGAAGGTATTCATTGTCACTTAACTCTAGTGGTATTTTAGGATATTGTATATATTTAGGGGATGATTTATTGGTAATCCTATAGGTTCAGTAGGCTCTTTCTACACTCACCCTTCTAGTAATGCTATTCTCTGTATGATTTTGAGGTCTCTCCATGTATGTTTATGTTTCCCTTATATTTTTAGTATATTACAAGAACTAGATTTAATTGAGATAAGGTTTACACTGCAAAAGGTACCCATTAAGCTACGACTAGGTTCTAGGTGTACACATGTTTTGTATTGTTATTATTTGGTATATCTTTATGATATTGTATACATTTATGGTGTGATTTATATAGGTTCAGTAGGCCCTTTCTACACCTACCCTTCCCTTGTTGTTATTATTGTATGATTTTGAGGTCTCTCCATGTATGCTTATTTTATACTAAAGAACTAGTTTTAATTGAGATAGGGTTTACATAGTTTATTGAAGAAGGTTCGAATACGACGCGGTTCTAGGTGTACTCCTTTTGTGTATTGGTTATTGAGTTACAGGGTTAAAACAATAGCACATTTTAATATCATAAAAGGGGAATTACGGCAGTTTTTACACAACTTGGTAGCTGGCAATCAGTTAAAATGAACAAATATTACTATAAAACATCATAAAAAGCGATTTACGTTAGTTTTGATAACAAACAAATTTACTAAAATGCAAAATATTACTAATAAAAACATCCGAAAATACGAATTACCTAGAATACATGATGCATAAGCACAATACTAATTAATCAAAACGTCTTGGATTTAACCAAGACCTAAAAAGTATCGATAAGAAGAGAGTTAAGCAAGTGACTGAAGGCCCAGATATTAAAAGTTTTTTTTAAATTAAGACTTACATGCTTAAGATGCTGCTCGGACAGTGGGACAAAGGACGATCTTCCTCGTAGAGCTTAACATGGCGGGTGGGTAAAAAAGGAGAGGGCGTCGGACAGCCCCTTTAAGAAACTTATGTTCCATCACCCTATTCCATTGAATAAACTTAATTTACTGGTAGTCAATTTATTCTCTCTCAATAATTTGAAAAATTTACTTATCTCGGGTTTTCGAGCACAATTCCATTCCCCGTTTACATTTTATAACCACATTTATCATTTTTAGGAGAGTACGTGCATGGATAAAGAATGCGCGTGAGGAAATTGGTTTTCACTCTACAGGATAGGCAACTCCCTATCTCGAACGACAGCCTATTCTGTATATACTCTGTTACAACATGGGTTGTCAGCACGCGCAAAGCTAGGTCTCTATGTAATCTAGCCTTGCGCGTGCTGACAAGAGACAAAAAACTTCAGGATATTTTAAACGTTTTTAAATCCTGAAGATCCTGAAGTTTTTTGTCTCTTGACAGCACGTACAAAGCTACGTTACATAGAGACCTAGGTTTACTCGTGCTGACAACCGATGTTGTAAAGAGTATATACAGAATAAGCTGTCGTTCGAGATAGGTAGTTGCCTATCCTATAGCGTTAAAAGTATTTTCCTCACGCGCATTCTTTATCCATGGTACGTGTATGACATTGTGTCGTTAATAGGTTGCTAACATATCCGCGTTCATGGCCTGAACGATTTATAGTGAAACCTATTGTTTTTGTGCAAATTTCAACAATGGCGGCAAATTCAATAGGGAAGTTATGATTTTTAGTCTTGGTTAAACTGAATATATGTAAGAGGGAAAGACACGGGGAAAATAGTTTGCCTTCCATCTCGGTCGATGGAAAGATCATAAAAAGAGTAGAGACGTCGAGGGGTCAACCCCCTGTATATCCCGAAACTGAGGAAGGATTGACATGTCTCTTTTTTAAGTAGAAAGGGCCTATAGCAGCGCTACGACAGACAAGGGTCACACGGTTCTATGCCAGGCCCATGGCGTCTCTATCATTTCTATGGTTCGCAAGCAGTAGGGGGGTGCATACTCTTCGATTTTTTTTAAGGGTGTGAGAGTGTCAGCTGGACTCAGCTTGGTCGTAGGCCGAAAATTCTGACTTGGCTATTTTGCAATATAGCCTGCGTTCACCGAGTCGCGTGATCTAGGAGGCTGTGACTCGACTCTGCTACTTAGTCTGTAAATATTCAGGAACAAGGTTAATGAAAGTATTAACGGTTTTTAAACGAATATGGGATTTATCAGGGATAGCCCTGCATTTATATACTTGTCGCTGCTTATCTTATCTTCCTATATAAATGTAGTATTTCTAGTAGCCGCAGAGACTTCTGGTGGCACTCTGTATGCATTTGGTAGAATACTTTTATAGAAATTGAAATAGTAAAAAATATTTATAAAATAAAATTTGGTCGAATTATTTCGTAGTTGTCCTATTTCAAGCCGAGGAATGTTCTCAAAAACAATTACTATTTGGTGACGAATACCTTAAAAAGTACGTTTACACGGAATTTTGGATCAGCTTAACGCGTAATTGAGTGGGCTATTGCCTTGGTGACGAGGCCAGCGAAAGAAGGCATGACGCATTGACGCCGCATGAGAGTGGCACAAGGCGTACTTCTAGCCAGGACGATGTATACAACCAGCGTGGGAAATAAGGCGGTGGCACAGGGCAAATGACCAGTTTAAAAAATGCCTGGACCAGTTTAAAAATTAAATCGGAGGGGGGTCAGTGGTCCTCGGGACCACTAAGAAAATTCAAGGGTAACCAGAGTCCAGACATTATCTCAACTATTTTAATTACCCACTTCTTTAGTTTAGCAGACGACGCGCCCTGGTCAATGGTCATGGACCAGTTTATTTATTCCAAGCCAGGGGGGTCGCTGGCCCAATGTCCAGTTTTAAAAAAATCCTTATTTCCCACCCTGTAACAACGCATCCTCCTTGCTCGTATCGGGCATAGCAGAGGCTAAAGCAGACTACGACTAAATCGTTTTGTCATTGTTTCATCACGAAATCCCCTAAAAATGATAAATGTGGTTATAAAATGTAAACGGGGAATGGAATTGTGCTCGAAAACCCAAGATAAGTAAATTTTTCAAATTATTGAGAGGGAATAAATTGACTACCAGTAAATTAAGTTTATTCAATGGAATAGGGTGATGGAACATAAGTTTCTTAAAGGGGCTGTCCGACGCCCTCTCCTTTTTTACCCACCCGCCATGTTAAGCTCTACGAGGAAGATCGTCCTTTGTCCCACTGTCCGAACAGCATCTTAAGCATGTAAGTCTTAATTTAAAAAAAACTTTTAATATCTGGGCCTTCAGTCACTTGCTTAACTCTCTTCTTATCGATACTTTTTAGGTCTTGGTTAAATCCAAGACGTTTTGATTAATATCTGGGACTTCGGTCTTAATTTTTATTAATTTTGTGTAGACACGTTGGTGATTTTATATTGATTATTTCAACGCTTATTTCTGCATGCCGTAGAATAGGGAGCTAACAGTTCTGACCCTGAAACGTCACACCCTTCTATCTCTTACTGGAGTTTCATCCCCCCTAACGGTTGGAAACAGTATTCTACGCCCAAAAATGCCGACCAGATAGGGGCTGCGTGACATCAGACTATCTCTTCCCCCTAGCCAGTTGTTAGCTCCTTTAACCTAGTTTAAAGAACTAAGATAGTATTTTTTTGTCGAAAATGGCATTAAATTAGTAAACTAGCAATACTTTAGCAATATTTCGGGGTGAAAACAAATCCAATTTTGCAACATTTTGGGAAAGATATCAATTCGATAATATTAAGAAATACAATAACAGGCACACATTTAGTTTTAATGTTATTAGCTCCGCCCTTAAGTACAATTCTAATTGGATTCAGCCTTTGGGAAATTGAAGTTGGTGTTTAAATGATTTGCCAGAATGCTAGGAGGTCAGGCAATGGAAGTATGCTTTGATTTATCATTAAATATAGGAAATAACAGGATTAAATTATTATTTACTTGTAATCATGAAATTAATGTTATTTTATGCCCTGTAAACTATTTTATTTTTAATAAATAAAGTTAAATGACAGTTACGGTAATTTATTGATGACAAAATTTAGGGTTAATAATATTATTTCATATAATAGTTAAAATACAAATAGAAATGTTTTTAAGTAATGCCTGTTTAAAAATTACTTTCAAGTACTAAATTGCATTAAGAATGTTTTTGTTTGACTATTTTCAAGTTTTTAAACACGCATGATTATGATATTGGAAGGCCCAAAATATTTATTTAAATAAACATTTGGTTTGATACTTGCCACGTTTATTTACAGCATGTAATTTGGGCTTAATTTCCCTAGTTGTTATTTAATTATGGTATTCATTATAAATTTATTCCAGTCAATAAATATATTGTTTTTTACGTTTAAAGGTAAAAGTTGCATATTTTAAAGGGTTTTTCCAAAGAAAATTGTTTTTGACACCAGAAAGGCTTTTGAGGATAATTAGCGATTGCGTCCTGCTGCCAAAAAATAGACCTTAACAGGGAAAACCTAAGAGTAACTATAATTAATTTTAAATGAATCTAAAATGTAAGTTTCACAATGAATGCGTGAGAGGGATTAAAAAAATGTTCAAGGACAGTCATACGTGAAGGTTGGATTTATAAAGTGAGAGACTTCAACATTATCGTATGAATGCCTATAATAATTTTGTTAATCTCTCAAGTGAACAATTCAATGATGAAAAAATATTTACACACATTTAATCCTAGGATTGTCAAATTGAGACTATATAATTGCCAGAAAAATAGTAAGCATGTGTTTCAATATTATATTTTTTTAAGGTATAAAAAAGGGAAGGGGAGTTTGTTAAATTAGTCCTAATATACTTAAAGATGCTTTTTAAAATTGGTAGTGATTTGTTGGTGTAGAATCTGCAGTTTAGTTCAGAGAGTTAATGAGGTGCCTTGTATTTCGTTAGTGACATCTCCAATCCAGTTGATTTTAGGTTTTTTTCTATATTTATTACTATTGAACTCAGATGGCGTTGGGAGTTAATGTCATTAATTGTAGTTTTTTTACTGGTTCCATCGCGCTTGATTTTGTTTTGTTGATGTAGAATCTGCAGTTCAGTTCAGAGAGTTAATGAGGTGCCTTGTGTTTGGTAGCGACATCTCCAATCCAGTTGATTTTATTTTTTTTCTATATTTATTACTATTGAACTCAGAAGGCATTACTGCTTAACGTCATTAATTGGCAGCAATTTTTACTGGTTCCCTCGACCTTGCTTTGTTTGGCAAACGTCCGTTAAACAATGTAATATACCATCATGGTATATTAGCTTTAAGGCGTTTTGACGAAAATTGAAATCCAAGGTTAATCAGTTGGTATTTTAGAGTAACGAGTGAAGTACTTGAGGTTTAATCGAGTGGTGAAGGAGGGGGGATTTGGGGTATTTCACCACTCGCGGACGCGGGGTAGTCAGTTCCTGTAGGGTAGGCATGCTGACAAGTCCCTTATTCCCTCAAAACTTTGTTGCCCAGAAGCTTGGCTTACAGGAGTGCGCCCAACTCCCAACATAGTCAAGCACATAATTTTAGTAACAAACCATTGCTGTTCTAAATTTTAACAACGTTGAGGCAACATTTTGCCCGAAAAAGGTTTTTTTGCGAATCTATAGCTGTTATGAACTTCTATTGTGTTGATGAACTTGTAGGCACGGCTTGCCAAACCGTAACGTAATTATATAGGGAAACCAAAGAGTTGATATGTATTATTTGGCCTTGATACAGCTTGATGTTCTTTAGACACTGACTCAAGCCAATAGAAAGGTTATTTCTTTGAATATCTTTGCTGTTCTTAATCCAAAGACGGCAGACGCTCTCACTCTTTGAACCCGCCAGTATAAAGTGTCTGTTATTTCGGTGGAGAAGTTGAATATATTTCTTGATTTGTCTATCGAAGTCTTGTTGTGGGTTTTTTTATAATGATGATGATCATCATATTTTTGAGCTGTGTAGGTTTAATCTTTTACTACACTGGTAATAGCTATGATGAATTATCTTTCTGTTGAAGCTTAGCAGTTGGCACGTGTTGATACGATACGCATGTAGTTGTACGAAATTAGTCTTTAAATTGTATGTTTCAAACTTGAAAATATACACTGCTTGTAGTATTTATTTAGGAATAATTTTGATCTTCGTTATATTAGTTACGTAAAGGGGCGGGGGTTGAAAGAAAACTTTACAATTTACTGGCCATTATATGTTCATTTAAATATAAGATTTTGAGGGTCTATTTTTAAAATTTTGTCACGCAACTCTTAACTTTAAGTTTGGAAACAGTGCTGCTAGAACATGGCAATTATTGTTTTGCGCGTGGGTTACCAAAGGGACAATGAAAAGGTTATTAATTTTTGGGGAAAAAAATATTCCAGAAGGCTTTGCAAATTTTACCCCTGTTGGATTTACGCAATGCAACCTGCCACGCAGACTACCCCAGCTGGTGAGAAACACAAAGAGACTATGCAAAACTTCCTGGAATATTAATTGGAAAAATGGTTTAGTTGTTTTAATAACAAGGGTAATGTCTATATATATTGGTAACCACAATTTGGGAAATAATTTTCACACTTTATAAAAACAAATCATACAACAATAGTAGGATATTAGTTATAGGACAAATTAATAAGTTCATATGGCTTTTTTTAAGCCTAACTAATAAATAGTTTAAAAATCAATTTTTGTAAGTGGCATCGGATTGGGACGGGTAAACATTATTGATAAGTTATAGAAAGAAAATGTTATATTAATAGATAATATTTAAACATAAAAGCTTTGCTAATCTTTGATATTGTAACAGGATAATATTAGATTAGATTAATTTAATTTAATGTTTTTGAATGTTTTTAAATTGTTAATGTAAAAAAGTTATGGGCGTCTTAATTTAAAAAAAAATAGCGCGCTTAAAAGAGAAAAAAATGGAAGATGCGAAACTGATATTTAGAAAACTCTTTGAATATATTAATTTTAATCAGTATTTATTTAAAATTTGGATACGAGTGTCTAAATCTCAGTTCAAAAAATCTGTTCAATGTTAACTAATAGGATGAGTTTGTCTCAATAGTTTCACCAGCTTATTAAAGAATTATATTTAATCACATAGCATTACCAACAGGGGTTACGTTTTTAGCGTGTTTTTTTAAATAAAACACAATTGGGGCAAGACTAATACAGAGTACTAAAAACCCTTCACTAGAAAATTCTAAAATTAATGCAAGAATCATCGCCTTTTTTTCGTTACAATAGCATGGCCCTACAATCCTCCCTCCTCTCCCTTTCACGGTTATTATAGTAGGCAACATCAAAATTACTCCAGAACCATCGTTAACCTTAAACTTGCTCTAGGATTAACAATCTTACCCAGTCATAAATTACTTTAAAGGGAATATGAAACTATTAGTATATCTTTGACAGATATGATGCTCCTTTCTGGAATATTGAAATTTTAAGCTTTACCCGGGGTAAATTTGATATGGATTCTTCAAGCACGTTAGATTCTCTTTAATGCGTCTGGACTCTTTCCAAGAGCAGAACAGTGACGTCAGTCAAGTTACTGACGAATCTCTCCCTTTTTCTGATCATTGTATCACTGACCTCGTACCAGCCGTTGTCTTTTCTCACAAAGTTCACATAATGTCCCTCGGCCAACGATTCACCTTTATGAATAATCACCCCTTTAGTTTTAAAAAGCATCTTACTCATAGTGACATTTTGATTTTCAAAACTTGATATTTTGGTCGAAATCTTAATTGGTCGACCATCTTTGTAATCACCACGGAGAAGACACAAAAATACGTACTTCCCGCTGGATATCAATACATCACGCTCTTGTATTTTTGGGTTGTTACAAAATACGCATGGCACCTCTGTTAATCTCATCCTTTTTTCTAGAGATTTCCAATCAATTTTATCTCGGTTTTCTAGTGGAAGATTGAAAATGTTGCTTTCAACAATATTCTCCGAATTTTGTTCAACTTGACAATTGGGGCATTTGGTAACGTTTCGCGACTTTGACCAAAAAAGATCTTTCAGAGCTTTAGAGTAATCGGCTTCCATTTCTTGACTTAGTGTCGTCAAAAGGACCATCAAAAATTCACTGGCGTCTTGTTGATCGTTTAGCGTAAAATGATTTCCGACAGCCATTCTCAGTTCCAACCCTTTACGACTGAAGCTTCCTTGAGAACTCTCGATGTCGTTTATCGTGTTATGGAGGCAACGTAAAACTGGTTTTTCAACGAATGATCCATTGTAAGATTTAACCAATTCTCTTAATTCCGGCACTAATAAGAGTAGTTGCAAAACGCTATTAGAATAGCACGTTACTTGGTCATCGTTAGCTAAACCCTTCAAGGGCAAACTATCCAAACTCTGTTGGGTTTTCCTTTTCTTCTTCGGTGTTTCTGCACATCTCTCTTCCTCGCCTTCTAAAAGGCTTTTAGATAGTGTAGGCGCACTTCTTTTCCTACCTCGACTTTCTTTCAACTCCGTTATTTCCAAAAGAGGCAGATCTGGCCTATATTTTTTGCAAAGCCTGTTATACTCCATAATGGCTCGTCCATCCACCTTAATTTTAGTCGGATCGAACTGTAATAGATGGAGTCCGGCTAAGGACGTCACTCTCGATAAAGCCACGTACGCCATGCCAGTTCCGAATAAATTCGGACCCAAATCCATAATGGCGCATTTTAAACTCATGCCTTGGCTTTTGTGTATCGTAATAGCGTACGCCAGGATGACGGGAAACTGGGAGCGTTTAACGTAAATGTTTGCCATGAGCAAAAATTTGACGCAAATTTTCTCAACTAAAAAGTCAGTGTTAGCGTCATCGTTATTCGGTTCGCGATCTACTCTGAGAAAAATACCAGTAACGTTTCCTTGTTCGTCCTTCTTGAATCCAGTTACGAAACCCATCGTACCATTTACAACGCCTTTTTCAAAACTGATATTCCTTCTGACCATTATTCGGCAGCCAACGCAAAGAACTAACTCGCTCTCCAAACCGCCTGTTTTGGACGGTTCGTTTTGTAGCCCTTGCAGTCTCCTGAGAATGTTTTTATTCATTTTTTTCCCATAGTCAGCGAGTCTATCCTGACAACGAATGACTTCAACTTTCTCGCCGTTTTTTCGCAGCATTTCAAAGTTGAATTTTACGCACATGGCTAATTTAGGCATCAAACAAATTGGGTGAAACCCTTCATTGGACAGCTTAATGAAAAGGTCCATAGCCACCTCGATGTTTTGACCTCCCTCAACCAATCTAGTTCTTAAGGTTGCAACATCAGCTTCGGAAATATTTCCAATACTAACTCTGCTTAGAATGTCGCCGTAACTTTGGTCGTTGGCTTGTCTAACATTTTGCGTTAGTTCATCGTATTTAAAAAACTTCCAAAGATCACTTCCTCCGATGCAATTGAATCTAAGTCTGGCTTCTTCGGAAGTGATTTTGATAAACGCGGGATTTCCTTGAACCGGTGGCAATTGGAAAAAGTCTCCCAAGACAAGAATAAATACAACTCCACCAAATGGTTGGTTCATTTCGCAAAATTCGTTCAGCCTCAAGTGAACGTGTGTCAGTAAAACCGATGAGACCATAGAAATTTCATCAATATTTAACAGTTTTAAATTACCCAAAGTTTCTTTCATAATGCTTATATTCTCAGAACTCAGGGAATGGTATTCGGCGATACGCCCATGATCTACCGGCAACATTAGTAATCTGTGTAACGTTACGCCATTAACATTCAACGCTGCCAAACCCGTTGGCGCGGCAATGGCCACGCTAGCAGGATTTTGAAAGCGTCGCCTTACAGCGCTGGCGAGAGTGTCGATAAGAAACGATTTGCCAGTTCCACCAGGTCCCGACACAAAAAGGCACTTGTTTCTAGATTTTTCTCCCTCTTGGGAGAAGTGATTCATGATCTGATCATAAATTCTCTTTTGATCCGAGTTTAGTGACGTCACATTCTCAACATCAGTCTCGAAATTCATTTCCATGGCAGCTTCCACATCAGCCATCGCGTGTTCGGTTTCGATAACAATTTCTTTCCCTTGCAGCGCATTTTCATCATCGTCACTTTCAATCTCAGAGACTATGGTTTCTGGCTCTTGCGCCTTTTTAGAAGCCTTCCGTTTCTTTTCAACTTCTTTGGAAACCGAGAGTTTCTCGTGATATTCTCTCATGTCCTTCAACACCGAAAGCGAGTTTTCGAAAGCATCGGCGTATGTTTCAAAATCGCCCAATAGCTCAGTTTCGTCACGCCACGGTTTGAAGAGGATCAATAGAGCGTGACAATACTTTTCTTTCTCCTCTATCGGGTCGTGAATAAAGTGCTCTATTATGAAGGGCTTAATTCTCTTTCTCATGAAACCCATATTGTTTTTCAACTGGATTACATTCGCATTTTTCTCGACACCCTCAGAGCGCATCGCATAATCGTAAAACCGACCAAATTCCCGCAAACTAAGATTTTCCAAGCTGTCAGGACGATTCGGATATTTGTCGTCGACGAACCCTTTTTGGCAAGTGTCCGTGCTTTCGGGGTCAGTTTCCCTCAATCGCGCGAGTTCCCTGTAACCTTTCAAAACTCTCGATCGGTTTTCTTTTAAGTTAGTGTTAATAAATTTAGTGCTGTCGGACTTGTTGAAAAGGTCTTGGCCCAGCATCATATCGAGAGCTTCGTAAATTCCTATTTGCTTGCACGTCAAAGATTTCAATCTATAGGCAAATAATTTTTTGGACAAACTTTCGTTGCCTAACTCGGCAAAAGTTTGGTCCATGTCAGCCCGGTCTCCCTTTGTCACGTAAGCCGTGACATAGTTTGCCACTATTTCCGATTTGTCAGCGACAAATTGCAAATCCATGTTGGCTTTGGAAGCCAAAAGTAGCGTAGGATTGTAATCATTGATTAAAACTTCGTGCTGTTTTCTCGGCAAGTCGTACAGTCGTTTCTGCACCTTTTTCATTTTACGGTGACGAGTAACTGATCTAACAGAATTCATAGTAGCAATGTTTGTTACGTTTCGAGGGAAACCGTAACGACACACTTTCAATCCTTTTTTAGAATTTTTCACCTTCTTATAACAACTGGAGGTGCATTTGTGAGTTTGGAATTTTTTTACCAGTCGGTGTAGTTCCGGACTTACCGATGCTCTTGGCATCGAACACGTGACGTGTTTTTGCACGTAATCCAAAATAGTCTCGGTCGAAGAAGTTCCAATCTTTGGAGCGTCCTTGGCCCACAAAAGCATATGGTAGTGAGGTAAACCTCGAGATTGGTATTCGACCCTCCAAAAATGATGTTCTATCATGCCAAGAACTGGATTTTGCTTACACAAGACAAAGTTGTTTAACAGCGACCGCACTTTGTTGTGAAAGTGCAAATTGACGCTAAGTGGGTCGAAATTCAACAATTCAGCCACCGTCATCGACTCTACTCCCGGAACGTCTGAATTCACTTTTCTCAAGTGATCGTGCAGTTCCATATCATCGTACTCGGCCGGATTAAAAGTTAGAAGCCAGGTGGGAGGACCAAATTCCCGAATCATCGCCAAAACGTCCCTAAGAACTTTATACCAGTAGTCCTTTGTTCCTCGAATATGACCCAAGAAAGTAGCTAAATTACTCTCAAGTTCTTTATCGCCAGATTCAACTCGATTGAGCAAATTTTCAACACCAATTGGCATGGGCTTTTTAACACGAAGAACGTAGTTCAAACTGCTAGAAATCGCTTTCATTTCGCATTCTTGATAAGAATGGAACAAATAGGCGTAATCTCGTCTAAAAATTGGACTTTTGTTCAAAATACGGGATAAACGATACTCGGTTTCCGTTATTTTCCCAAATGGTCTATCATCGTGCTTGCCAAAGCGACCCCGAGAGAACAAATGAACGAAGCTCATGTATTCCAGTTTTTTGTCCCAAGTGCTAACCGGCTCGGCCTCGACGCGCTTCATTTGGTAAGCACCCAATAAATCCTTCGGCGGTTGGACGTTCACCGGATGAATAGAGTAATGATCGTACAGATCATTGGCTTCGCCTTCAGAAAGTTTTCGCAACAAAGCCTCGGGTTGCGTTAGAATTTTGTAGGCGTCGCCTGGTGCAAGGCTAGACTGATTTTCATCCTGCTCCTGCATGTTCGAAGCGTTTTGGTCACCTTGGACGCCGTGACTACTATCCGCTGGTCCTTCTGTTGGAAGCGCAGCGGAAGCGCGTGTCAACGCATCAGATCCATCATTAATTAACGCAAGTGGATCTGTTACGCTCAGTAATTCTTCTGGAGTCAATGAATTTTCATTTCCATCAATTTCTTGCGTGCCACAAATATATTCCTCATTCATTGTCGAAATATCAATGTCTTTGTAAAAAGGGTTTATCTTTTTCAGCACACTGAAAGCTTTCAACACTTTTTCGAGGCAAACAACCTGCTGCCAAACCTTTTTGTCCGCAGTGGGAACGCCGTTCACCAAGATATGCAGTTCGTGATTTTTGGGCAACGTTTTGGGAATCATCTTCAAATTTTTTTCCACTGGTATTGGGAGATAAATTACTCTTCCCTTTAAAGCTTTAACCGTACCAAACTTCACGTTGGAATTGGTTTTAGTGCCTAACCGCACCACAGTGTGGAAGGGCTTCACAAGCTGAATTAAAACTTTCTCGAACATGTTTAAGTTGGTGACATCTGGCGGAGGATTGTCCACTGCCAAGTTGTTCAGAAAACATCTAATGGGAACTTTACCCTTTCCCAAATCCGTAGCGCAGTAACGACATAGAAGCATATCCGCTTCTCTAGCGTCCGAATTATTCATTATCCAGCCAGCTCTTAAAATCAGATAGGCCTCGTTATCAAAAACAGCACTGTTAACTAGTTTTTCTACAGCTCTTAAATCAGTTTTTTTCAGTAATCTAAAACAGCAGTCGCAAGGCGTGTCGTGAAACTCGTTGGTGTTTAGCATTGCCCGAGCGAATTGATTCTCGTAAAGACTCAAGATTTCACTTTCATCGAGAGTCGGCCGAGGAGCGTTAACGCTTCCTGTGGGAGCATTATTTTGTTCGGTATATAAATTTTTCCCACGTGTGGCTAGGATTTTTCTCGATTGCACCATGACATTCGTCAGAGAATCGTAATCACCACTTTCAATTTCAGTTGAAATTTTAGTTAACGCGTTGAGCAAGGCTTTGACTTGATACATCTTATTCAGAATGGTTCTAATTCCCGAATAATGTGGAGCCAATTCAGCGAAAGAACGCAAATTACTTTGGCACTCTTCGCTATCAGCGCAGTAAGAGGTGTGTCCTAGGAACGGAACTATTCTCACCACTACTTCGTCCCCATCTGGTGGTATAAACAAGTTTGATTTTTTGCAAAATTCTTTTCTTAATTCGCAAAGGTCCAAATCAGACTCAAAAATTTTAGTCAAAGATTTTTCATTAGCATTGGCAACTGTGTTTATGAAAGCTAGTACTTTTGCAATGGCTCGAGTTCGAACATTACAAATGTCACTGCATTCCCAGTATACAGTTTTGTTTTGGGTTTCAATAAACCCCCCTTCATTGATCACAAAATTTGCTTGCGGATTCTTCTCTTCAGTTTCAACAATTTTGAAAAGATTCGTAACAATTCCCGACTCATTAACTTGTAAAACTCGTTCTACGTTACTAGTCTCGTTATTGTTTTTTATGTCAACGAAATTTCCCATTTCGTCAACAAACAATTCTTTAGTCGAACTGGTAGCACAGTCTCTCAGAACTTTTCTTATACTACCATCAGAATCCAATTGAAAAATTTTGCCGTAATGTGACTCATCGCCATTTTTCAATATTTTACCATTATTTCCAATCACATAATAGGTAGTTTCATGAAAATAGGCCTCTTTCATGCTACTGTGAAGCCTTTTCCCACCCACAACTTCTGCCAAATTGCCAGGGTCAATGGACCCAATTTCTTTGATTTTCTGAACAAAATCCTTAAATTCACTATCAATGCTCGTTAGTTGGGCGAGGTAAGCCGAATATAATTGCATTTTCAAATGCAATATTCTACCAGCTAGCACTTGGCATTTTAGCTTGTGAGAGATAGACTTCGTGCGTTGTTTTTTAGTCTCACCGTTAAAAGACTCTGACGCCGCCAATCTTTCAGTGAGACGTTTGACTAAAAACCTTTTATAGCTGTCGGCTATAATTTTTTTGTTTTTCGTTTTGAAAATCCCCGCATTGAGGAGCTTTTTCGCAAAACCAAATTTATCTACTTTAGTTGGTTTAGGTTTGGGTTTGAAGTTTTTTGAACAGAAACCAACATTAGTGGTGCCACCTGGTGCCATAGCCACCTTTTGCTGTAAAACGCGCAACTTTATGCTGAACATAGTTATTTGCTTTTTTTCTCTGAATATTGTCCTGGTTTTTTAGATAGTATTTCTTATTTTCAAGTTGTCTACTTTGCTGTTTTTGCAAAGCTTTACTGTTAACTAACAGTTCCAATTTATTTTGGGCTCTTTCTTTTTGCATTGCTAAGCATTTATTTTTTCTCTTTATTTTCTCCCGACAAAACATTATGAAAATTTTCGAATCGCACTAGAAAGCAAATATTATTCAACCTCTGCAGAGTTCTAGTCAGTACAAGCAGTACCGTATTTGACGCAGATTGCAATAGGTCACAAGGAAACCTTAATCCCACACTGGAACTTGCAATTTGGATACACAAAGAGATCCAATTAATGGGAGCACAGAGAACCTAATTAATGGGAGCACAGAGAACCCAATTAATGAGAGCACAGAGAACCCAGTTAATGAGAGCACAGAGAACCCAATTAATGAGAGCACAGAGAACCCACTTGCCAAACACAAAGAATTGGCCGAATAATAGGTACACAGGGTACCTTTTAGGCGCACAGAAAGAACCCAGTGTCAAAAAAAAACTTCTGACAAAATTGCAAATTGTAAAAAGAAAAAAAAAATACAATATAAATTAATGAAGATAATATAATTACAAGGGAAAGTGAAACCTATTAAGACTAAGAGTAAATAAGACAATTTCACAATCTGAAATGAGAACAAAAGTTATTGTACAATAGGAACATAAAAAAACCAAAAATACTTAAGTTTATAAATCATATAAAACCTTAAAAATTAAGATTCGTGGCAATTAATATTCTTTTACAAGTCTTCGGAATTGTAAGAGAACGGAACGAGGTGGAAATTGTAACAATTCCCGCCAAAATAGAAGCCAAGGCTGCCAAGTGCCGAGGGAATAAGGCATAAGCTACTTGAATTTAGTGCCCTCTGGAGTAGTAGCATGGAGCAATTATAACTGGATACGTTGCTGTAAAATCATAGTCTCCAATCCCATTTTATTGCTCTATGCCGCTTCTCCTAGCCCAGGGAATTTTTTTGGCGGGAAAGTACTGTTACCAAAGCCCCTGCCAAAGCTATTACTTCATTTAAAGCAAGCTAGCGTATATCAACCTCGTAAGTATGTTTTAAACACAATTTCTAATAGTTAAAATTATTAATTAACGGGTTTTGAAGCTAAGTCATAAAATTTGAAGTTATAATGTTTAAATTTATTGTTAAACTTTAAACTAGATAGAAAGTAATTGATTGTAAATTATTCAAAGAAATTTCTTGTTTGTCGGTTTGGGTTTAGTAATGGAAGGCAAAAATATAAAAGTGGTAAATGCCTACTTTTACGGCGGAGGCGGACTAGGCGGCGGCGGCGGTCGCGGACGGGGCGGAGGACGGGGCGGAAGACGGGGCGGACGACGAGGCGGCGGTCGCGGACGGTGGCAATGGGTCCGCACTTGTTATAAGTGCAAACAGGCCGGCCACATAATGCGGGAGTGTCCGCAAAACCGAGGTACTAAATATTTTCGATTGCTTTTCCCAGGGCTACCTAAAAACTTCTATGCACTTCGTTAAAGGTCTCATTTAGGGAAACTAGTTTTAAATTTAATAAAATGTTATAGAGAGCTTTCAGTTGGAGCTGAGTCTCGTGACATAATTTACGCTGCCATATTGGAGGGTTTAAAGCAGGAATGAAGCCGAGACCACCCAATATGGCTACCAGAACAGCGGTAAGAATTGGGAGGGTGTGACGTACTACTATCCCATCTGAAAGCTCCCTACTGAAAATAAAAAAGACAGTGAAGTTCCCTGCTATCCCTAGGTAGCCCTAATGCAAGCAAAATTAGTTAGAGCCTGTTATTGCCATGGCTTTCATAGCGTAATTTTGTTCTAATATTGGCAATGGGGTAGAAAGATATTCTATGGTATAAAAGTATCTAGAGAAAAGGGGATATTAGACTGAAATTGTAGGGCAGAGAATCTCTGCATGTAAGACCAAAATGAAATATATAAAAAAGTATATCGCACACAAATCAGCCAAAGGTGTTAAAGGCTCAAGCATATATATATAGTTGTCTTATATACGGTTACATGATAGACGACCCGTTGCCGGTCAATACCACCACCACCACCACCACAACCACCACCACCCCAAGCACCACCACCACCACCCCAAGCAACACCACCACCACCCCAAGCACCACCACCACCACCCCAAGCACCACCACCACCACCCCAAGCACCACCACCACCCCAAACACCACCATCCCAACCAACAATATGGAAACATCACTGTAAATATTTTGTAAGTATTAAACCACATTTAAAAAAGTTAACACTTTTATTATATTGGGGCACAGGAAAAGAAGTTACTATTGGGGTTTTTTTTTTCATTAATATCTTGAAAGCCTAAGTTTTAAATATTTTTGCATTCTCAATTCTTTTCTTGAGTTTCAATTAAAAATTTTCATTGAAGATAATTAATATATTTTTTCTTATATTTTTTGTAGCATCATCACCATATTAATTTTCATTCATTTTTTTTGTCAAAAAGCATTTAACCAAATAAATTAATTTCATCCAAAATTATTGCATTCTTTTTAATTCGTTTTAATGGACTAATATTCCATTCTTATTAATCCATTTTAGAAAAGTTTTATTTCCTTTAAAATAATAAATGGTTACCCCAATCATTTGTTTATGCTTTGAACGGGAGAAATGGTTTCCCAGCCATTTTGTAATACCTTAAAGCAAAGCGCGGGTCCAGTGGATCCCCTACAAGTTTGCTTTCCTCCTGAACTCCCGTTCTGGCTTGGCAAAGGCTAGTGGGCGGGATTTATATGGGCACTTATAAATCCCGCCCACAAATGCCTCCTGCCTTCTCCAAGCCAAAACTGGAGTTCGTAAGGAAAGTCAACTTGTAGGGGATCCACTGGACCCGCGCTTTGCTTTAAACTTAAGACACTTTTGACCCGCAATTACGTTATTCCTTGACTTAAAAATGGTTATCTCTTGAACCAAATAATTTTTTCCATCAAAATTCATCTATTTAATAAATTAAAGGACCGTTCTAATTAATCCATTTTAATAAATTTTATCCCTTGAACTTAAGAAAATGTTTCCCAGTGATTTCTTTATCCCTTGAACTTAAGAAAACGTTTCCCAGTTATTTCTTTATCCCTTGAATTGAAGACTCATTTTCCCAGCCATGTTGTTATTTTTTAAAAAATTCAATTAACTTTCCCATCATTATTCCATTCTTTTTGATCCATTTTAATAAATTAATGTTCGTTCTAATTAATCCATTTTAATAAATATTATCCTTTTAACTGAAGAAAAGATTTACCAGTCATTTCATTACCCCTTGAACATAGGAAATGATTTCCCAACCATTTTGTTATCTTTTGAAAAAATAAACTAACTTTTCCTTCCTTATTCCATTCTTTTTGATTCAAAACCATTTAGTTTTCCAGTTATCTAAAAAATGGTTGACCCGTTTGAAGCTACAAATATATTTCATAAAAACATTTTCTTATCCCTTTAACTCCTATTAACAGAAATAAACAATTTATACCAATATGAATGTATCATTAATTGCTGTAAGCAAATATTAATAAATGAAACAATTTCTTTATCAACTCGCGTTAATCAATTTCTTCAATCTTCATAACTCAATGAAATTTTGTCGAATTTTAAAGCAAATAAATGGTGTGGTTTCGATTAAACAAACGTTACTAGATGGTCCCGTAGTCCAAGAGTGGGGTTGACAGGGTTTATTTGTTTATCAGTGTGTAAAGGGATTTAATTAGCCTCTATGCCTAATTGCTAATTAAGTCATATTTGTCCAATTGCTAATTCCAATTCAATTAGTTGCCAGTTAATTAGCACAGCTCTGGTTTTTTTGGTGACACGGTTTGTTAAAATAATCATTATATAAATAAACTGGTCATCGTTTAATTTTTTCTTAGGTAACTAAAAATAAGCACTAAAAAAATAATAAAAAATTTAATAGCTACCCAACAAAAATGATTGGAAGAGTCCGAATAAAAAATATTAATTGGTTTGTTGACAGGGTTTAGTGATCGTGTGATCTATCGATTAATTTACCAGCAATTTCATCGAACAAAATGATGTACGTATTTGTTATCATTGGCCGGTGACACCAGTTTAGAAACCTGTTAACAAACCCTTATGCGTAGAGTTTGCAAAAAGACATGAAATTTAGCACTTAAACTTAATTTTTCTCAAAATCCTTAAAAATGGTCCTAGAAAAAGGTTTAAATTTTCATATGCAAGGCCTAATACCGTTTTGCTTGACTGCATGTCGCCGTCAAATTCCTTTTAAAGCCTAAATCATACTAGTATCCACCCTTGATTTTCATTTCGTAACACACGTTGGATTCGTAAACCTCGACGCGCACAACGATTAGAAGCATTAAAATGCAAACACAACAACACACTGAGCGCATACATTTAAAACAAAAAACCCTCCTTATACATTAAGAGCAGTATGAAGTCATATCTGAGAGAGAGCTCTCTCTCTCAGAATAGTAAATAAAATTTCTCACTACAGCTGTTTTCAGGTCTGAAGGACCGAAAGGCGGCGGTAAAGAAAAATTCTCCGGCCCATTAAAGGGAGGGAACGAAATTCAAATGCTAGGCGCGTCCCATCAACAAACAACATTGAATTCGTTTTACGCAATTATAATATTGAAATTTTATACAATTAAGTAATATTTAAGAAAACAAAGCACTACTTTCAAAGTCTAAACTTAAGTACGACGATACGAGAAGGTGAAGTAACGGGCAACGAGAGGTAAAAATTTTTTAAACGGCAAAAATTAATGGTAAGCCAAGGCTTAGCGCAATTTCACCGCCTTAAAAAAAGTGCCAAGTTTAGAAATAGATTGTGGGACAATAAAAAGGTGGAAAATTATGAAATTAGGCTTATATTAAAGCTTGAAACCTACTTTATATTATATTTAAAATCCATCCATGAGCAAATCTTCAAAAAATATGAAAATGGCAACGAAAAAGAACCCACTCTCAAATTTTTTCCCCTTAAAAAAATGGCGGCCACAAACGGGGTAATTTATCACGGCGGCAATAATAAAGCAGTCTTATCTCACTATCGATAGGCCATTTCAACCAAAAGGCATTAAGGAAAAACAATCGGATTATTATGACGCAACTATACTTAAAAAAAGGCCAATATTGGTCGCGCTGATATTTACCAATAAAACAGCGTATCCATGCTAAAATATCGCAGATTGGGGTAGTTTTTAAAATTTAAAATTAAACATACTTAAAATTAACTTTTCTCAAAAACCTTAAAAATGGTCCTAGAAAAAGGTTTAAATTTTGATATAAAACCGTTCCCAAACGTAACAAACGAATATTTCATGTCAAAAAGGTGGCCACAAAATGGCTAAATTTGAAAAAAACTCCATGTTATTTCTATGGGAAAATTTAACTTTTTCACCAAAAACACTGACAAATTTATGCAAATGAAAACCACCCTTAGCAACTTTATTTTTTATACAATAAACTAATGGGTGGATCTTCTTGAAATTTTAACCACATATTGAGGGCCCGAATTGTAGTTCTGTGGAATTTTTTCAAAGCAGTTAATACGATATAAAAAAAGTTATAACCAATCAAAAAACCATCCTTATACATTAAAGTCGGTATGAGGTCTTATCTAAGAGAGCTATCGCTCTCCTAGAATTATTATTAAACTAAAAATCCTCTATAGGATTGACTGAAAATTATATTTTTTTCATACGCGCTAAAATATTGATATACAGTTAAAATACGCAATCATTACTGAAAAACATCATTAGAAAATACGAATTACAATGGTTTTGATAACAAACGAATTCACTAAAATGCAAAATTAATACAGCTTCAAAAAATCGTAGAACAAGCTGATTAAACACATATATACAATCATAGAAAATAGAACAATATTACTGCATGCGAGATTATTAAGTGCATATATACCCTTGTACCTTTATAGAAAATATAGCAATACTACTTTTAATAGGATTTAAAGGCTACAATGGTTATTATACGATTTTAGTACAAATATTAGGCTAGTTATTAAACTAAAAGGTTCACAGGATTGACGAAAAAATATATTTTTCTATACACGCTAAAATATTGATATACGATTACTGATAAAAATATCGAAATATTACTAAAAAACCTACGACGGCTCGGGTCAAACTAAGAGCCTATCGTATACTACGATATGGCTAAAAACGTTACTATAATTATCATCGAAAAATAAAAATTACACGTATACAAAACAATTCAATACTTATTGACTAAAGTGCTAATATATATTAATTAAAAAAGCTTACTAAATGCAAAAAAATAGGACCAAAAACGTTGCGTATTCGTTAAAATATTGTTACATGTTACTAGTTGAAATACGTTAATATTACTATAAATAATACTTGAGATACTAATTAAAATACTGATACTGGGTATCTAAAATATATACAAGTAACTTATGTCGAAAATGTCAATGATTCTATTTAATATAACCGTATGGGGCAGTTTTATAATCAGATATTATTCTAACTTTATCCACTACGACCTGATATGTTTTGGTCTGGTTGATCGTGATCAGAGTGTGATCTTGCAGACGTCTGATTTGAGGGCCAATAGGGACTTGAACAGAGTTCATTAGAGGCTCACTTTCATTGTTTACCCCCAGTAGTTTCTTCATTGTTTCAAAATTTATATAATTTTCTGTAGAGGCGTTTAAATAAAATCCTTTAACTTTGATAATGTTAGTTATTTTGCCGGTTTTAGGGTCTAGAATGTCCATAGAATAGTTCTTGGGTCCACCACTCCCCCATTCACAAATATAGGCATCCGGTCCATAGGACTCTAATTCATTTTTGAGCTCCCCTAAATAATCGCCTGTCGGTAGCAAATGAGCGCCGTCTGGCGAGAGGTACACTAGACTATCCGTGTCATAATAAAAACAAAGCTCTCCGACCTTTTCAAGATGTTTTAATAAATGTAATCGGGCCATAGCTGTTGTGAAACAAGCGATAACTACGTTTGTGTGTTTGTGCACAATCTCGTTTTCGATAATGTGTTCGTACTTTACAAGTACTGTGCTTTCGTTAATTGTTAATAGACTTAATGGCTCTCGAAGTTGGGGACGCAAGCTAGATGGGGTGTCTCTTTTTCCCCCCCTTGCTTTGGCTTCCCGCTCGTGTTTTTAACTTCACACACGCTAGCTTGGGTCCTCATCGATGCGGAGTATCACACCTCCTCGGTGGTGAGAGCTGGTTAACCACTACGTTGTGTGGGCTAAGCGGATACGCGCCCTTCCCAAGCCAAGGTGTTGAGGCATCGTGCCGAGGGCTGCATGGTACTGGGGAAGTAAAACTACGGTATCGCTAACGATCCCCTCGGGGCACCGGGCGACACCCCGTTGTATCTAGCCTTCCACCCGGGTGGGGGACTACCGGGTGGTGACCTTTTACTTGCCCCCTTACTCGTGGGATTCCCATGGATAAATCAAATAAAAACAACTCTAACACTACCAAACCTACGGTGCAGGGGTCTGCTCAAGGCAGAACCCACACTGATACCACTTCACAAGGGCTTGTATCCAGCGATGCTCGTGCCGATTTATCGGTGCGTGTGTCTGGCAAGCCCTCGAAACGTACCGTGCGTCGTCGTCTCAAACGACGGATTGCTCGGCAAAAGGTCAAATCGGGGTCTGAAACGGTCTCCACCCCCGCTGGGGGTGCGATGGCTCGTGACAACCCAATGAAGAGGCCCAGAGCGGAGGATTCGACTCCCTCACCAAGTACCTCGCAGGCGGCGTCGAAAAAGGCTAAGTCCTATAGTGACGCCGCCAGCTCAGAAAAGATGGCCATTGTCAAAAAAGGCTATCCGACGGCGGTCATCACGGAGGAAGACGTGGGCCCAATTCAGAAGGCGATTCTAAGGGCGCTGGATGGGATACCTTCGGGGAGCCCTCTACCGCGCCTTGCGAACTTTAGCCTGACGACCGGGGCCCTAGTATACTCCTGTGAGGATTCGTTCACTGGGCAATGGTTGAAGGACAACTTAGCCTACTCGGTGGTGGGGGATGCGGTGCTCTCAGTAATGAGAGCTAGCGAACTCCCTAAGCCGTTTAAGGTAATGTTCCGCACCAAGGACCAGATCACTAAGGAGCCGGCGGTGCTGTTTCGGCGCCTAAAGGCCCTTAATGCAGGTTTTGCCACTGAACGCTGGAAATGTATCCGGACGTACGTGGACAGGGCCGTACGGTACTGGGTACTGCTAATTGATGGCTCCTCATTGGAAGCCATTAAGAATGCTGGTTTCGTGGGCTATACTGGAGTGGACAAGGGTTCCTTCAAACTCCTTCAGAACACGGAAACCACTAAAACCACTGTAGCCAAGTCTGCGGCGGGGGGTGGGACTAGCGAGATGGGGGATCTCGCGGAGGAGCTCTCTGGTGTCGCTCTAGGCACAGAGGGGGAGGGGGGGTGGCTCATTCGGAAGTCTGTTCTTCCATGGATGAGTCCACCCTACTGGAAGAATCGGATGGGACCCTTCGGGGTTCAGCCGATGAGCGTTCTAGTGGTCCTGGTGAGGGGGAGGATCTTGGGACTGGGAGCTCGCCTGTCGGGGGGGGGGAGGTGCCATTAGCCCTCTCGGGACCGATGAGGTGTAGCTAGGTCCCTTCTGAACCCCTCTCTTAGGGACCATGGGGACGCTACGTGCAATTCAAATCAATTTGCACCATAGTAAGGCGGCCTCTGCGGTACTCTGCAGGAGGTTTGCTATAGAGGGTCTTGATCTGGCCCTCATACAAGAACCGTGGATTTGCCATGGCAAAATCCTCGGTCTTGACGCGGCGGGGTCACTATTCTATGACCAAACTGCTGCTAGACCTAGGGCGTGTATTTTGGTTCGGAGGGATCTTTGTTGTATCTCTCTACCGCTGTACACGTCCCAGGACACGGCGGCCGTGAATCTAGTCCTGGCCACTGGGCATGCCAAGTTGACTATCACGGCTGCCTCCGCATACTTTGCCCACGACGCGGACTCTCTCCCGACAATTGAGGTGATCAATTTGGTCAATCAATGTGAAAAGAGAGGGGACAAACTAATCATTGGCTGCGATGCCAATGCTCATCACATCACGTGGGGCAGCTCTGACTGCAACAAGAGGGGTGATGATTTACTAGAATATTTAGTTGGTTGTAAACTCTATATTCTTAATCAAAACAATGAACCTACTTTTGTTACTTCTAATAGAAGGGAGGTCATTGACCTCACGCTAGCCACAGAAAACCTCGTGTCTTCCGTGTCTAACTGGCATGTGTCAAATGAACCGTCTCTGTCGGATCATAGGCACATCTGCTTTACTGTCGCGATTACTTCTGTCCCGGCGGGGACGGAGATACGCAACGCAAAACGGACTAATTGGTCCGGCTATAGGGAAGACCTAATCCTACGTTACGGAGGGGGTCACACTCTTAAACTTACTTCACCTAAGGATCTTGATCGCGCTGCTGGTGATTTACAGTGCTCCATCATGGAGTCGTTCCACCGGAACTGCCCACTTAAGACCGTCAACCGCTCGAGGCTTGTCCCTTGGTGGAACGCGGATCTCAGCCGGCTTCGTAAATACACGCGCAGGCTCTTTAACAAAGCCAAGCGCACGGGTGACTGGGCTGGATACAGGCAGTCCCTTAACACCTACAACAGGGCCATTAGAGCTGCTAAGAAGGACTCCTGGCGGACCTTCTGTGAGCAAATCTCCAATGTCCCTGCCACGGCTAGGGTCATGAAGATTCTAGCGCACGACAGCACACATCGACTTAATGCTATTAAGCTACGGGAGGGTGTGTACACTAAATCTGGGGCTGAGACTCTCAAGCATATGCTGGAGGTCCATTTTCCTGATTCTACTTTTATCAATCCAACAAACCCTGACTCTCTCTACCCTGTCCTGCACAGGGCTAAGAGGGAAGACTGGCTTGTAGCCAGACAGGTTGTCACGATTCCCAAGCTTCGGTGGGCCGGAACGGGACATTTGGGCGCCGACATTTAGGCGCCGGTCATTTTGGCACCGCCACTTAGGCGCCGGGACAGTTAGGCGCCGCGACATTTAGGCTCAGCGACAATTTGGCGCCGCGACATTTAGGCTCCGCGACAATTTGGCACCGAGACATTTAGGCACCGAGACAATTTGGCACCGAGACATTTAGGCTCCGCGACAATTTGGCACCGAGACATTTAGGCGCCGAGACAATTAGGCGCCGCGACATTGCCGTAAAATTTTCGTGAAAGATTTGAGATATTTAATAAAGGAACATGACTAATCCTTTTAGGAGGGTTCCCATTCAACCGAATCTCATTGGACAGAATCGCATTCGGCAGAAAATGTTTGGCTATAATTTCAAAATCTAGCCCAACGGCGGGTTTAATTGAGGTGCAATATTTTATAACATTTTTAAATCACTTTAGGGTTAGGTTTGGTTGTAATTGGTTTATTGATAGGTTAGGTTAGGTTAGGTTAGAGTAGGTTAGGTTAGGTTAGAGTAGGTTAGGTTAGGTTAGGTTAGGCTTATTATAAGTCAAAGAATTGTTTGCTTGCAAAGATGCATTGTTTGCGCTCAAGGGAATTAAATTCATTTTAGTTCCATCGGGTGTATATAAGCATGCATTCTTGTCCCGATGGACCGAATCCGAAACCCGGAGAAGTGCGGGTTTTTCTTTTGATTGGGACTGGTTACGGCCGAATGCGATTCGGTCCAATGGGGCAGAGCCACTTTTAGGCTTATATTCTTTTTATTCAACTGACTTCAGAGTTCAACCATTTTGTTGTTTATCTTCATTGACTTCCCAAAATAATATGCCTTTTCCAAAATATTGTTGATCATCTTCACTGACTTCCTAAACTAATATGCCTTTTCCAAAATATCGTTGTTCATGTTCGTTGACTTTCCAAAATAATATGCCTTTTCCAAGATATTGTTGTTTATCATCATTGACTTCCCAAAATATTATGCCTTTTCCAAAATATTGTTGTTCATCTTCACTGACTTCCTAAAATAATATGCCTTTTCCAAAATATCGTTGTTCATGTTCGTTGACTTTCCAAAATAATATGCCTTTTCCAAAATATTGTTGATTATTTTCATTGACTTCCTAACTAAGGTTAGGTTAGGTTATGTTCTTTTTTTATTATTTTAAGATTGTTTTGTAAAAACAAATAAGGTTTCGTGTCCTTTATTGGGGATTGCGAACTTAGCCATGCAGTGACGCACAGGGACAATACACGGGTTGCCAAATTGAGAGGTCATTACGGATTTTTAGAAGAAATAATGGAAAAATTATTGGCACGTAAATGTCTCGACGCCTAAATGTCGCGGCTCCTAAATGTCACGGCGCCTAATTGTCTCGGCGCCTAGTTGTCACGGCGCCTAATTGTCTTGGCGGCTAAATGGCGGCGCCTAAATAGCCAGCGCCTAAGTGGCGGCGCCTAAATGTCACGGACCGTCGGTGGGCTGTCAACTGTTTTGAGCCCTACAAGTCTCCGGGACCCGATGGGGTCTTCCCTCTGCTTTTGCAGGAGGGCTTAGACCACATCGCCTCTCCGCTATGCAAGATCTACAGACTTTGCATTGCTCTCGGTCACATACCTCGTGACTGGAAACGCTCTAGGGTCATCTTTATTCCCAAGCCCGGGAAGGCTTCCTATCTCGAGGCGAAAGCATTTAGACCCATATGCCTGACCTCCTTCTTCCTCAAAATTCTGGAGAAGTTGGTGGACAGGTACATCAGAGACGAGGTACTTTCGGTAACTCCTCTCTCTTCTTCACAATTTGCCTACCAAAAAGGCAAATCCACTGAGACGGCCCTTCACGGCCTTACGAATTGCCTGGATAGGGCATTCGAGTTTCAGGAAATTTCACTGGCTGTCTTCCTCGATATCGAGGGGGCCTTTGACAAGGTCTCTAGCTCGGTTATTACTGAAGCTGTTGAGAGATTTATCATCAGCGCCACTCTTGGCCGCTGGATCAAGTCCATGCTTTCCGACCGCGAGGTGTCGGCGTCCCTCCTTGGGGACTCTCTAGGGGTGACTACCAGCAGGGGCTGCCCTCAGGGTGGAGTGCTCTCCCCCCTGTTGTGGTGCCTGGTGGTGGACGAGCTCCTGGGGAGGCTCGGGGGTGCTGGGGGCTGTTGCTGCTTCGGGTATGCGGACGATGTAGCGATAGTCTTTACGGGGAAGTTCCCGGATACTGTCACCGCGCTTATGAGATCTGCTCTCTCTAGCGTGGAGCAATGGTGTCAGGCGGTTAACCTCACCGTTAATCCTGATAAAACTGTCCTTGTTCCTTTTACGAGGAAGAATACTAAGGATCTGTTCAATGATATCTCTTTCTTTGGCCAGGTCCTGACAAAGTCCTCCGAGGTGAAATACCTGGGGGTGACTTTTGATTGTAGACTCACATGGAAGCCGCATCTTGATCGGTGTATTAAGAAGGCCAAGATGCTCTTCTGGAGGACCAGGAGCTCTGTCGGCCAGACTTGGGGCCTCAACCCCAAGGCTGTACACTGGCTCTATACTGGGATCATCAGACCCATACTATCTTACGGGGCACTTGTCTGGTGGACAAGGGTCCGGCTTAAGACGGTGCAGGCTGCCCTGCGCAAGCTTCAAAGGCTTGCCTGCATTGGTGTTACGGGGGCCATGAGATTGACCCCAACTGCTTCCCTGGAGGTGCTCCTTGAAATGCTTCCTCTTCATCTCTTCATTGAGGAGGAGGCTGTCATGGGAGCCTACAGGCTCAACATTAGTGGCTGTTGGGTTCCAAGACTTTGGGATTACAGCCATACGAAGCTCTTTCGGGAGTACGCCGCACTTGAGCCGTCGCTTACGATGTGCTCTGACAAAACCGTTACCAGTTTTGATTTCACTAAGCCATTCAGCATCCACTTCCCCAGTCGGGCAGAGTGGACTAACCTGCTGCCTCTTGGCACTGGGGGTGAAACCATTTGGTTCACCGATGGCTCCAAGACTGATTCCGGCGCTGGCGCCGGCTATTACTGTCAAACCACAAGGGTCGGCTTTTCTGCTTGCCTGGGCACCTTCGCTAGTGTGTTCCAGGCTGAAATTGCCGCGATCTGTTATTGCGCAGATTACTGTATTAACAAAGGGTATACCGGACGGACTGTGAGAATTTATTCTGACAGTCAGGCTGCCCTGAACGCTCTTAACCAGTGTCAGATTACTTCTCAACTGGTGCGTAGCTGCCTCGACCTGCTAGCGCGACTGGCATCCTGCAACAGGGTTCTGCTGTACTGGGTGCCAGGGCATAGCGGATATTATGGCAATGAGCAAGCCGATAGATTTGCGAAAAGGGGTGCGGAGGCCAAGCTCTTGGGGCCGGAGCCGGCCGTCCCCATCCCCTACAGGCACGTCAAACGGTGTCTGCATGACAGGTTGACTGTCATACAAAATCAGCTCTGGCACAGCATGGAGGGCCAGAGACAGACAAAGTTGTTTGTCGATGGTCCCTGCAGGTCTCGTGCTAGGGACCTAATTTCGCTCGGCAGATGGGATATTAGGCTGGCCACCGGTCTTTTGACCGGGCATTGCCGGCTTAATAGGCACCTCCATCTGATGGGTTTTGCCGACGACCCTCTCTGTAGGTCGTGTCAGGAGAAGGAAGAAACATCCGCCCACGTACTTTGCGAGTGCGACTACTTCGCCTCGCTTAGATTAGAATATTTTGATTCACACACCCTGGAACCCTCGAGGGTCTCCTCTCTCACGGTGGAGCGAATTCTTCGCTACGCTGCAGCTACAGGCCTATTCAAGGCCTGATTACGAGGATGCACAATATGCCTTTGGCATCGGTGCTAGGGCGCGTACCCTCCTCATCAACAATAATAATAATAGCATCAGCTACCTATGCCGAAGCGTCTCAAAGCCGAGAAAAAGAGATTGGACGGCCGTCAGACGAGTAATGCGTTATCTCAAGGGAACAAAAGATGTCCGACTTCATTTCCCAGCTTTGAAGGAAACACCAGAACTTGTCGGCTACGTCGATGCAGATTGGGCCGGTGATCATCAAGACCGGAAATCAACGAGCGGATACCTATTCCAATTCGGACAGGGAACGATCGCATGGTCAAGTCGGAAACAATCAACTGTCGCGCTCTCATCGACAGAAGCCGAATACGTCGCAGCAGCCCATGCCGCCCAAGAAGTCATTTGGCTACGACAGCTTCTCGAAGATGTTGGATTCCCGGCTACCACGCCAACCTACTTATTTGAGGACAATCAAGGATGCATCAAGATGAGTCTTTCCGAACGGATCAGCGCTAGGACGAAACACATTGACGTCCGATACCACTTCCTCAAGGATATGAGAGAAAACAACATCATCGATATCAACTATTGTCCAACCGAGGAAATGACCGCCGACATGTTAACCAAGCCTTTAACAAAAGAAAATTTAAAGCACTTGATGTCAAAAGCCGGATTATCCGATAATCGTCGAGAAGGGGTGTTGGAGAAATCGACTCTTATCTATTCGGATTATATTAACTCTGTAACCTAAGAAATGCGATGTTAGTTTTTTAACCGGTTAATAATATCTTAAAACAGTTTTTTAGTAACTGCTATAAATAGCAATGTTATGTTATCATTTATATCACTCTCACTCTCTCACTTGTTTAATAAACAGTTCGTTATTTTATTTGGTCTCTCTCTTCCATATGGATTATCTCTTTAATATAAGTTAGGTATAAGGCTATGAAAACCTATCAAAAATTGCTCAAGAAATGATGCTTAAAAGGACTAAAACAACATGTTTATCAACTAGGGTGATAGGAGCATCACATAAGCAGCAGTTAGTAAACAAACTTAAGAATATTCATTTTAGTATTTTGATAGATGAAAGCACTGACATTTCATCAGTAAAATCTACTTGTATTGTTGTGAGATTTAACAGAGAGAGTAGAGGCCAGTTGACCGAATTAATTCGGTCAACTGGCCTCCTTTACGTAGCCCCATTTGTTGCCCCCCTTTTCTATCTATCTCTTTCCTCTGGATGGTACAGGACCTGAAGGGGGAAAATATTGTTAAGGGGGGGTTGATGACGTCACGTATCACGTGATTTTGTTGGCGGGAAATTTGAATTTATAGAGGATTTTTGGTGTATCGGTATGACGTCACGTAATTTATTGGTGTTGAAGGTATTCATTGTCACTTAACTCTAGTGGTATTTTAGGATATTGTATACATTTAGGGGATGATTTATTGGTAATCCTATAGGTTCAGTAGGCTCTTTCTACACTCACCCTTCTAGTAATGCTATTCTCTGTATGATTTTGAGGTCTCTCCATGTATGTTTATGTTTCCCTTATATTTTTAGTATATTACAAGAACTAGATTTAATTGAGATAAGGTTTACACTGCAAAAGGTACCCATTAAGCTACGACTAGGTTCTAGGTGTACTCATGTTTTGTATTGTTATTATTTGGTATATCTTTATGATATTGTATACATTTATAGTGTGATTTATATAGGTTCAGTAGGCCCTTTCTACACCTACCCTTCCCTTGTTGTTATTATTGTATGATTTTGAGGTCTCTCCATGTATGCTTATGTTATACTAAAGAACTAGTTTTAATTGAGATAGGGTTTACATAGTTTATTGAAGAAGGTTCGAATACGACGCGGTTCTAGGTGTACTCCTTTTGTGTATTGGTTATTGAGTTACAGGGTTAAAACAATAGCACATTTTAATATCATAAAAGGGGAATTACGGCAGTTTTTACACAACTTGGTAGCTGGCAATCAGTTAAAATGAACAAATATTACTATAAAACATCATAAAAAGCGATTTACGTTAGTTTTGATAACAAACAAATTTACTAAAATGCAAAATATTACTAATAAAAACATCCGAAAATACGAATTACCTAGAATACATGATGCATAAGCACAATACTAATTATTATTAAACTAAAAATCCTCTATAGGATTGACTGAAAATTATATTTTTTTCATACGCGCTAAAATATTGATATACAGTTAAAATACGCAATCATTACTGAAAAACATCATTAGAAAATACGAATTACAATGGTTTTGATAACAAACGAATTCACTAAAATGCAAAATTAATACAGCTTCAAAAAATCGTAGAACAAGCTGATTAAACACATATATACAATCATAGAAAATAGAACAATATTACTGCATGCGAGATTATTAAGTGCATATATACCCTTGTACAGTCAATGATTGGGATGATTTTAAAGAGAAGGTGAACAGCTGAGCATAGCTCGTCCGAATTACCGAATGACATTCCAGTAAAGGGAGAGTGATGTTAATTGCAATTTTCTGAATACACGTCCCCACGGAATCAATGCCTTGAGCCATATTCTTATGGATAGAGATACCCTTTAATGTTGCACAAAGATATAATCAACAATTGTGGAATGAAACTTAAAATCTTCCTCCGGTGAAGATATGGCCACGGGTGCGACATTCTGTTCCACTATGGTTCGCAAATGCCAGGGGGTGGAGAAAGATTTCTAGCTAGATTAGTGGGCGATTCTTGATGTCAGATTCAACATAAGTCTGCACGAACGTTTGGTTGAAAACGGCGCATTTCGGAGAGAACCATCTAGAATTTCAATGGCCAACCAATTCCCTCAATATGTCACCCATTGAAAACCGCTTGATGGAGGAAATAAAGGTTCACTGAAAAGGAGAATACCCACACTCAAAGTATAGCATGGGTCACAAAGTGGTGCCTACATTTGAGAAAGTGGTTGTGTTCATTGTCTTCAACTAATTGGGATTCGCCATAATCAAGATGACGAACCTTTCTCAAGAAACCCTTTATTTACAATGCGAAATTAGTATTATACTAAAGTTACACTAGTCTTAGCAGTGTATCCGATGGCAAATTATGGTCTAATTGACAATCAATGGAATCTGCTGAGCTGCACGAAGTATTAAATCCTTGAAGGTTAAGTAAGGACGCAATTAATGCAGAGTGTGTATATATTTTATTGAGAAAAACCCAACCAACATAACAAGTTAAATAAAGAATAAAGACACTTTGCTAATTACTATCCAACATTTATTCTTAATTATGAACATGGTTAGGATAAATACATTTATACGTTTTCATTTTTAATTTCATTATGCGATTAATATTTGATCATTTTCCCGTTGGCGTTTACAACCTGTTGCATTCTCTGCGGCATTGATGAAAACAGATTGCTTATGTAATCGGGCCGCTCGCCAACCTCTTCCCATGCGGCCTGGATGATGGTGAATAGTTCGTCCTTATCATTGGGAATTATATTGTTCTGGGATACAATCCTTTTCATAATCGCCCAGACGTTTTCGATTGGAGATAAGTCGGGTGAATTTCTTTGCCAGTTCATTAGATCTATTTCCGGATCATTCTCATTCAAATTAGCCATGGTTGCACGTGACTTGTGTATACTCGAATAATCTTGTTGAAATATAAATTTACCGTCCGGAAAATGATTGTCTACGACATGAGGAAAAAAAGTATGTTCCAATACATCAATATATTTATCGGAATTAAGGTTCCCTTCTATTCGCGCTAAGGTGCCAATTCCATGTTTTGAAATATAACCCCACACTGGCACAGAAAACCGTCCGCTCTTCTGGATTGAATGAATGTTAGTCGCATCATATCGGGTCCCCTTCTCTCTCCACACTCTTACGTGATGGTCCGTAGATGAACAAAATGTTGATTCGTCGCTGATGACAACTTCATTCCATTCGTTCCTCCAGTGAAGGTTAGCGCGCGCAAATGCTAGGCGTTCTTGTTCGTGCTCTGGTTTGAGATATGGCTTCTCCGCGGCGATACGACTGTGTAGCCCAACGTCACGTAATCGGTTTCTAATCGTTGTTTCCGACGCTTCCAATTCCATGATGGATTTTACAGATCGAACAGTGGTGGTAGGATTATTCAAAACAAGAGCAGCAATAACGTCGTCTTCTTCTGCAGTGGTAACGCGTGGAGTTCCCGGTCTTGGTTTGTCTGTCAATCGCCCATTTTCACCATAAGCGGCTAGCCATGACCTCACGGTTGGCTTTGAACAGCCCAGTTGCTGCGCAATAAAAGGAACACCCCTACCAGCCTCATGTAACGCAACGAGCCTATTGCGTTCTTCCTGTGATAATCTTGGCATACTGACTGGTGAATGAGTGAGACAAACTGATAGTCTTTATATAACAATTTAAGGTAAAAAATATATTCTAACACATATTTGTTCTATTTTATTCAGGCAACATATATTTTTAAAATAGAACAAATATGTGTTAGAAAATATTTTTTACCTTAAATTGTTATATAAAGACTATCAGTTTGTCTCACTCATTCACCAGTCAGTATGCCAAGATTATCACAGGAAGAACGCAATAGGCTCGTTGCGTTACATGAGGCTGGTAGGGGTGTTCCTTTTATTGCGCAGCAACTGGGCTGTTCAAAGCCAACCGTGAGGTCATGGCTAGCCGCTTATGGTGAAAATGGGCGATTGACAGACAAACCAAGACCGGGAACTCCACGCGTTACCACTGCAGAAGAAGACGACGTTATTGCTGCTCTTGTTTTGAATAATCCTACCACCACTGTTCGATCTGTAAAATCCATCATGGAATTGGAAGCGTCGGAAACAACGATTAGAAACCGATTACGTGACGTTGGGCTACACAGTCGTATCGCCGCGGAGAAGCCATATCTCAAACCAGAGCACGAACAAGAACGCCTAGCATTTGCGCGCGCTAACCTTCACTGGAGGAACGAATGGAATGAAGTTGTCATCAGCGACGAATCAACATTTTGTTCATCTACGGACCATCACGTAAGAGTGTGGAGAGAGAAAGGGACCCGATATGATGCGGCTAACATTCATTCAATCCAGAAGAGCGGACGGTTTTCTGTGCCAGTGTGGGGTTATATTTCAAAACATGGAATTGGCACCTTAGCGCGAATAGAAGAACCTTAATTCCGATAAATATATTGATGTATTGGAACATACTTTTTTTCCTCATGTCGTAGACAATCATTTTCCGGACGGTAAATTTATATTTCAACAAGATAATTCGAGTATACACAAGTCACGTGCAACCATGGCTAATTTGAATGAGAATGATCCGGAAATAGATCTAATGAACTGGCAAAGAAATTCACCCGACTTATCTCCAATCGAAAACGTCTGGGCGATTATGAAAAGGATTGTATCCCAGAACAATA
This sequence comes from Phalangium opilio, assembly GCF_054372755.1. NCBI lineage: Eukaryota > Metazoa > Arthropoda > Arachnida > Opiliones > Phalangiidae > Phalangium > Phalangium opilio. The sequence continues at coordinate 1,405,931 of NW_028324191.1, forward strand.
TAATTCCCAATGATAAGGACGAACTATTCACCATCATCCAGGCCGCATGGGAAGAGGTTGGCGAGCGGCCCGATTACATAAGCAATCTGTTTTCATCAATGCCGCAGAGAATGCAACAGGTTGTAAACGCCAACGGGAAAATGATCAAATATTAATCGCATAATGAAATTAAAAATGAAAACGTATAAATGTATTTATCCTAACCATGTTCATAATTAAGAATAAATGTTGGATAGTAATTAGCAAAGTGTCTTTATTCTTTATTTAACTTGTTATGTTGGTTGGGTTTTTCTCAATAAAATATATACACACTCTGCATTAATTGCGTCCTTACTTAACCTTCAAGGATTTAATACTTCGTGCAGCTCAGCAGATTCCATTGATTGTCAATTAGACCATAATTTGCCATCGGATACACTGCTAAGACTAGTGTAACTTTAGTATAATACTAATTTCGCATTGTAAATAAAGGGTTTCTTGAGAAAGGTTCGTCATCTTGATTATGGCGAATCCCAATTAGTTGAAGACAATGAACACAACCACTTTCTCAAATGTAGGCACCACTTTGTGACCCATGCTATACTTTGAGTGTGGGTATTCTCCTTTTCAGTGAACCTTTATTTCCTCCATCAAGCGGTTTTCAATGGGTGACATATTGAGGGAATTGGTTGGCCATTGAAATTCTAGATGGTTCTCTCCGAAATGCGCCGTTTTCAACCAAACGTTCGTGCAGACTTATGTTGAATCTGACATCAAGAATCGCCCACTAATCTAGCTAGAAATCTTTCTCCACCCCCTGGCATTTGCGAACCATAGTGGAACAGAATGTCGCACCCGTGGCCATATCTTCACCGGAGGAAGATTTTAAGTTTCATTCCACAATTGTTGATTATATCTTTGTGCAACATTAAAGGGTATCTCTATCCATAAGAATATGGCTCAAGGCATTGATTCCGTGGGGACGTGTATTCAGAAAATTGCAATTAACATCACTCTCCCTTTACTGGAATGTCATTCGGTAATTCGGACGAGCTATGCTCAGCTGTTCACCTTCTCTTTAAAATCATCCCAATCATTCAAAACCCCCTATTTAGCAGTTGGAAATGGAAAGTGGAGAGTGCAAAAAAAAACGCTTAGTAAAAAATTTATTGAAACAACAAAATAAGATACGTTTTTTTATACCCATTGTATCAGATCAATAATTTGCGGCTTATGATTGAAACAAGACGTCGCGAGAGAGAAAGTTTTTAATTGCGGCGACTGTACCTTCATAGAAAATATAGCAATACTACTTTTAATAGGATTTAAGGGCTACAATGGTTATTATACGATTTTAGTACAAATATTAGGCTAGTTATTAAACTAAAAGGTTCACAGGATTGACGAAAAAATATATTTTTCTATACACGCTAAAATATTGATATACGATTACTGATAAAAATATCGAAATATTACTAAAAAACCTACGACGGCTCGGGTCAAACTAAGAGCCTATCGTATACTACGATATGGCTAAAAACGTTACTATAATTATCATCGAAAAATAAAAATTACACGTATACAAAACAATTCAATACTTATTGACTAAAGTGCTAATATATATAATTTAAAAAAGCTTACTAAATGCAAATAAATAGGACCAAAAACGTTGCGTATTCGTTAAAATATTGTTACATGTTACTAGTTGAAATACGTTAATATTACTATAAATAATACTTGAGATACTAATTAAAATACTGATACTGGGTATCTAAAATATATACAAGTAACTTATGTCGAAAATGTCAATGATTCTATTTAATATAACCGTATGGGGCAGTTTTATAATCAGATATTATTCTAACTTTATCCACTACGACCTGATATGTTTTGGTCTGGTTGATCGTGATCAGAGTGTGATCTTGCAGACGTCTGATTTGAGGGCCAATAGGGACTTGAACAGAGTTCATTAGAGGCTCACTTTCATTGTTTACCCCCAGTAGTTTCTTCATTGTTTCAAAATTTATATAATTTTCTGTAGAGGCGTTTAAATAAAATCCTTTAACTTTGATAATGTTAGTTATTTTGCCGGTTTTAGGGTCTAGAATGTCCATAGAATAGTTCTTGGGTCCACCACTCCCCCATTCACAAATATAGGCATCCGGTCCATAGGACTCTAATTCATTTTTGAGCTCCCCTAAATAATCGCCTGTCGGTAGCAAATGAGCGCCGTCTGGCGAGAGGTACACTAGACTATCCGTGTCATAATAAAAACAAAGCTCTCCGACCTTTTCAAGATGTTTTAATAAATGTAATCGGGCCATAGCTGTTGTGAAACAAACGATAACTACGTTTGTGTGTTTGTGCACAATCTCGTTTTCGATAATGTGTTCGTACTTTACAAGTACTGTGCTTTCGTTAATTGTTAATAGACTTTTAACCTCTATATCCGGATTTAATATTAGTGCGTATAATTTGTAGGCATCTTTGATTAGTTCGGTGGAGGTGTGTCTTGTTTTTTGGCCGAATTTACCCCAAAAAGAGTTAAGCATGAGTTTGCTAAGGCACCTCAGGCCTTCATTTTTCTCTACTTTCGTGATATCTAGTTCGACGCCCTCTTCGTCTTTGAAGCTTTTTCTTTGAAGCTACGTATTTCTCTTTATCTTCTTGAGTCTGGCAATCTGCTGGAAAGCCGCTAGCTAGGGTTTTATACTCTAAAAAGGTATTAACATAATCTTTAAACAGCCCTCCCTGTTTTGTTTTGGGGTCATACTGTGTAACTTTGTATGACCAAGCCTCGTACATTCGTGTGATTTTGTAGCCATTCTCTACTGCATGACGTAACTCGTCTACTACCCATGTACCACGCAATTCTCTTTGTTCTGTAGTATGTTCGCAATCGCCTTGAAACTGGGTTTTACAACATGTGTAACATAATGGAAACGTTAATTTTCCATTAATACGAGCAGGCAAAACAGGATGAATTAGGTTTTGCGCCGGTAAGACGTCACATTTAAGAAGTCCATCAAACGAAGATATGTCCGGAAAGTTATCTAATATGATTTCAGGATGTCCTATAGGTATCTTGGATGTTTTGTTAATGAAAGGGTATAAACTTGTGAAATCGACGTAATGAATTCGCTCTGATCCTGTTGTTTTATGGTATAGTTTTGTGGCGCAACATCTTCCTCCGAAGAATGCATCACGAGGGTCCAACCTTTTCGCTATTTTAGGCATAATTTCATTACATTTTAAAAACTCTATTACTTCTGGTTTATTTGCTTTTTCTTGCTGCCATTCACACTCCCACTTGACATTTACTCTATAATTGAGGGATTCAAATTTGGCTAACACGTTCATACTACTAAAATATCTGGAATTCAGAGTTTGAGCAGGGTCTCCATGCAAAGCCTTGTTTCTGTTTAAAGGAAAGTGTATTTTACACCCATGATAGAAACACCCCCAGTACTCGAATATTTCCTTGTTGGTTTCACAAAAACCGTCTACTTTGAGTTTTTGTATTCTGGTTTCTCTCCCTCTAAAGGAAGATTGGATAGATATATTTCGTTTGTGTGCGGTCCACTCTAGCCATTCTATAGCTCCTATTGACTGATTTTCGCTAAGTCTATAATAATTAGCGGGTATGATACCTATAGGGTTTAAGATAATTCCTGCGAAATACGTAAGAGCAAACGCCAGGAAGAGTAATTGCGCCACAATTAAATGGATCTACGCCTGTTACTTTAAAGAGTAGTGTACGAAAAGTTAAACATCCTAGGAATAGTAAAACCGTGTCGTTCTCACCATAATAATTGAGTTCCTTCACGAAGTCGAAACCTTTACCTTTACTATCTTCGGAGCTATGCCATTTTAAGAAGGCATCTAAATTTTTCCTTGTGAAATATTGACAACCATAAGCTTCGATAGGGGGGAGATTAGTTTCTATAACATAATTGGTTTCGTTTTGTCTATTAACATCAAAATTATGTTCTATTACGTTGAATAAAAAATGTGGAAAATACCCTTTAGCGGCGTCTGATATACCAAAAGTAGCGGGAAACTTTGCTAAAGCTACAGGGATGAAATTATAAGAATCCAGAAATAGCAAGTTAAACAATTTCATTTCTAAAATTCGAGTTCCATTAATTTTCAAAGACGGAACGAATTTTTCATCTCTATTAATGATTTCCCTAATTAGTAACTGATTATCATAATTACTGCCAAAATGTGACAGTATGATGACGTTCTTAACGGCATGCAATTGCATTAAGTAATCTAGAAATAGAGATATAGGATTTCCACCCGAGAAATGTTGTTTACGAGGTCCGAATTGCCCGCACATCATACAGTTAAAATTTAGGGATGTTTCATCTATACAAAACTCACACACGGTTATACTGACTAACAGGATAGCCTGGTGTTCATAGGCTCCTAACTTTTCCTGACATGCCTTCGTTTGTATACATTCTACGTCAAAGAAAATATACATAAGGTTTGGCTGATTAGGTCTAGGCTTTTTAACGGATGGCACTTTCAGAGGTTTGTCTGTGATAATTTGAATAAAACATAAGTGATTGCTCGGCTGATATTTCTTACAGACATGGCAATATATCTCATCACACGTATGCAACTCAGTTCTTCGGGAAAAATCAATAATTTTTAAACAGTCTTTACAGTGAAAAAGGCGCTCACATAGCGGCTTTTTACTGCTGGAAGATGCTAAGTGGCTTTGATAGCAGTCATCGCCTAAGAATTTTCGTAAACAAAATCTACAAGCTATCTTGAGGCCTTGGCAGATAGTGGGTCTCATGCATCTAAAACAAAAGTCGTTACATTTATGCGATTGTATTCGCCTATAGGGGATGAGGCATTTTTCGCAGAATCGATCGTGATTAAAAAGGGGCTTTAAATTTGTAATAACATTATAATGGTTATTTTCATTCAATAAAAAGAGGCGGGGCCTAGTATCATCAGGATCATTTTCGCCTAAAATCAAAACAGGGACGCTATTTTCGAATTTGTATACGAAAATCGAATATTGATTTAAATAAGACTTGAACCTTTCAAACGATTCGACACTCCCACACTCACTAACCCTTACGTCGGCCTTATAACATAAATCTAAAGCCTCATTTCTTTGTAGTGTGCCTTTTGGGTCTATTTTAGATATAGTTGCATATCGCGTTTTTAGCGTCTTGTCACCCGATGTATCGTCGGCGTAAGCTCTATGCGCTATAGCTACACAAAGGGATTTGGCTAAACACAGGTTATCAGAACTGACTATGCGTACAATACCACGTCTATCTTTGCAGAATAGATTGAAGGGTTTAATCCCTCGGGCTACAGAGCGCCCTTGGCCCTCAGGCAATCTTACAATGCTAAAAAACATTTTAACGGGACCAAGGAAAAATGATTCCATTTCGTCATTATAGAGCATAACACTAAGCTGGTCAAAAAGAATATTAGGGTCGACTTGATCTGCTCTTCTAAAAGATAATTCTAGTTCGGACCTACAAATATTTGCCGCACTCTTTAAAGTAATTTGAACGTAATCGGTGGGTAGGTACTTACTAAGGATGCATTTGGTTACGATACATACACTAGCTACGGGGTCTTCAGTAATTCTAAGAACTACCTCCCGACCATACATGTTAAAATGCTTGTAAAATTTCTCACTTTGTCCCATTATCTCGCAAGAGGGCACGTTGTCAATAGGTATGGGCTGGTCCGTTTCTCCTCCTCCCCATTGTACGTCGATATCATCGTCAGAAAGCGTCTCTTCAGATCCGTGCTCCCTCGGTAAGGTATCGTTCAATACTATCTCCTTTGCGGGTGGTCCTTGATCTTTTCCGTCTAAAAATGCGGCTATATCTCTATCATGTTGCGAGTTGTTGAAGTCGACGATTTGAGCTTCTTGTATACCAAGCTCAATTTCTTCTTGTCGTTTAGCCATGCGATCTACGTATTCTGTTCTTAAGGGACTCGGAATCAGATTCCTTAGGTTTTCCAATTCATCTATGGTATTACAGTCCTCTGGTACTCGAGCAACTGTTTTCATATACTCGAGTAAGTCGAGGCAAGCTTCAATAGCATTTAAGTCATCCTGTACTACGAGTTGTGGTGGAGTCTGCGGTCCGTACAACGGATCTATTCGCAGATAAGCGCATAGGTAGGAATAAAACTCATATATTAAACGTAACGGCCAGGGTCTATTTATAGTCAGTTCGTTCAACGTTCTACGAAGAGTTTCAGGATCCATGTTTAGCTTTCGGTGTTTGAAGATCGACTGTGTATTTTGATCATTTCCTCGGCCCCTTTTATACTAAATTTCTTAATAGACAAGCCCACATTCTTCAATCGTTTAACAATAGCCTGATTTATTGCTTAGCAGACACCAGATGTTTTCTCACAATGCATTTCTGACACAAGCCTGTTAATATTTTACCGATTTTATAATAAAATAAAACGCTGGATTTGCTTTTTTGTCAAATAAATTAACAGCAAAAGAGTGGCCTCTAAATAGAATTTTGTTATAAACACTGCAAATAAGGGACGATTTTATTGGGGTAATAAATAAAAAACATGGTGTGTAAAAAAGTTTCTAGTGATTCTCAATTGTGTAAATATCCTTTGGCATCTTCACGTCTGATAAATAATAATAACGTTCCGAATTTCTCTAACAGATCATAAAAACCATTGTACATTTTTCAAAAAAAATGCTACCTTAAGCTAACGAAATTTCTTAATAGACACGCCCACATTCCTCAATCATTTAACAATAGCATGATTTATTGCTTGATCTTATCAGTCACCAGATGTTTTCTAACTGTGCATTTTTGACACACAACTGTCAACAGTTTACCATTTTTATAACAAAAGAACGATGGATTTGCTTTATGTCAAATAAAATGTCAACAAAAGAGTGGGATATAAATAGATTTTTCTTACAAACACCGCAAATAAGGGACAATACTTGTAATAAATCAATTAAAAAACATGGTGTGTCTAGAGATTCTCAAATCTGATAATATCCTTTGTTATCTTCAAGTCTGTTAAATAACAACATTCCGAATTTCTCTAACAGGTCATAAAACCATTGTACATATTTCAAAATGTTACTTTCAACTCTACCTTAAGCTAACCTATGACCCTATAGTTTCCCACGGTCATGAATAACACTATGAATGTGGAGGAGAGAAGTCAGCCTACACAATTAAAAAAAGCATTAAATCCCCAAAATAAATTCCGTTCATAACAATGCAATAGCACGGGTCAACCACCTCCTAAAGACATTGCCTGAACGTGTTTACGGAATAGGTAATAAAATATTTCATTAACCAGCTAGCAACTAGACATTTAAATATAACGTATTTAATTCCTTAAGAGGCTAAATTTCTAAACTTTTTAAGAAGAGACAGTGGCCACTGAGCTAGTATTCGTTATGAAAAGGTTTATCAAAGGAATGAAATTCTCAAAACAAGTCGAATAGCAAACATTAGGCGTCTTTCGCATGGATTAGAACAAAAGACCTTTCCTTTCTCCACCGATGTGTATACAAAACTCGTATAACAAAAGGCGTAAATGTGTATAATAATTGAGGTTGATTGGGATGATTTCAGAGTACAAAGATAATTTTAGCTACTGGCTAGTGTAGTGATAGACTGTAGTACCTTTAAAAGGGACACAATTGATTGTGAAAGGTTTGTAAATAAAGAAAGCTAAACCCAGAGCAATTTGGTCCTATATGTACAAAGAATTCTAGTTATTAATTAACCCTGAAAAGGGGTTAAGACTTTGGAACACCAAATTTTAAAAATGTTAACGCATTCGTATCATGTGGACGTATAGTTTATCATTCTGTAATAAAAACAGCACAGAACAACGTTTCTTCTTCTAACGTTTATTTGTAAACCCTAATTGAATACACCTGTTAATCCCACTAAAAAGATTAAAGACTTTGTGAGAAACAAAAGGATTTGAGCATGATTTTTCTGCAAAATCAATCTTAATCTCATCAAAGTTCTGTATAGGCGTAAATATCTGACAAGAAATGTTTTACTCGACCCAACTTGTTAACAATGTTGAACCCCCAATTATTTAATATCGGCTTAAGAGACTTCGTCGAGCGGGAAAATCACAATATATTGTATGGTTTGCGATAAAAAGGTTAAAAAATGTACTGTTTTTTAACAAATGTTTTGATTAATCCTAGATTGATACAGCATTTACTTGAGATGTAAGCACTGAAAGTTTTTGATTTAGCTGACAGATTGAAGGTAAAATGGGGTATTTAGGATAGCTTTGTTACATTATTTGCTATGTTAAAGATGATAAAAGAGCGTTATTTCGGGCATCTTTAAAAAAAGAACGAAATTAGTCTCCTAGTCTATAGTTCTGGAAAAATGCTCATATATTTTCATGGTTTCGGTTAACGCACCAAAAAGGCCTTTTAAACTTGTCAGGATAATGACTGCGGGGCAAACCCCTTGAATTAAATGTTTCGTGGTAGGAAGAGTCATCAACTAACAAAACAATAAATCAAAAAATAAATTCCATTCATAACAATATAAATGGTTCGACCATGCCCCTAAAAGCCTTCACGTCTGAACGAGGTTACGTATAAATAAAAAACTGATGGGGATAAATCCTTTTGTTATGGATCAAGTTCGACCTCTTCCCCCTCCCCCCTTTAATGTCATAAAACCAGGTGGGTGGTCCAATTAAAGAAAGGACAATAAATTCCGATGTATCTAAAAAAAGCTATGAGCATCAGACAACAATCGAGGGAAGCACCACCCTAAAGTCTGAACATCTCAAGAATGAGCGACCCTAACCGCTAATACTAGTGTTATCATCTTAAATTTAATCAAAGCAGTCGTCAAATTTTGTAACTATTGGTGTAAAAACCCGTATTTTTCATGATATTCAAATTTACTAGTAAGGAACAATTTTAATGACGTAACTGAATGTTTAAACTTAACCATTTCGTAAGATTTCTCTGTTTTGTTAGTCCGTTTGTACGTTTCGGTTTGTAATATTCCCCCGTTTGTATACTCTCGTATTGTATCTAGACTCTTGTGCCATGGAGGGGGGTCGTACCCAAGCCCTGCAAGCTTCACGACCCTATCCCTCGAGCCTTCTTAAATAAATAAATAAATAAATTGCAACGATAAGAGTAAAGTTAGTTTTGAGGTATAGAAAATTAAATTCCTTAAGTCTGCAACACCATCGCGTTATGTATTGAAATTAATGATTCTGAAATTAATGAAAATATGCTTTTCATCGAATCATTTTGATAAATATATTGCGAAAATCATCGCAACGTTTAGTCATGTGAACTCTTTTTCAAATGACTCGTTTCGTCATTTTAAGGCAACTAAAGAAACAAAGTGAGTTGGATTAACTGAAGTCAGTACTTTTTCAAACTTTGTATGCACTTCTTTGGGGGATTTAGGAAACCCAAATAAGCATTTTTTATAGGAAAATGTTGCGAACAATTTTTCCTTCTATTGCTAGAGATCCACGATTCAAGCACTGACATTAGCTAAATGACACTCTGTGTTGTACTTTGAACTTTTCGCTGGTGCTATATTCTGCTTTAGTAAATAGGGAAGTATGTTTTTTCTAAAGGTGTTAGTTAAAATCTGTGTTTTTCCCTAGAACAGTGTAAATAACTGTGATATTCTAGTGTGAAACTATGTAGATGATTCGACATTGTAAACATATACTTTGGGTATTTTAATACTCGTGCTCGAATGGATGGACGTTTCCTAAGAAATACTTTGTTTAATTAACTTAGTCTCTGTATAGTTAAACATTGCTATACTATTTACTGCGAAGAGGGGGGGGGTTAAGAGGTATTAAATTTTTATTTAAATAGAAAAAAATTGGTGAAATTTTGCTAAATCAAAAGTGTTTATGGTGAAACATAGGGTAATTTTGATAAATTTTGCTAAAATTTATCGAAACGTTTTAATTAATTTGAAATGTTTTTCAAATGACTCGTTCCGTGTCAGTCAATTGTCACGTGCATGACTGATTTCGTGTCGGTGGTCTATTCAATTTACCATGTATTCCTATGGGTTTTTAAGAATTTTAAATGCTCAATTTCGTTGCGAAAAAATGTAACGTGGTTGATCAAAAACGTTTCGATTGTTTTTTACTTTTAACACGAAATGCGTTGTGAATGATGCTTCTTTCAATACCGTTTTTACGTTTTCCACAAATTTTTGATTTACGCTGCCGATAATTTTGATAAATATAGTACGTTTAGGTCAATGCTTCGGTCTAATGATATATTGCCTTTCTGTTGACGCAACGGAAACATCTCAAACTTGTTGAGACTCGTCCTAATAATGCCCTCGGGGCAAACACCTGTAATCAATTAAATGCTTGAAACCCCCTCGTAGGATGAATCACAAGCCCCTATTAATAAAGCAATAGATCACTCTAAATATAAATTCCATTGATTCAATACAAATGGTTCAACCCCCTCCCCCCCAAAGCCATTAAGACACGCCTGGACATGTTTACGTATAACTAAAAAACAGATGGAATGTCTTAACACGTTAATAGTGATTCATAAATCACTCTAAATATAAATTACATTGATAGCAATGCAAGGAATCTAGTGGCACTGCCCCCCCCCTCAAAGCCCTTTAGACACGTCTGAACGTGCTTGCGTATAAATAGAAACAGATGGGGATAAATTCTTTTGTTATGAACCATGTTCGACCCCCTCATCCCCGTTAATGTCATATAACACACACCTGGGTGGCCAAAAGGGGATTTTGTAAACTATAGAGAGTCATTTCAGTTCCGAACTCTGGAGAGAAAGGTTGTTGACAAGGTTAGTAGGAAATCATGTGTTACGGTATATGTAATTCTTTTTTGATTAAAATGTCGCTTAAAATGTGTGCTAATTAGAAAATATATGAAGCAGTCTAGCTATATTCGTGTATACTTTAGTTAGGATTAGCATTTTATGATGTTTTATAGTAATAATTGTTCATTTTAACTGATTACCAGCTACCAAGTTGTGTAAAAACTGCCGTAATTCCCCTTTTATGATATTAAAATGCGCTATGGTTTTAACCCTGTAACTCAATAACCAATACACAAAAGGAGTACACCTAGAACCGCGTCGTATTCGAACCTTCTTCAATAAACTATGTAAACCCTATCTCCATTAAAACTAGTTCTTTAGTATAACATAAGCATACATGGAGAGACCTCAAAATCATACAAATAATAACAACAAGGGAAGGGTAGGTGTAGAAAGGGCCTACTGAACCTATATAAATCACACCATAAATGTATACAATATCATAAAGATATATCAAATAATAACAATACAAAACATGAGTACACCTAGAACCTAGTCGTAGCTTAATGGGTACCTTTTGCAGTGTAAACCTTATCTCAATTAAATCTAGTTCTTGTAATATACTACTAACATAAGCATCCATGGAGATACCTTAAAATCATACAGAGAATAACATTACGGGAAAGGTGGGTGTAGAAAGGGCCTACAGAACCTATAGAATTACCAATAAATCATCCCCTAAATGTACACAATATCCTAAAATACCACTAGAGTTAAGTGACACTGAATACCTTCAACACCAATAAATTACGTGACGTCATACCGATACACCAAAAATCCTCTATAAATTCAAATTTCCCGCCAACAAAATCACGTGATACGTGACGTCATCAACCCCCCCCCCTTAACAATATTTTCCCCCTTCAGGTCCTGTACCATCCAGAGGAAAGAGATAGATAGAAAAGGGGGGGCAACAAATGGGGCTACGTAAAGGAGGCCTATTGACCGAATTAATTCGTTCAACTGGCCTCTACTCTCTCTTTTAACAATGAAGCTAGTGAACAGGTTGTGAGCAAATTCTATGAATTGATTCAAATAGAAAACACTGCTGAGCCAGGAAAAGCAACGGCTAAAGATATTTTTCAGTCAGTAGTAAAGGTATTTCAATCTCAAAACATCAGTTTTGAAAACGTAATAGGCTTTGGTTCGAACGGCTGTAACACCATGATGGGGCTTACAATTCTGTGTCAAGTCGTTTCAAAGAACAATGCCCTGGCATAGATGTTATGAAATGCATTTGCCATTCCCTGGCGTTGTGTGCTAGCGAGTCCTGCAAACACCTTCCTCGACGATGCGAGGACCTAGCCAGGAACATATATAACTTTATAAAGAACAGTCACAAGTGCTCAAACAATTTCAAGACATTTTGGATATTCCCATCCACAAAATTCTGCACCCTTCTCAAACGAGGTGGCTTTCTCTTGTGGCAGTTATTAACAGAAATTTGGAGCAGTGGGATGCATTGAAAGTTTTTTTTCAAATATTTGGAATAGGGAGAAATTGTAAGCTGCTGAAGAAATTTGTAAATCTCTTCATGATCAAGGTCTTTTATTTATTTCTGCAATGGGTTCTCCCAAAATTCACTGGCTTGAACGAATATTTTCAATCTTCAAAAGTTGTAATTGCCACAGTTCATGAGAAAGTTTTACTAACATTCAAGGACCTCCTAATGTGTTTCATGGATCGACAATACATTAACAGCACAACATATTTAAATAAAATAGACGTTAATAATGAGGCAAAGTACCTCTCGCTGAATCAAATTTATCTTGGAGCTAAGGTTCTAGATGCATTGAGTGACACCAAAACTGAGGTGTCTTAAAGAATTTCAAGCCTTGCAGAGTGACTTTCTCAGAAGGTGTAGGGAATTTCTGAAAACCGGATGCATTCAAATAAAACAGAGATTTGACTTCAATGATCCCGTTCTCTCTAGAATATCAATTTTATCTCCCTTGTCAGTAATTGAAGGCAAGGTTCCTTCAGTAATCTTACTAGCAAGAGAACTACCAAGAATTATCCACAAAGACCGAATGCAGGATTTGGATAATCAGTTTAGATAACTCAGTATTTATAACTTACCCGAAGAAATTAAGAATATCAAGTAGATTGATCTTTTTTGGAACAAAATAATGAAACTTGAAGATGAAAATGGAAAAAAAAGAGTTTGAAATAGTTCGAAAGTTTGCACTCTCCGTACTTTCATTAACCTACTCGAATGCTGATTGCGAGCGTATCTTCCGCAAGGTCAACTTAACTAAAACTAAAAGCCGAAATAAACTTATAACAGAAACTGTTAATGGAACCCTATTAACCAGCGAATGAGTATCAGATGCTGGAGGTTGTGTAAAATTTGAGCCAAATGATGATATGTATAAAAAATTTACAAGTGAAATGTACAAATTAAATAATCTAAGTCATGAGTCAAGAAGACAATGTCGAAGTGATCATAAGTGAGATGTGATATTTTAAAAACTTACATTTTTCTGTGTTAAAACTTTAAAGTACAAAAAAAGCTAGAAAATGATAAAAATCTACTTATAAACTTCTTAAGTTTTTATTTATTCTATGAGAGCGGTAGCTCTCTTAGATAAGACTTCATACTGCTCTTAATGTATAAGGAGGGTTTTTTGTTTGGATGTAGTTATTTTTGTATTGTACTAATTGGTTAAAAAAAAATCCACTGAACTACAATTCGGACCCTTAATATGTGGTTAAAATTTCAAAGAGATCCATTAATTAGTTTATTTTATAAAAAATAAAGTTGCTAAGGGTGGTTTTCATTTCCATAAAATTAATCACAGATTTTGACGAAAAACTGGAAATTTCCCATAGAAATAACGTGGGAAATTTTCCAAAGTTACAAATTTTGTCCATACCCTTACAAAAATAACTATACGTTAGATAGATTTGAAAACGGTCTTAAATGAAAGCCCCATATCCATAGTTGGCGCCTATTTTTTTTCATCAAGAAAAATTAAGTTTAAGTACTGTTTTTCATAGTTTTAATTACATGCTCCGACTTACGTGGTTTACCCTGAAACTATGGAACCTGCGACATTTTAGCATGAGTAATGTAGTGTATGAAGCGAGTTTGGTCGTTTTACCGCGGTTATAGTCAAATTCTTGGAACAAATAGCTAGCTTAATGGACATTTTATCTTTTCTCTGTTTAGGTTAAAGCTATTTAAACTTGATTACCTTGTGGGTGCTTGTAGGTACTTGTGGGTGCTTGTAGGTACTTGTGGGTACTTGTGGGTGCATGTAGGTACTTTTGGGTGCTTGTGGGTGCTTGTCGGTACTTGTTGGTGCTTATGGGTACTTGTGGGTACTTGTAGGTGCTTGTGGGTACTTGTGGGTGCTTGTAGGTACTTGTTGGTTCTTGTGGGTACTTGTAGGTACTTGTGGGTTCTTGTGGGTACTTGTAGGTACTTGTGGGTTCTTGTGGGTACTTGTAGGTACTTGTGGGTGCTTGTGGGTGTTTGTAGGTACTTGTGGGTGCTTGTGGGTGTTTGCAGGTACTTGTGGGTGCTTGTAGGTACTTGTGGGTGCTTGTAGGTACTTGTGGGTGCTTGTAGGTACTTGTGGGTGCTTGTAGGTACTTGTGGGTGCTTGTAGGTACTTGTGGGTGCATTTAGGTACTTGTGGGTACTTGTGAGTGCTTGTAGGTACTTGTGAGTGCTTGTAGGTACTTGTGAGTGCTTGTAGGTACTTGTGAGTGCTTGTAGGAACTTATGAGTGCTTGTAGGTACTTGTGAGTGCTTGTGGGTACTTGTGAGTGCTTGTGGGTACTTGTGAGTGCTTGTGGGTGCTTGTAGGTACTTGTGGGTGCTTGTGGGTGCTTGTAGGTACTTGTGGGTGCTTGTAGGTACTTGTGGGTACTTGTGAGTGCTTGTGGGTACTTGTGGGTGCTTGTAGGTACTTGTGGGTGCTTGTAGGTACTTGTGAGTGCTTGTAGGTACTTGTGGGTGCATGTAGGTACTTGTGGGTTCATGTAGGTACTTGTGGGTACTTGTGAGTGCTTGTAGGTACTTGAAGGTACTTGTGGGTACTTGTGAGTGCTTGTAGGTACTTGTAGGTACTTGTGGGTACTTGTGAGTGCTTGTAGGTACTTGTGGGTGCTTGTAGGTGCTTGTGGCTGTTTGTAGGTGCTTGAGGGTGTTTGTAGGTGCTTGTGGGTTTTTGTAGGTGCTTGTGGGTGTTTGTAGGTACTTGTGAGTGCTTGTAGGTACTCGTAGGTACTTGTGGGTGCTTGTAGGTACTTGTAGGTACTCGTAGGTACTTGTGGGTGCTTGTAGGTACTTGTGGGTTCTTGCCCCGAGTACTTGTGGGTGCTTGCTCCGGGTACTTGTGGGTGCTTGCTCCGGGTACTTGTGGGTGCTTGTCCCGGGTACTTGTGGGTGCTTGCCCCGGGTACTTGTGGGTGCTTGCCCCGGGTACTTGTGGGTGCTTGCCCCGAGTACTTGTGGGTGCTTGCCCCGAGTACTTGTGGGTGCTTGCCCCGAGTACTTGTGGGTGCTTGCTCCGGGTACTTGTGGGTGCTTGCCCCGGGTACTTGTGGGGGCTTACCCCGGGTACTTGTGGGTGCTTGCCCCGAGTACTTGTAGGTACTTGTGGGTGCTTGTAGGTACTTGTGGGTGCTTGTAGGTACTTCTGGGTACTTGTGGATGCTTGTAGGTACTTCTGAGTGCTTGTGGGTGCTTGTGGGTACTTGTGGGTGCTTGTAGGTACTTGTGGGTGCTTGTAGGTACTTGTGGGTGCTTGTAGGTACTTGTGGGTGCTTGTAGGTACTTGTAGGTACTTGTGGGTGCTTGTAGGTACTTGTGGGTGCTTGTAGGTACTTGTGGGTGGTTGTAGGTACTTGTGGGTGGTTGTAGGTACTTGTGGGTACTAGTAGGTGCTTGTGGGTACTTGTGGGTGCTTGTGGGTACTTGTGGGTGCTTGTGGGTACTTTTGGGTAGATGCTTTGCCCGGGTGCTTGTAGGTGCTTGTGGGTAGGTGGAATTTTTAGGGGGGCGCCTCGCGTTTCAATAAATGATTGTAAAAAATGTATTATTCTAATTACAATAAGAATACAAACTTTTAATGATTTACGTTTTATTTTCGAAGTATCATTATAAATAAATGTCTGATTGAGCTAAAGTTATGGTCCCCTTTATATATGTTTCTGCTTAGTGCAGATTTTGAAAATGTAAAACAGTTTCTTAACATTCTTATAGTTTGTCAAACGAAAGAAGAGCCCTGAGAAATTTGTCCAAATTGGTGTCGCCACCATCGATCCCATAGTACTTTATCAACTTGTTTTGTTTTGTCAATTGTCGTCTGTAATATAGTCTGCTATTATGTCATTAAAATATATTGCAATGCTAGTTCAACAAAGATAAAACTGGTGTCTTGTCGTTAATTTTGTTTTATTTTCTTTAATACTGGATTATCGTAAAAAACCATGAAACATAAACATATTAAATATATATTGCAAAATGTATTGGTTCTATTGCGATTAAGCCTATCTGTTTATAGCAGACTATATTACAGACGACTATTGACAAAACAAAACAAGTTGATAAAGTACTATGGGGTCGATGGTGGCGACACCAATTTACACAAATTTCTCAGGGCTCTTCTTTCGTTTGACAGACTATAATTAAAATGAAGACTGAAGGAACAGATATTAATCAAAAATGTCTTGATTAGAATCAAGACCTAAAAAGTATCGATAAGACTGAGGTTATCACTTGTCTGAATGATCAGATATTAATTTTTCTTTTTAATTGAAACTTAAATGCATGCTTAAGAAAAAACAACGTTCCATTACCGTTTTCCGTTGAAATAAATTATTTTACTGGTAATCAATTTCAAAAATTTACTTATCTCGGCTTTTCGACCACAATTCCATTCCCCGAAAACATTTTATCATTACATTAATTACTTTTGGGAGATAACGTGTCAAAATAGCCTATAAAAGAAGAAAAAACTGTAATAGCGGTCTGTATAGCCATGATAACAACCTTTTAAAAGTTGCAAGCACTATATAACCCTTTCGAGACTAACTGGACCTGAGCAAACTATAGCTTAACCTGCTACTAGTACGACCAGAGAGAATTGATGTAATCTGGAGTTGAAATTTCATCATGTGCGACCTGCGGCCCTGAAACTCTCCTATAGTCCCAATGTGTGTAGAACATAATGTTTTCGCTGTTATCTGCCAAAATCAATCTTTCTAGATAGTGCCGCCTGCTCACTTGAATTTTTCATGATATAATAAGGTTTGAATGAACAAAATTCTAGATTACTATTTTCACTACTATGTCCCTCTGCTAACTTGAAGCAAACTTTCCTCTCTTTCTGCTGCTCATTACCGGTGCCATTCCCTTGACTTTCTGTTCGTTATAACTACTATCATGAATTTATTTATTTCAAACCAAAATATAAAAAAAATGGATTCTTTTTCCTTTTGTGCTACTTAGAATTTTCAAATGTATATAATGTTGTGCCGTGCCATATCAAATAGTCTCTAACCATTGTTAGAAACTAGAGAGAGAAATTGGGCAGTAACACTGATCATGCCCTGAACTATGAGAAAGAACAATACGACGGTTGACTAAAGTACACTTGATATTACATCATTTAGCAAAACCGCGAGTAAAAATCTTACTGTCCCTACTCAATTTGGCGCCATTGGTTTTAGAATAATTAAAATGTTCCACTGCGAAGCGTGCCGGTCACAAATGGGGATGTAACGTCTTTAGGAACCTTTTAAAACGCAAAACCATACACGTACTCTCCCAAAAGTAATTAATGTAATGATAAAATGTTTTCGGGGAATGGAATTGTGGTCGAAAAGCCGAGATAAGTAAATTTTTGAAATTGATTACCAGTAAAATAATTTATTTCAACGGAAAACGGTAATGGAACGTTGTTTTTTCTTAAGCATGCATTTAAGTTTCAATTAAAAAGAAAAATTAATATCTGATCATTCAGACAAGTGATAACCTCAGTCTTATCGATACTTTTTAGGTCTTGATTCTAATCAAGACATTTTTGATTAATTTATTATGGGTGTCATTAAAACTCTTAAAAAGAGATAAAAAAATTGGGAAGTTGAAATTTCGCGCCAAAATGACAAAATCCTACCGGGTAAACTGCGTACTATAGTTTTCTCTTGGAATCGATAATTTTAGGCCTACGAAACGATAGTTTCGATATTTTGATCTGGCAACGCTGTTTGACACCTTAGGTTTTCTAGCTTTTAAGGTTAATTCGGATTTTAATAGTAATTTTAAGACCTTAGGTTTTATAGCTTTTAAGGTTTATTCGGAATTTTATAGTTTTAAACTTTACCTATATTTTTAGTCTGTTAATTCTATCCCCTTTTAACTTAATGATTTTACTATTTTATTTTGCTTTTAAGAATAGTATAAGGGTTTATTCAATGAGTTTATTATCATGTTAGCTAGGCGCGCTGCCTTGCCCGCCTGTTTGCCGTGAGTGGCATCGTGTAAGCCAAGCAAGAGGGTACCTGGGGGCCGAGTCTGAGGGTGTCCCGTGGGGGATCTCTCGCCAACATTCCTCTTTGGCCCTTGAATATGAGGATCAACTGGCTTGCTCTTTTTAAGGGCTTAGGTCAATCGGGTGTCCTCCCTTGGTAGGTCGCGCCCGAGTATATGGGGGATATAGCCCTGGCCTTAGGTTTAAGGCCCCCTTGTTGGACTCGGTGGTGAGTAGGGAGTATCCCTTACGAAATTTAATTACTCTATTTATCGATACCATTCAAAACCCACCCAAACCAGATGGGTCAAATTCTGGCAAACCTAATGATAACTCTAGTAGTGGGGTTGGCGACTATACAGCAGACTCTTCGTTTGATAGTTCGGGTTTCTTTTCCCTAAGTTCAACGAAGAAGTGGAAACTAGACATTAGCGATGAGGGTAGACAGCTATCTTCAGCGGGTAGGAAGCTCAATAATTTAGCCTCTGATTCTAGGAGCTGTTTACATCGTATCATAACAAATTCCGAAAAAAGGATCGAGCCAAAAAACTTTCAAGCCGAAATAAATGAATCATCCTCCAGTTGCCAAGGAAATGAAACTGTGAGTGCTAGCTGAAATTATTAGATTATGTAATCTTCCAATTATGCTACAACAATACCGGATATTACTGTATAGCTTATTCTTCAAACGGAGGATTGTTCAAATCTTGAACCTAACGATACTAACGAAAGTTTGCCGAGCACCAGTTTCAAATTAACAGGATATGAGGGAAAAATAAGTGACACAAGAACTAATTCAAAACAAACCCCTTACAAAAAATATCGTAAGAAACCTTGAAAAAATCTTTGGAGCTTGAAGGGGTCTTTGGGAGATCGAACTTTGGTAAAATATTTCTTAAGAGTGCTGTAGAAAATTTAATAGAGACTTTGAGAGGGAAAGTTTGGTATTTTCAGGGAAAATATTTCTTAACAGCGAGTTGGAAAATTCAATGGAAATTTTGGGAGGGTGAGTTTTGGTATTTAGAGGGAAAGAATTTCTTAAGAGCGCTTTAGAAAATTAGAGGGAGACTTTGGGAGGGAAATCAGTGTTATTTAGAGGGAAAATATTTCTTGAGAGTGCTTTGGAAAATTAGAGGGAGACTTTGGGAGGGAAATCAGTGTTATTTAGAGGGAAAATATTTCTTGAGAGTGCTTTGGAAAATTCAAAGGAATCTTTGGAAGGGTGAGTTTTGGTATTTAGAGGGAAATAATTTCTTTAGAGCGCTTTAGAAAATTCAAAGGAAACTTTGGGAGGGACACTTTTGGTATTTTCAGGGAAAATATTTCTTTACAGCGAGTTGGAAAATTCAATGGAATCTTTGGGAGGGTGAGTTTTGTTATTTAGAGGGAAAGACTTTCTTAAGAGCGCTTTAGAAAATTAGAGGGAGACTTTGGGAGCGAAATCTGTGGTATTTAGAGGGACTATATTTTTAAAGAGCGCTTTGGAAAATTCAAAGGAAACTTTGGGAGGAAAACTTTTGGTATTTAGGTCTCTAAACGAAAATTTAAGGAAATGTTTGTGGCAAATAAGTATTTAGGTCTTTAAACGAAAATTTAAGGAAATGTTTGTGGCAAATAAATTTTTATACTGGTATATTGGAAATCTGTCTCAAGAATCCCAAAGAAAATAATTTAATATTTATTGATTTAAACTATTAATAAAGTCTTAAAAAAACCATGAATATGATAAATTTACAATATTATTCCAACTACTACATTTCAGATAAGAAGTGCGATTGCTCCAACATGTATGTCTTTAAATAAATATAATGAACTAGCTGCTAGAAAATTAATTTGTAAATTGGCCAATTAAAAACATTTTTAAAAAATTAAGTACCACCGAAAACTACGTTTAGTTTAATAAGGTATTCTTTTGATTCTTTGCAAATTCTCAAACATTTGTTTAATTTTTCATTTTCAAGAGAAAAGTTTTTTCTTTTCTGTCACCTCAAATGGATGAAGTATTTTTGGTAGACCGTTTTCTACTATTTTGAAATCGCTAAACTGAACACTTTTTAGGTTTTGGGCAGAGATGTAAACTTTTCCGTTCGAAGTGGAATAAATTTGACTTATCTTGAGACATTTTATATCCTCCTTTTCGGTGGAAAAATAACAGTTTTCTGTTTTCGTACTTTTAGATTTTGCACTGAAAACCAATCCATTTATGGTAACTTTTTTGTGTAAAAGTGTATAAGAAGGCTCAATATCGTATTCCTTTAATAACGCACTTTCATCAGCCGACTGATTTGCAGGCAATGCTTTCCCCAAAACAATAGTTTTTTCAGATTCAATTTTTTGTGATGAGAATTGGGAATAATTATTAAATAATAAACCGAAAAATTTTGCAAGCAAGGGATTTTG
Organism: Phalangium opilio; assembly: GCF_054372755.1. NCBI lineage: Eukaryota > Metazoa > Arthropoda > Arachnida > Opiliones > Phalangiidae > Phalangium > Phalangium opilio. The sequence continues at coordinate 1,426,679 of NW_028324191.1, forward strand.
TTTAAAAACTTCATTTCTTGAGACTAGAGTAGGTAGGAATTGCAAAAACAAAAATTTCTGAGAGATCTGAGTTTGGACATACTGTGTACCGTGGAAAAGTTTTTGCAACCGCCCATTATTTGATTCAAATGGGAATGCAGAAAATGACCAAAGTGGGCCCCATTTAGCTACACAATCAACTAAATGATTAACTTGATGGATGTTGAAAAGCATGTTTTCAATGCCATAAAGATTTTCATACCCAACGAGAAATTCCGAGAGAGTTTTTCTCGCTTGAAAGAGCAAATTAACAGGCACTGATCTTGCTAATAATAGGTGAAATACCATAACTAACTTCATCCAGTTACCGTAAAATTGACTGGGAAAAAGTCCTTTCAAAACTGATGGAGAATAAAACAAGGCCCATGCTCTCCATTCTGACGCTTTCCAATAAGCTCGCTCTTCCAATGACCTTGGCTTTCTCGAAAATTCTTTTGGTACTTTAACTTTAAGGAGTCTTGTGTCCACTTCTGCGATGTTTCTGCCTAGGTAATATGGTTTTCTGTGTGACTTAGAGTCCAGCCACAAATTTGTGGTTGTTCTGATAACACCCAAACATAAACAGTGCATATAATCTACGACCATGTCTTCTATTAAGTCAAATTGATTAAGTTTTAATAGAACTGATGGCCCTTTGACACCATTGATAATTTCCGCGTTGTTCACTGCATTTGTGCCATCCTCAAGATATGACAGCTTTGTTCACGCCTCTATATTTTCAAAATTTTTATAAGGATAAACCCTTATTTTGCCCTTCCCCTTCTCCACCATTACTCCAGGGTGATAACACCATGGGCAACCAAACATTCCACTGAATTGCGTCATATTTTGTATTGAGCACCGAGCTATGGTGTCAACAGTGCATGGCCCTGGAAATTCTCGAGACTTTATTTTTTTCTGATTTTTGTTTGTCCAAATAATGAAAGCGCATTTATAATTTCAACAAAAGGTTTCAAAAAACAGTTCATATTAGGCTTTTTTGTCCAAACCAAAGGCCAGCACAAAGAGTATTTCTTTGTCTAGCTCCTATTGGTAACTCATTAATAGTAAACTGTAGGGGCCATATGTCAAATTTTGATGATTCAAAAATGGGAACGCCGTCTGTGTTCCATGTTATTGACACGTCATGGTCATTAATTTTACTTCTACAACATTTTGAAGATTTCGTAATATCACAAATATTAAAGTAGTCAGATTTTTCGTTTAACTCGAGACTGATGAGTTCTAATAAGTTTTTGATTTGAGATTCCACGTCAAATACTAAAAAATAACTTCCACCATTTAGCAAATGGTCCACATTAAAATCAGAATTGCAAATATTGCAGCATAGTTCAGTTTGACCTTCTATCTCTGGCCCCAAAATAATTAGATTTACACGCGTCATTTGGGCAGTAAAAATATGGCTTAACCAAAGCTTTTGGGCTTTGAAAGTATTTACGGAAAAGATACTTTGTTATAGGGAAAGATGTGGAAACATTTTGCGGTAAATGCCATCTAATTAATTGCAGCAAACTAGAAGTAGCTTCTTCCGATGCGTGATGCCTTAAGATATGGGCCGATATAAGGAGCATACTCTCCTTTTTTGTCAGATGAGCCTTCATAAATTGGTTCATCCTATGGATCAGAAATTAAAGTTGGAAATTTAGTTATACGCACCCCATGTTATCTCTCCATAGAGCTTAATATAGTCAAAGGTGGAGGACTGCCATTACTCTATATACCAAAAAATATTTTACCATGTCATTTTTGGGCGATTTTCATTCGATATATTGCACTCATAATTTTCATCAAGCGAACTTGAAGTGCTTCTAACTTCTAAGTCTGAGCCATCAAGGCCTCTTAAAATAATACTGAGAATTAATCTCAATAGAAATGTTACAAAACTGGATTAGCCATGCCAATTTAAATTCCCTAACATCTTAGTTAATTTCGAGAGATATTTTATGGCCATTATTATATTAATAAAAGGGGGATGGAAATATTTTTGATCTGATAAGTTAAAAAACCTTAAGAATATTTGATAGTTTTATTGATTCACGTATTTTTAAGACTATTTGATTTGATTTTTGATTGATAGTTGATTAATAACGAGCTTCGGATAGTTGATAGTTTATAGTTACAGTTTTAAGAGATATAGTTAATAGCTGATCGAAGCGGTAAACTGACTAAACACACCGAAAGCATTGGACCCCCTTTAAAATAGAGCTTTTTGGAAACTTGAACTAATTTCTTCTCTTATACTTCAACCCTCCCCTTTACGTTGCTTTTACAAGCGGAGCCCTCCCCTTCTTAACACTGCACGTGAGTGAGGCATGAAGGGATGGTTTCCCACAATAGACAAACTTCCAAAGGAATAAACGGCTGCTAATTGAAACTTCCCGCACTTCCACGGTGCAGCCTGCAGTGCAGGTTCCCACCGGCTAAGCCCTATTTTCCTCAAATATATTATCTATGTTTCCATGGAAAACTATTAAATTCTTCACTCTCGGTTAAGGGGTAGCAGACCAGAAGGGGGGGGTAGCGTCACTGGTGTAAATAACGTCGCTTGCTGGCTAGCACTGTCATGAAAATTATTTGATAGTTAATTTGAATTACTCAGCTGAAGTTTGATAGTATACTTGGTAGTATTTATGAAATATAAATATTTTGAAACTTATTGATAGTATAGTCAAGGTTTTTAAATTGAGATATTTGAAAAAGCTAGTGATAATACTCAAGAAGGTGAATGAAACTTATTATTTGATACTTTACCTACAGTTGTAAGAAAAAAAATTGATATTGATACTTATTTCAATAAAATGATATGAGAGTAAAAAAATTTATAGGTATGATATCAAAACGATAAATATTTATACAAATAAAAGTGCTCATCACTGTTTTATAGCCTTATCATTTAATATATCCGGTAAATATAGAATTGTTTTTCATGACTTATATAATTAATTTCTTACGTATCAGGTATTGTTTCTACAGTGACATCCAAGTCCTCAATAAAATCATTCTGTTCAATTTGATAGTTGCTGTTTTCTTCATTCGACCTTGGAACATCCAATTCCGAATCGGAGTTTGAACTTGTAGCAACTTCTTTTGAAATTCTCGGTTTTTACCTCTCCGAGTGACGTATGTCACGGAGAGGTTCTGTAACGATTTGTGTGTCTGTTTGTGTGTTTGTGTGTGTATGTGCCTGTCTGTCTGTCTGTTGTTATTGACTTACCCCCCAGGGGACCGCGTTCGCAGTTTGAAAATCGGAGCAAACGTATTATCAATTTCCGGAAATTTCGAAAATTTATTACACTTCAAGCTATTACTCCATTGCCTGTCTAACACCACCAGCCTCTGGTCTTTGTCCATCCCACATGGACACCAGTCTGTACACGCTGGCTTCTAAGCACCACCATCTTCTGGTCATTGTCCATCCCACATGGACACCAGTCTGTACACACTGGCTTCTACTCCATCAGCATTAAGGTTAAAACGTACGCGGCGATCGGCTAGGGTTACGAGAAACGTCAAGCCTCCCAATGGCGGGGCTTCCACCAAAGGTTCACGCAATTGCGCTGTTCTTGCCTATAGCAGCGATTCGAGACCTTTATATACTACCTATTTGAGTAAGGCGAAGCAACCGGCGTACCAAACGCCAATATTTGTCAAGTCTCTCAAGAATGTTTAATTATTCTTTATTAAGGCGAACAACTAACGAAGAAAATATTTAATATTAATTTTATTTATTTTAATATTTAAGATAATCTTGTTTCTCAACTCAAAATTAATACGGAAAGCAGTCTATGTTTTTGGCTGTGTATGTTCCGTCCATTGTTACAATGGTGCGCCGCGTTAGCAGTTCACTTTGTGTTGATGCGTAAAGAAATCCTACAGAACCTTAATATTCCCTTTTTCCATAAAATAAACTAGATATGTGGAAATATTTTTCGTAAATACGATGCCTTTAGTAGTTTTGTAGCTTTAAAGGTTCGTTTCATTTTGATATTCCAAGAATATTTTTAATATTATTATTTGAAATGGCTGTTTATACAGTACTTTAACTATACTACATCTGTATATAGAATAATGCTTGCCTTAGTTGTTACAAGAAGAACGCTAAGGCTTACGGTTAAATAAAGTATTAACCGTAATAAGCCTAGTGAACAAAAGAGTGTATAAATGAGGCCCAAGGTGTAGTAAACTATGGGTTTTGATTTTCGTGTCTCTATTAAAGACACATTAACGGTTCAGAGTGAGCCGAAAGTTAAATACACGTTTAAATAATCAGGTTTAGATAGTATAATAGAAGAAAAGATCATGGTGGCAATTAGATTAGTGACAGAGCTAATGGTAAACGAGTAGTAGGTACGGAGTGTTCATTCTTTTTATGATGCGCAACACTTTCAGTGCGTCTAGCCCAAAATCAGCTTAGGTGTTATTTAACGTTAACACTCATGTTGGCAAACTAAGAATGTTGTTGAGGTGAGACGTGACGATAGTGTTAACACTGCAAACCAGTTGTGAATGTAGCTATGAGTATATAGGGTAAAGAGTTGAAGCGTTGACAATTGGACCTTTACAAACACATAAAGGTTATTTCTCTGAAAAATTTATACACTTCATTTCCTGTTCTTTTCCCCATTGACTGATTTCCACGTGTCTAAGATTTATCCTTATTGGATGTAAAATGTCGTCTGCTTTACTTCTCTACGCTTGCAATGCTGCTTTAATAATTCGTAAATTTTTACTTAAAAAAAAAAGAGAAATAATTCCATATCTAGGTAAATAGGTTTGAAGTAGTAGACCTCTTGACTCCGAGAGGTAATATTTTGGTTTTTCCAACTTTTTGTTACCTCTCCGAGTGAATTATGTCACGGAGAGGTCCTAATTTCGAGGTGTGTGTCTGTTGTTACACCCCAGGGGACCGCGTTCTCAGTTTGCAAATCGGATCAAATGTGTTCTCAATTTCCGAACCGCATATACAGTTCCCGGAAATTTGTAAAATTGTATTAATCATACACTGGCTATTACTCCATTGTCTGTCTAACACTAGTACACTACTAACTTTATGCTTTTGTCCATCCCACATGGACACCAGTCTTTACTTACTGGCTTCTAAACACCACCATCATCCGGTCTTTTGTCCATTCCACATGGACACCAGTCTGTACGTACTGGCTTCTATCTCCATAGTCATCGTTAAGGTTAAGACAGACGCGGCGAGAAACGTCTAGCCTCCCACTGGTGGGCTCCCACCAAAAGTGCACGCAATTGCACTGTTCTTATCCAAACCTGAGATTTGAAACATTTATATACTACCGAATTGAGTAGGGCGAAACAGTAGGCGTATCCTTCATTTCAAACGTCAATATTAGTCAAGTCTATCAAGAATGTCTAATAATTCTTAATTAAAATGATGTAACGCTCAATAAAGTGAATAACTAACGAAGAAAATATATAATAATAATTATATAATGTTTTAGAATTTAAGATAATCTGGTTTCTCAACTCAAAATTAATACAGAAAGAGTTAAAGAGCTGTATATGTGTTTGTCTGTGTGTCTGTCCGTTGCTATACTAGCGCACCGCATTAGTAGTTCGCTTGCGTAAAGAAATCTTACAAAACCTCAATATTTTCTTTTTTTCGTAATATATAGTGATTATTTGGAAATATTTCCGTAATTGCGATGCCTTTAGTAGTTTTGTAGCTTTAAAGCTCTGTTTCATTTTGATATTTCAAGGATATTCTTAAATATCATTATTTGAAATGGCTGTTTATATATTACTCAAGCTTTACTACATCTGTATATAGAATAATTCTTGCTTTAGATAATACAAAAAGAACGCGAAGGCTTATACTTAGTCGATTAACTCCATTCTAGCTTCCAAGAGGCTGGATTACAGGAGTACGCCACGATTCCCAGGCCTAGAGAATCAAAGAGTAGACAAGTGAGGCCCGAGGTGAATTAAAATATGGGTTTTGTTATTAGTCTCTGTAATGAAGAGACATTAACGGTTCAGAGTGAGACGAAAGTCAAATATACATTTAAATAATCGGGTTTAGATTTCAAACTAAAATAAAGCATTATGGTGGCCATCGGATTATTGAAAGGTCCGGTCGTAATCAGTTTCTAGCTACTATGAATATAGTTGGGGTGAAACGAGAGGATGGTGTTTACATGGCAATCGAGATGTTAATGAAGCTTTCATCATAAAGGGTATAAATATCATCCATGATGGGAATAATAACGGTTAAAATATCATCGATTATGGGAATAATAACGGTTAAAATATCATCGATTATGGGAATAATAACGGTTTAAAAAACATCCATAATGGGAATAATAACGGTTTAAAAAACATCCATGATGGGAATAATAAAGGTTTAAAAAATTACCACGATGCTAATAATAACGGTTAAAATATCATCCATGATAGGCATAATAACGGTTAAAAGAACATCCATGATGGGAATAATAACGGGTTAAATAACATCCATGGTGGGAATAATAACGGGTTAAGAAACATCCATGATGGGAATAATAACGGGTTAAGCAACATCCATGATGGGAATAATGATGGTTTAAATAACATAAATGATGGGAATAATGATGGTTTAAATAGCATCCATGATGGGTACCGATCCATTACATATTTCCATAATGGTTTAAAAAACATCCATGATGGGTACCGATCCATTACATATTTCCATAATGGTTTAAATAACATCCATGATGGGAATGATATTGGTGCTGTACCGATCCATTACATATCCCCATAAGGGTTCAAAACCAAACCGGACAGGGTTTGGTTTTCTGACAAAAGTGATATATCCATTAATGGAATTGAAGTAAACCGTTATTTTTTACAGTGTATACAGAGAAACTAAAACACTAGGGTGATGACGCCATTGGGGTCTTCTCTCTCTCGCCTAGAAGCACCGCTATAGGCAGAGCGAGTTGACTAGCCTCCTGCCTCTAGTGAATTTTGGCACCGTCTGGCGGTGACCCTTGGTGCGAGGGAGAATACCCCAATGGTGGCCTCGCCCCTGTGTGCTTTCCGAAATGGTCTTTAAGCGTGCTAAAATGATTACGCGTAATACGTAACCGGTGTGCAAGTTGCGCCAACAATGTAGAAAGGGGTGGTGACGTTTCAAATGAAGACTGAGTTATGACCAAGAAATTCTAAAGCACGGAGAGGGAAATTGCAGAGCAATCTTTTCTTCATAGAGGCGACAATAGAAATGTAGCATTTCGATTAAATATTTACATTTTCCTTTCGAATTATGTCAAAGTTCGCTTGCTCTTTTTAAAAAGAATATTTCAAATATTCCATTTTGTATCCTCAAGACGTTCTCCCTTCAAAATAATTAATTTCATGATAAAATGTTTTCGAAAAGTGTAATTGTTCTTGAAAAAGCGTAGATATGAAATTTTTTAAAATAATTTAGAGGGAATGGATCGATTAACAGTAAAATCAGTTGATTGAATTTAAAATTGATTAAGGATTAAATGGATAAAAATAACTAAAACAATTGCAATATCTGAACTTCAGTCAAATGCGTTATGTAACGCACTGAGCAATTGCTTTAGATGTAGACACGCCCAGTATCGGATGAATTGTGAATTGTTTATAAAGGATTGACAATTCCGTTATCTGCTCATTATACAATTTGGCTCCACACAGGAGGTCAAGATGTCATATTTAACAATCGAGGCCGTAAAGGGCATTTTGGTTGAGAATTACAAGAAGCCTTTACCCGTCAGCAAATATTTTAGCGCTTCTGAACTAACTGACGGTTTAGTCTATGTTTTGGTTTTTCATACAATCAAAGAATGCTCCTTAATATTATTTCTAAGTAGAGATAAAGTTGATAAAGAGTATTGTAAAATAGATAGAAATTGCATTTTTTGGAAAGACATTTTCAGAAAACCATTTCCCCAGAAAAATAATTTTTTCGTGAAACTCAGTGAGTGCTATTTATTGTCATTTTTTTTATGAATTTTTAAAGTATTTAATATATGACTTATCAAAGGAAGTTGCGGTTTAAAGCTATTTTCGACTTGGCCAAAAAATTTGCCTTCTTTTTTCCTTAAACGAAGAACAAGAACTCCAACGGAAAGCATTTATCAACACAATCGTAGCCCTAATAGCCCCTTCCAAAAAGTTTGACTGCCTTGTGCATCTTGTTGTTTAAGTTCTTCGCGCATGCGCACTTGGAGCTAAAAAACGTCATATCTAGGTTGTGAACTAGGCTATGCGGGGAAACTGCTTCCTGTTTGTAGGAAGAACAGAACTGACTCAGACTAAGAACATTTTTGAAAACTTTTTGGAAGGGGCTATTGTCAAGCTTCTTCGTATAAGTATTTTAAGTTTAAAACAAGTTGGAAAAACCAAAATATTACCTCTCCGAGTCAAGAGGAGGACTACTACTACAAACTTATTAACCTAGATATAGAATTATTTCTCTTTTTGAAGTAAAAATTTACGAATTATTAGAGCAGTATTCCAAGCATAGCGAATATACAGTAAATCAGACGACATTTACATCCAATAAAGATATGTCTTGGAAGGATTCTCAGCTGATGAGGATTCAAGTATCCGATCCAGTAGCGAGGTACTATGGTCTCAAGCGAGGCGAAGTAGTCCGAATTGTTCGGGCCAGTGAAACGGCTGGTAAATATATAACTTATAGAATCGTAGTGTAATATAGTTTCTTTGAGAAAGTCAATAAAAAGGTTAATATACGTTGGTTGATTCAACATAACAGCAACATGTGTGATGACTTATTGCTCTTATTGTTACTTACAAAGGTAGGGTTTGGTTCAATTTAGTTCAACGGAAGGAGAATCATGTTAGATTTATTGTTTATATTAAACATACTTATATTTGACAATTATATATTCTCGTACCAGCTTGACTAGAGGCCCGTTATTAACTACAATCTACACGTGGTGGCACCACCGTAATTCGACTTATATTATTATTATCATTATTATTGTTTAAATGGAAGAAAGTTATAGAGAAAAATGCGAAGGTTAGGTTAAGGAGTTAAAAATAAATATTTCTAAATTTAATATTTAAAAAGGTTACTCTTCTTATGTTGTTAACTATGTCTTTGAAAATTTATAGACAATTTATGGAAGATTATTAGTTAGTTAGGGTTCACTCACGGTCGGTTATAGTTAATGGAAGTTATATCTTAATAGCAGAAAGGTTATTTCCTTGTAGTTTGATTTTAAAGTTATTTAATTAACGAGTTATCAGACTTTAAGGGCAATTAACAGAAGTGTATTGCAATAAAGTCTTTGAGGGTGGGTTCATGTTTAGCCTTATAGCATCTTAATAATCGTATTCCCCCCGTAAAGAGGTAAGGCGAAAACTCCCAAACCGACTGCCATTACGCCTGCGCTGACCGCCAACACTGCTAAGGCAGGCGCCACTGCAACCTTTCCACCTGTAAATACATGATAAATAAACCAAAATACAAAAGCCAACCGAGTATATCTATCATTTAAAGAAACCAAAAACGTTATATCGCTTTAAAGATACAAGTGCCTCGTGAAGTTTAAACAAGATGCGCACGACATATCAAAGTTTTGGGATCAATAATAAATACCTAAAATGGCTCCACGAACTAGCTTTCTTTGAACAGGGTTATCAGCTTTGTAGCGGTATTTACAACCAAATACGCTTAGTTTACTGTAGTGATCGCCGAGGAACTTTAAGCGTCGAAAATGGTCACCACAGCGGTAACAAAAAACGGTTTTACACCCGGTGCAGTGCATGTGGTCGCATCCCGTGGTACGTTGAATGTAAATCTGAAATTTATTTAAAAAAAGTTAAATTAACGTTTAAAAGTAAGTGTATTTTATTATACCTTGCATTTCGGACATTTTTGAGCATTAACTTGACCGTAGCTTAGTTGCTTGGCCCATGTTTTCAATAAATTATCGCCTTTAATGAATTGACGGCAAGTGGTATTCTCGTGCCATGGTGCGTGACATGGAAAGCACCATTCTAAAGCGCATGTTGGACACTGGACCCTAAAACATCATCAATTATCAACCAAGATAAAGTTTCGAGAGATTTTCCCACAATAAGATTAATACTTTCAAATGGTCTAGACTCTAGATCTATCTATTTTATGTTAAGTTGTATCTCTAATTTAAATGGAGTGGTGAAAAAGTGTATATATTTACGCGAATAAGAAAAATTTACTTCTGTTAACCAACTTCTATAAAGCGCATAAAATTGATTTGTACAACCCTATTCAAGGACGGTTTTATCTTTCTCTTCTATCTAAATCTTTTATCTAAATCTTTACAAATAATTCAAACACGTATAGCTTTAAGCCTACAACAAGGGAAAGTTTCTCAGCGTCATTGAACCTACGATCATCGCACGTTGAGAAACTTTCCATGAAAGCTACCTACGTCAGTCATTGGGAAAGGATTTGGGTAGCGGTCACCCCAGGTCAACGCCAACGTCACTATAACCCTGCAGAAGAGCCAAGGCAAAAACTATGCCGGCTCTCTGGCGACATTGACCTGGGGATGCACCTATAAATTGGGGGACTCTCCCTTTTTATCCTCAGAACCTTAAGAACGAGCTACCGAGATCCTCGCCCAAGAACTCCGCAACGTACCCAAACCAAAGGGTCGCAAATATTTAAATACTTACTAAAGAGGTCTCAGAAAGGTCATTTCAATTAGTTTAAGAAAGTTTACTAGCCTTAAGACTTGTTTCAGTCCGGGTCTTAAGTTAAAACTCGCTCTCCCAAAAGAACCCTAACGAAGAATCAACAATTTTCAACGTCGAGCCCTAAATAGTCGCCAAATCGGACTTGCATGGGCTACTTTTTCTTCAGGAGTGTTGTCATATGGTAAACTCGTGTTCCGAAATGTGTGGCCCATTTGACTTTTAAAACAAGTTAAGAAAACCAAAATATTACCTCTCCGAGTCTAGAGGAGGACTACTTACAAACTTATTTACCCAGATATAGAAATGTTTATTTTTTTATGAACAAATACTGAAGTTAAAATTTATGAAATATTAAAGCAGTATACAAAGCATAGCAAATATACTGTAAATCAGACGACATTTTACATCCAATCACGATCAGACCTTTCACTGATCTGGGCTGCGTTCAGCGGAGCTCACCAAAAAAGACAGCGGATTTTGGAAAACGTTTACCGGTGAGCTCTGTCGTCATAGCTTTTCTCCGGTCATCGGTGTTTTAAAAATGAAGCTAGCGCAATAAAGCGTGCAAGGTACAAAGGCTTAACAAAAATTGTATGATAACATATTTAAAGAGATAGATAACAACAACTTTTATAATTAAAATTAGAAACTAACATGCCTCTTAAAATTCTCGCGTGATCAACTGGTTTCACGCCAATTAAATAGCTATAGTCCCAACAGAATCAGCAAGAGCTATTTGTATTAATTCCTCCATGTTTTCTTCGCCAAGCTGAGAGTACGCGTTTTACGTCACGTTATCCAAAAACCCGACTATTTTCTTTGAAGACCGCGCTGGCTCAGCGCTGAGCACCGTGACGTCAAAATTCAATAACACTGCTAACAGCGCTGAGCTCTGCTGAACGCGGCCCAGATTTCCACCATGATTATAAAATCTTAGCCTAATTATTTAAAAGTGTACTTAACTTTGGCTCACTCTGAACCGTTAATGTCTCTGCATTACGGAAACGAAAACCAAGCGTTTATTTTTTGGTTCTCAAGACCTATTGACAAATAAAAGTTCATTTAACCAAAATAGTCGCGTTCTTCTTGAAATCACTTTAGAAAGGATTATGCTATAAACAGATGTAGTATAGCTTAAGTAATATATAAACATCGATTTCAAATAATAATATAAAAAATATTCTTGGGATATCAATATGAAACAGAGCTTTATAACTACAAAACCGCTAAAGGCATCGAAATTACGAAAAATATTTCCATATATTAATTATACATTATGAGAAAACCAAATATTAAGGTTTTGTAGGATATCTTTCCACAAAACAAAGCCAACTGCTAACGCGGTGCACTAACGGATGGACACACACAGACTAAAACATAGACTGCTTTTTAACTCTTTCCGTTTTAATTTTAAGTTGAGAAACAAGATTATCTTAAATATTAAAATAAATATAATTAATATTAAATATTTTCTTCGTTAGTTGTTCGCCTTATTGAGCGTTGATAAAGAACAATTAGACATTCTTGAGAGACTTGACTAATATTGGCGTTTGAAATGAAGCATACGCCGGTTGCTTCGCCTTACTCAAATAGGTAGTATATAAGGGTGTCGAACTACAGCTAAAAGCAAGAACAACCGCAATTGCGAAACCCTTGGGTGGTCATCCCACCTTAGGGAGGCTAGACGTTTCTCGTAACCCTAGCTGATCGCCGCGAATGTCTTAAACCCAACGATGACGATGGAGTAGAAGCCAGGTGTGCAGACTGGTGTCCATGTGGGATGGACAAAAACAAAGACCAGAAGATGGTGGTGTAGAAGCCAGGTGTACAGACTGGTGCCCATGTGGGATGGACAAAAACAAAGACCAGAAGATGGTGGTGTATGAATACAGGCTGGTGTCCATGTGGGATGAACGAAGACCGAAATGTGGTGTTGATTAGAAGCCAGTAAGTACAGACTGGTCTCCGTGTAGGATAGACAAAGACCAGAAGATGGTGGTGTGATAACTCAAGTAGAGGAGCCATTTCCGTGACTGTGAATGCAGTTCGGAAATGGCGAACACGTTTGCTCCGATTTGGAAACTGCGAACGCGGTCACGTGGGTCTAACAACAGACACACACACAGACAGACAAACACGATCGTTACAGAACCTCTCCGTGACATACGTCACTCGGAGATGTAAAAAACAACGGAACAAGTATATACATACACTAAAATTATAGAAGCGTGCAACGGTTTAAGGCCTACCGTTGCAGACGACAGTGGACGGAAGCCTCACATTTTAAAACCGCCGGTTTATGCTCAGTCCACTGCCGTCGCGTTACTACATCAACCCCAAACATTCAAGATTGTTCCGGTTGCCACTATCCTAACTTTTGCGGATAGGAGTTAGCATCCAAATGGAATTATATATAAAGAGAAATTTTCTATTGTATAAGGCAGTTTTCATTTACACCCGGGTAAATGTAGTCGTTATAATTTACTGAACCTCATGGTTCAGTCTCTTCAGTTATGTTTAATTTTTTATTTGGTTTATGTGAATAAAATCAAAAGTTTTGATTAACCGCTTGCTATGCCTTCTAATTTAAGTTAAAGGATTTGAACGCCCTTGTCAACGGAACGGACATTCAATCTTTTCCGTTACAAGCGATCAAGGGATTCGGGTTGATCTTCCTGACCTTTTACCCGAAAGCGTGGTGAGATGCTACGAAAACACCTGCAAAAAAGAGGGATTATGGACGAAGCCCTTGTGTCTGCCATCAAGAGAATTTAAAAATGTACCCGAATTTCGGAGATTCAACTCATTTGGAACCGCGTTTTGGCGTCCAAGGTTAGATTTGCTTTATTAATTTCAGGGTTCGCTGAAAGTTGAAAATGAAAGCCGAAGCTGAAAGATGGGCCTTATTCAATGAGGTTTTTTACGAATGTTGAAACCATCAAATGATATTGATCTTTCAGCTTCGACAGCAGGTTTCAGCGCCATTGCGAGCGCAGGTAAATCTCATCACGTTAATAATAATTTTATGCAAATAGGGGGAATCTTGAAAATGCCTGAGATAAATGTAGACGGCCCCTATTCCCAACTTCCAAGCATAATTGATGCATTGGAATATGAAAACGCCTTTTTAGAAGCAAACAAATGGAAATATTTAAACTAAGTTAAAATTAGTGAGGATAAAATTGAATCGAATCTAAAGAAAATCAACCGTTTAAAGCAAAGAGTTAATGAAGAAGAAGAGAACGAGAGGTTGGGGGCTATGGTGAAAGAGTCCATGACTCCTTCTGACTTTCACAAAGTGTTGGACATTTTGGGCAGAATAAAAGTTCATTTCGGCGACGAAGATTTTTGCCAAACCTTAAAAAGAATTGACGTAAATCAAGGACTTTTTATTGATTCAGGTTAGTTAGACATTCGAAAATGCATTGGACCAATGCAATGTTAAATGATACATGTGGGCCTTTAGGTGATGGCAACACGCGTAAGTGTAACTTTGACAGTTCATTGGTCTAATGCCCGGTGGAATGTACCTACACGAACGCGTTTAGAGGATACATATACTCTCTAATATTTATATTCTTTTAATCAAATTTATTCTTCTAGAAAATGAAAGTGAGGATTCTTCGATTCCAGCTACTCCTGGAAGAGATTTCGAAGGTTGGTGATTTACTTACTATTATTTAAAGAAACGCTAACGAGTACATATTTTTAAAGTAAAAGGTTTGGGAGAATCGAGTTGCTCGACCACACAAGAACAAAGAAAAGCCACACCTTCAACCGAAACCTCCAAAAAAGAAACAAGATGGCCCCGGCCATATTAACGTTTTGCCTTGGCTAGCTAAATTTATTGTAAGGTGACCCCGGCCTATATACTTTACGGTTATTTTTTTCTTTTAAATATCAAATATCATTCCAATTATGAATAAAAATAATCTAGCTTGATTTTGGGTTATAGATTATGAAACAAGTAAATAACCAACTTCTGTCCTATGAAATGGAACAATTTTCTTGATATTTTTGTTGCAAACCTAATATTTGTGGGATAATTGATGCGTTTGGGTACTAAAATTATTCATTGATTGCACGCTTATGCAATATGCAATATGCAACAAGCGCTTAGAATTAGCCCCGAGTCATGTTCTCTTGAAACTTGAAGCAATAGAAATGAAGTAATTTGCATAAGCCCTAAAGAACAACGCTAGACGGGACACGGAAACGGATGGTGGAGATAAAGATCCTTTTTGTTTATGATGTACTAAGCGTTAATTAATCAGAGAAGCTGGAACCGAAAAAACTTACAAAAATCTCATAATATTTGTGCCAAAAAAGTTAATTTAAAAACAATTTTATATATTTTAATTTAGTATAAAACAATTTTAGAACTAAAAATGGGTTGACGGGACGCCCAGCCTGCCAGCCAGGGTCGGACCAATACTTTTCCGAACCTCTAAAACGCGCGAAAGTAAAAACTTAGTGAGGAAATTTTTCTCAGATTCCGCGCCTAGAACGAAAAGTTTCACTAGTGCCATCGTCCGGAGAAAACGCGAAGCTTGATCTAGGTGAAACAAAAATGGCAGGCCTGAGACCTGTAGCATCAACGGCAGTGTATGTGACGTTTAAACTTATAATTAAGTGCCAAATGAAAATTAGTACTCGAAAGTTTTTGCAATGAATGAACCACAATTTTCAGAAGAGAATATTTTCAAAAATGGTAAGTGTTGAAAACCTAATCACCCTAATATTAACCAGATTAGTTATGTAAACTCTTAAGCCTTGGTCATAACACGAGTATAAAATTGGTCATACTGTTTTGTTTTGTTTAGTCAATGCCTACGAGATAGATAGAAAGCCTGAGCACCTTGCTCATAAAATATATATTTTCTGATATTTTAATTCGCCCGCTTTGGCCAACAGAGGCGCTCTGGAGTGTCACTTTTTTTATATTTGAAATATTTTCGCGGCATAACGGACTCTCCATCGTCTGCTTCAGCGGGGCACGGACGAAAAATCACGAGATGAGTTGTGTTGGCTCGAAATTATAGGTAAGCTAAAGAAAATTACAAATTGTATAAATAATATCGAATATCTTTAAAATAACTATAATTTTAATCACGGTTTCATTAAACGCGTTATTAAGTGGTTTTGTAGTTGTTTGGCTTTGACAACTTTATTATAGCCAAGGCCTAGCAATTTAAATTATCAGAGGCTGATGCTAAAGGCAGTATATTTATTTCTTATTTCAGTGTAATTCTCTGCAAATTTCTTAGATCTGGAATATTATTAAAATATATTAGTTAAAAATGGTCAAATGCATCGTGCCAGCTTGCAATGAATGTAATCGAAAGAAGAAAAAGAGAGGACTAGACGAAAGTCACGAAAATGAAAATGTTAGTTTTCACTCTTTTCCGAGCGATAAAGAGTTGAGAAACAAATGGATTTGTTCTATATACGGGATTACAGTAGATGAGGATACAATAATTTATGAAAAACTAATAAATAATGATACCAGAATTTGCAGCAAACATTTTAAAAACACTGATTTCAGTGTATCCTGTCCAAAGAAAAGAAGGTTATTGCCATTTGCGGTTCCAGTAATTTTGAACGAAACTGAAAGCTCACCAGCCATGGTTGCGAAAAAACGTAATCGCTGTGACTCAACACCATTATCACCAATTGCAAATTGTCAATTAAATAAATTTTATGGTGCTAGGAGAAATCTAAGTGACGCTCTCATCACATGCTCCATCAATTGTACAACTGAAAATTTTGACGTATCCCTGGATGACAAAAATAAACACTATCGCCAGAAAGTTATTCTTAACTCTACTCCAGATGTTACAAATGAAATTCAAGTTACTAATCGAAACATTTTCACATCAAGTCTAATCTTGCCATACAATGTACCACCAATGCCAAATTTTGACATATCTCTGGATGAAGAAAATCATCACTCTCCCAAAGCTGTTCCTAATGAAGAGGATGTATTTGTTCTCAAATCAAATATGATTGATGTTCCTAACAAAGATGAGATTCGTGTTTGCAATCAAGATCTGATTGATGTTCCTAATGAAGATGAAATTCATGTTTTCAAGCAAGATCTGATTAATGTTCCTATTGAAGATAAAAGAAATGTTCCTATTATAGATATTACTACCACTCTTAAAGATGCATCAACACAAGCAAGTCCTTGTGTCAGGTCTAGGCGCCCAAAGACACTTATTCAGAAGGTTGGGAGAGCTAACTACAAACTCAAGAATAAAATAAGAGTCTTGGTGGCTCACAGAACATTTTCGACTAGCAATTGGACAAAGAACACCCCCTTTAATTTCTGACAGATCTTTGAGAAACGCCCTTTATATGTTTAGGAATATTGTCTCATTAATTTGTAAATTGCAGACCACACTTCAATATCTGTTAAAAATATAAGCGTTACCCATGTTGGAGGTTATGTTCTCAAAGTTGCCGAGGAAAACACACAATGCTTTGATTGCCTAGAGCGAATTAGTGGTACAATGACCAATTCACCAATTAACACATTAATAAACGCCAATGATCGTGGAGGATTAAAGTATCCGAATCGATATCTTGTGAATTTGTTAAGTTTAGTTTTAGATTTCATAAGCGCATCCTTACACCTGTTTCCAAGGAACAAAACATTAGATGCTTACAAGAGCATTATTTTCCCTCACTTCAAAATCGCATTGTCATGCAAATGTGGTGATAGTGCATTAGCAGAAATTATGCTGGAAAAATTTATTCGTCCTTTACTAACAAACCATGCAAATAATACAACAGATGAAAATGATCATAGGAAAAAGCTCCACAGTAAACCTTTATCAAGGAAAGTCCTCAAACTTTAGACATACGTGATTTCTTTATGTTAGACTTTAATTATATTTGGTTTGTATACCTAAAACTATGTGATTTATTTACCTCAGACAATGTGATTTATTTAACTCAAACAATGTGATTCGTTTCCTCAAACTGAGTAATTTGGGTGAAATTTTTCGTTCTTTCTAAGTCAATTTGCAATACATTTGAGTAATTAGTGATATTTTTGGTCAGTATATTAAGTATTTGTTAGTTTTAATTCACTCAAAATTAGTAATTTGGTAAAAATATGCTTTTAAAAGCAATAGTCCAAAGTTTCGTTAATTTAGTTCATACACCTTAAGGATTAAAAAATTTTTAATATTGTTGTGATTATGAGAACTTCATAATTAAACCAAAAAAATTAAAACATGTTTTAATTAAACTTCTTGAATTAATAAAAATGTTTTTAATTAAAATTTGTAAACTGGTAAAAATGTCTTTTTTTACCTAACTTCTAATAATATACTACAATTTGTCACGAGTTTCGGTAAGTATCTTTATCCAACTTAAGAATTTATTTAAAAATTAAAAATTGTTATGAAAAACATTTTTGTGTAATAATTTCGAAAGATTTTTTCGTTCTAACATTTTTGGCGGGAAACGAAATATTTAAAAATAAAAGTGTCACATAGAAGCGCCACCTGAGGCCAGAAACGCGCAAAAACAAGCAGGCCAGATCCCCTATCTTTCCCCAGCTCAAAGGGGACCGTGCTCAGGCTTTCTATCTATCTCGTAGGCATTCTTTAGTACCTGTTGCTCTCTCTCTTGTCAAAATTGCTACGAGCATTACACATATTTTCCAAAAGATCCTACTGAAAAAATTCGAAAAGCTCTTCAGTCAAACTTTAAAGGAAATGAATTCACACAGTATGGAATTATAAACGAAAAAAACTCTTGTTGCTTTAAAAAAGAGTCTAATTTAAAAGTAACGAAGATTGGTTTGAAGTCAACCCTTCTTATCGATTCTTGGGGTGTTCCCCTGACGGTCTAGTCAACGATAATTTGGTGTCCAGTCATTGGTGAAAAAGGAAACTTAGAAACAGTCCTCAAGAAAACTCCTTACGTAATCAAGAAGGACAGAACATTTTCTTTGAAACCCAAACAAATGTATTATGGGCAAGTGCAACTTAGTTTGGCCCTTTTAGGACTTCAAAGTTGTCATTATGTAATTTATTCAAACTGGAAGATGATTGTTTTGTTATATGTGCCTAAAGACCAAAAATTTATTAACAATCAATTAACCAAGATTACAAATTACTTATTTCAAAAGGTTTTTTTGCTTATTTTAATTACTACATTCCAAATTATTTGAAATGGAAAAATAATGGCGCAAATAAGGCTGAAGTGATATTTTTAAGTTCCTTAAAATGTGATAGAATCTTACAAATTTATTAAATAAAATTGTTTTACAAATTTTCACGAGTCTTGGGTGCATTATTCATTTGCATTTTTTTTCACGGGTTTTAACAAGCTTGGGAACTGCGTAAGAGTTAATTTAAAATGATTTGAGGTCTGAAACCTTTTTGGCCCATTTTCAAATTCCCAGACCCGTGGCAACCCTGATTTATCATTGGGGTTTGGAGTGGTGCATTTGTCGGTCGTAGTTTCCTCGGTAGTTTGTTGAACCGTATCAATCCCCAATCTTTCAGCCAGAATTTCTGCGTCTGCTGGTCCATTTATTTCAGCTGTTTCACTTGCATGCAAAGTTGGAGATTGTGAGAGCTGATTCCTTTTTATTTTGTCGCCATCTATGATGGAGAAAAAATATTACGGAGACATAAAAGACATAAAAACGGAAGATTAGCTCCGCCTTCGTCGTCAGCTCCGCCTTCGTCGTCAGCTCCGCCTTCGTCGTCGTCTCGCCTTCGCTCTCTTTAAACTACTCCAGAGCAATGAGATAGAATATATATATGAAACCTAGAGTCACAACGTGAGATCTCGAGATCGACGTTTCGCAATACACCTTTTATCGAGCATGAATCTTTATCAAATACGGGTGGCGCCACCCTAAGAACTTTTTTTATTAACGTCTGCTGCTATAATCTGTGTAACAAGCTGTCAAGATAGTTTTTAAACGTGTTAAATAAAATACGCATACGCGAGTATTTGAATTGTAACTCTATCTATCTCATAGAGATCTATCTCATTGCTCCAGAGCCGCATTGTAGCCGTAACAGGCTGAGAAATAAGGATTTTTTTTGCTGAGCGCGTGATCGAGTTGGCTTCGTTTGATTTTTGGACCAAGCTAAAACCTGCAGTGCTCGGCGTAATATTTATCTCTAGCTTTTGTATACAAGCGCGCATGCGCGGTACACGTTTTATCGGCTCCCGGCTACACCGGGACCAGGCTGGGAAATAAGGATATTTTTTAAACTAGTCCTTTGGACCAGTGACCCCCTAGTGTCTGAAATTATTTACTGGTCTCCGGACTGGTCCCAGCCTTTGCTCTCCAATAGATTTGCAATTAATAAACTGGTCCCGAGGACCAGTAACCCCCACTTCTTGAATTAAAAAACTAGTCCAAGCAATTAATAAACTGGTTTTGGACCAGAGGAAGTGTGCTATTTCCCAGCCTGACCGGGACCCTCCACATACGCTAATATATGCCAATTTTCTTTTTGCTATAACTTTTTAACTAATCATTTCCGGTAAAAAATTTTTACGGCATAATTTATCGCCGTCTTTTGGTTTTACCTACTGGCAGCGTTTTGCCATAGGTCTTGGAAAAGCTCGTATTGTTTGTTCCTCGGGACTCATGACGGGGCTTTTCTATAACTGTGTTTGAGACCTTACTAAAAATACCTCCACTCTCATGTTTTCGCTGTTATTCTTTGAATTTCGGTAATTAAACGTGCGGACTCGACACTTTTTGTTGCTCACTGCATTCCGCTAACGGTGTTTAATTTTTTAATTCGGTTTCATCGTTATTTTTAATTCGGTTTCATCGTTATTTGGCTCATTTACGCCGAAAGTGACGCTGTAACGCCGACGGGGATATTGCCTAGTCCTTGTCTCAGACCGTCCTAAAAAGTTTAAAATTCATTATGCCGTCTGCTAAACACTATGATCTCATTTAAATTGTGCGGAAACGTGTTTTAAACTAATATGGGTCATTCCAAGAACACGTGTCTTTTGTGTGACCTCTTTATGTTCGGCTCCCTGTCATTGTAGCCATAACAGGCTGAGAAATAAGGATTTTTTGGGGTTTGTTGTATCTCG
The DNA here is from genome assembly GCF_054372755.1 of Phalangium opilio. NCBI lineage: Eukaryota > Metazoa > Arthropoda > Arachnida > Opiliones > Phalangiidae > Phalangium > Phalangium opilio. Next base: position 1,447,496 of record NW_028324191.1, read on the forward strand.
GCTTTTGTTGAGGAGATATTCTTTATACGATTTCAATATTAATTAGCAATGTTACTGTATATAAGTAAGGCATTAATTATACAGTGCCTAAATATAGTTTTTGTAATAATTATCCTTTGCTATTATATCAATATGGAGTTCATTATACATTGCTAAAATACATTAGAAAGCGCGACAAAATTGTAAGGGTTTACTTGTAACCTCTTGTTTTTTCAGTCTTTCCAATCTCCCATTAGCCTTGAACTATTGTTGATCATGTTTCCTTAACGGGAGTTTTTTGGAAGGAACAGCCAAAGGTAAAAAGTCTGGGAGGGTAACTTAACTTATCTACAATAATAACTCTAATTATAATTGGTTTTAAATTAATATTATACGCTTAAAACATACCTGAATGTTCATATTTCGGAATGAAGGGAGCAGACAACCATGGACTTGGTGTGTGGTTTACCCATTTTTAAAGCTATATCCCATTGTTTCGACAATTTAACGTCGCGCGGAAATTGGTGAAAGCGGACACCACTCATTATTTTTACACCCATACACGCTGCAGTATTTAACCATTGTTTAATTACGTTTAAATAAACAGCAAATCTGACAAAAACTAGCCAAATTATCGTTGAGCAGATAGTTGAGTTGTTGATTTAATTTTATAATTATCTTTGAGCAATTCAATTTAATTAACTTTAATTAAACCATGAGTATGTTGATTGCGTTTGTCATTAATGGTATCGCCGGAATCAAGTTACATTTAAACACCTGATTAAACTAATCATCGATCATCCACCTTGCAATAGGCAGACAACAAACTAGACGGAGTTCGCAAACTTCGCAGTCTATTTATGACATCTCATGTTGCCCTCTATTGAATCTCTCAACAACTATCGTTAAATTTATTACTTAAATAATATAATTTTTTTAAATATAATAATCATATTAGCTAATTATAATTATTTAACTTTAAATGAGTATGTTTCATTGATTTAAATCGCATTGCTAAAAATTATTGGCGGGCGCTAGGCAGTCATTCTCTCTACTCTCTCTCCTCTCCCACTTACAAAATCCAGCCGCAGCTGGTTGCCGCGCGTCGGGAAGGGGAGGGTGGGTGGGGATCCACAAACTTCTACCTCTCTCTACTCTACAGTCTAACTTAACTCGGGTTTTGTACTAAGCAAGCGTGGCTTCGTGGTAACGCGCTCGCTCGGGCGTCTTCACTGACGTCTCGTATGGATTGGGACATGGCGGGTTCGAAGCCCGGCACCGACGGGAATAATAATTTCAATTGAAATTAAATACGTTACGCCACCTATGAGGTGTAGCGTGAACTACGGATGAATTTCGAGTCGAAAATTCGCGGGAAATTTGAAATTTAAAAAGTTTATTTATGACGAATCTCATCAGGTCACACCAAAATCCAGCCAGCCGACATGCCGACCTACCGACCTGCCGACCAGCCGTCCAGCCAACAGAGGGCGGAACAATAGTTTTCCAGCTCTAAAGAGCGGCAAAACTAAAAATGAAATTCCAAATGATCATGTAATTGAAAAGTCAAAGCTTACGTCGAACAAAAGAAAGATAGAGGAGGAGAAAATACAAAAAATTCAAGAGGACAAAAGAAAGAAGTTACAAGAGGAAGAAATAAAAAAAATTGAAAGAGGACAACAAGAGGAAGAAAGAAAAAATTTTGAAGAGGACAAAAGAAAAAAAGGTGCAAGAGGTAAAAAAATGGTAGAAAAGCAGAAAAGGCACAATACCAAAGAGGATGAACAAAAAAATGCCAAAAAGGATAAACTACTAAACTTAAGAGACAAAGAAGAAAAGGAAAAATGGGAGAAGGATAAAAAGCAGAAGAGGAGAAAGACGATTTTAGTGAGAAGGAGTCAGTTGCAAACGAAGAGTCTAATGGTATGGGTGAGATTATTAGTTCCTAAATTTAATTTCCTGATTTTATTCCTTGTATATAGACGATAATCTCAAAGAGGACGAAGAAAATGAAAGTGATTTCATCGGTAATAAAAGTCAGAGTGAAAACATTCAGACTCTGATAGTAGTTTCGAAATTATTCCAAAGTTTAAAAAGTAAAATTTATTCAGTGTAATATTTTAAAAGAGTACAAATATTACTATTTAAAAAGTGTTTGAAAAGATATTATTAAATTCATTTTGTAATAAATTCATCGATTTTGAATAATTCCATAGTATAAAAATTAAACTTTGTCAGTGTTATATTTTAAAAGAGTACAAATATATTTAGAAAGTGTTTAAAAAGAGATTACTAAATTAATGTTTTAACAAATTCATTGTTTAATATATTCATTTTTAATCGAAGAATGTTACAAATTTATTTTGACGATCCATTCAACCGAGAAAGTAACCGAGTTACTTAAGTAACCCAGTTACTTTGAAATAATTTTTCTTCTAGAATTCGCGGAGAGTAACCGAGAAGGTAACCGAGTTGCTTTCAAGTTACTTGTTAATTCCACATTACAGAGAGTAACAGAGAAAGAAACCGAGTTACTTCTAGTTACTTTTCACCTCGAGTTTGCGGGGAGTAAGGAGAGGGTGAAATTATTAGTTCCCTAAATATAATTTCCTAATTAATTTCCTAATTTTATTCCTTGTATATAGACGATAATCTCAAAGAGGACGAAGATTGAAAATATATTACTAAATTCATTTTGTAATAAATTCATTGTTTTTGAATAATTCCAAAGCTTAAAAATTAAAATTTTGTCAGTGTTATATTTTTAAAAGAGTACAAATATCACAATTTAAAAAGTGTTTATAAAGAGATTACTAAATTCATTTTGTAAAAAATTTTTTGTTTAATAAATATATTCATTTTTAATTGAATAATGTTTGGCAACTATTTTAAAGGGACCTGCCCATTTAGGACTGAGTTTTCTCATAATTTGACCAGTTGTACTTGATATGGGATGGCTTTCCATCCATACTAATGATCCAACCTCAAATTCTAGAGGCTCATGACGGAGGTCGTAGTATTTCTTTTGATGAGCTTAAGCTTAGATAACTCATTACGGAATTCTAATTGTTCCTTTAGAACTTTTAAAGCTTCAGTACGGTCGGGGTCATCAGGGTCCTGAATAGGTTCTTCAATATCCAAATCCCAAGGGAGATGTGGCTCCCGCCCTAAATTCAAAAAGAAAGGGGTTTCAAGGGGTGCTGAATTAATAGCAAATTGAAGAAGGTCCAGGGTTTCATCCCATCGCTCATGATGATTCCCTATATAGAATGATATTAGCTCGCCCATTACTCGATTTAGTCTTAAGAGGGGTGGTAAATAAATTTTTTTCAGGATAATTCCTGTAAGGTCTTCTATACAGAAGACTAGTCATGAGCTCAAACAATTTATGCCTAACTGGGTTAGGATCTTCTAAGGAAGTTATTATGGGAGAAGCAAAAGGGTCTTCCCTATGAGATTGTCTCACGTCTTCCAAAGTGAAAACTGAATATAAGGCTCTAGGACCTGGGGGACATACTTGACCTTGCTCGGTGTTACTAGAGGATGTTGTTGTACTACTATTTATTTGATAACTTAAACTTCTACTAGTTGGATCCTGAATGATAGTAGATTGAGAAAGGGAGGAACTAAGGCTTAAACTTACGACGTTTATCGGGGTCCTCTACAAAGCGTCAGCTACCACAATCTTTACTCCTTTCTTTTGTTTCATTTTAAAATCAAAAGTTTGAAGGTACATTGCCCATTTAACTAGAGGAGAATTTGGTTCCCTGATAAAAAATAACCACTGTAAAGCTTAATGGTCAGTGAGAACTGTAAATTTTCGACCTTCTAAAATGGGTCTAAATTTTTTAACTGCGCAACAAATAGCTAATCATTCTTTCTCGCTAATGGAGTGCCTTGTTTCTGCATCTTTAAGTTCTGTGCTAGCATAAGCTATAGAGACTTCTATATTATCTTGAATTTGGGATAGAAGGGCACCTAACCCTGCATCACTAGCATATATAGTTAAAATGCATGGAGAATCCCTTCTAAAAGAAGCTAAAGGCGGAGCCTTCCAAATTTCTTCGTTGATCCTTTCGAATGCTTTCTGCTGTTCGGTATCCCAATTAAATTTCTGATTTTTAATTTTTTTTGGTTGATAGGAGCTACTCTCTGCGAATATTGATTAATAAACCTATTGTGTCATCCTGCCATCCCTAAAAATCTCTGAACTTCCCTGATATTTTTTGGTGGAGGGAGTTTTTTAATAGCTTCAATTTTTGACGGTTCTATATGCACTCTGTTTTCATTAACAATGTGACCAAAATTATAGGTTCGCTTTGAGCGAAACGACATTTCTTCAACTGAAGGGTGAGATCCGATTCCTTCAATATATATATATTTCAAACACGTGAAGTTTTGATTCCCATCTTTACTAAGGGGGATATAATCGTCTAAATAGTCAATTAAGTGGAAGTAATCAGTGTCTCTAAAAATCTCTATTAACCGCTGGAAAGAGCTAGGGGCCTTACATAGCCCAAAAGGGAGAACGTAAAACTCGTACTTTACCATATGAGCCACAAAAGCCGTTTTTGGTCTACATTTTGGGTGCTGGTAACTTCATTTTAGGTCAAGGGTGGTTATATAGTTTGGTCTTCCCACTCTGGCTAGCATGTCCTCTATGTTGGGCAAGGGATAAGGGTCCTTAATGGTAACACTATTTAGTTTTCTGTAATAAATACTAAATCGTTAGAGTTTTCCCTGTTTCGTTTGATCAACTAAAGCTACGGGCGAAGCCCAAGGAGATAAGGAAGTTCTAATGATGCCGTCATTTAGCATTTCCCTAACATGTTGTTCAGTTAGTTTTCCTTCTGATCGTTAACTCGATAAGGTTGAGATTTTATCAGCGGACTAGAACCCGTATGAATCTCGTGGAGGACTAAACCTGTTCTTCCTACTTTATCTGAAAACAATTCAGGGAATTTCTATAATAGGGATTCTAATTAAAGACGCTGTTCATAAAAAAATAGGGGCTGCGGAAACCGTTTCCTAATGTTATCTAAAATTTCCTTATTTATTGGATCCTATTCTGTTGGAATTGAAAAAGGGATCCTAAAGTTACCCACTAAACATAGTGAAGATTCAAAATCTAATTTGACCGTCTATTTTTCATGGAAATCTTGTCCCAATATAAAGTCACTAGTGAGGGAAGGAACAATATAGAATTAAAATTTAAATTATTTTTCAATCCCATTTGATTTAAGAGAAAACTCTACCTCATGAGAATACTTAGTAAAAATATAACAGCCGATGCCCCAAACTACACAATCTAATTGTTCATCTTCAGGAATATCTGAAAAATTTATATATTTGCAAACCTTTTGCCATTGATCTAAACTTACAAAAGAAGCATCTGCCCCTCTATCTATTTTTTCGTGTAATATCGCGAATTCAAAATTAACAGGAAAAGTAACCGTTTTATAAACTGAATCTTTTATAAGGGAATGCGACACGCTTCTTTATAGAATTGGTTATTGGGCATCGGGAGAGGGAGAGGGACCGCGAGAGAACTCTCCCGTCTGAACTTCTCCCTACTTGCCAGTATTTTTTTCTGAGCAGTAGGGCGCGAGGTTTCCGGACTTTTTTGACAGTTATAACACCTAACAACGCGTGAAGGTGGGTGTGATTGGCTTAATTTATGACTAGGAGATTTTCATCTCCGGTTAGGATTCCTAATGAAAGTTCTCTGACCACTAGAAGTGTTCTAGACTTTAGTTCTAGTTCTAGAATCTATAGGTTGTACGGGATATTCCCATTTTGGATGTGGAGGGGAAGTAGGAGGATAATACGGGTTTTGATATTTCCCTTGGGAATAAGAAACATGCGAAGGACCCTAATTATAAGGGTAAGACATGCTAGCCTTTTCAGGATTCTTTGATTTTGGAAGAGATTTTCTCTCTTTTTCTCGGTACGCCTGGTCTGTTGGATATTTTTATCTACCTTCCTACTGGCATTCCTCAATTGTTCCATTGTAGACATTTGTAAAAAGAGAAGAGGAGTTCTTAGTTCATCGTTTAAATTACTCTTAATTATGGGAACTCTCTCTTTTTTAGAAAGAGGATGATTCATTCCTAAATTTAACTTTAAAAATCTTCCACCGCTTCCTTATCCTTCTGTTTCCCTTGAGAAATTTCTAGTCTAATCCTTGTGTCAGCTTCTAAATCTCTAAATTGGGCCTTAAAGTGTCTCTTAAAAGTCTTCCAAGCCAGGTGAGGGTGATTTGGTTTAGCAGTACAGATATCATCGTACTGGCGGATTAAATCCCTATACCAATGTAAAGCATGTCCTCGGAAAAGAAGAGGCAAGGCTGCTAAAATGTCTTCATTAGGTTATTTTAATTTAAGTATATTTAAAAAATTAAGTAAGTTCTCTTAATTTAGTGAACTAAAGTCAAGGATAGTTTTATTTCTCGTTAATAATTCAAAAAGGTCACGATTAATTTAGATTTAATTAATTATTAATTAACCATTAACTTTAATTAACCATTAACTTTAATTAATTTATGAACGTGGGAGCCGAGGATTAATGTCGCACGTGGGGGGGGGGCGTATAATACTTACGATGATAAACAATGTTTTGAAGGGGCAAAACCGAGGCTTATGCCCTAACTCACTTCGACTCCCTGTTCGGGCGACATTTATGTAACCCTCCAGATAAAAGGAAAATCTTTCCGAGGGCCATAAAATAATTAAGACAACTAACAGTTCTATCCAATTTCAATAATACTTTATTTTCCCGTAACAGACTCAAATACAAAAGCGACTCCGTCTTAGGAGAGATTTAAAACTAATTGAATAATAAATCTGCTGATTCTATAATCCCATTTGTGGCATAAAGTCGATGTGCCCTGCCAGAAAAAATGAGTAGAAACTAAGTTGATTCTGGCAGCTATGTTACAATATAAACTAAATTTTTGACATCGCTGCTTATATCTGATTTTTTTGTAAATAATGATTCTTTGTTTTTTTTTGTAATTTACAGATATTATTATTATTTTTTTAAAAAATATTAGTAATGTTCATTTTTTCTACAAATAATAGTAATATTCATTTTTTCTACAAATAATAGTAATGTTCATTTTTTCTACTATCCGCCGCTGCACCACTTCTCTGGTCTAACCATGTCGAAACGGTCGTATGGTTTGAGGGGTAAGAAAAGGATGTTGTAGAAGAAGCTGAGGGGAAGACACTGCGACAGGTGCCGAGACGGCTTCCTCAGGTGCAGGATCTTCATTAACAACACCCAAGCCAGTACCTTCCGATATATCAGAAAGTCTACCAACTCGAGCCAACTTGGGAGAGGAGACTTCTCATTCCGTTGCCGTCGACGACGAAGTGGCAGGACGTTTTCGTTTCAGTCGTAATGGCGGTATCCGAGCAGGTTCTCCCAGATCCGGTGGTGGTACATACTGTGGTGCCAAACTCGGACCAGGCCGTGGTGAAACAGGACCATGATCATCGTAACGATCAGTATGAGACTCAACACGTGGACGAAGTGTTACAGAAGGCGTCTTCTCTGGAGCAGTTGGACGAGGAGGGCAAGGACTGGCACAGGCCAAGTCTCTTAAGGTGTAACATCGTGGACTGGTATGGGACGACTCTTGTGGAAGTGTTGGATCACCAGGAACGCCTTCTGACTCAGTCGGGTGCAATGGTCCTGAAGGCGGATCTTCCTGGTCGGGTTCTTGTATAGATGACGGTAAGGACTGATCGATTTTTTTATATAGCTTGAGATAAGCTATATTTTCCAACGATCGTTTACCAGTAGCTTTTCCTCCAGCCCGTAGCGTAAATCATCCAACCGCTCGATGACGCGATAAGGGCCATCCCATTTGGGAACTAGCTTATCTGAGATATAAGAAGCACCATGGGACAGGGGGTGTGTAGTTTTCCATACAAACATGCCTACATCTAAGTTTCACATCTACATCTAAGCGTAAAATTTTAGGTGGTGAAATACTCGCGATTTTCGAAGAGCTTTTCACCGTGTTTCAGATGCAAACCCTAGACGTCGCAAAATTAGAGAGTCAGGTAGCACTGTTAACTAATTTTAGAGCGGCGTGCGCTTCAGAAGTCAGACCTGAAATAGGTAAGGAATATATAAATCTCTTAGCTAGTCCAGGGGCGGAAGAGGAATGCGCTTCGCAAACACCAAGCAACGCAGAGTATAAATTAGTCACTAGGAAAAAGCGAAACGGATCAGTTGCAAATTCAAACACCCCGAGCAATAATAGGAACACTAGTAATGACAGTAATAGTAACAAGGGTAAAAAAGCCAGAAGATTAAACTCTAACTCTAACAAAATTAGCGATAATAAAAAAGTGTAGATACCAATGATAAAAGTAGCAACAATAACCAAAACAATAAAGATAATAACACCGCAACACCAAGTAAAGGAAAAACTAAGGAGCCTAAGTTCGTCCTAGAGGACTTTACCCTAATAGTTTACCCAAAAGAGCAGCGCCCAGTTATTACAGCGAATACGAACGGAGAAAAAGGGACTAGTAGCACCGCGACCACTGAGAATGTTGAACCAGAACAGGGGACTAGCAGCAATGCGACCACCTCCGAGGAAATAATTAAATTATTAAAAGCCAACTTTAATCCTGGTAATTTAGGTATATCAGTCAAAAATATTAGACCATGTAGAAATAACGGTGAAGTCATTCACTTAGAGACCTTAGATAGCTTGGAAACACTCAAGGCGGCCATAGAATCCTCGGATGTCCTAAAAGACAAATTAATAGTTTATAGCTCTAGTAGGTATAACCCAAAAATTATAATTAGAGAAGTTAGCCCTGACTTACTTGAAAAGGAAGTCGTCGGAGCCATCGTAGCACAAAGTAACGGCGCACTAGTAACAGCCCTGACTTACTTGAAAAGGAAGTAGTCGGAGCCATCGTAGCACAAAGTAACGGCGCACTAGTAACAGCCGACCTAAAGCTGCTCTTTAGTCATGCATCTAAGAACTTAAATATGAATTTTGTTTTTGAGGTTACTCCAAATAAGTTTAAAGGTCTGCTTGGACTAGGGAAAGTTAAATTGGGGTGGGAGATCTGTCCTATAAAAGAATTTTTTAAAATTTAGCGGTGCTTCATGTGTTGCGGGATTGGTCACACTTCCAAAAAATGTAAAAATACTGTACAATTATGCACATCCTGCGGGGGGAACCACGTCTTCAAAGACTGTAAATCAGAAACTAAGCAATGTAAGAACTGCTCAGAAAGCAATGCGACGAGAGGAACAGAATATCGTACTAATCATGGGGCGCTCGATATGCACTGTCCTAGTTATCGTTTTGCGTTAGAGTATAGGAAAGGTCGTGTGGATTATGGGTAGTCCAGATCCTAACCGCGAAGGGAGTAACATAGGTTTAAGAAATTTCGCGCCCTTTAAGTGTCTACAAATTAATTTGAATAGGTCCAAATCAATTGCAACAGCAAATTTTGTCTGATCAATTAGATCTAGTCTTTACCCAGGAACCTTATCAGCTTTCGGGAAGTATAGCTGGCTTCTCTCTTAATGTAAGGACGTTTTGTGCGTCAGGAGTTGGGAAGGCGGCCATTATTTGCGCAAATAGGGATATGGATCTTATTGCCCTTAAAGTAACAGAATTGTATGTGGTCGTACATGTTAGGTATCGCAGAACTAACATCTTAACGATTTCAGTATATGCCCCACCCTCACGAGATAATTCTATGTTTTTCTAAGAAACCAACCAATCTCTTTTTCATTGCTTTCTCGAAGATCTTTGATATATGACTAAGAACCGAGATTAGTCTATAATTCGACAGGTTACTTTTATCACCTGCTTTAAACACTCCGGAAAAATACCTGACATGAAACTCAGATTTATTACATACGCAAGTGGTAGTGCAAAGTAGCAAATTTCACGGCATTTTCCAAGAGTTAGGTAAGCAATATTAGAAGTAGTCATGAACTCCCTGCAATATCTAAAGCGTATTCCACATTAGTTACTGTTATCCATTTCTACTCAAAGTAAAGCCGATATCTGTATGAGCCCTTTCACAAGCTTTGTTTATGAGCTGAAAAGATAGACCGTTTTCTCTCGTCTGGGGTATTTCAGAATCCCTTTATGGCGAGGGAACGCTGTTAGTTCTGACACTGATGTGTTACGTATGAACAGCTCCATCTCGAGTTTGCAGCCTGTGCAAAACTAGGAAACCTCTTGCATGCAACCTTTGGTCGGAGGGGTATTAGAGAGGCAAAGGTAACCTAAACTTGTACACGCACTGCTAATGCGAGTCGGAATTGACTAGAGAAGCATAACGCCCTAAGCTCAACACTTTACAAAAAAGCTGCCCAGTCGCAAGATTTGCAAACCGATATCTAAAAAGTCTGTAAACGCCTGTATAACTTGTACTCTTTCTGTTGAAGCCTCTCACAAGGAAGTGCAATGTAAAATCTGCTTACACTGGTGACATATTTCCTGTGCAAACATACCCGAAGAAATATACTCTCATCTCTCCACCACTAACAGTGATAACTTAATATTTCTGTGACCACCGTGCGTCCACAAAGGCCCCCTGTTCTTAGATCGGTGGATAAACTAGTCGAGGACTACTCATCAATTAAGCTACAGTTGTCATCGCTACCTGAAGAACTCTCACAGCTCCGCGAACAGTTTTCCACTCTCGCTGGTCGAATTCAAGGTTCAGATTTGCCACTTATTAGCCAAAATTTCTCTCCGCCAGAGCCTTCACTCGTTTCTCAGCAGAATGAACCCCATATCCCCTCTCTCTTATTGCGTCCCTGACGGAAGATATTGCTGACTGCAAATCGCAAATTACCACTTTACATGGGGATATTAACGGTAACTCGTCAAAGGTCTCTGCCTTAAAAGCCGATGTAATCCATAACCGTGCTTGTAACATTATACTTGCTGGCTCTATCACTACCATGGGAGTGCAGTCATCTTCTGACTCGTCTGTTCCCAATTCATCTCCTACCACTCGGCCAAAAGCCTTCATCGTGGAAAAGACCTGTGATCCTGGTCCAAAGTCACCACTGCTACAGCAACTAGTCTTAAACGACAGTACCGCTACTGCCAAAAATCCTCCCTCAGTAAGTACTAAGTAAGTCAGAACTTCAACTTCCTGAAGTTCCAGGCACAGTTTCTCATCCGCCAACTGCTACCCCTTGGCCAAATTGCACTTTACAACCGCACCGTAATCTTGTTGGCCATCATGTGAAACCCTCTTCTCACTCTCGCAAATTCAACGCCTTAATTTACCAAGTACCTGATCGCAACGATTCCAGAGAGGATTTAATATTTGCCAATAATATCTTGCAGGAAATGTTCTTTAGCAAACATGAGTGTAATGCTATAAGAGTACTTCGTATTGGACCTTACTCCAATGGGCATGCCCGCCCTCTACGATTTTCTTTTCGTTCTGTAGGTCACCGCCAATATTTTGTGCAAACCATTCGTGAATGGCGTCGGTATAATAACTTTTAATTCCCCGCGTCTCATGATCGTAATCCCGAGCAGCGTGACGTTCACCGGTCCCTTGTGGCCGAACTCAATGATCGAAGGGCCAAAGGTCAGACAGACATCTGTATCCGTCAGGGTAAACTGGTGAACTACTCTACGAACAACCCTGTGGCCTCTCAATTCGTCTCAACGCCTACCACCCGTCAGTCCGTTTCTCTCGGGGACCAAAGGGGTCAGTCCCTAAACCCTGTTAACCATGATCCTGATCCACACTCTCCCGCAACGTCGGTGCTACCTAAAATTGTGTCAAACTACGTATTCCCTCCGCCGTCTCGCCCACCTCCTCAACCTAATGCGACTCTAGTCTAACAATTTTATCGTTAAACTCTTAGGGTCTTTACGGTAAACGTGACGAACTATTTTTCCTTGTGTCTGCGCGTTACACTGATTGTATATGTATTTGCGAAACCTGGGCCTCGGGTAAACTTGATGATGCGGTTTTTAACCTCCCAATACACTCATTTATTCGAAAAGATCGTCTCGGCCGCTAAGGTGGCTGAATTAGAGTTCGCTGCTCTTCCATGAACTCCCCTTACTGACCAATTTGAAGATTAAGTCGCCCTCGTCCAAAACTTGGATCACCCTTGGTTATATTTACCGGGCTCCTAACACTCTCGAGACCTTACCTCAGTCCTATTCGACAATATTCGTTCTATCGCCTCTTCTAGGACAGACTTAATTATAATGGGTGATTTTAACCTCCCGCTCATTGGCTTGGATAGTCTCTCTTCTAAACCACAAGCTTCGAACGACCATGCCTCACTACTAATTTTAATAACAACCTTGGCCCTTCATTAACATGTCAGATTCCTTACTCGTTTTAGCCAGACACGAGTACCGGGTAGCAATATTCTGGACTTAGTCATAACACCTGACTTCTTAAAACCTGAGATTCGGGAACTTCCACCCCTCGGAGGCAGTGACCATGTGATTTTTTGTTCGCTTTACCCCCTAATAGATGCTACTATTGCCCCCTCGTCACTTTGTCCATGACTTTGACTACACCCGTGCGGATTTTCTCGCCCTCAATTCTCTATTGTATAACGTTAATTGGTCCCCCCTCGATCATTTACCAATTGAAAAATCCTGGCATTACTTCAAAGAGCTGTTATTCAAGTGCATTACTCTCACTGTCCCATTGTTTTCCTCTCAGCCACACACTACTCGCCCTTGGGACTCGCGCTTGGCCAAAAGCTCCTTACGAAAAAAAACGCCTTTGGAAAAAGCTTCGGTCTGCCTCTACTACGGGTGATATCTCCCACTACAATGAGCTTCGTAACCAATATAAGGTTCAACTCTCGCTTGCTCGGTCAAATATTTCCCAGTGTCGTGCGCGGATGCAATGGCGTCAAATGTCAAATTTAAAACAGAATCCTAGAGCCTTTTACCGCTTTGTTCATTCGCGAATACATGCCTTGCCAAGTGCACTGGGAATCCGTCTCCCAAATGGAAATAAATCTGATTCTGACTTTGATATGGCCCAATGTTTAAACGACTCCTTAGTCAAAAACTTCAATGCAAACTTTCGTCACTCACCAGATAATTTTAACTTTTGTCAATTTCCTATAATGGATGAATACTTGCCCACTTTTTTGAAGTTAAGAAAACTCTCCAATTACTAGATGTCAAAAGTGCTTCTGGACCTGATGGCCTTACTAACAGGTTATTAAAAAACTGCAGTACCTATTATCTCTCCCCTACTTAAGCTGTTTGCCACCTCTCTATTGGAGAAATCTGTGCCCGAGGAGTGGCGAACTGCAATTGTAAGGGCAACGTTTGGAAAATATTTGAATGTTATATAAAATTAAGAGGGTATGCAATATTGCACGTCGCACTCAAGAATGGTCTATGAAGCCTTCGAAAATCTATGCAACTTTGGTTTTGTTCTCTCAGAGGTGGTCCCGACTCGGACACATTGTCAACTATTTCAGTTTTCAATGTACATTGAGCTTTTGCAAAACATTTAAATATCATATAAAATAAAAAGGGTATACAGTTACAGATACATATATTGCACGTCGCGCTCAAGAATGGTCTAAGAAACGTTCGAAGTCTATGCAACTTTGGTTTTATTCTATCAGAGGTGGTCCCGACTCGGAGACATTCTCAACTATATCAGTTTTAAATAAACATTGAACTGTTGGAAAATATTTGAATGTAATATAAAATTAAGAGGGTATGCGATATTGCACGTCGCACTCAAGAATGCTACAAGAAGCCTTCGAAAATCTGTGCAACTCTAGTTTTGTTCTATCAGAGGTGGTCCCGACTCGGACACATTCTCAACTATTTCAGTTTTCAATAAACATTGAACTTTTGGAAAATATTTCAATGTTATATAAAATTAAGAGGGTATGCTTGCACGTCGCACTCAAGAATGGTCTATGAAGCCTTCGAAAATCTATGCAACTTTGGTTTTGTTCTATCAGAGGTGGTCCCGACTCGGAAACATTGTCAACTAATTCTATTTTCAATGTACATTGAGCTTTGCAAAACATTTAAATGTCATATAAATTAAAGAGGGTATTCAGTTACAAATACATATATTGCACGTCGCGCTCAAGAATGGTCTAAAAAACGTTCGAAATCTATGCAACTTTTGTTTTGTTCTATCAGAGGTGGTCCCGACTCGGACACATTGTCAACTATTTCAGTTTTCAATGTACATTGTGCTTTTGCAAAACATTTAAATGTCATATAAAATAAAAAGGGTATACAGTTACAGATACATATATTGCACGTGTCACTCAAGAATGGCCTAAGAAACGTTCGAAATCTACGGGTCAGTCCAGGTGAAATCAGGCAGTGTCCCGACGGCACCATCACCGATTTTGATGAAACTTTAACCAGTTGAAATATAGACTATTTCATCGGGAATTCCAAGTTTTCAAGTTAAAATTCAATCTAGATTTTAAGATATGAATAATTGAAAAATCCTCACATGGGGAAAGGAAACTTTTCACCCCCAATTCCAGCGATTTTGACAGCCGATATCTAGGTAATAAAACCTAATATAACCTTACAACTTTTTTTATTCTTCAAATGGGTGGTAGAGCCTAGATTAAGCTAATAATATTTTGCGAAGAACATTTTGTTTTATTTCTATAAATCATCAAAGTGCTCTTTGAATTCAACCAAACGCGAAAAGTAGCCTATAACTTAATATCTCCCGATTCCAAAAACCAAGCTAAAATTAATCAAAGATAACGCTTTCTGGTAGTAATTGAACCGGGGAACACGAAAAAATTTCTAGATTTATGGTACGACCAAGGGATGCGGTACCATTTGACTTCGAACACCGCCAAGATTTGAAAAATAGTAAAAACATGGGGGAGTTTTCAAGAATAGCTCCCGGTGACGGATTTTAAAAATTTTTTTTTCTTCTGAAAGAGAAAAATGCGAAAAAAATTATGGTGCAAAAATTTTTTGGGGCAAACAATTATTAAGGAAGATAGAGCTAGTTTTAATTTTAATTGCCCTGGGTAGAAGATGGCACAATTTATGCTATAAAAAATGTCGACTGCTTATTTTCGGCTAAACCTAACCTAACCCAACCGAACCTAACGTAACCTAACCTAACCCAACCGAACCTAACCTAACCTAACCTAACCTAACCTAACCTAACCTAACCACACCTAACCTAACCTAACCTAACCTAACCTAACCTAACCTAACCTAACCTAACCTAACCACACCTAACCTAACCAAACCTAACCTAACCAAACCAAACCTAACCTAACCAAACCTAACCTAACCAAACCTAACCTAACCTAACCAAACCTAACCTAACCAACTGTAAACATGAACGTTTTGGAAAAGGTAATAAAAGTAAGGTAATATAGCTTAAATTGTGCTGTTTTCTGTCCAGAGCAATTAAAATTAAAACTAGCTGTATCTTCCTTAATAATTGTTTGCCCCAAAAAATTTTTGCACCATAATTTTTGTCGCATTTTTCTCTTTCAGAAGAAAAAAAAATTTTTAAAATCCGTTACCGGGAGCTATTCTTGAATTTAGCCAAAACATGGTGGTCTTTGAAGCCGTGCCAAGGTACCACCACAATTGAAATATGTACCAAAGTACAAACCATCTGAAAGCCCGTGTTTTAATCTATAACATATCAAAAATCCAAGGATGATATAGAATTCCTTCGTATGTAAACGCGGCATCAAACCTGAAAGAAAATCTGAAAAAAGTTAAAATTTTAAGTTAGCCAAAACAATTGGAATATGATTATGAACGCAATATAGATAATATAAATACGTCTTGGTTTGGACCAAGGCCGAAAAAACAAACGATATGTGTGAGGTTTATCAATTGACTGAAGTTCAGATATTGAAATTTTTTTCTAGCTATTTTTATCCACTCAATCCTTAATCATTATTTAATTCAATCAACTGATTTTGCTGTTAATCGATCTAGTCCCTCTAAATTAATTGAAAAAATTACATATCTACGCTTTTTCAAGAACAATTACATTTTCCGAAAACATTTTATCATAAAATTAATTATTTTGAAGGGATTTCGTGTCGATACTCACTAACTTGTGAGCACCTTGACCGACATAGTTTTAATTGTCGCTGGTTTGAAAAATTTTCAAGTTTGCACCAAAAGAAGTTTATATCTGTTTTAAATTGTTGATAAGACTGTCGTTCACAGTGAATGTCGTCTACTTAAGACAAAGCAACAAAGTTTATCCTGTGTGGTAAAGGGTAAAGATCACATAAACAGAAATACTTCTCAGTACTTGTTATATTCATTTCCCGCGGAAATAATATGGTTAAACACATCATTCATTACTAGTTATGCCAAGAAGGTCACATTTAACTCCGACACCACCTCCCTTCCTCTATTTTCCCAATATATGGCATTTTATAATCACCAGTGGTTTCAGTGTATGGGTCATCTGAGCCGTCGAAACACACTCAGCCAATATTACCATAGACTGAGTTATGACCAAGAAATTCTTAAGTACGGAAATGGAAGTTCCAGTGCAACTTTACCATCATAGAGGCGACAATAGAAATATAGCATTTCGATATACGAAATTAAATGTATAAATTCGCGCAACAGCCTTGTTTGGCATCCACGATTAAATATTTACATTTCCATTCGCTTGCTCTTTTTAGACATTCAATAGAACATTTCAAATATTCAATACTGTACCCTCAACACGTACTCCCTTCAAAATAATTAATTTCATGATAAAATGTTTTCGGAAAATGTAATTGTTCTTGAAAAAGCATAGATATGTAATTTTTAAATTAATTTAGAGGGACTAGATCGATTAACAGCAAAATCAGTTGATTGAATTAAATATTGATTAAGGATTGAGTGGATAAAAATAACTAGAAAAAATTTTCAATATCTGAACTTCAGTCAATTGATAAACCTCACACATATCGTTTGTTTTTTCGGCCTTGGTCCAAACCAAGACGTATTTATATTATCTATATTGCGTTCATAATCATATTCCAATTGTTTTGGCTAACTTAAAATTTTAACTTTTTTCAGATTTTCTTTCAGGTTTGATGCCGCGTTTACATACGAAGGAATTCTATATCATCCTTGGATTTTTGATATGTTATAGATTAAAACACGGGCTTTCAGATGGTTTGTATTTTGGTACATATTTCAATTGTGGTGGTACCTTGGCACGGCTTCAAAGACCACCATGTTTTTACTATTTTTCAAATCTTGGCGGTGTTCGAAGTCAAATGGTACCGCATCCCTTGGTCGTACCATAAATCTAGAAATTTTTTCGTGTTCCCCGGTTCAATTACTACCAGAAAGCGTTATCTTTGATTAATTTTAGCTTGGTTTTTGGAATCGGGAGATATTAAGTTATAGGCTACTTTTCGCGTTTGGTTGAATTCAAAGAGCACTTTGATGATTTATAGAAATAAAACAAAATGTTCTTCGCAAAATATTATTAGCTTAATCTAGGCTCTACCACCCATTTGAAGAATAAAAAAAGTTGTAAGGTTATATTAGGTTTTATTACCTAGATATCGGCTGTCAAAATCGCTGGAATTGGGGGTGAAAAGTTTCCTTTCCCCATGTGAGGATTTTTCAATTATTCATATCTTAAAATCTAGATTGAATTTTAACTTGAAAACTTGGAATTCCCGATGAAATAGTCTATATTTCAACTGGTTAAAGTTTCATCAAAATCGGTGATGGTGCCGTCGGGACACTGCCTGATTTCACCTGGACTGACCCAGATGCAACTTTGGTTTTATTCTATCAGAGGTGGTCCCGACTCGGAAACATTCTCAACTATATCAGTTTTAAATAAACATTGAACTGTTGGAAAATATTTGAATGTAATATAAAATTAAGAGGGTATGCGATATTGCACGTCGCACTCAAGAATGCTACAAGAAGCCTTCGAAAATCTGTGCAACTCTAGTTTTGTTCTATCAGAGGTGGTCCCGACTCGGACACATTCTCAACTATTTCAGTTTTCAATAAACATTGAACGTTTGGAAAATGTTTGAATGTTATATAAAATTAAGAGGGTATGCAATATTGCACGTCGCACTCAAGAATGGTCTATGAAGCCTTCGAAAATCTATGCAACTTTGGTTTTAATCTATCAGAGGTGGTCACGACTCGGACACATTTTCAATAATTTCAGTTTTCAATGTACATTGAGCTTTTGGAAAATATTTGGATGTTATATAAAATTAAGAGGGTATGCAATATTGCACATCGCACTCAAGAATGGTACAAGAAGCCTTCGAAAATCTATGCAACTTTGGTTTTGTTTATCAGAGGTGGTCCGGACTCGGACATATTTTCAATAATTTCAGTTTTCAATGTACATTGAGCTTTTGCAAAGCATTTAAATGTTATGTAAATTTAAGAGGGTATGCAATATTGCACGTCACACTCAAGAATGGTCTAAGAAGCCTTCGAAAATCTATGCAACTTTGGTTTTGTTCTATCAGAGGTGGTCCCGACTCGGACACATTGTCAACTATTTCAGTTTTCAATGTACATTGAGCTTTTGCAAAACATTTAAATGTCATATAAAATAAAAAGGGTATACAGATACAGATACATATATTGCACGTCGCGCTCAAGAATGGTCTAAGAAACGTTCGAAATCTATGCAACTTTGGTTTTGTTCTATCAGAGGTGGTCCCGACTCGGACACATTCTCAACTATTTCAGTTTTCAATAAACATTGAACGTTTGGAAAATGTTTGAATGTTATATAAAATTAAGAGGGTATGCAATATTGCACGTCGCACTCAAGAATGGTCTATGAAGCCTTCGAAAATCTATGCAACTTTGGTTTTAATCTATCAGAGGTGGTCACGACTCGGACACATTTTCAATAATTTCAGTTTTCAATGTACATTGAGCTTTTGGAAAATATTTGGATGTTATATAAAATTAAGAGGGTATGCAATATTGCACATCGCACTCAAGAATGGTACAAGAAGCCTTCGAAAATCTATGCAACTTTGGTTTTGTTTATCAGAGGTGGTCCCGACTCGGACACATTTTCAACTATTTCAGTTCTCAATGTACATTGAACTTTTGCAAAATATTTAAATGTTACATAAAATTAAGAGGATATACAGTTACAGATACATATATTGCACGTCGTGCTCAAGAATTGTCTAAGAAGCGTTCGAAAATCTATGCAACTTTGGTTTTGTTCTATCAGAGGTGGTCCCGACTCGGAAACATTGTCAACTAATTCTATTTTCAATGTACATTGAGCTTTTGCAAAAAATTTAAATGTCATATAAAATAAAGAGGGTATACAGTTACAGATACATATATTGCACGTCGCGCTCAAGAATGGTCTAAGAAACGTTCGAAATCTATGCAACTTTGGTTTTGTTCTATCAGAGGTGGTCCCGACTCGGACACATTCTCAACTATTTAAGTTTCCAATAAACATTGAACGTTTGGAAAATATTTGAATGTTATATAAAATTAAGAGGGTATGCAATATTGCACGTCGCACTCAAGAATGGTCTATGAAGCCTTCGAAAATCTATGCAACTTTGGTTTTAATCTATCAGAGGTGGTCACGACTCGGACACATTTTCAATAATTTCAGTTTTTAATGTACATTGAGCTTTTGGAAAATATTTGGATGTTATATAAAATTAAGAGGGTATGCAATATTGCACATCGCACTCAAGAATGGTACAAGAAGCCTTCGAAAATCTATGCAACTTTGGTTTTGTTTATCAGAGGTGGTCCCGACTCGGACACACTTTCAACTATTTCAGTTTTCAATGTACATTGAACTTTTGCAAAATATTTAAATGTTACATAAAATTAAGAGGATATACAGTTACAGATACATATATTGCACGTCGTGCTCAAGAATTGTCTAAGAAGCGTTCGAAAATCTATGCAACTTTGGTTTTATTCTCTCAGGGGTGGTCCCATCTCGGACACATTCTCAACTATAAGAAGTCACTTTTGCAGAGTTCATTCTACAACATCTGGACCAGAAAGAATTCCCGCCAGAAATCATGCATATAAGTGCTCCATTACACTTTGCCAAAAAACATTTTCTACACCAAAATTGCTCATGGACCATATGAGGCTTCATTTTAAAAACAACGAATGGTTTTTCTGCCCCTTCTTTGGCTGTAAGATAACAGGCAAATTTACAGTTAAAAGCACATTTACAGCTCATGTTTCAAGACACCATAAATACAGCAAAATTTCTGAGTTTGGCTCAATAGCTTTAGTACAACCAGAATCAAGTTGTAATGCGGAAGATTCCATCTGTAGTAATTTTAATGTACACGGTTCAAGAAGTTCAGGTTTATTTTATGATGCTACACCTGTAGATACGGAAAACATACATGAAAATGTAGGCCAATTTTTGCTCAAACTCGAGGCAAAACATCTAATACCATCAACTACAGTTCAAGAAATAGATAATGAATTCAATTATCATGGTTGCAAAATGGACTCCGTCTTACATGACGACCATACCCAGTCATTTAACAGGCGTTATGCGAGAACCGAGAAAAAAATGAGTAAACTAGAGGCACTCAAATATAAAGTAAATCTCAATGGGAACGTGAATAGCAACATGACAAAGAAAATAACCATGAAATAAACGATTTAAAACACAACGACATCCGCGTTAAGAGAGACAAATTATTAAATCCTCGCGATGCTTTCTTTGGTAGTCGCTGTGCGTAAACAAACTGTATCATAAAATAAAGGGTACCGAAAAAATCCACTATGTCGATTTCACTAGGTTATACCCTTCGTAAACAAAACGAGTAAAATTCAAATTAGTCACCCTAAAATAATTTTAGACAATTTCCCCGATATATTTTCTTTTGATGGACTCCTCATATGTGACTTAGTTCCGGGCCAAAATCTAACGCATCCAGTTTTGTACGCTCGTATAAATGGGAAGCTAACATTCCCTTTATATTTCATGTGCTATAAGACACAATTCCAAGCTGATTGTCGGTCCGTGACATTTAGGCGCCGCCACTTAGGCGCTGGTTATTTAGGCGCCGCCATTTAGCCGCCAAGACAATTAGGCGCCGCGACATTTAGGCGCCGCGACATTTAGGCGCCGTGACATTTAGGCGCCGCGACATTTAGGCACCGTGACATTTAGACTCCGCGACATTTAGGCGTCGAGACATTTGCGTGCCAATAATTTTTCCATTATTTCTTCTAAAAATCCGTAATGACCTCTCAATTTGGCAACCCGTGTATTGTCCCTGTGCGTCACTGCATGTTCGCAATCTTCATTAAAGGACACGAAAACTTACTTGTTTTTACAAAACAATCCTAAAATAATAAAAAAACAAACATAACCTAACCTAACCTAAGTTGGGAAGTCAATGAAAATAAACAACAATATTTTGGAAAAGGCATATTCCTTTGGAAAGTCAACGAACATGAACAACAATATTTTGGAAAAGGTATATTATTTTAGGAAGTCAAAGAACATAAACAACAGTATTTTGGAAAAGGCATATTCCTTTGGATAGTCAACGAACATGAACAACAATATTTTGGAAAAGAGATATTATTTTGGGAAGTCAATGAAGATGAAAACAATATTTAGGAAAAGGCATATTATTTTGGAAAGTCAAAGAAGATAAACAACGAATATTTAGGAAAAGGCATATTATTCTGGGAAGTCAAAGAAGATAAACAATAATTTGGAAAAGGCATATTATTTTGGGAAGTCAAAGAAGATAAACAATAATTTGGAAAAGGCATATTATTTTGGAAAGCCAATGAAGATGAACAACAATATTTTGGAAAAGGCATATTATTTTGGGAAGTCAATGAAGATAAACAACAAAATCTTGGAAAAGGCATATTATTTTGGGAAGTCAAAGAAGATAAACAACAATATTTTGGAAAAGGCATATTATTTTGGGAAGTCAATGAAGATGAACAACAATATTTTGGAAAAGGCATATTATTTTGCGAAATCAATGAAGATAAACAACAAGATTTTGGAAAAGGCATATTATTCTGGGAAGTCAAAGAAGATAAACAATAATTTGGAAAAGGCATATTATTTTGGGAAGTCAATGAAGATAAACAACAATATCTTGGAAAAGGCATATTATTCTGGGAAGTCAATGAAGATAAACAACAATATTTTGGAAAGGCATATTATTTTGGGAAGTCAATGAAGATAAATAACAATATTTTGGAAAAGGCATATTATTTTGCGAAGTCAATGAAGATAAACAACAGTATTTTGGAAAAGGCATATTATTTTGCGAAATCAATGAAGATAAACAACAATATTTTGGAAAAGGCATATTATTCTGGGAAGTCAAGGATGATAAACAACAATATCTTGGAAAAGGCATATAAAGAAGATAAACAATAATTTGGAAAAGGCATATTATTTTGGGAAGTCAATGAAGATAAACAACAGTATTTTGGAAAAGGCATATTATTCTGGGAAGTCAAAGAAGATAAACAATAATTTGGAAAAGGCATATTATTTTGGGAAGTCAATGAAGATAAACAACAATATCTTGGAAAAGGCATATTATTCTGGGAAGTCAATGAAGATAAACAACAATATTTTGGAAAGGCATATTATTTTGGGAAGTCAATGAAGAAAAATAACAATATTTTGGAAAAGGCATATTATTTTGCGAAGTCAATGAAGATAAACAACAGTATTTTGGAAAAGGCATATTATTTTGCGAAATCAATGAAGATAAACAACAATATTTTGGAAAAGGCATATTATTCTGGGAAGTCAAGGATGATAAACAACAATATCTTGGAAAAGGCATATAAAGTAGATAAACAATAATTTGGAAAAGGCATATTATTTTGGGAAGTCAATGAAGATAAACAACAGTATTTTGGAAAAGGCATATTATTATGGGAAGTCAATGAAGATAAACAACAACATGGTTGAACTCTGATGTCAGTTGAATAAAAAGAATATAAGCCTAAAAGTACTTGTCATGTTCCTTTATTAAATATCTCAAATCTTTCGAGAAAATTTTACGGCAATGTCGCGGCGCCTAATTGTCTCGGCGCCTAAATGTCTCGGTGCCAAATTGTCGCGGAGCCTAAATGTCTCGGTGCCAAATTGTCGCGGAGCCTAAATGTCGCGGCGCCAAATTGTCGCGGAGCCTAAATGTCGCGGCGCCAAATTGTCGCGGAGCCTAAATGTCGCGGCGCCAAATTGTCGCGGAGCCTAAATGTCGCGGCGCCAAATTGTCGCGGAGCCTAAATTTCGCGGCGCCTAACTGTCCCGGCGCCTAAGTGGCGGTGCCTAAATGACCGGCGCCTAAATATCG
Organism: Phalangium opilio; assembly: GCF_054372755.1. Taxonomy (NCBI): domain Eukaryota; kingdom Metazoa; phylum Arthropoda; class Arachnida; order Opiliones; family Phalangiidae; genus Phalangium; species Phalangium opilio. Next base: position 1,470,827 of record NW_028324191.1, read on the forward strand.
GCGCCCAAATGTCCCGTTCCGGCTGATTGTACCCATTCACCTGATCAGAGAGAGCTGCGCGGCACGTGGGTTACCGATTAATTAAGATATGTCGTAGAGAGGGGGGTATAAAATTACGTGCGTGTATGAAGCCTGGTCGTACAAAATAACTCTATACAACTCCGAGACTTAACAAGGTGGGCTTTTTAAAGACTACATCAACGCCTTTTTAGAATATAAAAACCTTGCTAGTGGTTTCCCTTTCGATTGCGTCACACAAAGGAGAAGAAAGAAAATTGCTATATTCAATATCCAAACGGATATTTATTAGGAGGTAATAGCGCAAAACCAATTTGGTGCTGAATCGGCCACTAATGCCTGGGCGAAAGTATCAGAAAACATAAGATATCTCTTTGATGTGACAGCAAGGTGTAAGAAAAGGACCACCCTGCTTCTTTCCACATACGAGAGTGAGGACTCGCAAAATTTAAAAAAATCAGGAACCGAGGAGTTCTCTAAAAGAGAAGAACACTTACAAGAGCTAAAAGAATTGAAGGAATAAGCTATGTATGCTTCGAGCAACTTCGCTCAGAAATGGCCCGATTTAAAAAAAAAAGCTGAAGAAGCTAATGCCAAGGGCATTGAGTTAAGGAAAGCTGCGCTTTTCTCCCGCAACACCCCAAATGGTGTAAATAAAGGTAAATTCAATAACATCATTTTATTAAGTCTTGTTTATTAGGTATCGAAGAAGAAAGCAGCCCCGGAGTAAAGCTTTGGTGCCCAACAATGACATAAAACGGTCAGAGGCGATATGTTCCTACATATTAAAGACAAGGCCACTATTTGCCAAGCTAAAGTCAATCAACAAACGTCATTGTCCCAGAGATCCTCGCGAAAAACTAGAAGTTGTAAAAACGAAGTCATTCCTGTCCCACCTTCAGTCAATACCTGAAACCCTTAAACGAAACCCTATCGGGTCATCCTTAGAAATCCTTAGAAGTACGGAGTACTATCGTAATCAAAACCCTTAATTTTTATACATTTTGAATAATCTAAACCCTCAATTTTTATGCATTTTGAATAATCGAAACCCTCAATTTTTATATATTTTGAACTACTATTTTTCGGAAAAGAAACCCGGAGATATATTTTTTTTAACCCTAAGTTTTGAAAAAGAAGAGAAGGAACGCGAGTGCGCGAAATAGTATAAGAAAAAAATTAATCCCTATATCGAGAAAGAAGAAAAAAAACCTAAACCCTTCAGAAGAATATCGAAGAGGAGCAACTTGTCCTTAGAAATTAAAAACTTGAAACTATTTTGATAAACTGACTTGAAAGTTGAAACTTTGGTTAGATTATGGATGACAGATTGAATCAATTTTAAAATCTTAACTTTCTATTTTTGAACATTATTATTCTAGTGCGTAACTATAAAATCTTAACCTAAATCCGCGTAAAATTTCAATTTAAAACTTAAAGGAGACATTACATGGAAGTTATAAAGTACAAACCTCCCTTCGATATAAGTTTGATTTTTTGTTTAATTTCTTATTTTGACCCCTATAAAAGTTTGTGAAAATTTATGAACAAGATTGAATTTTATGTTGAATATTAAAATTTGGATTAGGATCTATTTTGACTCTCAATTGACACATACCATCAAACGCGGTCACTTTTGATTCAGAAATTTTATAAGCCCCTCGTTCCCGTTAAATGGCCTTAACTTTCCACAACTGACTGCACTCCAACATCTTGTCTAGCGTTAGCGAGGTTGAATCATAAGTGAAAAAGTGGTAGGTGTTTGTCTTGCATCTTAATCCCTCTAGTAAGACGTCGAACACCCCACCCCACCCCCATGAACAACAAATGAAAGAAGGTAGAAAAGGCTTATAAAAATTACAAATAGGTATAAAATTAATTACACAATAAAATGAAATGTATAGTGAACTTAAATTAACCCACAGTACTTCCACTTTCCCATCCTTTTTGAATTAACCTATATATTGTTATTATAAAATGTTTTGCAGTTTGTCTATTGTTTTCTATTAAAACGATTTTAAGCTTATATAAAGGGAAGATCTGCTTGGAAAGAAATGGAACCACAAAGCCTCCCTCGAACTATTTTTCGATGTTATCATGAACTAAACCGCAATGCTCACTTAGAAGCCCTGGGAAGGTGAGAGAGATGGCTTCGGTTGGAAAATAGCAAAAACGTAAGCCACCACTGGCACACTCTCCAGCATCTCTAAGATTTTCCATCCTCCTTATTGGCCGTAAAAAACAGTTTTCAAGTCGTTTAAAAAGTTATAACGAAGTGTCTATTTTGGCCCGGTTTCCGGGCGAAATTAGTCAGACTATTTTGGCCCGGAAAACGGGCTTACCTTTTTCCAGGCCTAAATAGAGTCGGCTGCGCGGGGCCAACTATTTTGGCCTGCTTTTCAGGCCCAATAGTAGTTTGTCCCGGCTTCCGGTAATAAATAGCTGGCATTGAAAAAATTTCTATTTTGGTCGGGTTTCCGGGCCAAAATAGCTGACGATTGAGAGTCAGCTATTTAGGCCCGGTTTACAGGCGTCAAACTTTTCAGGCCATAATAGTCGTGGTTCGAGCTACGACTATTTAGGCCCGAAGTACGGGCCTACCTTTTTCCAGGCCTAATAGACTCGGCCGCGCGGGGCCAACTATTTTGGTCCGGTTTTTAGGCCCAATAGCCACCACATTTTCAGCCCCGGTTTCCGGGCTTAAATAGTTCCCCTTCAAAAAGAAAGTTAATTTGGCCCGAAAACCGGGCTAAAATAGCTATTAAATGCCTAAAAGCTATTTTGGCCCGTTTTCCAGGCCTAATTAGTTATTATTCAAAAATAGGGCTAATTTGGCCCGGAACCAGTCTTAAATAGCTATTAAATGACTGAAAACTATTTTTGCCCAGTTTTCGGGCCTAGCTAGTCGTAATTCAAAAGGTAGTTAATTTTTTGGCCCGGAAACCAGCCTAGAATATTCATTTAGTACCAGCCTTTCATAGTAAACATATTTAGGTCAAGAGTGTCGGGATTTGAGATTTTGGTAAGGCTCTTATCATAGCCCATTTAATCACGCGCTACACTCGCGCTGTAGTTCGTAAAATCGGCCTTAGATTATCGGCGGGGAATTCAAAGGAGCCGAAACTCGAAATGTTCATTTGAAGGAGCTAAAATAATTTTGGCCAATATATCTCTTTATAAATATTGGCACAATCGGTGCTTTGCAACCATATAACAATTGTGAGCCGGACAATGTAACGCGTCAAGGTACAAAGCGGTCGGTCTCAGGCTTACCAATTGAACGTAGCCGTAGTTCAAAGGCTTTTGTGAGTGGGTACAATGTTTATGACAGCGAAGCGTTACGACAAGTTCATAAGTTATTGGTAAAATAGATTAGGTCAGTAATGAAGCTACTTTTGTAAGATATCTTCCTCTGGTGTAGCATAATCATCTTTCAGATCTAGATTGCCATTATCAACATGATCTAAGTGGGTATTTTTCTTGTCTGTCTTACGTCGTGATATGTTTCAAAACATGAGAAATCACTGCGATGTTCCTGTTAAAATCCAATTTTCTTCAAATGGTATACTTTCCGTGCTGCTAGCGTTTAAACAGCTGTGTGTGAAACGTATTTCGATTGTGAAACCTCTACAATCGATACAGAATTAACTAACAAAGCCTTGAATTATCTAAATGGGAGCAATGTTTTTTGCGCGGGTATTCAAACTGTAAGTGTTATCTGAGGTTCAAGGGGGGTTGTTATGTACCTCTGGTTCAACTGGTGATTATTTATAGTTTTTATAAAATATTTTAGGAATTTAAAATTGCTAAAGCTAAATCACTGGATATATTACAACATCCCTGTGAGAGGCGTCAATCCAAGCACTGTCCAATTATTTTTAGGCCCCTCAGTCTGCCTTGGTTAAAGGAAAATTACCTTTAGTTTGTCCAAAGTGCTCAAGTTTAGAGAAGTATATTTGCTTATTCTTTGACTACATATAATTTTTGGATTTGAAATATATGGTAATTTATTTCAAATCTTTAAGGTATCTCAAAAGTAGAGAAAAGATCATGGATACGACACCGAGAACCAAACTTAAACGACGCCACAAAAGTTCAAAGTTTCCTATTGAAAGTCTAAGCAGACGTATACGTATAAAAAACATTCGTACCCTGAGGTATCGCCAAAAGATACAACTACGTAAACTGGAAAAGGAGCTTAAGGAAAATGTGACCACTCTAAATCCTGTACAAAGTCGTGAAATGTCGGAAGTGTTAAGAGAAATGAATTGGAAGCACAAAGATAAAGTAAACAAGAATATATTCGAAGTAAAGAAGCGTAACCCATTGTTTGATCAATCCTTTCGAGCGAGTTGGGAAACTGATATAAAAAATGCGAAACTGTTGGAATTCATGAATGATCAAGCTAAAAATCCAGAAACTAGCACCGGCAATATGTTTGGACCATTAACATTTCGTCTGGCCCTTATATTCAAGATCGCCAGCATCATACAGAACGTTACAAGGTCTTAAAATTTTCAACTTACCAAGCGTGGACACTGTAAAGAAGAAATTGCAAAAAATCAATTGTGACCCTGGAGTTGACATAGAACACTTAAATAAAGAGAGCACAAGGTTCGAGCCAAAAACTGAACACGAGTCAAAGTGTTAGATTTCCAGCTAGCTTACGATTCAGTTCAATTTGAAATGTTGTCGAAGAAATTGATAATCCTTTGAAAACGACAGCTTAGATGAGGCTGAGCTTAAATGTAGTTTCCCTAGGCCATTTTCCATGGAGTAGATATATTGCACTGTAAACGAAAGTTCCTTTAAAAATACACCAATTCTATCTGAATTTCATTTAATATTACTCCATGGTGACTACTATATGGAAAACCCAAAATATTCCAAGACAAACCTCTTCTTCATCCATCCATGGTAACTTGGTAAGACCATACCTACATTCAGCGCCCCACTCAGAGATGCGGAGAATAACCCTCCATTGAAGTCTATATTTCTTTACTTCCTCCATGGTTTTAGCCGAGCGTTGGTCTAGTTTTATTATTTCTATAACTTCAAAGCTGAATTTCATTTTTTATATATTATGTAAGAGCTTTTCTTATAACTATAATTTGCCATTAAGTTTGAGTATTTAATTAACTAAACTACCTGTTGCGAGTAAAATTTCAAGTAAGTTTTTCGACTTCCTTTACGACCAAGGCTTAAGTTGTATTTTAGTTAGTCTATGTAATATAGTCTTTATAGTGTCTATCCTCTTTAATGATTATTAAAAAGCTGATTTCTAACTCTTTATATTTATTTATTCGATTTTGGAATTTCTAAATATAGTCTGCTTCATTTACTACTAAGAGCTTACTCATCTTTACTCTCGGTAAACAATGTTTTCAATTCATCTTCATTCTCGCTTTTAATTTGAAATAAAAATGGCTTATCTATCCAATTTATTAAGGCGTTAAATTCAAAGAGTGTGTTTTCTCCTTGTGAAAAATTCGAGAACTTAAAAATCTACTGGAATGATGACAAAATGTTTAAGGTGTTTTCGCTACGGCAGTACTGTTTACGTTAGCGCAGTTAATTCAACATTCTCTTATGAGGTATACAGGGTTTCACTATTTGTATATGTCACTAAAATCATATTTTATAGATAATCTTTACGCAATGTGTTGCAAATAGTCAAAAAATCCTCTAAACATTACAATTAAGGTGAATTATTTGTTGAAAATCTTTAAATGGAATCAGTATGTAAGTAAACATAAATAATCATGGACCGTTTTAACAAGCCCGGATGATCGGTGATATATTTCTTTGGGTTTAAAAGGTCTGACACTCCCTTTTTAATCCTTTTATAATCATAATATAACATGAAAATAATTAATAAAAGTTCCATAACATCTCCGTTAAATTTATGTTGTTTTTCAAATTTTCAATAATTGACTTCTGAGCCTAACCGTGGTGGTCTTTTCTCCCTTTAAAACACCAGCACGAGAGACATAACACCTGGTACCTTATATATGTGAAACACTTTAAATAACATTATGCAGGAAAAAACAAACCAATTTGTAATTGAAAAGAAAAAATGCATTTTTGTAATTGAAAAAAAAAGTAATATTAATTGTTTTTTTTTTTCGAGTCAATCCTGTATGAAAATAATTTAACATTGTAGTAATGAAGGCCTGGGTCCAATTCCGTAAAATCTTTAGCTGGTTACAGCAAGTGATAGTTATTCCTTAAAGGGTTAATGACACTGTTGCGAGTCTGCATATAATTTTATGGCAGCGAGAGATATAATTTGCTGAATATTAAGGCGTGAGTTGGACTCTAATCCTTTAGTCAATCGCTATCACATGCGATCAGCCGATCACCCTTCTACCCAAGCGGCCCCCTCTGCCGCGTCTTCTGGTGCAATCTGCCGCTGCTCCATCTACGAAATGCACAGTAACTGTACAATTATTCGATATACTGAATAATCGATCCATTTTGTTAACTAGATTTTGAAATAAAGACATTTATTATTACGGTACTAATTTTTTTTTCATTCAGACTATTTCCATGTTAATGGAAGCGCTAACTTCTTTCTATTTCCCCTAAGCCTTAGCTTTGGCCATTGAAAAAAGCAGCGCTTGTTAACCGTTATATATTTTGAAAAAATACGTTTTAAAAATAGTTCAAAGTGAAAATATAAGCAATAAGTCCTTAAAAAGCTACTAAATAAGCACACAAAATTTGATAATAAATTATCATTTTCACTCGCAGATAAATTTAATAATAAACTTGCTTACTTTTTCTCGTCTCCTAGTTTGAAAATTAAATGCGAACCACCGAGAAAGGACTATTAATGAAGAAACTAAGTGCGAACCACCGAGAAAGGTCTATTAATGAAGAAACTTTTAGGTAGTTTGCGATTGAAAAGTGGCCCTATTGCGATTGAAAAGCGCGTCAAGCTTGTATCTGTCGTGAATAGACATTTGCTTGAGCTTAGACAGTTCAAGCTTGACTTCATTGACGTTTTGGCCAATGAGAACCAAATTACATATGGCCAAGGCCCAAGTTTTTATAAGTTCAGACTCGGATTGAGAAAGTTCGGTGAAGATGTTTACACAAGGCAGATTGAAAGAATTAATTAACAAGTTGGGAAAACCAAAATTTACCTCTCCGAGTCAAGAGGAGGACTACTTACAAACTTACTTACCCAGATATGGAAATGTTTCTTTTTTTTAATGAACAAATACTGAAGTTAAAATTTATGAAATATTAAAACAGTATACAAAGCATAGCAAATATACTGTAAATCAGTCGACATTTTACATCCAATAAGGATATACTTGTACACATTAAAATCAACCGACGGGGGAAAACGGGAAATGAAGAGATGAAACTTTGGAGGGATATTACCTTTACGTGTTTGTAAAAGCCCAATTTTCTACTCCTCAACTGTATACCCTCTATGTTCAAAGCCATATTCACAACAGGGTTGCCATGTAAACACTATCCTCTCGTTTCACCTCAACGATTTTCTAAGTTAGTCAACATGACTGTTAACGTTACATAACACCAAAGCTAATTTGTGGCTAAACACACTGAAAGTAAATGCACACCATAAAAAGCATGAAAACACGAAGCTATACTCCGATTACGATCAGACCTTTCACTGGTCTGAGCTGCGTTCAGCAGAGCTCACCAAAAAAGACAGCGGATTTTGGAAAACGTTTACCGGTGAGCTCTGTCGTCAGAGCTTTTCTCCGGTCATCGATGTTTTAAAATTGACGCAAGCACAATAAAGCGTGCAAGGTACCAAGGCTTAACAAAAATCATATGATAACATATTTATAGAGATAGATAACAACTTTTATAATTAAAATGAAATGTCTCTTAAAATTTTCGCGTGATCAACTGGTTTCACGCCAATTAAATAGCTATAGTCCCATCAGAATCAGCAAGAACTGTTTGTATTAATTCCTCCATGTTTTTTTCGCCAAGCTCAGAACTACGCGTTTTACGTCAGGTTATCCAAAAACCCGATTATTTTCTTTGAAGACCGCGCTGGCTCAGCGCTGGGCACCGTGACGTCAAAATTCAAAAACAAAATCCCGTTCTGTGGGACACTGCTAACAGCGCTGAGCACCGTGACGTCAAAATTCAAAAACAAAATCCCGTTCTGTGGAACACTGCTAACAGCGCTGAGCACCGTGACGTCAAAATTCAAAAACAAAATCCCGTTCTGTGGGACACTGCTAAAAGCGCTGAGCTCTACTGAACGCGGCCTAGATTTCCACCATGATTATAAAATCTAAGCCTAATTTTATAAAAGTGTATTTAACTTTCGGCTCAGCCTGAACCGTTAATGTGTCTGCATTACAGAAACGAAAACTAAACCCAGGCGTTTACTTTTTGGTTCACTAGGCCTGATGACAAATAAAAATTCATTTGACCAACATAGTAGCGTGCTTCTTCTAACCACTTTAGAAAGGATTATGCTATAAACAGATGTAGTATAGCATATGTAATATATAAACATCCATTTCAAATAATAATATAAAAATATTCTTGGGATATCAAAATGAAACAGAGCTTTATAGCTACAAAACCACTAAAGGCATCGAAATTACGAAAAATATTTCCATATATTAATTTTACATTATGAGAAAACCAAATATTAAGGTTTTGTAGGATTTCTTTCCACAAAACACAAGGCGAACTGCTAACGCGGTGCACTAGAGTAACGACGGACGCACACACACAGACTAAAACATAGACTGCTTTTTAACTCTTTCCGTTTTAATTTTGAGTTGAGAAACAAGATTATCTTAAATATTAAAGTAAATGTAATTAATATTAAATATTTTCTTCGTTAGTTGTTTTCCTTATTGGGCAACATCGTGTTGATAAAGAACAATTAAACATTCTTGAGAGACTTGACTAATATTGGCGTTTGAAATGAAGCATACGCCGGTTGCTTCACCTTACTCAAATAGGTAGTATATAAAGGTTTCGAATCGCAGCTATGGATAAGAATAGCGCAATTGCGTGAACCTTTGGAGGAAGACCCCCGCCATTGGAAGGCTAGACGTTTCTCGTAACCCTACCCGATTGCCGCGTATGTCTTAACATTAAGGATGATGATGGAGTAGAAGCCAGGTGTGCAGACTGGTGTCCATGTGGGATGGACAAAAACAAAGACCAGAAGATGGTGGTGTTAGAAACCAGTGTGTACAAACTGGTGTCCATGTGGGATGGGCAAAAACAAAGACCAGAAGATGTTGGTGTAGAAGCCAGGTGTGCAGACTGGTGTCCATGTGGGATGGACAAAAACAGAGACCAGAAGATGATGGTGTAGAAGCCAGGTGTACAGACTGGTGTCCGTATGGGATGGACAAAAACAAAGACCAGAAGATGGTGGTGTTAGAAGCCAGTGTGTACAGACTGGTGTCCATGTGGGATGGACAATGACCAGAAGATGGTGGTGTTAGAAGCCAGTATGTACAGACAGGTGTCAAAGTGGAATGGACGAAGACCAGAAGATGAGGGTGATTAGAAGCCAGTATGTACGGACTGGTGTCCATGTGGGATGGACGAAGACCAAAAGATGGTGGTGATTAGAAGCCAGTAAGTACAGACAAAGACTAGAAGATGGTGGTGTGAAAACTCAAGTAGAGGAGCCATTTTCGTGACTGTGAATGCAGTTCGGAAATGGCGAACACGTTTGCTCCGATTTGGAAACTGCGAACGCGGTAACGTGGGTGTAACAACAGACAGACAGACACGTCGAAATTAGAACCTCTCCGTGACATACGTCACTCGGAGAGGTAAAAAGCAAGCTGAGAAATAAAAAAAACGGTGGTGGTGAATTAATAACTTGTTTATCTAGTTCTAAATAAGCGAGCTATTTGGAGAGACGAATAAAAGACTATAGAAAATAAATACTGTGGAATGCATCTGCAAAATATTTGCAACTGAAATGAAATTATGAAGTAGGTTCAATATTTTGCAATTCAAATAGCCTTTGAAAGTTTTTGGACAGGCGTATCTATAGGCGTATATTTTCTTTTTGGTTTGTACTTTGAAATTAGTTGATAATACATCTGAATTAGCAAAAATTGTAGTTTTACAAGCAAATCACTTTTCCGTCTGCTGTTCAGGATCGCTAATTTGTTGTCATTTTTGAGGCGTGTGAGTACGGCCTTTCGGCGAGTTTGCAAACAAACAATACTATTTGACTCAAGATGGCGCTTAAGCTTTTTTCCGAGTGCTATGCGAGCGATCTTTAGAGCGTCTCAAGCTCAATCTTTAAGCTTTTCAAGCTCATTTGGAAACCCACCTTTAAGATGAGTAAGCTTGTAGCAGTAAACAAAGCAGACTATATTTAGAAATTCAAAAATCGAATAAATAAAAAAGAACTAGAAATCAGCTTTTTTTATAACCTTTAAAGAGGAAAGACACTATAGAGACTATATTACATAGTATAATTCAAATACAACTTAAGCCTTGGTTGTAAAGAAAGTCGAAAAACTTACTTCAAATGATAGAAAACCTCTAACTGCAAATTTTTACCTGAATTACTAATTTAGACGAATATTTGACTTGAAACGCAGTATTTGTTATTAAGGGTGTTATAGTTAATTAGAAAATCCAAATAATGGTGTTCAAGCTCGGATGAACTATCAATGTAAAATAATTAGCGTTGTCTAACACTTTAAACTTGCCCTACTGTCGTCTGCTATGAAATAAACTTTTCTTACTTTCGTCTGGTATGAAATTACGATTGCAAGGCATAATTAATTACTTAAGTACAATAATTAGACCTCATTTATCAAAAAATAAATCAGATAAGTTTCTCATTTAATAAATGCTTGTGAATTTAGAAGTATTCTGAAAACTAACTTCGCTGTAGTTTTTCCGAATCGCCTATGAATGTTTCCTTAAAAAACCGGGATAAATGTAATGCTTTTTCTATGGGACGCTAACCCTAAAAAGGTGATTTTTTCGTTTAGCATTACAATCGGGTATCAAGTCATACTTACAAGGGCCTACTTGCCCTGTAGAATTATTAAACAAAAGTTAGCTTCAAAATTCCAGATAATGTTATAATTATTATATATAAAAGAGTTCTTTTTTTGAACAAAAATATTGACCCTAATTTTTGTAATTATTAAATTATTGTATTCACATTTAACTGCATTTACCAAGGCTAAAAAACCTGACAACACGTAATTTCACCTTTCATTTCATAAAGACAAATAAATAGTTATTTCCAATAGAAAGTTCCATTGTTTGCCCTAACACGCTGCCCAGTGTTGTTCTTAACAATTCTGGGAATGCACTTCTCTCAACTCTAAAACGTTCCTTTCCGGAAATTAGGGGGGGGGGCGGAACGTGCTTTTAATTTTCACCCCTTCTAAAACGCTTAGCGTGCCATCTATGATACAAAATATCTTAAATATAATTTTAGGATTATTTTATATTAATTTATGGGATATTGTCAGGCCTGTGCGAGTACTCGATCAAAGGCGAGTACTCGATCGAGTCTCGAGTCGAGTACTCGACTCGAGACTTGAAAATCGAAATTTTAGGACTTGAGAATAGTTTCGAGTCCACAAAAATCCTCACTACTGGACTCGAGGAGGACTCGAACCGAGGCTTAACACCATATCAAGTCCAAAAATATGTACCATGGATAAAGAATTTATTCTTCTTTCCTCTCTAGTCAGCACGCACAAATCTACATTACATAGTGGCCTAGCTTTCCCGTGCTGACAACCGAAGCAGCAACAAAGTATATATCGAATAAACTGCCTTCAGAGATAGGGAGTTGCCTACCCTCTAGCGTGAAAACAAAAATTCCTCACGCTCATCCTTTATCCATGTATTTCCCCTGAACTCGGTGACCCGGAATTTCAAGTAGAGCGCGGCATCTATTGGGGTTTTACCGATTTAGATTTTAGAGAAGACAGGTGATTGGACTAAAATTTGACGTCATCTAGAAGAAACCAAAACCAAAACTTAAGATTATTTTTACTGCGCGTCATTTTCGTTGTGACTGGTGGGCACTAAGTTTTATACTTTGTAAGTATTCCTATTATAATTTTTATAATATAATTATGTAAAATACTAAAATTAAACTATTAATAGTATTCAGTTACGGGTTTGTTGACGACGAAATGGCTTCAAGATTTAATGACGATGAGATTTGCGATGATGATGAAAATAGTGAGATTAACGAACATGAGATAGAGACAACTTATGCAACTGAAGAGATTGAAGATGTGGCATCAAGTTCAGCTAAACGATCTTTGAAAAAAAGCCAGGTTTGGAACTATTTTGAAATACAAGAATCTCAGGATCGGCCTGCGGCTACTGCCACTTGTCTTGTGTGTAAACTTCCTATCAATTGCAATAATGGAAATACGTCCAGTATGCGTAAGCATTTACTACATAAGCATGAGAAAGAGCAATCAGCATTGATAGAGTGCGAAAAAGAAACTGAACCTGTAAAACGTCAATTGTCTCTTGAAGAAACCTATGCCAGGCTGACGATGTTTTCTCCTAAACACCCGAAGGCTGTTCTTATTACAAATACTATTGGTAGAATGTTAGCTATAGATTTCCAGCCCTATAGTTTGGTTGAAAACCCTGGTTTTCGAGCCGTCATTCACGAGTGTGAGCATAGATATCAGATTCCATCCAGGACCACATTTTCAAGAAGCGTAGTTCCTAAGCTCTATGATAAAATGATGAGTGAAGTGAAAATGGAACTGAAAGAAGCCATAGATAGCCACGTGAAGTCCTTGTCATTTACATCCGACTTTTGGAAGTCTAACTCAAACGACAGTTTTTTGGGCTTAACCTGTCACTACACAACAAACGATTTCACACCAAAAATTTGCGCAATCGCTTGTTTGCCCTTCTATGAAAACCACACTGCAGATAACATCCAAATGTCCATACATGAAATCTTACAAAACATAATTCCAGTTGAGAAGGCCGCAAAAATTCCAATATTCGTGGTAACAGATAACGGCGCTAATATCAAAAAAGCTATCATAGAGTCTGAGTGGATGCACATACCGTGTTTTTGCCACACACTTCAATTAGTGGTCAATAATTCTATAGATAGCATGGTGTTAAATGGAATATCTATTAAGAATATCTTTGAGAAATGTCGCAAGATCGTGGGGCATTTCAAATCAAGCTACAAATCAAGCCAATTATTGGATGAAGCTCAAGAAAAGATTTTCCAAGTTCCAAGATCAAAGACAAAGCATTTAATCCAAGATTGTAAAACGAGGTGGAACAGTCAGTTTTTCATGATACAACGACTTTTCGAGCTTAGGCAACCGGTATCTCAAGTCCTCTTGGAAATTACTAATATTGAAAGCTTAACTAGCAGTGAATGGTACTCAATTGGTCATCTTATTGAAGTTCTGGAACCTTTTGAAACAGTTACCAGAGATCTATCTGCTGATAAATATCCAACTATGAATCTGGTTTTTCCATCTTTGCACCACCTTGAACGTGAACTAACAGAGCTAAGCCATGGTCTACAACCGGGCCTGGACATCAACGTAGCTAGTCAGTTTTTAACGTCCTTGAGGATAAGGTTTCCAGCTTACAGAAATGAAAAGTTGTATATAGTGTGCATGTTGTTGGATCCACGCATCAAAACAATCTTGCTTACTTCTGCGGAAAAGAAAAATGCAAAAAAAATCCTTAAGAACGAACTTGACGCCTACATTTTGGAAAATTCAGTGGAGGTATCCATTGGAGAGCAGATACCTTCAACATCTTCAATCGCCAATGAGTCTCAGAATCAGGGAATATGGAAAACTATTGCTAAAAAACTGAAGAAATCTGACAATTCGAACCAGTCCATTTTTAATGCGAGCGATGAAGTAAATACTTATTTGGACGAAATAAATATTACCAAAAACTCTGATATTTTAAAGTATTGGAAAAAAAAGGCAAACCGTTTTCCATTGCTAGCCAATCTGGCGAAAAAATTTCTTTCAATACCCGCCTCATCTGCCTCAAGTGAAAGGTTATTCTCTACCTCAGGAGACATTGTGACCAAAAAAAGGCAATCTCTGCTTTCAGAACATTTAGAACAACTTACCCTCCTTCATGACAACTTGCTTCGAACCCAGAAATAATTCATCAAAAAGTTTAAAATGCAAAATGTTTTGTTAAAAATTGAGCCAAACACTTAAAAGCTTGTTAAAAAAAGTTAAAACCCTGGTTTAAAAAAGTTCTACATTACGAGATGAAAAAATTTCCTTAAACTAATTATTGTCTGGAACAATCTAACGTCGAGATTAGTTCAAAAGTTATGTAACGAAAATATTTTCAAAATTATGATTACCTAACTTTGTGACAATAATAATAATCCAAGCGGAGATTATTTTTTGCCATTGAATTCCTTTAGTTCCAAAAAAATATGAGGGGAAATATACTGTTGCATATTATTTTTCTAAATAGCTAATTCGTTTTTCAATAATTAGCTTATTTTCTCTAAAGATAATCCAAGTGAAGATTGTTATTTTTAATTGCATATAATAATTAATATTCCAATTCCATTAGTTCAAAAACTTGAAACCCATTTAAAAAAAAGTTCTACCTTACGAGATGAAAAAATTTCATAAAACTAATTATTGTCTGGAACAATCTAAAGTCGAGATTAGTTCAAAAGTTATGGAAGAAGAATAATTTCAAAATTGTTATTGTGATTTCCTATCTTTGTGATAATAATAATCCAAGCGGAGATTATTTTTTTGCCATTGAATTCCTTTAGTTTCAAAAAATATGAGGGAAATATAATGTTGAATATCATTTTTCTAAATAGCTAATTAGTTTTTCAAATAATTATCTAATCTTCTCTAAAGATAATCCAAGTGAAGATTATTATTTTTTATTGCATATAATAATTAATATTCCTATTCCATTAGTTCAAAAAGTTAAAACCCATTTTAAAAAATTTCTACCTTACGAGTTAAAAAAAATTCATAAAACTAATTATTGTCTGGAACAATCTAAAGTCAAGATAGTTCAAAAGTTATGCAAGGAGAATAATTTCAAAATTATAATTATTATTCCCTAACTTTGTGATAATAATAATCCAAGTGGAGATAGCTAATTCGTTTTTGAAATAAATAGCTAATTTTCTCTAAAGATAATGCAAGTGAAGATTGCTATTTTTAATTGCATATAATAATTAATATTCCTATTCCATTAGTTCAAAAAGATATGAGGACAATATTACTAAAAGTGTTTCTTAAATTTTGATAAATAAATGAGAAAATAAAATACTAACATGTTTATTGACGTTTGTTATTTTTATATATCCAAGCTGTGATATTTTAACAAAGAAGAGTAAAAAATAAAAGATATGAAAATATTTAGCATTGATTTTGACATGAAATAATTTATTAGGACTCGACTGGGACTTGATATAATTTATCAGGACTCGACACTGGGCTTGAGACGTAGTTTTGAAGCTGACTTTAGGACTCGAGGACTCGATACCAGTTAAAGGACTGGACTCGATATTCTATACGAGCTTTTTTTAGGACTCGAGACTCGACTCGAAGCCCAAAAAACTGGACTCGCACAGGCCTAGATATTGTTTATTTTATTGTAATTGTTTTAAATAATATTATTTAATATAAGTTATTGACCACGATAATTTATACTTCTGTGCATGTGCAGCATCAAAGATAAGGCGCAGTGAAATTCTATATAAAGATTTGTAGTCACATAGAAAACGTACACTGTTAAAAATAATGGTTTGAATGTAAACCCTAAAGGGGTATTTCATTTTTGTCAGAAAATGCAACCCTAAATGGTTTAAATTCAAACCACCTCCAAATATAATGGTTTAAAAAAATATCATACGTTATAACCAAAATTATCTTAAGAGTTTAAAATAAAACCCTTTTAGGCCAGGACAGATAGGCCAAAAAAGGGCTTGACCTAGAACATTTGAACATAAAGATGAAAATTGGTACATGTGCTGTTTTTGAGCAAAAAAAATTATACTAAAAGTCCCCTGCTGTAGAGCGCGAGTTTTCGCCGCCATCTTGGAAAATGGCCGCCGTGAATTACAGCTACAATGTATTCCACGTTCTTCTTCAAAAATTATGAAAATTGGTACACATTATGATTGGAACCACATGAACATCATGGCAAAATTTTACAGCTCTGTGTTCAATAGTTTGGTCGCCATATTGGAAAATGGCCGCCGTGAAGGCTAGGTACAGTATATTTCACCATGTTGTTGGAAAATTATTAAAATTGATAGTTATTATAATCAGAGCTGTGTGAATCTCATAGTAAAATATTGAAGCCATTAGTAAGATAGTTTGGCTGCCATGTTGGAAAATGGCCGCCATCAATGCCATTTAGATACAGTACATGGTTAAAAAATTATGAAAATTGGTAATTACTATGTTGACGACCGTCTAAACATCATTCTTGAATATTGAAGACGTGCTACTGATAGTTTGGGCGCCATCTTCGAAAATGACTGCTCGAAGTGCCAAATATATTACCGATATATAAATTTTTTCGATATTTTTTTATTGAGTAGTTGATTTTCATGAACGTATAAAACACCACAAAAATAACTATTTTCGAGTCTAAATTATCGACCCATCTTCAAAAATGGTCCCTGAAATATTACTATCCTAAAATCTGGAAAAAAGAAAAGGAAAGCCATATTACTCGGATTTTGGTTTGGAAAAACCGTTTTATATGGAGTATATACATTCTAGTGACGTTAAGGATTAGATTTAAGACACATTTTTAACATTTTGTTCATATTTCTCGTCATCCTGAAGATTTTTTATTACGGCTATTACCTTGACAATGACCACATATTGCCCAGCAAGCTAATCAAGATCGTCTACATTCACAGTTCTTTATACAAGATGTTCTGCGGACTGCAGGTGCAAATAATGAGTGTTACAAAATCATCTGATGCCGGAAGGAGAATGGTGTGAATGGGATTAAATCGTTTCCTAGCTATTTTGGACTTGAAGATACGCTCGGAAAAAATGAAGTTTTGCGGTGTTGGTTGTTGTATGAAGCTTAGCGAGATCAAATGAGGACTTGACAGTATATGTGGCAACGGTTGTATAATGATACGTGTAATATCTACATAGTTGAAGCGTGACGTGTCAATTATCAACCTTAAAAAAAGCGAAAAGAAATCTCTCTTCGGCAGCAGCTTACACAGAAAAAACAGTGTTTAGAGTCTAAGCATTTTCCTAAACACAAAAATGAAACGCGTTTTTAAACATCTTCAAAACCTATACACGTCCTAAGAGAAAACGTTTAGATTTAAGACATGTATAAAGTGTTAGAGCTTAGTCTGTAAACATGCCTAAAGATGAGGCGTTTAGATATTAGACGTGTCTAATTTGAAAAGGTTTAGATATTAAACGCGTCTAATTTGAAAAGGTTTAGATATTAAACGCGTCAAATTTGAATAAATTTAGATATTAAACGCGTCCAATTTGAAAAAGTTTAGGTATTGGACGGGTCTAATTTGAAAAAGTTTAGGTATTGGACGGGTCTAATTTGACAAAGTTTAGGTATTGGACGGGTCTAATTTGAAAAGGTTTAGGTATTAGACGGGTCTAATTTGAAAAGGTTTAGATATTAGATGGGTCTAATTTGAAAAGGTTTAGATATTAGATGGGTCTAATTTCAAGACGTTTAGGTTTTGGATATGTCTAATATGAAATAGTATAGGCTTTACATGTGTTGATTTTTAAAAGATTTAGGTTATGGATACATTTAACACAAAATGGTTTAGGCATTACACCCGTTGAGTTTTATAGATTGTTTAGGCTTATATATTTTGCATATAGGATACACTCAGTAACTACGAATTATATACCATTTTAGAACAAAATTTTAATTACTAAATTAGAAGTAATTCATTGAATTGCATATCTTCAACTAGTTTTAAATACTTTGTTGACTTCACAAAGTAGCTTTTTGGGCCACTATCCCTAAGGGCATATTCTTGTAAAAACCCTAGAGTTTGTTTAAATATTGTTGGGTAGCTTAAATCAAAAACATAATAAAAAGCCATTAATGTGAAAATAGCAGTCTTCAATTGTACATCATTCAATTCCATTTGAAAACTTTTGTAGATCAAGAACTTTTCTTGATCATCTTTTTTAATAATTAAGAGGGGGTCTCTTTTAAAGGACTCTCCAACGTCTGAAAATGAAGATTTATTTTAAGTAGGGATATATCAAAACATAGTCTCAGACAAAAAAATATATATTAACTCACATCTTGCACACTTATTATTGAAAACGATGGTATCTTTTCTGTTTTTTTCTTGCCCTTTTTGGTTGCTCCTGCTTTCGATCGGGGTGTATCACAGAGTTTAGTTTCTAAAAATCTGATAACAGATAAAGTGGTTTCAGCTTCGCTTTGTTCATCTTTTTTCTATTAGAAAATATAAATTAATGAAAACCAGATTAAATGTAATAAAAATTATACCTCTGGTAACTCTTTCTCCGAAATTAGTTCACTTAGCTTGTCAAAATTTTCTAAGAATGTTTTTTGTATGTCCGCCACATTCAATATCATATTCAACTCTGCTTCAAGCTTTTGAAAATATTATAATCAGGTAAATTGCAGCAGTTTAAAAAGGTGGAAATTCTCTTCCCTCCAGTTTATTGCGGTACTTACATAACGTGACTCTGTGAAGTGGGGAAAAATGTTACATATTTCTTCGAAATCAGTAGAATTCTTGGCGACCAGTTTTCTTCTTTTCACAAATGTTTGACGGTTTAGTCTTAATATTTTTGGAACGTCTTGTTCGACCTCAGCAAAAGAAGCTCTCAGCTCTACCACCAATTCTTCGTAATTATCCCCATCCAATTCCTCTACCTCAATGCTACATGATGGTGCTTCATCTGGGTTCATATTAATTCTCTTGCGTTTCTTTTGCAATTTATTTAACGCAGATTTTTCGTTTCGTTTTTCAAGCCACCTAATGTGCCTAATTTTGGCAGAAAGCTTGTTTATGATAAATTGCTGATAAAAATATGAAAATTACATTTCTATTAACAGGCTGCAATGCTTCTAAACTTACCCAAGGGGTTAGAGCTGTCCTGTCGACATGTATACAAGGGTATTTTGCGTAAAGTTGTTTTCCTACTTCTTGGTACTCTCCTTGTGTTTTCATACTATAGTTTCTCATGAGCCCATACGCCAACTCTTCTATAATTTTCGAAATAATACCCATAGGTTTTCCTTCGGCCAGTCTATGTTCAGTATATTCACTAAATTTTGGTATAACTATGTTTCCTTTCTGTAAGGCCATAGACAAACATAATGTAGACAGTTTCAAATTAAAAATTTTAAGACTTACGAATATCACATTTGTTTCATCATTGTTACATGCAGTTTCTGGGTAGCTGTGCAAATCAACACTGCCCACAATAACATTCTCCATATATGGAGAATCCGCCACACTTTCAATATTAGAAGTATCTGTAGTTGGGGCATCACTACCGCCAATATTTGAAATACCTATAGTTGTGGCATTGTCTTTTTCCATAAAAACATCAGAATCATCCTAAAAATTAAACGAGGTTTAACTTGGGGTATATTTGAGTACAGTTTTATTAATAAAGGAACACCATATATTTTACTTGTTCCAAAAATTGTAAACTTATGGTACTATCCCTATAAAAGGAAATTTTAATTACCATAGGTTTTGAATTGCACTCATTAAATGAAAAAACTTCATTTTCTTGTAAAATGATAATTACAGGGCTCCCAGCGCTTAGTGCACAAAAAATAATAGGTATTATAGGTCTAAAAGGCTAAAATTATAGGATATTTATAGGTCCAAAAATCATCAATTTATAGGTTCAAACTTATGTTATGTAAATTTTATACGTTTAAAATTACGAATTATTGGAGTTTTACAGGAAGTAACGAAGTATATTATATATTCGAGAGTAGACTACAACTTTTAAACATATTTATAAAAATATGATCATTATTTAATTTACTTGGGACTAGTAGTTAATAGTGTAGCAACTAAACTACCATGCATGAAATTTTTTATTCTATGAGAGCGGTAGCTCTCTTAGATAAGACTTCATACTGCTCTTAATGTATAAGGAGGGTTTTTTGTTTGGATGTAGTTTTTTTTGTATTGCACTAATTGGTTCAAAAAAAATCCACTGAACTACAATTCGGACCCTTAATATGTGGTTAAAATTTCAAAGAGATCCATTAATTAGTTTATTTTATAAAAAATAAAGTTGCTAAGGGTGGTTTTCATTTCCATAAAATTAATCACAGATTTTGACGAAAAACTGGAAATTTCCCATAGAAATAACGTTGGAAATTTTCCAAAGTTACAAATTTTGTCCATACCCTTACAAAAATAACTATACGTTAGATAGATTTGAAAACGGTCTTAAATGAAAGCCCCATATCCATAGTTGGCGCCTATTTTTTTTCATCAAGAAAAATTAAGTTTAAGTACTGTTTTTCATAGTTTTAATTACATGCTCCGACTTACGTGGTTTACCCTGAAACTATGGAATCTGCGACATTTTAGCATGAGTAATGTAGTGTATGAAGCGAGTTTGGTCGTTTTACCGCGGTTATAGTCAAATTCTTGGAACAAATAGCTAGCTAAATGGACATTTTATCTTTTCTCTGTTTAGGTTAAAGCTATTTAAACTTGATTACCTTGTGGGTGCTTGTAGGTACTTGTGGGTGCTTGTAGGTACTTGTGGGTACTTGTGGGTGCATGTAGGTACTTGTTGGTGCTTATGGGTACATGTGGGTACTTGTAGGTGCTTGTGGGTACTTGTAGGTGCTTGTGGGTACTTGTGGGTGCTTGTAGGTACTTGTGGGTGCTTGTAGGTACTTGTGGGTGCATGTAGGTACTTGTGGGTGCATGTAGGTACTTGTGGGTACTTGTGGGTGCATGTAGGTACTTGTGGGTACTTGTGGGTGCTTGTCGGTACTTGTGGGTGCTTGTCGGTACTTGTTGGTGCTTATGGGTACTTGTGGGTACTTGTAGGTGCTTGTGGGTACTTGTAGGTGCTTGTGGGTACTTGTGGGTGCTTGTAGGTACTTGTGGGTGCTTGTAGGTACTTGTGGGTTCTTGTGGGTACTTGTGGGTACTTGTAGGTACTTGTGGGTTCTTGTGGGTACTTGTAGGTACTTGTGGGTGCTTGTAGGTACTTGTGGGTGCTTGTAGGTACTTGTGGGTGCTTGTAGGTACTTGTGGGTGCATTTAGGTACTTGTGGGTGCATGTAGGTACTTGTGGGTGCTTGTAGGTACTTGTGGGTGCATGTAGGTACTTGTGGGTGCATGTAGGTACTTGTGGGTGCTTGTAGGTACTTGTGAGTGCTTGTAGGTACTTGTGAGTGCTTGTGGGTACTTGTGGGTGCTTGTGGGTACTTGTGGGTGCTTGTGGGTACTTGTGGGTGCTTGTAGGTACTTGTGGGTGCTTGTAGGTATTTGTGAGTGCTTGTGGGTACTTGTGGGTGCTTGTAGGTATTTGTGAGTGCTTGTGGATACTTGTGGGTGCTTGTAGGTACTTGTGGGTGCTTGTAGGTACTTGTGAGTGCTTGTAGGTACTTGTGAGTGCTTGTAGGTACTTGTGGGTGCATGTAGGTACTTGTGGGTGCATGTAGGTACTTGTGGGTTCATGTAGGTACTTGTGGGTACTTGTGGGTACTTGTGAGTGCTTGTAGGTACTTGTGAGTGCTTGTAGGTACTTGTAGATACTTGTGAGTGCTTGTAGGTACTTGTGGGTACTTGTGAGTGCTTGTAGGTACTTGTAGGTACTTGTGGGTACTTGTGAGTGCTTGTAGGTACTTGTGGGTGCTTGTAGGTGCTTGTGGGTGTTTGTAGGTGCTTGTGGGTGTTTGTAGGTGCTTGTGGGTGTTTGTAGGTACTTGTGAGTGTTTGTAGGTGCTTGTGGGTGTTTGTAGGTACTTGTGAGTGCTTGTAGGTACTCGTAGGTACTTGTGGGTGTTTGTAAGTACTTGTAGGTACTCGTAGGTACTTGTGGGTGTTTGTAAGTACTTGTAGGTACTCGTAGGTACTTGTGGGTTCTTGCCCCGGGTACTTGTGGGTTCATGTAGGTACTTGTGGGTTCTTGCCCCGGGTACTTGTGGGTTCATGTAGGTACTTGTGGGTGTTTGTAAGTACTTGTGGGTGTTTGTAAGTACTTGTGGGTGCTTGTAGGTACTTGTGGGTTCTTGCCCCGAGTACTTGTGGGTGCTTGCTCCGGGTACTTGTGGGTGCTTGCTCCGGGTACTTGTGGGTGCTTGCTCCGGGTACTTGTGGGTGCTTGCTCCGGGTACTTGTGGGTGCTTGCTCCGGGTACTTGTGGGTGCTTGCTCCGGGTACTTGTGGGTGCTTGCTCCGGGTACTTGTGGGTGCTTGCTCCGGGTACTTGTGGGTGCTTGCCCCGGGTACTTGTGGGGGCTTGCCCCGGGTACTTGTGGGGGCTTGCCCCGGGTACTTGTGGGTGCTTGCCCCGAGTACTTGTGGGTGCTTGCCCCCAGTACTTGTAGGTACTTGTGGGTGCTTGTGGGTGCTTGTAGGTACTTGTGGGTACTTGTGGGTGCTTGTAGGTACTTGTGGGTGCTTGTACGTACTTGTGGGTGCTTGTGGGTACTTGTGGGTGCTTGTAGGTACTTCTGGGTACTTGTGGGTGCTTGTAGGTACTTCTGGGTACTATTGGGTGCTTGTGTTTACTTCTGGGTGCTTGTGGGTGCTTGTAGGTATTGTGGGTGCTTGTAGGTATTGTGGGTATTTGTAGGTATTTGTAGGTACTTGTGGGTATTTGTAGGTATTTGTAGGTACTTGTGGGTATTTGTAGGTATTTGTAGGTACTTGTGGGTATTTGTAGGTATTTGTAGGTACTTGTGGGTATTTGTAGGTATTTGTAGGTACTTGTGGGTATTTGTAGGTATTTGTAGGTACTTGTGGGTATTTGTAGGTATTTGTAGGTACTTGTGGGTGCTTGTAGGTACTTGTGGGTGCTTGTAGGTACTTGTGGGTGCTTGTAGGTACTTGTGGGTGCTTGTAGGTACTTGTGGGTGCTTGTAGGTACTTGTGGGTGCTTGTAGGTACTTGTGGGTGCTTGTAGGTACTTGTGGGTGCTTGTAGGTACTTGTGGGTGCTTGTAGGTACTTGTGGGTGCTTGTAGGTACTTGTGGGTACTTTTGGGTAGATGCTTTGCCCGGGTGCTTGTAGGTGCTTGTGGGTAGGTGGAATTTTTAGGGGGGCGCCTCGCGTTTCAATAAATGATTGTAAAAAATGTATTATTCTAATTACAATAAGAATACAAACTTTTAATGATTTACATTTTATTTTCGAAGTATCATTATAAATAAATGTCTGATTGAGCTAAAGTTATGGTCCCCTTTATATATGTTTCTGCTTAGTGCAGATTTTGAAAATGTAAAACAGTTTCTTAACATTCTTAATTAAAATGAAGACTGAAGGAACAGATATTAATCAAAAATGTCTTGATTAGAATCAAGACCTAAAAAGTATCGATAAGACTGAGGTTATCACTTGTCTGAATGATCAGATATTAATTTTTCTTTTTAATTGAAACTTAAATGCATGCTTAAGAAAAAACAACGTTCCATTACCGTTTTCCGTTGAAATAAATTATTTTACTGGTAATCAATTTCAAAAATTTACTTATCTCGGCTTTTCGACCACAATTCCATTCCCCGAAAACATTTTATCATTACATTAATTACTTTTGGGAGATAACGTGTCAAAATAGCCTATAAAAGAATAAAAAACTGTAATAGCGGTCTGTTTAGCCATGATAACAACCTTTTAAAAGTTGCAAGCACTATATAACCCTTTCGAGACTAACTGGACCTGAGCAAACTATAGTTTAACCTGCTACTAGTACGACCAGAGAGAATTGATGTAATCTGGAGTTGAAATTCCATCATGTGCGACCTGCGGCCCTGAAACTCTCCCATAGTCCCAATGTGTGTAGAACATAATTTTTTCGCTGTTATCTGCCAAAATCAATCTTTCTAGATAGTGCCGCCTGCTCACTTGAATTTTTCATGATATAATAAGGTTTGATTGAACAAAATTCTAGATTACTATTTTCACTACTATGTCCCTCTGCTAACTTGAAGCAAACTTTCCTCTCTTTCTGCTGCTCATTACCGGTGCCATTCCCTTGACTTTCTGTTCGTTATAACTACTATCATGAATTTATTTATTTCAAACCAAAATATAAAAAAATGGATTCTTTTTCCTTTTGTGCTACTTAGAATTTTCAAATGTATATAATGTTGTGCCGTGCCATATCAAATAGTTTCTAACCATTGTTAGAAACTAGAGATAGAAATTGGGCAGTAACACTGATCATGCCCTGAACTATGAGAAAGAACAATACGACGGTTGACTAAAGTACACTTGATATTACATCATTTTGCAAAACCGCGAGTAAAAATCTTACTGTCCCTATTCAATTTGGCGCCATTGGTTTTAGAATAATTAAAATGTTCCACTGCGAAGCGTGCCGGTCACAAATGGGGATGTAACGTCTTTAGGAACCTTTTAAAACGCAAAACCATACACGTACTCTCCCAAAAGTAATTAATGTAATGATAAAATGTTTTCGGGGAATGGAATTGTGGTCGAAAAGCCGAGATAAGTAAATGTTTGAAATTGATTACCAGTAAAATAATTTATTTCAACGGAAAACGGTAATGGAACGTTGTTTTTTCTTAAGCATGCATTTAAGTTTCAATTAAAAAGAAAAATTAATATCTGATCATTCAGACAAGTGATAACCTCAGTCTTATCGATACTTTTTAGGTCTTGATTCTAATCAAGACATTTTTGATTAATAGATAAGTAGGTACCTTACATTTTTTAATTATTTTAAATGTCAGGTACTTTTGACTAGTTCAGGGTTACCACGAAATTTTCAGATTCAAATTCCCTGACTTTTTCAGGTTTTGTCGGACTTTTATTACGATTTTCATTGACATGCTTAGGCCCAACTGTCATTATTCTAAATAACTAGAGCGTTTAAATCTCCTTCTTGAATATATAACTTAAACCTTGAAGCGAGCTCCGCGATTTTTGTCAAACGTAATCTCGCTAAAATTTTGAAAAAAAATGAAACATTTTGGATTGTTTTTGAAGTTTCTCAGTGTTTTTAAACCAACATATCCAAAATATAGGTATTATAGGATAAATTTACGAATTATAGGTTTCTATAGGACCATCTCAGAATTATAGGTATTTATAGGTATTATAGGTACTCTGGGAGCCCTGTAATTAGGGAATTTTTAAAAGCACACAACAACTCCCAATCATCTAATTCAGTACCGTCACACTCAAGAACAGCTGTTGCACCATTCATTTTCGGCATTGATAATTTGGAACAAGCTGAAAAAAACCCCGTCCAGTTTCATTATTATATTGTAGGACTATAAAGATATATTAAGCGTTTTTGTTTTCTTACCAGAACTCATGAAACCTAAGTAACTGTCTGCAATAACAGCCTTTTTCAATTTTCTGTCAGATGATGATATTTTAAATACAACGCCAGCCATAATTAACTATGTTGAACAAAATAATTTGAAATATTTTAGTGAAGCAAACTTTCCCAAATCCAAAAGAAAGAACTTTTAGTTCTAATATTCATGCACAATTTATTAAACTACAAACGTACCAATTGTAGAAATGCATAAATATTTATTAAATAAAATATCTTTTTAGCCGTTTTTTTTGGGAGGGGGGCAATGTTCGTTACCAGCATGCAGTTAATTTAATTAAATTTGAACTAAACAAACAGGGTTTATATTATGATTCTTTCACAACAGTAAAGCAATCACACAAAACGGTTGAATTTAAGTTTAAGCATCTTGAACTTTGAAGAGGCTTTTAAATGCTTGAAATGGCAGACTTAAATATTTATTAGAAAGTAAAAGGGAGGTTCTATCAAGACTTTGTCCTTCCCTTATGACCACTCTAAATTTGGAGTGTTGTAAAGCATAACATATAATTTCCCTTGGTTAAAGTGGGATATCTGTGGCCATTTGTATTTAAGCTTTTTGATTGGTAATAGATACTTCCTTCCACTCAATGGCCTTTTTAGCATATAACGGTTTAAATGGCAGTCAAAAAAATCTATTTCAGCCTGGAGACATATAACGTAAGATACGAGGTTGATATTAGTAACTTCACTTACAACCATAAAGGATGGGCCAGAATCTTCAGAATAATTTTGCAATAAGACAACGTCTTTAGAATAACCATGACCATAAATTGTAATTTCTGGGCTTATATGCATAGAACAAGTGTTCATTGCATTGTCGTCAAATATAATTAACAATTTCCTTATTTCTTCATTAATTTCACGGTCATATCCCTCTTTAACAATATCCAAATCCCCAAAAAAATTTTGATTTTTACCCCCACTACCATTGCAAAGCTGTAAGCAAAGCCAACGTTGATGCTTAAAAGCCATAGTTTTGGGCACGTCCTTAAAACACCTCCATTTTTTAAGTTTAAAATAAGAATGTTTACTCTCCATCCGCATACACGAATGAAATCTCAAAGGGCCATATTTTATCATTTGATCAGGAAAATGTAACATATAGTGCATTTTTGGGGTGATGTTGGAATCTGGATAAACATTTTGAAAGTTTTCATTGTGCTCCGATATTAAACATTGAAGTGTCATCGCGGTACTATCATTAGCTAGAGAAGAAAAGCAAATCTGTGTTATCTGAGTTAAAATTATAAAGTTTCTCCAATGTGGATTTTGTTTCGGCACTAATTCTCCGATATACAGAGGCATAAGAAAAAGCAAGGTTTTCATAGCCGATGCGGTTTGCTTTAATTCTGCCTTCTTTAAATGTTTTTTCTCTATTAGAGATGGTTTCACGTCCATTTCATTTTTCTGATATGAAAATGATTGAATGGCATAATTAAGTTCATCGAGCGTAAATAGTTTCAATCCATAGATAAAATGGTCGAGCATTAGTTTCGTTTCATACTTAACTACTCCTTCTAGGAGTACGTGCATTGGGTCATGTAAAAGGTCTTTAGTGACTTCAAAGTCTGGTATTCCAATAAATGGACTTTTTTTATTAATTCCCCACTGTTTTGACCAATATACTCTAGTTTTTTTGGAGCAATTATCTAGTGACTCTAGCCTATCATGATGTTCTAAGTTATTTCGCAAAGGAAAATCTACTTGGGTGCATTGTCTTATATTAGGTCTAGTTATTTCGCAGGTTCTGCAAAACTTGAAAGCGCTTCCAACACCTTCTTTATAGCCACCAATTTCTTGGGCCGCTAGGGTGTCTCCTAGCACATACGCTAATTTACCCTTTACTATCTTCTCAACTCCATTAACAACGCACTTAATACCCAAATTAAATTCGCACATCTCTTTCAAAAAATCATGGAGCACACCATCCAGTCCAAATTCTTTAAGGTCTTTTTGTTTGCCAACAGCAAGTAGCTGTATGGAAGTTAATTTTGATCTTAAATGAGGAGGTAAATTAAGGATTTGCCAGTAAAAAACAGTAACTTTATGTTTCTTTGCATGAGCACCAATCGGATTAGCTATTTCCAAATCATCTAAGTATAATGTAATTAACAAGTTTATGATTTTAAGTTCAGGTCTACCGCTATTCTTATTAGGACACTTCCTTGTTATTTCTTCCCCACTAAATATATCTGACGTCATGTCACTTTCCTGTTCTAGCGGAACATTGGATAGATATTCCTCAAGTTCTGGCATTTGCAGAAGATTTTTTAATGATTTAATGAATGAATGAATCAGTTTATTGTGTGTAAAAAAAGCCTTGCGGCTCACGAGATTACACACGCGATCATACACAATATCACAGACAATACAAATTTAAATATAAACTTCACAGGTGGTAAAAAAACGCTCTGTTATTTATATCTTATAGGAAACAATTTTAGTAATTAAAATAAAATAAAAAAAAAATATTAAGTCTAAACTAAATCAGCGTATTTACATGAGAAAATGTCCAGTTCTTTATCAAAGTTATTAACAGTTTTTTGCATTCGTTGTAAGGGATTCAGTATACGCGTGGCTTCACAAAAGGTTTTATGATAGCGATGCGTTCGCGGCACTAAAAACTGTAATTTTTCCAAGAGTGTAGGTAAGTTTATCTTATTACGAACTAATTTAAAAATGAATTTTACATCATTTAACCGACACAATTAATCAATAGTTTTAAGATCAAGGATACCTAGTAATGTGTGGTAATCATAGGGAGCTGTACTAATGAATACCTTGTGACAATATGCCACGAATTTTCGTTGGACACATTCTATTTTTGCACGTAGGCAGTTAGCACAACTCCCCCACGCTAGACAACCATATAGTGCGCGAGAACGAACCAACGCGAGGTAAAGAATTCGAAAATGCTTTAAAGATTTTAGTTTCTTGCAAATTTTGAGACTGACGGATAAAGTCCGCCGACATAGACCTACGGTCTTGCTAATGTGATCTTTAAAATATAGTCCTCGGTCAAATTGTACACCGAGGTCTTTCACGGTTGTGCGATGAGGAATAACCACGTCCGACAGGAGGTATGAGGTAAGTATTTCACGACCAACTCTCCTCGTGAATGTTACGTGAATTGACTTGTTAGGGTTAACCGCTAGGTTATTATTGGAGCACCACTTAGCAATCGCATTTAGATCCTGTTGCAAAAGATTGCTGTCAAGTTTAGAATTGATATGCTTTGAAATTTTGTTATCGTTGCGAATTGGAGGAGACAAGAGTGACGGACCGAAAATTGTAAGTCGTACAAATAAATGTTAAATAGTAGCGGCCCCAGCGATGAACCTTGCGGAACACCGCAAGAGACCGCGTATCTGCTGGAAGTAAGTTTCGAATTACATTTCAGGACGTTCGTACGACCAGCCAAGTAGTGCATAACCCAAGCCAAGAGGTCACCCGATAAACCAAGCGCCTCCAGTTTGTCACCAAGGTATTGATGTGATACACGGTCGAACGCCTTGGCAAGATCGAGGTAGACTACATCGACCTGGCCCTGACCCTCCACCGCCGGAGCCACATAATCCAGGAACGCTACATGGTTGGTGTCAACACCACGCCCTGGAACAAAACCGTGTTGACAATTGTTCGGTAAGGCACTAAACCAACGTTGCAGGTACTGATGCATTACACGATCAAAAATCTTTGCCAAAACACATAGAAGCGAGATTGGTCGATAGTTTTTGACTTCGCACGACGCCCCACCTTTATAAATCGGAACTACTGCAGCTATTTTCCATTTCTCGGGGAATGTTCTAGTACTAATCGATAAATTAAAAATATGAACTAAGGGAGACAAAAGCAAATCACCGCATCCTTTTATAATAAAGGCGGGAATATTGTCTATGCCAGTGGAAAGCTTGTTTGGCAGGTTAAGAAATGGAACATAATAAGAATAAGCCTTTTTACTTTTATTAGCATTAGCCATTGGTTGAGTGAGGCTGCTGCGATTGTACTGTCCCACCAGTATACGTACGGGAGGTACGTAATTCATTTCTAACTTAAAAAACATTTCCCTCCTATATGCGGTTTCAAGCCCATCAAATAACGGTCTACCGTCTAAGTTAATGTTTTCTATAGTGTATGTTTTAATTAAAACAGCAGTAGTTGCCATGATATCATGAATGACTTCATCTGATAAACCGTGTTTTTCTTTAAGTTTTAGAGCATAATTTGCCTCTATAAACTTTTGTACCGGTACATCATGATTATCTCTTTCATTAGGTACAAACTCTTCAAATTGCTCAACATTATTCGGAATTCCCAAATCAATATTTTTATGTTTTCGGAACTTATGAGTACGATAAGAGTTATGGTTTTTGAACACTACCCCACATGCATTGCAACGGAAAGATATTTTTGCAGAATGTTTGTGACTGCGAAGAACGTGTCGTAGTAGCAGTTTATCATCCTGGGTGTAGTAGCTGCAGAATTGACAAACTAGAATTTGTGCCATCTCTACAATTTAGAAAGTGGCATTTGCCTAAACAAAAACATTTTTCGACGTTATTTTGTTATTGTTTATCAATGGGATTAACTTAGTTGGGGCCCAATCTTTAATACCTAGGCTCTAGCTTAATGGCATTATAGACAGTTTTAATACCTAGGCTCTAGCTTAATGGCATTAAAGACAGTTTTAATACTAGTACTGTATTTATTAACTGAACGGTATTATAATAGGGACTTAGCTCCGCCCCCTGACGCCATTCTGGTATTTCTTTTTTTTTATTTCAGAGTTTGAGGCTATTTCAGCCTGTCTTCTTGCTTATCTAGCTAGAGAGAGGTTCAGTGACCTAGTACTGCCAAGTTTCTATTACTGGCTTTACAACTTCATTTTCCCTTTAAAAGCCAGAATGTCTATTTTTGTACATTTAGAATAGAATGCTATTGGTTGTTGGGGAATCATGTGGAACAATATTGAAGGAGTGAATATTAATAATAATATTAAGCAGTCAATTATCATTATTGAATTATATTATTATTATTATCCATACCATTTACACAAGTAGGCCTGGCTTTAGACTCACACAGTGAGTCAGGCCTCCTTGTGTAAACCCTGAAGCCTGGCCTCCCTGTGTAAAATCCTCCTAGTATGTAAACTATTATAGACTAACAAATTTGCCGTAAATCTTTAATTTTCCCGCCTTAACAAGAGTACCTTCCACTTTAATAACCCTTACATCAAAACTTGCAGAGGTTAACGGTAATAGTTAGTATAGGGCGCTGTCGGTTAGCTGTGGCATAGGGGCTAGCCACCACCCCTCTATGCATTGTAAAGGCGTTAGATAAGTGGCAATAAGTCGCAAGATGACTTGGTCCAATTAGCTAGCTGAACTTACATCTTTGTGCTATTTAATCTTTTATGAAATTATAAATACACTATCCTACCTTTTTTGTTCAACTGCCTTTCCATGCCCAAGGTTTGAAGTTAAGAAAAATTACACAAATATACACATTCAAAATATTGTAAGGAAATTTTTTTGAATATATTAAAAGCATTTGAAAATTAAAAACATTTTAATTTAAAAATATCCATAGTTTCCACTAAAGGGGATTTTTGCCTTTCCCCCAGTGTTGCCAGACCGTTGATGAGTCAGAAGACTGAACAAAGATGGCTAAAAGTTCAGATTGAGTCAGTATTCAGCACTTGACTAACCTGTTACACCAAGGGTCTGACAACACTGCACTGACTTTAAGCTAAGAGGGAGGGAAGGGGAGGGATTTTCTGTAGCCTCAACAGTGAAAACTATCTATTTTTAATAACGTTAAATACAAAAAAAAATAATTTTACCTATTCGTTAAAGTTTTCCAACGTTGATAAGTTCTTTTTCAACAAAAAGTTATCTAACAGTATCTTGAGTCCAGACTAAACTAAACCAGTTAGGCTTAGTTTTTGAATATCAGAAAAGCATTCAAATGATGCTATTTCATTTTAAAAAATAACCTTTATTTATCTAGAATGCTACTAAACTTAATGGATTATCATTAATAATTACTTACCAAAGTAGCAATAAATATCTTCCTTGGTCAATTAATTCTAGGAGAGCGGTCGCTCTCTTAGATAAGACTTGATACTGCCTCTAATGCTAAAGGAGGGTTCTTTGATTGGCCGTAACTTTTTTCGTATTGTGTTTCCTGCTTTGAAATTTTGCCAGTGAACTAAAATTTGGGCCCTAATTATGTGGTTAAAATTTCAAAGAGATCCAACTAATAGTTAATTCTATAAAGAAAAAAGTTGTTAAGGGTGGTTTTAGAATTCATAAAATGAATCAGACATTCGGTGAAAAATACTATATTTTTCCATAGACATAACATGGGAATTTTATAGAAAGTGGGGGTCAACCCCGCAGGGCTATAAGGAAAACTATTTATTCGATACGCTTGGGAACCATCTTAAATGAAAGAGGACAGTTCATTGTAGCGCCTTTTCTTAGTTTCATTAAGATCAATTAAGTTTAACTATTGATTTTTATCAATATAAACTCATACTTCTAGGTGTATTTTGGGTATTGAAGTTACGGCGTTTTACCACTGTTAGAGACACGCATTTTAGCCCTAATATTCTAGGAGAGCGATAGCTCTCTTAGATAAGACTTCATACCGACTTTAATGTATAAGGATGGTTTTTTCATTGGTTATAACTTTTTTTGTATCGTATTAACTGCTTTGAAAAAATTCCACAGAACTACAATTCGGGCCCTAAATATGTGGTTAAAATTTCAAAAAGATCCATCCATTAGTTTTTCTTATAAAAAATAAAGTTGCTAAGGGTGGTTTTCATTTCCATAAAAATAATCAAAGATTTTGACGAAAACCTCGAAATTTTCCCATAGAAATAACATGGGAAAATATTTTACAGATAACCATCTTGTTGTAGCCGTCGTGATATAACTATACGTTTGTTTGATTTGAAAACGGTTTTAAACGAAAGCCTCATATTTAGTATTTGTGCTTTCCAGCTTTCATTGATTAATTTTAAGTTTAAGTATGTTTAATTTTAAATTTTCAAAATTACCCCAATCTGCGTTATTTAAGCATGGATAGACTGATTTACTAGAAAATATCAGCGCGACCAAAATTGGCCTTTTTTGCGTTTAGTTGCGTCATATTAATCCGATTGTTTTTTCTTAATGCCTTTTGGTTGAAATGGCCTATCGGTAGTGAGATAAGACTGCTTTAATATTGCCGCCGTGACAATATTACCCAGTTTGTGGCGGCCGCCATTTTCTTAAGGGGAAAAAATTTGAGAGTGGGTCCTTTTTCGTTGTCATTTTCATATTTTTTGAGGATTTTCTGATGGATGGATTTTAAATATAATATAAAGTAGGTTTCAAGCTTTAATATAAGCCTAATTTCTTAATTTTCCACCTTTTTATTGTCCCACAATCTATTCCTAAAGTTGCCACTTTTTTTAAGGCGGTGAAACCCGTGAAATTGCGCTAAGCCTTGGTTGCTTCAGCGCCGAAAACAGCTGTAGTCACTGTAGTGAGACATGTTTGTATGCGGTCAGTGTGTTGTTTTTGCCTTTTAATGCTTCTAATCGTGATGCGTGTCGAGGTTTACGAATCCAATGTGTGTTGCGAAATGAAAATCAAGGGTGGATACTATATGATCTATGCTTTAAAAGGAATTTGACGGCGCCAGGCCTTGCCAAAAGTCAGATCTTGGATTATCGCATGTCAATGATATAAGAAATTGACCCTCGGATATCCTGTGACTAGGAGATGCTTACAAAGTTACTAACCCTCGATTTTGGAGGTAGATACTGTGTAGTGACACTTAAAGTAACGATTTAATCTTATAAACAGACTACCATCATAAGCCCATATCGTAAATTAACCGCTGTTGATATCAAAGCTTAATTGAAATACCATTACCAATTTTTTTAACTCAATGAATCTTAAATATCAACATCAAAAATTATCTTCTGAAAGAGATATCTACTTATATTCCATTCAAATTTCTCGCAACATTTCAAATTAGCGAGTAGAAATGTGCAAATGAAGTTCAAACCGATTAATTGGGCAAATTGCTATACTGGTCACTGTTACCGATCACGGATAGATTTCCGTCCTTCTTTAGTGTTTATTATGCTTGTAAAATGGTAAGCAAAATCTGTGATTAAAGTTTAAAATAGACATGGGCAAAAAGGGCTTTATAAATATCAACTCGATTACCGAATATCTAAATTTGACTAAAATTAACAAAATATTCCCTTCATGGTTAAAAATCTTGTTTGAAGCAGCAAGCCATCCAATCCTTATTTACCTTCTTTTGAAAAAAAATAATAGGTTGATACCTCTTTCAGTAGATTATTCATTGATATTTCGGTTTCATTGAGTTTAAAAAAAATTGTTCCACCATTGGTTAATTTTCAATATTGACCAATCGATAATCACAAATTTTAATAACTAAATTACAAAGACCGGTTCAAAACCATATTAGTTTTGAAACGATTAAATTATAATTTTAAACATATATACTAGTTAATTCCTCGTAGGTAATTAGTTTATTGCCTTAGTGAAATTAATGCTGAATATTATATACACAAAGTAAATAATAAATTAACTTCTAAAATTTAAATGTAAAGTGTGTGCATTATTTCCCAATTAATAAAAGATATCCACCTATTTTCATTCAAATTAATTTCTAATTTGTGGATAATGGATAGAAAATGTCGAGCTCTAATTGCGATATAGCTAAAATCAATCCCACCGGCTATTTATAATACAATATAACCTTTGCCCTATGTTTACTGTTTTGAATTTTATTTGTAAAATTTAAAACATAAAAAAGTATTCAAATTTTTTTAATTAAATAATTATTAATAAATTTCAATAAAATAAATTCTGGTTAAATACATAACACTACTTTTTATTAAGTTTCTGAAATTATCAGAGCTAAATATCAAAGACACATATTTAATTGCTCTCATTTCGACACAACTGCAACCGTATAGATTTATTCATTTAATAACATTTCTCATTTCTAATTATTTAAATTCAAAGGGCTGTATTAACTTTTAAAGGTGAAAACCCAGCTGACTCAGAAGTAAACAAATACCAGGCTGCCAGGCTGTCTCTAACAAAACAGAGTTGGCCATTCTCGCTTATGAGAAATGAATCCTTGTCAAGTTGTCATATGCATCTATGGACTTTAGGAGCTCCAGGACTTCCAACTGAAGCAGGGTGGGAAATAGGGATTTTTTTTAACTAGACATTGGGCCAGCGACCCCCCTGCCCTGGAATAAATGAACTGGTCCATGACCATTGACCAGGGCGCGGCGTCTGCTAAAGTAAAGAAGTGGGTAATTAAAATAGTTGAGACATGGACGAAATAATCAGTATTGTTTCGTCCATGGTTGAGATAATGTCTGGACCCTGGTTACCCTAGAATTTCCTTAGTGGTCCTGTGGAGTCTGTGGCCCACTGCTCTCACTCCGATTAAATTTTTAAACTGGTCATTTTCCCTGGTCCACCGCCTTATTTACAACGCTGAACTGAAGATTTCTTTTGACCGGACCATAGCCTACTCGATCACGCGCAACACGTAGCAAGATGGTTGCGCTATAGCGCGAGTCAGGGTGGGAAATAAGGATTTTTTTAAACTGGACATTAGGCCAGAGACCCTCCTGACTTGAAATAAATAAACTGGTCCGTGACCATTGGCCAGAGCACGTCGTCTGCTAAGCTAAAGAAGTGGATAATTAAAATATTAGAATTTTAATGTGTGGACTCTGGTTACCCTTGAATTTTTTAGTAGTCTCGTGGACCACTGACCCCCCTCCGATTTAATTTTTGAACTGTACCAGGCAATTTTTAAACTCGTCATTTGCCCTGTGTTACCGCCTTATTTCCCACGCTGGCGCGAGTTGCTTTGCGTTGTTGAGTGCCTAATGGAGCGGGCTATGCCTGGAGTCCCAACCCCCGTTACTTACTACCAAAATACCCACTAGCATAGCCCACTCGATCACGCTCTCTTTTCCCCCGGCTACATATTTTGAAGAGGGCACTTTTTAGGCGTATTTATTAACAATCTTGGATCACCTTTGTGGACTTTTAGGGTAGCCCTTATAAACTGAGTCGGCATTGCCCTGACTATTTTGTGTTTAAGGTTTATAAGCTTAATATCAAACAGACGTTAGTTAATGCTACAAAAAAAGTTCGAAATTGATAATCTCGGATCGTCTTTGAGAAGTTTTAAGGATATCCGAATTTCATATTGGGCTTATGAAAAGTTTGAGCTAAAGGTTAAACAGACATAAATCAGCGTTTTAAAAAATTGTGTAAAACTGTCAATTTGGTCCTATTTGTGGAATTTTTAGGGGAGCGCCTCGCGTTTCAATAAAGGGTTGTAAAAAATTGTATTATGTTAATTACAATAAGAATACAAACTTTCAATGAGTTACGTTTTTATTTTTTGGAGTATCATTATAAATAAATGACTGATTGAGCTAAAGTTACGGTCCCCTTTTTATATGTTTCTGCTTAGTGTAGATTTTGAAAATGTAAAACAGTTTCTTAACAATCTTAATTAAAATGAAGACTGAAGGAGCAGATATTAATCAAAAATGTCTTGATTAGAATCAAGTCCTAAAAAGTATCGATAAGACTGAGGTTATCACTTGTCTGAAGGATCAGATATTAATTTTTCTTTTTAATTGAAACTTAAAGGCATGCTTAAGAAAAAAACAACGTTCCATTACCGTTTTCCGTTGAAATAACTTATTTTACAGGTAATCAATTTCAAAAATTTACTTATCTCGGGTTTTCGGGCACAATTCCATTCCCCCAAAACATTTTATCATTACATTAATTACTTTTGAGAGATAACGTGTCAAAATAAGCTTTAAAACAATAAAAAACTGAATGAGCGGTCTGTTTAGCCATGACCAAAACCTTCAAATCAGTTTTGCTAATGTTATAAAGTGTATTTTCCCACTTCCATTTTAAAAATTTGCCGCATTTCCCACACCCCTTTTTTACAGTCATATTTATCTGGACTATTTTATCATACTAAGTTTAATATGGAATTTATTTCAAAATGTCGCTTGAAAATATTAAACCGGATAAAATTTTCGAAATGCATTTTTGAAAATTTTGCACTATTAACCCTTGAACAGGAAAATTCCGACATTTGATTGATTTCGGAAAAATATTACTTTTTCCCCACAGAGCCTAAAACCAAACCTAAATTTCCCACGATGTGGGAAATTACCCGCACATTGGCAACACTTCTTTAAAAACTTACAACAAGCACCCTTTCGAGACATGTTCTGAACAAATTAGTGCTTAACCCTCTAATAGTACGACCACGGAGAATTCATGTGAACTGTAGTTGAAATATATTCATGTGCGACCTGCGGCACTGAATGGTCTCTAACCATTGCTTGGAACTAGAGAGAGAAATAGTGAGCAGCATTAATCATGTCCTGAGCTATGAGAATGAACAGTATGACTGTTGACTGAAGTACACTAGACATTACATCATTTTGCATAACCACGAGTAAAAATCTAACTGTCCCTACTTAATTTTCCGCCATTGTTTTAAAACGTATCCACTGCGAAGCATGCCGGGCACAAATGAGGGAACTTTTAAAACTCAATGTCATACACGTACTATCTCAAAAGTAATTAATGTAATGATAAAATGTTTTGGGGGAATGGAATTGTGCCCGAAAACCCGAGATAAGTAAATTTTTGAAATTGATTACCTGTAAAATAAGTTATTTCAACGGAAAACGGTAATGGAACGTTGTTTTTTCTTAAGCATGCATTTAAGTTTCAATTAAAAAGAAAAATTAATATCTGATCCTTCAGACAAGTGATAACCTCAGTCTTATCGATAATTTTTAGGTCTTGATTCTAATCAAGACATTTTTGATTAATCAAAAATGTCTTGATTAGAATCAATTTTTCTTTTTAATTGAAACTTAAATGCATGCTTAAGAAAAAACAACGTTCCATTACCGTTTTCCGTTGAAATAAATTATTTTACTGGTAATCAATTTCAAAAATTTACTTATCTCGGCTTTTCGACCACAATTCCATTCCCCGAAAACATTTTATCATTACATTAAATACT
This sequence comes from Phalangium opilio, assembly GCF_054372755.1. Classification (NCBI taxonomy): domain Eukaryota; kingdom Metazoa; phylum Arthropoda; class Arachnida; order Opiliones; family Phalangiidae; genus Phalangium; species Phalangium opilio. The sequence continues at coordinate 1,508,530 of NW_028324191.1, forward strand.
TTTGGGAGAGTACGTGTATGGCTTTGCGTTTTAAAAGGTTCCTAAAGATGTTTCATCCCCATTCGTGACCTGCACGCTTCGCAGTGGAACAGTTTAATTATTCTAAAACCAATGGCGCCAAATTCAATAGGGACAGTAACATTTTTACTCGCGGTTTTGCAAAATGATGTATTATCAAGTGTACTTTAGTCAACCGTCGTATTGTTCTTTCTCATAGTTCAGGGCATGATCAGTGTTACGGCCCAATTTCTCTCTCTAGTTTCTAACAATGGTTAGAGACTATTTGATATGGCACGGCACAACGTTATATACATTTGTAAATTCTAAGTAGCACAAAAGGAAAAAGAATCCATTTTTTTATATTTTGGTTTGAAATAAATAAACTCATGATAGTAGCTATAACGAACAGAAATTCAAGGGAATGGCACCGGTAATGAGCAGCAAAAAGAGAGGAAAGTTTGCTTCAAGGTAGCAGAGGGACATGATAGTGAATATAGTAATCTAGAACTTTGTTTCGGTTCAAACCTTAATATATCATGAAAAATTCAAGTGAGGAGGCGGCACTACCTAGAAAGATTGATTTTGGCAGATAACAGCGAAAAAATTATGTTCTACACACACTGGGGCTATTGGAGAGTTTCAGGGCCGCAGGTCGCACATGATGAAATTTCAAGTCCAGTTTACATCAATTCTCCCTGGTCGTACTAGTAGCAGGTTAAGCTATAGTTTTCTCAGGTCCTGTTAGTCTCGAAAGGGTTATATAGTCCTTGTAACTTTTAAAAGGTTGTTGTCATGGCTAAACAGACCGCTATTACAGTTTTTTATTGTTTTATAGGTTATTTTGACACGTTATCTCCCAAAAGTAATTAATGTAATGATAAAATGTTTTCGGGGAATGGAATTGTGGTCGAAAAGCCGAGATAAGTAAATTTTTGAAATTGATTACCAGTAAAATAATTTATTTCAACGGAAAACGGTAATGGAACGTTGTTTTTTCTTAAGCATGCATTTAAGTTTCAATTAAAAAGAAAAATTAATATCTGATCCTTCAGACAAGTGATAACCTCAGTCTTATCGATAATTTTTAGGTCTTGATTCTAATCAAGACATTTTTGATTAATATCTGTTCCTTCAGTCTTCATTTTAATTAAGAATGTTAAGAAACTGTTTTACATTTTCAAAATCTGCACTAAGCAGAAACATATATAAGGGGACCATAACTTTAACTCAATCAGACATTTATTTATAATGATACTTCAAAAAAAAAAACGTAAATCAATAAAAGTTTGTATTCTTATTGAAATTAACATAATACAATTTTTACAATCATTTATTGAGGCGCCCCCCTAAAAATTCCAGAAATAGGACCAAATTGACAATTTTACAAAATTTTTAAAATTGCTGATTTATGTCCGTTTAACATTTAGCTCAAAATTGTCATAAGCCCAATATGAAATTCGGATATCCCTAAAACTTCATAAAGACGATCCGGGATTGTCAATTTCAAACTTTTTTGTAGCATAAACTAACGTCTGATTGTTATTAAGCTTAAAACCTTAAACAAAATATAGTCAGGGCTACCCTAAAAGTTCACAAAGATGATCCAAGACTGTTAATACGCCTAAAAAGTGCCATCTTCAAAATATGTAGCCGGGGAAAAGAGAGCGTGATCGAGTGGGCTATGCTAGTGGTTGGAAGTTGCGGGGGTTGGGACAGGGATAAGGGAGTTGAGATTGATTGGAAATGATGATGGGCGACCTGCGGCACCGTATCTCTCCCAATGTACCTCGCGCAAGCCCCTACCCTTCGGTAGGCGATTGCTAAGTGCTGCCGCGTAGCGCCATTTTATTTGTATGAGAACTAGCTTCTATTTTGAAGATAGAGGGAGCGCCCTTTACAATTTTGTCCAGTACGACCCTATCTAACCGCTGAGGATGCTGGGAGGACTATGTTGCCTATAGGTATGGGGGTTTCCACTCCATTCCTCTCGCCTTCAAGGTTGGGACTCCAGGCATAGCCAACTCCATCACGCACTCGACAACGCAAAGCAACTCGCGCCAGCGTGGGAAATAAGGCGGTGACACAGGGCAAATGACCATTTTAAAAATTGCCTGGTCCAGTTCAAAAATTAAATCGGAGGATGGGTCAGTGGTCCACGAGACTACTAAGAAAGTTCAAGGGTAACCAGACTCCACACATGAAAATTCTAATATTTTAATTATCCACTTCTTTAGTTTAGCAGACGACGTGCTCTGGTCAATGGTCACGGACCAGTTTATTTATTCCAAGTCAGGAAAGTCGCTGGCCTAATGTCCAGTTTAAAAGAATGCTTATTTGGTCACGGACCAGAAAACTCACGTAAACGCGACGCGAATGACGAAAACTACGTATTTTCCGACTGAGGAAAGGCGAAATAGCCCGGCCTCCTTTTACGTCCCCCCTCATACAACTTTTGGAAAACAAATTTCCCTGAGATTTCCAGGCTTTTCCCCGTATACTTCCCTGAGTTTTCCAGGTTTTTCCCGTATATGGAGTATCCTATGGAGCAAATGTTAACGAAGGAGGGAAGGGGCAAATAGGACTATTACATAATCAAAGGATATCCTCGTATCTCTAATATAACCAGGGTTACGAGCTTCCAAAATTTAGTGTAATGTTAATCCTATGGAGGAGGCAAAGTACCTACAAGCACCCGGGGCAAGTACCTAAAAGCACTCACAAGCACCTACAAGTACCCGGGGCAAGTACCTACAAGCACCCGGGGCAAGTACCTTCAAGCACCCGGGGCAAGTACCTACAAGCACCCGGGGCAAGTACCTACAAGCACCCGGGGCAAGTTCCTACAAGCACCCGGAGCAAGTACTTACAAGCACCCGGAGCAAGTTCCTACAAGCACCCGGAGCAAGTACTTACAAGCACCCGGAGCAAGTACCTACAAGCACCCGGAGCAAGTACCTACAAGCACCCGGAGCAAGTACCTACAAGCACCCGGAGCAAGTACCTACAAGCACCCGGAGCAAGTACCTACAAGCACCCGGAGCACGTACCTACAAGCACCCGGAGCAAGTACCTACAAGCACCCGGAGCAAGTACCTACAAGCACCCGGAGCAAGTACCTACAAGCACCCGGAGCAAGTACCTACAAGCACCCGGGGCAAGTACCTACAAGCACCCGGAGCAAGTACCTACAAGCACCCGGAGCAAGTACCTACAAGCACCCGGGGCAAGTACCCACAACCACCCGGAGCAAGTACCTACAAGCACCCGGGTCAAGCACCCAGGAGCACCCGGGTCAAGTACCTACAAGTACCCAGGAGCACCCGGGGCAAGTACCTACAAGCACCCGGAGCAAGTACTTACAAGCACCCGGAGCAAGTACTTACAAGCACCCGGAGCAAGTACCTACAAGCACCCGGAGCAAGTACCTACAAGCACCCGGAGCAAGTACCTACAAGCACCCGGAGCAAGTACCTACAAGCACCCGGAGCAAGTACCTACAAGCACCCGGAGCAAGTACCTACAAGCACCCGGAGCAAGTACCTACAAGCACCCGGAGCAAGTACCTACAAGCACCCGGAGCAAGTACCTACAAGCACCCGGAGCAAGTACCTACAAGCACCCGGGGCAAGTACCCACAACCACCCGGAGCAAGTACCTACAAGCACCCGGGTCAAGCACCCAGGAGCACCCGGGGCAAGTACCTACAAGTACCCAGGAGCACCCGGGGCAAGCACCCAGAGGCACCCGTGGCAAGTACCCACAAGTACCTACAAACACCCACAAGTACCTACAAACACCCACAAGTACCTACAAACACCCACAAGTACCCACAAGTACCTACAAACACCCACAAGTACCTACAAACACCCACAAGTACCCGGGGCAAGTACCCGCAAGTACCTCCTAGTACCCGCAAGTACCTCCAAGCACCCGCAAGTACCTACAAGTACCCACAACTACCAACAACTACCTACAAGTACCTACAAGCACCCACAAGTACCTACAAGCACCCACAAGTACCTACAAGCACCCACAAGTACCTACAAGCACCCACAAGTACCTACAAGCACCCAAAAGTACCTACAAGCACCCACAAGTACCTACAAGCACCCACAAGTACCTACAAGCACCCACAATTACCTACAAGTACCTACAAGTACCCACAAGTACCCACAAGTACCTACAAGTACCCACAAGTACCCACAAGTACCTACAAGTACCCACAAGTACCTACAAGTGCCCACGAGTACCTACAAGTACCCACGAGTACCTACAAGTACCCACGACTACCTACAAGTAGCCACAACTACCAACAAGTACCAACAAGTACCCACAAGTACCAACAAGTAGCCACCAGTACCTACAAGTAGCCACCAGCACCCACAAGCACCCACAAGTACCCCCAAGTACCTACAAGTACCCACAAGTACCTACAAGTACCCACAAGTACCTACAAGTACCCACAAGTACCTACAAGTACCCACAAGTACCTACAAGTACCCAAAAGTACCTACAAGCACCCACAAGCACCCACAAGAACCCAAAAGTACCTGCAGGCACCCACAAGAGCCCACAAGTACCTACTAGCACCCACAAGTACCCACAAGCACCCACAAGCACCTGCAAGTACCCACAAGTACCCACAAGCACCTACAAGCAACCACAAGTACCTACAAGAACCCACAAGTACCTACAAACACCCACAAGTACCTACAAACACCCACAAGTACCTACAAACACCCACAAGTACCTACAAACACCCAAAAACACCTACAAGCACCCACAAAAACCCACAAGTACCTGCAGGCACCCACAAGTACCCACAAGAACCCACAAGTACCTTCAAGCACCCACAATTACCCACAAGTACCCACAAGTAACTACAAGCACCCACAATTACCCACAAGCACCTACAAGCACCCGGAGCAAGTACCCACGAGCACCCGGAGCAAGTACCCACAACCACCCGGAGCAAGTACCCACAACCACCCGGAGCAAAAACCTACAAGCACCCGGGTCAAGCACCCAGGAGCACCCGGGGCAAGTACCTACAAGTACCCAGGAGCACCCGGGGCAAGCACCCAGAGGCACCCGTGGCAAGTACCCACAAGTACCTACAAACACCCACAAGTACCCACAAGTACCTACAAACACCCACAAGTACCCGGGGCAAGTACCCGCAAGTACCTCCAAGTACCCGCAAGTACCTAAGAGCACCCGCAAGTACCTACAAGTACCTACAAGTACCCACAAGTACCCACAAGTACCTACAAGTACCCACAAGTACCTACAAGTACCCACAAGTACCCACAAGTACCTACAAGTACCCACAAGTACCTACAAGTGCCCACGAGTACCTACAAGTACCCACGAGTACCTACAAGTACCCACGACTACCTACAAGTAGCCACAACTACCAACAAGTACCCACAAGTACCAACAAGTACCCACAAGTACCAACAAGTAGCCACCAGTACCTTCAAGTAGCCACCAGCACCCACAAGCACCCACAAGTACCCCCAAGTACCTACAAGTACCTACAAGTACCCACAAGTACCTACAAGTACCCACAAGTACCTGCAGGCACCCACAAGTACCCACAAGAACCCACAAGTACCTACTAGCATCCACAAGTACCCACAAGCACCCACAAGCACCTGCAAGTACCCACAAGTACCCACAAGCACCTACAAGCAACCACAAGTACCTACAAGCACCCACAAGTACCTACAACCACCCACAAGTACCTACAAGCACCCACAAGCACCTACAAGCACCCACAATTACCCACAAGTACCCACAAGTACCTACAAGCACCCACAATTACCCACAAGCACCCACAAGCACCTGCAAGTACCCACAAGCACCTGCAAGTACCTACAAGCAACCACAAGTACCTACAAGCAACCACAAGTACCTACAAGCACCCACAAGTACCTACAAACACCCACAAGTACCTACAAACACCCAAAAACACCTACAAGCACCCACAAAAACCCACAAGTACCTGCAGGCACCCACAAGTACCCACAAGAACCCACAAGTACCTACAAGCACCCACAAGAACCCACAAGTACCTACAAGCACCCACAATTACCCACAAGTACCCACAAGTACCTACAAGCACCCACAATTACCCACAAGCACCCACAAGCACCCGCAAGTACCCACAAGCACCCACAAGCACCTACAAGCACCCGGGCAAAGCACCTACAAGATCTCAAACGCCATGTTTTTCTTGCTTAATATCCCTCTAACGGCTTGAATCACGACATAAACGCCGTAAGTCCAATATAAAAAATTAGGGCCAAAATGCGTGTCTCTAACAGTGGTAAAACGCAGTAATTCCAATACCCAAAACAACGTAAGTCAAAGTATGTGTTAATAATGATAAAAATCAATACTTAAACTTAATTTATCTTAATAAAACTAAGGAAAGGCACATCTACGGACTGTTATCTTTCATTTAAGATGGTTCCCAAACATAACGAATGAATAGTTTTCTTTATATGCCTTCCTAGAGAAGGTCACTTTTCAAAAAAATCCCATACTATCTCTATGGAAGAATATAGTATTTTTCACCAAATGTCGGATTCATTTTATGGATTCTAAAACCACCGTTAACAACTTTTTTCATTATAGAATTAACTATTCGTTGGATCTCTTTGAAATTTTAACCACAAAACTAGGGCCCAAATTTTAGTTCACTGGCAAAATTTCAAAGCAGTATACACAATACGAAAAAAGTTACGGCCAATCAAAGAACCCTCCTTTAGCATTAGAGGCAGTATCAAGTCTTATCTAAGAGAGCGACCGCTCTCCTAGAATTAATTTTATATTGGACTTACGGCGTTTTTATCGAGATTCACGCCGTTAGAGGGATATTAAGCAAGAAAAACATGGCGTTTGAGCTCGGGTGTTTTTAGGTACTTGTGGGTACTTGTAGGTACTTGTGGGTACTTGTAGGTACTTGTGGTGCTTGTTGGTACTTGTGGGTGCTTGTTGGTACTTGTGGGTGCTTGTTGGTACTTGTGGGTGCTTGTTGGTACTTGTGGGTGCTTGTTGGTACTTGTGGGTGCTTGTTGGTACTTGTGGGTGTTTGTAGGTTCTTGTGGGTGTTTGAAGGTTCTTGTGGGTGCTTGTAGGTTCTTGTGGGTGGTTGTAGGTTCTTGTGGGTGATTGTAGGTACTTGTGGGTGCTTGTAGGTACTTGTGGGTGCTTGTAGGTACTTGTGGGTGCTTGTAGGTACTTGTGGGTGCTTGTAGGTATTTGTGGGTGTTTGTAGGTACTTGTGGGTGTTTGTAGGTAGTTGTGGGTGCTTGTAGGTACTTGTGGCTACTTGTGGGTGCTTGTGGGTACTTGTGGGTGCTTGTTGGTACTTGTAGGTACTTGTGGTGCTTGTTGGTACTTGTGGGTGCTTGTGGGTGCTTGTTGGTACTTGTGGGTGCTTGTTGGTACTTGTGGGTGCTTGTTGGTACTTGTGGGTGCTTGTTGGTACTTGTGGGTGCTTGTTGGTACTTGTGGGTGTTTGTAGGTTCTTGTGGGTGTTTGAAGGTTCTTGTGGGTGCTTGTAGGTTCTTGTGGGTGGTTGTAGGTTCTTGTGGGTGATTGTAGGTACTTGTGGGTGCTTGTAGGTACTTGTGGCTACTTGTGGGTACTTGTGGGTGCTTGTTGGTACTTGTAGGTACTTGTGGGTACTTGTGAGTGTTTGTGGGTACTTGTGAGTGTTTTTGGGTACTTGTGAGTGCTTGTAGGTACTTGTGGGTCCTTGTAGGTACTTGTGGTCCTTGTAGGTACTTGTGGGTGCTTGTGGGTGCTTGTGAGTGCTTGTAGGTACTTGTGGGTGGTTGTGGGTATTTGTGGGTGCTTTTAGGTACTTGTGGGAGATTGTAGGTACTTGTAGGTACTTTTGGGTACTTGTGGGTGCTTGTAGGTACTTGTGGGTGCTTGTAGGTACTTGTGGGTGCTTGTGGGTACTTGTAGGTACTTGTAGGTACATGTGGGAGCTTGTAGGTACTTGTGGGTACTTGTGAGTGCTTGTGGGTGCTTGTGAGTGCTTGTAGGTACTTGTGGGTGCTTGTAGGTACTTGTGGGTGCTTGTAGGTACTTGTGGGAGATTGTAGGTACTTGTAGGTGCTTTTGGGTACTTGTGGGTGCTTGTAGGTACTTGTGGGTGCTTGTAGGTACTTGTGGGTGCTTGTAGGTACTTGTGGGTGCTTGTGGGTACTTGTGGGTGCTTGTGGGTACTTATAGGTACTTGTGGGAGCTTGTAGGTACTTGTGGGTACTTGTGAGTGCTTGTAGGTACTTGTGGGTGCTTGTGGGTATATGTGGGTGCTTGTGGGTATATGTGGGTGCTTGTGGGTATATGTGGGTGCTTGTAGGTACTTTTGGTTGCTTGTAGGTACTTGTGGGTGCTTGTAGGTACTTGTAGGTACTTTTGGGTACTTGTGGGTGCTTGTAGGTACTTGTGGGTACTTGTGAGTGCTTGTAGGTACTTGTGGGTACTTGTGAGTGCTTGTAGGTATTTGTGGGTACTAGTTGGTGCTTGTGGGTACTTGTGGGTGCTTGTAGGTGCTTGTAGGTACTTGTGGGTGCTAGTAGGTACTTGTGGGTGCTTGTAGGTACTTGTGGGTGCTTGTAGGTACTTGTGGGTGCTTGTAGGTACTTGTGGGTGCTTGTAGGTACTTGTGGGTGCTTGTAGGTATTTGTGGGTTCTTGTGTGAGCTTGTGGGTGCTTGTAGGTACTTGTGGGTGCTTGCCCCGGGTGCTTGTAGGTATTTCCTCCGGGTGCTTGTAGGTACTTGCTCCGGGTGCTTGTAGGTACTTGCTCCGGGTGCTTGTAGGTACTTGCTCCGGGTGCTTGTAGGTACTTGCCCCGGGTGCTTGTAGGTACTTGCCCCGGGTGTTTACTTTGTAGGTACTTTGCCTCCTCCATAGGATTAACATTACACTAAGTTTTGGAAGCTCGTAACTCTGGTTATATTAGAGATACGGGGAAGTATATGGGGAAAAGCCTGGAAAACTCAGGGAAGTATATGGGGAAAAGCATGGAAAACTAAGGGAAGTATATGGGGAAAAGCCTGGAAATCTCAGGGAAATTTGTTTTTCAAAAGTTTTATAAACCTTGTTATGGAACATATCTTATAAACTTATGGTTTCAGTTATATAAAGTTTTACCAAGGAGCGATATCTAGTTTACTAGGGAGAAGGTATAAGATGCCTAAGTATTCGCGCGCCATAGACCCAGACACACTTTCAAAATAAGAGGGGGGGACGTAAAAGGAGGCAGGGCTATTTCGGCTCTCCTCAGTCGGAAAATACGTAGTTTTCGTCATTCGCGTCGCGTTTACGTGAGTTTTCTGGTCCGTTACCAAATAAGGATTTTTTAAACTGGATATTAGGCCAGCGACTTTCCTGACTTGGAATAAATAAACTGGTCCGTGACCATTGACCAGAGCACGTCGTCTGCTAAACTTAGCAATCGCCTACCTAAGGGTAGGGGCGTGCGCGAGGTACATTGGGAGAGATACGGTGCCGCAGGTCGCCCATCATCATTTCCAATCCATCTCAACTCCTTATCCCTGTCCCTACCCCCGCGACTTCCAACCACTAGCATAGCCCACTCGATCGCGATCGCTTTTCCCCGGCTACATATTTTGAAGATGGCACTTTTTAGGCGTATTAACAATCTTGGATCATCTTTGTGAAGTTTTAGGGTAGCCCTGACTATATTTTGTTAAAAGTTTTAAGCTTATTATCAAACAGATGTTAGTTTATGCTACAAAAAAGTTTGAAATTGACAATCTTGGATCGTCTTTGTGATTTTTTAAGGATATCCGAATTTCATATCGGGCTTATGACAATTTTGAGCTAAATGTTAAACGGACATAAATCAGCATTTCTAAAAATTTTGAAAAATTGTCAATTTGGTTCTATTTCTGGAATTTCTAGGGGGGGGGGGGCGCATTGCGTTTCAATAAATGATTGTAAAAAATTGTATTATCTTAATTACAATAAGAATACAAACTTTTAATGTTTTACGTTTTTTTTGAAGTATCATTATAAATAAATGTCTGATTGAGCTAAAGTTATGGTCCCCTTTATATATGTTTCTGCTTTGTTCAGATTTTGAAAATGTAAAACAGTTTCTTAACATTCTTAATTAAAATGAAGACTGAAGGAACAGATATTAATCAAAAATGTCTTGATCAGAATCAAGACCTAAAAAGTATCGATAAGACTGAGGTTATCACTTGTCTGAAGGATCAGATATTAATTTTTCTTTTTAATTGAAACTTAAATGCATGCTTAAGAAAAAACAACGTTCCATTACCGTTTTCCGTTGAAATAAATTATTTTACTGGTAATCAATTCCAAAAATTTACTTATCTCGGCTTTTCGACCACAATTCCATTCCCCGAAAACATTTTATCATTACATTAATTACTTTTGGGAGATAACGAGTCAAAATAACCTATAAAACAATAAAAAACTGTAATAGCGGTCTGTTTAGCTATTTTTAGAATCAAGAGAGATAAATTGGGCAGTAACACTGATCATGCCCTGAACTATGAGAAAGAACAATACGACGGTTGACTAAAGTACACTTGACATTACATAATTTTGCAAAACCGCGAGTTAAAATCTTACTGTCCGTATTGAATTTGGCGCCATTGGTTTTAGAATAATTAAAATGTTCCACTGCGAAGCGTGACGGTCTCGAATGGGGATGTTAGGAACCTTTTAAAACGCAAAACCATACACGTACTCTCCCAAAAGTAATTAATGTAATGATAAAATGTTTTCGGGGAATGGAATTGTGGTCGAAAAGCCGAGATAAGTAAATTTTTGGAATTGATTACCAGTAAAATAATTTATTTCAACGGAAAACGGTAATGGAACGTTGTTTTTTCTTAAGCATGCATTTAAGTTTCAATTAAAAAGAAAAATTAATATCTGATCCTTCAGACAAGTGATAACCTCAGTCTTATCGATACTTTTTAGGTCTTGATTCTGATCAAGACATTTTTGATTATATTCTTCTGCACTCTTCAGCGTCGCCTGACCTCGTGTAAATGCAGGCAGGAATGGCCGCCTTTCTTTAGGAGATTTTTTTCGCGAAAGAGTTACCTTGAACTTGACACTGCCTCTCTTCCAACTTGACGTACGGAAACTTTGCAAAACGCTTAATTTTCCAAATAGCGACAAATTATCTTGGCACCGCGCGACTGCAATGGGTTTTCCCTCCTAGAGAGGTAAAGCGCGCGAACCTTTTTTTTTCCTACTGCCCGCTAGAAACGCGCGAACCTTAATTCGTTCACCCGTTCTTAGGAATTGGAGTGGGAGGGGGGGCGTTGCAGACCAGCATGGGGGACCGCAACAAAGACGAAGGAAAAGAGATGAAAAACTTCTTTTTTTTAAAGTATATCTCTTCGGCCAATTTTTTTGTTAGTCACGTGTCAAAATAGATTTTCGAAGAAAGAAATTTTAGGCCAAATTACATTTCCCGCATTTCGTTATTTCAGACTAGGAGAATTTATACCATTTACACCAGAAGGCCAGGCTACTTGGTGGACAAAGGTCAGTACCAAATAGCCACGCCTCCTGGTGTAATCCTCCTAGTTTGAAAACTGTGTATTTCTATAAAGCGAGTTCATGGCGAGATACACATTATATATAATTACGAAAAGTTAAATTTTATATTTAAATAATAAATGTTAAACATGTATATTTGTATGTTAAAAATATGGTACATGATGTTCATGTTGAAGTTTCTTAAAAATTTAGTAATGCTCAGAGCCTTCTGCTATTTCTAAGGCACTTTGTTTCCTTTCCAAAAATATACATGTATTTAAAATCTAAACAGTTCCAAATCACTATAGTTATTTTCTAAATGCCAGTGTTCAGATATAAACCCCACTGTTTAGACAAGCGTTGAGCGTGCGCTTAGTTTCCTATGTGTGGTTATGACGAGTTTTTTCATATATTTATGTTTAGCTTTTATTCTAGAGGGCCGGTAGGCCCTTCTAGATAAGATCCCACACCCTCCCGTAATGTTAAAAGAAAATTCACAGATTTTCGCCGATTTTCGCCGATTTTCCCATAGGAATAACATGGGGTTTTTGGTGCTCCTGTACATCGAATCATTTAAAAACTACATGGAAGTTAGCTTTCGGAATAGTTTTAAACTAACAAGTAACTATTCAAGGTGTGCCTTTTTCAAGTTTCATCAAATTTAATTAAGTCTAAGTATGTTAATTTAATTAAAAATGTAAGTACCTCAAAAGATTATTCTACAGCAGACGACGCTAATTGTTCGTTACTCTACAGTAGACGACGCTAATTTGCCATTTCACCGCCTTGAAACTTTAACTTGATATTTTTCAATAAATATAACACTATATTTATTAAAAACTTCTCTGGCGGGTCTAATTTTCGTTTAATTATGTGTCTCGGTTGAAATTCGATACTTAAGGTACCTTTTTAATTTATATTTTAGATGCTAGTTTCGACCAAGGCTTAAGTTGCCTTACTTAGGCCATGGATTTATAATAGAAGCTTACGCTTCATGGATATTTCCCTGTAGCCTTCAAGTAAGGCATTTTGATTTTAAACACATTTATGTCACAAAAATTCGCGCGGGTGGGGACTGGGGGGGAGCTGATGACGTAGAAATTGAGGCAAACCTTTTTTCTTTTGGTGCGCGTGTGCGCGCTATTCAAAATTAGAACTCGATCACGTGAAAAACTTCAGCCCCCCTCTGAATTTGCCTCAAATTCTACGTCACAAACGCGCGTGCCAGGCTGGTACTATTTCAGACGAGGAATAAATGTTGTGCGCGTTTTAAGGTGAGTGAAATATCCAGGAAGCGTAAGCTTCTATTATAAATCCATGCTTAGGCAGACTATTGAGTGAGTCTATGCAATGGGTGAATGTAAAAGCTGGAAGGATAGATAGATCAGTGTTGGAAATAAGGATATTTTTAAAACTGGACGTGTGGCCTAGGTATTTTAATTAAAATAACTGTCCACGGTGCCAATCACTGTAAACGTACAAGGGCAGTGCACGCAATGTCATGGATAATTGCAATCGTAAAGTGGACTGTAAAAGATACGGCTTTGATAGTTTAAAATCGTGGCAGGTTTGTTTTGAAGTTGACTATAAAGCTCGGGTTCTAAAACGAATTGTGAGCCGTATCATATAAGAATTAGTAGAAGTGTAGAACCATTTTTAACCTCGTCCTAGAAGTGAAAAATTTCGCATTTCAGGCAAATATTATTTTATAATAGATTAATACAAATAAAGACTGAAGGAACAGATATTATATAAAAAAGGACTTGGTTTGCCCAAGCCTAAAAAACAAAACGATAAGAGTTTTTTCCAGTTGACTGAAGCGCGGATATTTTATTTTTCTATATAATTTTAAAGACAATCTGTATTTTACTACTCTTTAATTCAATCTCCTGACTTTACTGGTAATGGATTTATTTCCTATAAATTAATTGAAATAAAATATTACTTATCTCAGATTTTTCATGATAAAAGTTTTACGAAAATGGAATTGTTGTTGAAAAATCTGAGATAAGATATTTTATTTCAATTAATTTATAGGAAATAAATCCATTACTAGTAAAATCAGGAGATTGAATTAAAGAGTAGTAAAATACAGATTGTCTTTAAAATTATATAGAAAAATAAAATATCCGCGCTTCAGTCAACTGGAAAAAACTCTTATCGTTTTGTTTTTTAGGCTTGGGCAAACCAAGTCCTTTTTAGCCATATCGTAGTATACGATAGGCTCTTAGTTTGACCCGAGCCGTAGTAACAGTAGTGGCCGGAGTTTTCGCTATCGTTATCGTTATATTTTAGCTTAAAAGGAACTCGATAGTACCTAAACCCACCAATAGGGGTAACTGGGCTTGGTTAGAGATTTAATTTTAATTAAAAGTTTTTCACATCATACCCGGGAATCGAACCCGGGTCGCTGGCGCAGCAGTAAGGCTCGCTACCACTGAACCATAGAGACTTGGTAGAAACCACGAGTTTTTTATCATTTATTTTTATCTCCAAAATGTCGGGGTGATGTGGGGTGGGGTACCTCTTAATCTGTGGGGTCGGATACTTTTGAATTTTTATCTGTGGGGTCGGATACTTTCGAATTTTTATCTGTGGGGTCGGATACTTTTGAATTTTTATCTGTGGGGTCGGATACTTTTGAATTTTTATCTGTGGGGTCGGATACTTTTGAATTTTTATCTGTGGGGTCGGATACTTTTGAATTTTTATCTGTGGGGTCGGATACTTTTGAATTTTTATCTGTGGGGTCGGATACTTTTGAATTTTTATCTGTGGGGTCGGATACTTTTGAATTTTTATCTGTGGGGTCGGATACTTTTGAATTTTTATCTGTGGGGTCGGATACTTTTGAATTTTTATCTGTGGGGTCGGATACTTTTGAATTTTTATCTGTGGGGTCGGATACTTTTGAATTTTTATCTGTGGGGTCGGATACTTTTGAATTTTTATCTGTGGGGTCGGATACTTTTGAATTTTTATCTGTGGGGTCGGATACTTTTGAATTTTTATCTGTGGGGTCGGATACTTATGAATTTGAATGTTTGGGGTTTTTATATTTATTTTCGTTTTATTTATGTGCTAATTAAATAGATAACGATTTTCCCCGTTTCCTACCGCGCTCCTCATGTGTTTCGTTCTCGTTCGGTAGCTATCGTCATCTATGTTATGTTTGACTGGAACGTTTTGGCGGTTAATTCAAATGTGGGTTTAGATAGAGCTAACATTGTGTTAAATGAGCGTTATGCGTTGGATAATTTTAGCATTGCTAAAAGTAATTCGAGGGGATAATCACTAAAATGCGTAATCACTATAACTAAACTTTCTCTTTCAAAAGTTTGTGGGCATAAGTCCTTATTAGAAATTTATAAGATGCGATAAGTGTGCATAGGCATAAGTCTATGTTGTAAACTCATCGAGGGGACTATCACTAAAAACTATCTGTTCTTTGATTCGCCGGAATATTAGAATTACAGCATAAGTAAATTTATACGGTTATAATTTAATCACTGTTTAGAGTAGGGAATCTAGGGGCTATTCTAGGAGAGCGGTCGCTCTCTTAGATAAGACTTGATACTCCCTCTAATGCTAAAGGAGGGTTCTCTGATTGGCCGTAACTTTTTTCGTATTGTGTTTGCTGCTTTGAAATTTTGCCAGTGAACTAAAATTTGGGCCCTAAATATGTGGTTAAAATTTCAAAGAGATCCAACTAATAGTTAGTTCTATAAAGAAAAAAGTTGTTAAGGGTGGTTTTAGAATCCATAAAATTAATCAGACATTTGGTGAAAGATACAATATTCTTCCATAGACATAACATGGGATTTTTTTGAAAAATGACCTTAATTGGGATCGTGTATAAAGAAAACTAATCAT
Source organism: Phalangium opilio (assembly GCF_054372755.1). NCBI lineage: Eukaryota > Metazoa > Arthropoda > Arachnida > Opiliones > Phalangiidae > Phalangium > Phalangium opilio. The sequence goes on from NW_028324191.1 coordinate 1,523,979, forward strand.
TCGTTACGTTTGGGAACCATCTTAAATGAAAGATAACAGTCCATAGATGTGCCTTTTCTTAGTTTCATTAAGATCAATTAAGTTTAAGTATCGATTTTTATCATTATTAACACATACTTTGACTTACGTTGTTTTGGGTATTGGAATAACGGCGTTTTACGACTGTTAGAGACACGCATTTTAGCCCTAATTTTTTATATTGGACTTACGGCGTTTTTGTCGTGATTCACGCCGTTAGAGGGATATTAAGCAAGAAAAACATTGCGTTTGAGCTCTTGTAGGTGTTTTGCCCGGGTTCTTGTGGGTACTTGTGGGTTCTTGTGGGTACTTGTGGGTGCTTGTAGGTACTTGTGGGTGCTTGTGGGTACTTGTGGGTGCTTGTGGGTACTTGTGGGTGCTTGTAGGTACTTGTGGGTGCTTGTAGGTACTTGTGGGTGCTTGTAGGTACTTGTGGGTGCTTGTAGGTACTTGTGGGTGCTTGTAGGTACTTGTGGGTGCTTGTAGGTACTTGTGGGTGCTTGTAGGTACTTGTGGGTGCTTGTAGATACTTGTGGGTGCTTGTAGGTACTTGTGGGTTCTTGTGGGTTCTTGTGGGTACTTGTGGGTGCTTGTAGGTACTTGTGGGTTCTTGTGGGTTCTTGTGGGTTCTTGTGGGTACTTGTAGGTACTTGTGGGTGCTTGTGGGTACTTGTGGGTGCTTGTGGGTACTTGTGGGTGCTTGTGGGTACTTGTGGGTGCTTGTAGGTACTTGTGGGTGCTTGTAGGTACTTGTGGGTGCTTGTAGGTACTTGTGGGTGCTTGTAGGTACTTGTGGGTTCTTGTGGGTACTTGTAGGTACTTGTGGGTGCTTGTAGGTACTTGTAGGTACTTGTGGGTACTTGTAGGTACTTGTGGGTACTTGTAGGTACTTGTGGGTACTTGTAGGTACTTGTGGGTACTTGTAGGCACTTGTGGGTACTTGTGGGTACTTGTAGGTACTTATGGGTACTTGTAGGTACTTGTAGGTACTTGTAGGCACTTGTGGGTACTTGTGGGTGCTTGTAGGTACTTATGGGTACTTGTAGGTACTTGTGGGTGCTTGTGGGTACTTGTGGGTGCTTGTTGGCACTTATGGGTACTTTTAGGTACTTATGGGTACTTGTGGGTACTTTTAGGTACTTATGGGTACTTGTGGGTACTTGTGGGTAATTGTGGGTACTTATGGGTGCTTGTGGGTACTTGTAGGTACTTGTGGGTACTTGTGGGTGTTTGTAGGTACTTGTGGGTGCTAGTAGGTACTTGTGGGTGCTTGTAGGTACTTGTGGGCGCTTGTAGGTACTTGTGGGTGCTTGTAGGTACTTGTGGGTTCTTGTGGGTTCTTGTGAGTACTTGTGGGTTCTTGTGGGTACTTGTAGGTACTTGTAGGTACTTGTAGGCACTTGTGGGTACTTGTGGGTGCTTGTAGGTACTTATGGGTACTTGTAGGTACTTGTGAGTGCTTGTGGGTACTTGTGGGTGCTTGTAGGCACTTATGGGTACTTTTAGGTACTTATGGGTACTTGTGGGTACTTTTACGTACTTGTGGGTAATTGTGGGTACTTATGGGTGCTTATGGGTACTTGTGGGTTGTTGTGGGTGCTTGTAGGTACTTGTGGGTACTTGTGGGTGCTTGTAGGTACTTGTGGGTGCTTGTAGGTACTTGTGGGTGCTTGTAGGTACTTGTGGGTTCTTGTGGGTACTTGTGGGTTCTTGTGGGTACTTGTGGGTTCTTTTGGGTACTTGTAGGTACTTGTGGGTTCTTGTGGGTGCTTGTGGGTTCTTGTGGGTACTTGTGGGTTCTTGTAGGTACTTGTAGGTACTTGTGGGTGCTTGTGGGTACTTGTGGGTGCGTGTAGGTACTTGTGGGTGCTTGTAGGTACTTGTGGGTACTTGTAGGTACTTGTGGGTACTTGTAGGGACTTGTGGGTACTTGTAGGGACTTGTGGGTACTTGTAGGGACTTGTGGGTACTTGTAGGTACTTGTGGGTACTTGTAGGTACTTGTGGGTACTTGTAGGTACTTGTGGGTACTTGTAGGTACTTGTGGGTGCTTGTAGGTACTTGTGGGTGCTTGTGGGTACTTGTGGGTGCTTGTAGGTACTTGTGGGTGCTTGTAGGTACTTGTGGGTGCTTGTAGGTACTTGTGGGTTCTTGTGGGTACTTGTGGGTTCTTGTAGGTACTTGTAGGCACTTGTGGGTACTTGTGGGTGCTTGTAGGTACTTATGGGTACTTGTAGGTACTTGTGGGTGCTTGTGGGTACTTGTGGGTGCTTGTAGGCACTTATGGGTACTTTTAGGTACTTATGGGTACTTGTGGGTACTTTTACGTACTTGTGGGTAATTGTGGGTACTTGTGGGTGCTTGTGGGTACTTGTGGGTTGTTGTGGGTGCTTGTCGGTACTTGTGGGTGCTTGTAGGTACTTGTGGGTACTTGTGGGTGCTTGTAGGTACTTGTGGGTGCTTGTAGGTACTTGTGGGTTCTTGTGGGTTCTTGTGGGTACTTGTGGGTTCTTGTGGGTACTTGTGGGTTCTTGTGGGTACTTGTAGGTACTTGTGGGTTCTTGTGGGTGCTTGTGGGTTCTTGTGGGTACTTGTGGGTTCTTGTAGGTACTTGTAGGTACTTGTTGGTACTTGTGGGTACTTGTAGGTACTTTTGGGTGCGTGTAGGTACTTGTGGGTGCTTGTAGGTACTTGTGGGTACTTGTAGGTACTTGTGGGTACTTGTAGGTACTTTTAGGTACTTGTAGGTACTTGTGGGTACTTGTGGGTACTTGTGCGTGCTTGTGGGTACTTGTAGGTACTTGTGGGTGCTTGTAGGTACTTGTAGGTACTTGTGGGTGCTTGTAGGTACTTGTGGGTACTTGTGGTTGCTTGTAGGTACTTGTGGGTACTTGTGGGTGCGTGTAGATACTTGTGGGTACTTGCCCCGGGTGCTTGTTCCGGGTACTTGTGGGTGCTTGTGGGTACTTGTCGGTGCTTGTAGGTACTTGTGGGTGCTTGAAGGTACTTGTGGGTTCTTGTGGGTACTTGTGGGTTCTTGTGGGTTCTTGTGGGTACTTGTGGATTCTTGTGGGTGCTTGAAGGTACTTGTGGGTGCTTGAAGGTACTTGTGGGTACTTGCCCCGGGTACTTGTGGGTGTTTGTAGGTACTTGTGGGTGCTTGTAGGTACTTGTGGGTACTTGTAGGTGCTTGTGGTTACTTGAGGGTGCTTGAAGGTACTTGTAGGTACTTGAGGGTGCTTGAAGGTACTTGTAGATACTTGTGGGTGCTTGTGGGCACTTGCCCCGGGTACTTGTGGGTGCTTGTGGGTACTTGCCCCGGGTACTTGTGGGTGCTTGAAGGTACTTGTGGGTACTTGCCCCGGGTACTTGTGGGTGTTTGTAGGTACTTGTGGGTGTTTGTAGGTACTTGTGGGTGCTTGTAGGTGCTTGTGGATACTTGTAGGTGCTTCTGGGTACTTGTAGGTAGTTGTGGCTGCTTGTAGGTACTTGTAGGTACTTTTGGGTGCTTGTGCTTACTTGTGGGTGCTTGAAGGTACTTGTAGGTACTTGTGGGTGCTTGTAGGTACTTGTAGGTACTTGTGGGTGCTTGTGGTTACTTGTGGGTGCTTGAAGGTACTTGTAGGTACTTCTGGGTGCTTGTGGTTACTTGTGGGTGCTTGAAGGTACTTGTAGGTACTTTGCCTCCTCCATAGGATTAACATTACACTAAATTTTGGAAGCTCGTAACTCTGGTTTTATTAGAGATAAGGGGATATCCTTTGATTATGTAATAGTCCTATTTGCCCCTTCCCTCCTTTGTTAACATTTGCTCCATGGGATACTCCATATACGGGAAAAACATGGAAAACTCAGGGAAGTATATGGGGAAAAGAATGGAAATCTCAGGGAAATTTGTTTTCGAAAAGTTGTATGAAGCTTGTTTTGGAACATATGTTATAAACTCATGGTTTTAGTTACATAAAGTTTTACCAAGAAGCGATATCTAGTTTACTAGAGAGAAGGTATTAGATGCCTAAGTATTCGCGCCCCATAGTCCCAGTCCCACTTTCAAAATACAAGGGGGGACGTAAAAGGAGGCCGGGCTATTTCGCCTCTCGGCAGTCGGAAAATACGTAGTTTTCGTCATTCGCGTCGCGTTTACGTGAGTTTTCTGGTCCGTGACCAAATAAGCATTTTTTAAACTGGACATTAGGCCAGTGACTTTCCTGACTTGGAATAAATAAACTGGTCCGTTACCATTGACCAGAGCACGTCGTCTGCTAATCTAAAGAAGTGGATAATTAAAATATTAGAATTTTAATGTGTCGAGTCTGATTACCCTTGAACTTTCTTAGTAGTCTCGTGGACCACTGACCCCCCTCCGATTTAATTTTTGAACTGGACCTGGGAATTTTTAAACTGGTCATTTGCCCTGTGTCACCGCCTTAATTCCCACGCTGGCGCGAGTTGTTTTGCGTTGTCGAGTGCGTGATGGAGTTGGCTATGCCTGGAGTCCCAACCTTGAAGGAGAGAGGAATGGAGTAGAAACCCCCATACCTATAGCGTTGCCTGTGTACCCCCACCTACGGCAACATAGTCCTCTCAGCATCCTCAGCGGTTAGGTAGGGTCGTACTGGACTAAATTGTAAAGGGCGCTCCCTCTATCTTCAAAATAGAAGCTAGTTCTCATACAAATAAAATGGCGCTCCGCGGTAGCACTTGGCAATCGCCTACCGAAGGGTAGGGGCGTGCGCGAGGTACATAGGGAGAGATACGGTGCCGCAGGTCGCCCATCATTATTTCCAATCCATCTCAACTTCCTTATCACTGTCCCAACCCCCGCGACTTCCAACCACTAACATAGCCCACTCGATCACGCTCTCTTTTCCCCGGCTACATATTTTGAAGATGGCACTTTTTAGGCGTATTAACAATCTTGGATCATCTTGGTGAACTTTTAGGGTAGCCCTGACTATATTTTGTTTAAGGTTTTAAGCTTCATATCAAACAGACGTTAGTTTATGCTACAAAAAAAGTGTGAAATTGAAAATCTCGGATCGTCTTTATGAAGTTTTAAGGATATCGGAATTTCATATTGGGCTTATGACAATTTTGAGCTAAATGATAAACGGACATAAATTAGCATTTTTAAAAATTTTGTAAAATTGTCAATTTGGTCCTATTTCTGGAATTTTTAGGGGGCGCCTCGCGTTTCAATGAATGATTGTAAAAAATTGTATTATGTTAATTACAATAAGAATACAAACTTTTATTGATTTACGTTTTTTTTGAAGTATCATAATAAATAAATGTCTGATTGAGCGAAAGTTATGGTCCCCTATATATATTTGTTTCTGCTTAGTGCAGATTTTGAAAATGTAAAACAGTTTCTTAACATTCTTAATTAAAATGAAGACTGAAGGAACAGATATTAATCAAAAATGTCTTGATTAGAATCAAGACCTAAAAAAGTATCGATAAGACTGAGGTTATCACTTGTCTGAAGGATCAGATATTAATTTTTCTTTTTAATTGAAACTTAAATGCATGCTTAAGAAAAAACAACGTTCCATTACCGTTTTCCGTTGAAATAAATTATTTTACTGGTAATCAATTTCAAAAATTTACTCATCTCGGCTTTTCGACCACAATTCCATTCCCCGAAAACATTTTATCATTACATTAATTACTTTTGGGAGATAACGTGTCAAAATAACCTATAAAACAATAAAAAACTGTAATAGCGGTCTGTTAAGCCATGACAACAACCTTTTAAAAGTTACAAGCAGTAGCGTCGCTAGGGTTTGAAATTTGGGGGGGGGGGCTAAATCTGGGCAAACTATTTTAAAGTTATTATAAGAACTTAATATAAACAAGATGGCCCAAGGGCTGGGACTTAATAGTAGCCACATCGTTATCTATTTAATTAGCACATGAATAAAAAGAAAAAAATTCAAAGACCCTGAACAAAAAATCAGAAATGTCCGACCCCACAGTGGTAGCGTGTCTTACTGCTGCGCCAGCCAGCCGGGTTCAATTCCCGGGTGCGGTGTGAAAAATTATTAATTAAAATAAAATCTCGAACTGAGCTCAGCTACCACTATTGGTTCCATTTAAGCTAAAATCTGACGATAACGAAAGTGAAAACCCCGGCCAGTACTACTACGGCTCGGGTCAAACTAAGAGCCTATCGTATACTACGATGTGGCTAAATTGCATAATGGGTTCTTTGGAAAATGTGTAGACCTTTAAAACTATCCGTAAATTTGTGTCAACGTGAAATTATTCGTAAATTTGTGTCAACGTGAAATTATTCGTATTTTGAAGATATACAACCTTTCATTGATAAAGACTACGGAACCGATTATGAAGGATTTTCACTCGTCTTAGGTTTATTTTTAGTTTTGGTTAGCTTTTAGTCCACATTATTGGAACTCCCTTCGAAAGAACATGAAACATTTTACTTGTTTCCATTTGTTTTTTCTTCAAAATTTTACTGTTTGATATTGAAAATTTTTTATATATTGCTACAGAATTTTAGGTTGCTAACAGCAATTTTTTCGTAGTTTTTACGGATTATTTTTTTGGGGGGGGGGCTAAGTTTGGAATTTGGGGGGGGGCTATAGCCCCCCAAAAAAGGCCTAGCGACGCCACTGGTTACAAGGACTATATAACCCTTTCGAGACTAACAGGACCTGAGCAAACTATAGCTTAACCTGCTACTAGTACGAACAGATGTAAACTGGAGTTGAAATTTCATCATGTGCGACCTGTGGCCCAGAAACTCTTCCATAGTTCCAGTGTGTGTAGAACATAATTTTTTTCGCTGTTATCTGCCAAAATCAATCTTTCTAGGTAGTGCCGCCTCCTCACTTGAATATTTCATGATATATTAAGGTTTGAACGAACAAAATTCTAGATTACTATTTTCACTACCATGTCCCTCTGCTACCTTGAAGCAAAATTTCCTCTCTTTTTGCTGCTCATTACCGGTGCCATTCCCTTGACTTTCTGTTCGTTATAACTACTATCATGAGTTTATTAATTTCAAACCAAAATATAAAAAAATGGATTCTTTTTCCTTTTGTGCTACTTAGAATATAACGTTGTGCCGCGCCTTATCAAATAGTCTCTAACCATTGTTAGAAACTAGAGAGAGAAATTAGGCAGTAACACTGATCATGCCCTGAACTATGAGAAAGAACAATACGACGGTTCACTAAAGTACACTTGATATTACATCATTTTGCAAAACCGCGAGTAAAAATGTTACTGTCCCTATTGAATTTGGCTTCATTGGATTTGGAATAATTAAAATGTTCCACTGCGAAGCGTGCTGGTCACGAATGGGGATGTAACGTCTTTAGGAACCTTTTAAAACGCAAAAACCATCACGTACTCTCCCAAAAGTAATTAATGTAATGATAAAATGTTTTCGGGGAATGGAATTGTGGTCGAAAAGCCGAGATAAGTAAATGTTTGAAATTGATTACCAGTAAAATAATTTATTTCAACGGAAAACGGTAATGGAACGTTGTTTTTTCTTAAGCATGCATTTAAGTTTCAATTAAAAAGAAAAATTAATATCTGATCCTTCAGACAAGTGATAACCTCAGTCTTATCGATACTTTTTAGGTCTTGATTCTAATCAAGACATTTTTGATTAATTAACTCTGATTTTATGCACGGTAAATCAATTAAGCATAGAAAAAGATAGCGCTATTTACTCATTAGGGTAAGGTATAGAGGGGTTATCCACTCATTAGGGTAGGGTATAGAGGGGTTATTCACTCGTACGATATGGCTACTATTACGAGCCCTTGGGCCGTCTTGTTTATATATGTGCTTAGGATTTAACAGGGTTGTTGATTTTTTTGATTTTTTCAAAAAAATCAAAAAAATTGATTTTTTTGATTTAAATCGGATTTTTTTGATTTAAATCGGATTTTTTTGATTTTAATTGATTTATTTGATTTTTTTGATTTTTATTGAACTAATAGATAGTAAATTACCAACATGAAAACTTTTGAGTCAAAATTAACCAAAAGCAAAGTAATCATGACATTTAAGCAGCTATTGGATATTATTACTATTCAAATGCTTGTATAAAAAGACTAGCTTGACCGCTATTTCATTTCCTAGCCTTTCCAGCAAGGCAAACTGGAGTTCAGGGAAAACCTTACATTGAAATATACCAAAACCATGATAATTGTTAATTTTAGGTCTTTTCTAGTAAAGTTTCTTCTCGAGTTTCTTAAACTACTTCTTGGAATCTTAGAAAACATTTTTTAAAAATAAAAATATATTCTTGATTTTAATCAAATGATTTTTTTAAAAAAATCTCTTGATTTAAATCAGTGATTTAAATCAAACTGATTTAAATCAAACAACCCTGGTCCGATTTAAACAGTATGTCGTTTCAATATTAAACACTTTAAAATAAATGTTTATAATTTAAGCGTGTTTAGTTTTTTGCGCTGTGTTTAAACCCTAAACGTTGTTTTTTGTGTGTAGGCTTCATTAAAAAAGCGCAACAAATTTGTAAGATGTTGATTATTTGTCATTACTTTAAACCACGACTTATCATAATCACACCCAGTTACAACACGTAAATGAAAGAAATGCTCTCTTAACCTTTTTAACTCAAAGGACTTATCGTGGTGGAGGGGGCCCGAGTTCGGTGAGACGGTTCGGGAGTTCCATTGGTTCGCCCTTGGTTCAGACCGTTCCTTGCCCCATTCCGTGAAGGTTTTGCTGGGTCGCTTGTTTGTCGGGCCCGCTGGCCGATCCCGTGTGCCATGACGGCGGTTCTGCAGGTTCAATTTGGAATATGACGGGGATGGGCGCTGATAAGGCCCCCAGCTAGGTGTAGCGCCTAATCAGAGTTCTGACATGCAATTATTATAAAAAATCTTCAGGATGACGATGAACATGTATGAAATGCTAGAGATTTGTCTAAATTCTAATCTTAAACAACATAAGAATGTATAAACCCCATATTAAATCATATTCTCTAATCAACATGTTGAGAATAACAGCTTCGAATAACTTTTCTTTCTTTTAGAATTTAGGGCAATGATTTTCATGTGGCCATTTTTAAAGATGGCGTCGATAATTTCGACTTCGAGATATCCATTTTTTGTTGTTTATTACGTTAAAGAAAATCATCTATTCAAAAAAGGAATTTCAAAAAGATTTATATATTTGAAATATATTTAGCATTTCCAGCAGTCATTTTCGAACATGGCGCCCAAACTATCAGTAGCACGTCTTCAATATTCAATTATGATGATTAGACGATCTTCAACATAATTATTACCAATTTTCATAATTATTGAACTATATACTGTATCTATATGACATTGGAGGGCGACCATTTTCCAACATGGCGGCCAAACTGTCTGATTAATGGCTTCAATATTCTACTATGAGGTTCACACAGCTCCAATTGTAATACCTATCAATTTTCATAATTTTCCAACAACATGGTGAAATATACTGTACCTAGCATTGACGGCGGCCATTTTCCAATATGGAGACCAAACTATTGAACACAGAGCTGTAAAATTTTGCCATGATGTTCATGTGGTTCCAATCGTAATGTGTACCAATTTTCATAATTTTTGAAGAAGAACGTGGAATACATTGTAGCTGGCATTCCCGGCGGCCATTTTCCAAGATGGCGGCGAAAGCTCGTGCTCTACAGCAGGGGACTTTTAGTATATTTTTTGTTGGGTCAAAAACAACACATGTACCAATTTTCATATTTATGTTCAAATGGTCTAGGTCAAACCCTAAAAGTCCTGGGCTATTTGCGGTCTTATTAAAAACCGTTTCAGGTTAAAATCAAAACCATTTTCACACAAACCAATTCACTTAATGGCTTTAATTTAAACCATAATTAGGTTTAAAAGTACTCCCTATTGGGTATACTTGTTATGTGTTCTTAGTCCCTTTTGTTTCTTATTTCAGTCCATTATGGTTTCCCATTTTATTTATTAGACCCCACAACTTCCCAATTAAGTCCATTTACATTCCTTATACATACCCTTTCTTTTAGAAAGCGGGTGTGATTTTAAACCCCATAAAAATTAATTTAAACCCCTTAATTTCATTTCATCCCCTTTAATTTATGACCATCAAATTTCATTTTAATCCTTTAATAATCTAAACTGATTTATTAGTCTTAGTTATTACCTCTTTTCTTACTGTTACATAACTTTACTCGGAAACGTCAAATTCAAAATGAAATATTTATTAAAAATTCTTAATTGGATGTGTATAATCCACACTAAGATACTGATTTAATTTTATTCAAAGTCTAAAACCTTTTTGCATTTAGTTTCTAAATTATAAACTACTTTGCTTAATTTAGTATAATTGAGTCCTAGTAGACACAGAGTTTTTTGTAGTGTGTGGTTATAAACTATATTAAAAATCCAGAAAGACGCAAATATAGCGCCAATAGCACTCTCCACATCATCGGCCTGAGCAATTTTATGTTCGTCCACATAAATCTCATACTCTTTGCTGCATACGATCGAACTCCCAGTGTAGACAGTTATTGGACCTTTAGAATTGGTTTCAATTTCGCACGGTTTGCAGAACATCCTTTGAACGTTTTCTTTCAACAAATTTGGCAAGAGCAAAATGGCTAATATCTCTTTACCACCTAGGAGAATTTAAACATTAAAATAATTATAATTCAGCCGCAGGAAAGAAAAAACATACCATTATCTTTTTTCATCTTTCGCATGACATCGGCTTTTAAACCAAACAAATCTTTTTTGGTTATATCCCACATTTTCTCCTCGTAGAGGACCATTGATTCTTTTATCTTCTTTAATATGTCAATTTTCGTCAATCTTGAAAATTCAGTTAACACCTACAAAGTGATATATAATTAATTTGGTTGAAATGTCACATTTTACTTGTCGAACATTAAATGGAGCGGGATACTCCATTTTAACTTTTCTATATCTTCACTTCTGATTAATTTCGTTCTATCTGCGAATGTTTTGTCCATTTTGTTATTGATTAATACCAAATCGGGTTCTCGCTTTTTCATTTCGCTTTGCATCAATCCCTTCAAATCATCAATGCTTCTCTTATTCTACAGGACCGGTAGGCCCTTGTAGATATGATTTGATACTCTTTTGTAACGTTAAAGCAAATTCAAATGTTTTTACCAATTTTCCTATGGAGATTAATATGGGGTTTATCGTGATATTTAACCACCTCTAACTGAAAAACTAGAGCGAAGTTACTTTTCGGAATACTCTTAATTTAACAATTAAGTATTCAGGGTGTGTCCATCACTTCTTTAGAGCTCGAAAGCAGTATAATATCGTCTGCAAAACATAATATGTTACATAGTGTTCCGCCTATATCGAAGCCAACCCCAACGGGAAGGTCTCGAACGAGTTCGTCCATGAGAGTGTTGAACAAAATTGGAGACATAGATCACCCTGCTTAACACCATTTGTGACTAGCACGCGGTCGGTTCTCATTCCCGCACACGAAATCACAGTTGATGATTCCTGATAGCTCGCAGAGACATATTGCACCATTTCTTCCTCAATGCCAGCAGCTCTTAGAGAACGGGTTATTGAGCTCTGTGAAACGCTATTGAACGCCTTAGATGAGACAAAGAGCTTTTTCCGTCGATGGTGTGCCTCATGTAAGACGAAGTCAAGAGCCATGGTGTTACTACTTATTCCGTCTTCGGGAATGAAAGCCTGTTGGGTCGGGTGCAAGTCAATGGCTTTGAGTAGACGAAGACTCAATATGCCGTGGAATACTCTGACTAAAATTGGAGCAATCGTTATCAGTCTCCAATTGTTTGCCATAGACAAATCTCCTTTCTTCGGTAGAAGCACTGTACGGGCCATTTTCATGGGCGCTGGTAAAGCTTTTCTATAGAGAAATATGTTAAGCACGAGAGCGAGCAGGGAGTTATCGGTCCTCCTTAGATCTTGGAGGGTAACACCGTCAGGACCGGGAGAAGAGGAATTGCATAATCTTAGAGCCGTCTTAAGCTCGTCTATAGATATAGGATAGTACGTATTACAACGCCTATTCCGAGACAAAAAATGGTGCTTTGGATTTTGATGGTTTTGAGAAAAGGTTAGAGAAAGTCTCATTAATGTCCGCCAGCGAAGGTTTCATTTGGACCTCATAAAAACTCGAGAAAATCTCAGACGATAGCTTCTTGCGGTTGTAACCGGGGATATGGTATTTCTTTTTTTTTCCTGTATTTTTACAAGAATTATATTTTATTGTCAAACTATTTCCAAGAACCAATTTTAAGTTATACTCTAAAATTGGTTCTTGCCTTGATTTACAACCTAAACCGTACCGACGATACCTAAGTGCTCTGCCCAATTACCTCCCATAACTTTACACTTGGTCCCATATTCTAAATTGCTTTCTCATGGCCTTTCTTCAAAAGAGCCGAATGGCCCCACTCTTTTTCGCATCCTTTTGTAACGCCTATCGGTTACTCTCTTCAACTGTATGCTAAGAGGTTTTAGTGTGCCACTTAAGGAGGGCATTCTGGTATTCGGAGCCCAAGCTGTAAAGACGGGCTCCCTGTTTCTTTAAACAAATAAAAGACTAAATATTAAACTAAGAAAGTGTCAGTTTCTTGACTAGGAACCTTAGTTTTAATTCCCCGGCTACATAATTGGTGGAGGCGCGGCAAATCGCAATAGAGCCTTAAGCTAGATTCCCACTCGACCCAAAAAAACCGGCGGAAATCACACAGCCAACGGTAGAAATTTTAACTTACGCCGGCGTACGGCGGTAGACCGTTCACACTACGACTGAATTTTCAGTTTGGCGGTAGATATTTTTGGGTGACGTGCCAGATGAGTTGTTTCCACAACATCCATTTCACACTCTGAATTAGTATCTTTGTCCCCTTGTCGCTTAGATCGTACAAGAAGGGAATTTTTCTAACCTCCTCAGTAAAGTCTTCCTTATTAACATCAAATCTCTTTTTACTTCCGTTAGTTTAATTTTTCTTTCTTGGTGGTATGTTTCCGATAAGCCTTGGTCAACCACAAAAAAGATGGCGGCTATCAATCGATCTCGCGTAAGCGGGTGCTCTTGAAATTTATGACGTTGTCAGTGGGATAATTTCATTGGCTGAGACACCGGCGTAACGCCGAACACGACCGAAAAAATGGAACACAACTTACGCCCGACTGAACGGAAATTCCGTCGGGCTCGGCGTCAAGATTTTTCGGTCGAACCCATTTCTGCCGAGTTTCCATCGAGTGGGAATCTAGGTTTACTTGCGCCAGCGAATATAAAGAAATTTGAATTAGATAAATTCATTGCATTGACTTCGAGATTCATCGAGTTCGAGGCCAGACAATCTCGTGGAAAACGTAACGAGATAACTATCTTCGAAGCTACCAGTGGCCGTCGAAATCGGCTGTCCCAGAAATTTTATCAACTTCGAAGTTCTCAGTGACCGCGAAAATCGGCTGTCCCAGAACTTATATTGGACAAGTTGATAGAAGGGAAGAAAAGAAAAATCCATCCAGTGGATTATTCAGTGCTTTTACTTCAGACTGCTGCTCCGCTAGACCTCAGACTCACCTCTGAAGAAACGAACGCTACGGTTGGGATCCGGACAGTTTTATTCAAACTATACCCATCTTAGGACATCTTCAGCGAAAATTCGCATTCTTTCTGAACATTAATCCACAGAAAGCAAACTTTCTGAACAATTATTAACCGAATTGATAACCGCGTACGCCGAATTTCTGGTAATCAGTAAGTTGATAATTAAGTTTTCACTTTTATTGGACTAAAAGTCGGAGATTTAAGAGCCAATATGGCAAATAAAAAGGGTAAACGTAAAGTTGTTGAAGGGGAGGAATTAGACGAGTGGCTTCGGGGAACGAATCTCCCGCTAATGACGAATTTATAGAAGCCAATGATCAGGAAAATCCAAACATGAATCTTTTACTAAATACCCTAACCACTCACATGACAAAAATGTTAAGAAGCGAGTTAGAAAAACAACGGGTCGAAACAGAAAAGCGGAGGCAAGCCGATAGGGCTCTAATTGAAAGTCTTAAGGAGAAAATCGATATCTCAGTCGCAGGTCCAAGTAATGTGCGTTTTGAACAAGTTTCTCCACAAGCAGTGGAAACTCGTTCCGATAGTTCAGATACCTTATTATAGGATTTGGGGAGAGACGGTCAGACTCTATCCGGGGGTGCCGCCCGCGGCGATTTATCCCTTACTAGAGAAAACGAGTCTTTGCCTAACCAAAACACGGGCACCCGTCCTACGGGCCCAGTCTCCTTTTCGAGCGACCATAGCCACTCAGCGGCGTTCACACCATCTGAGTATCAAAACATTGCATTTCCCAGATTTAAACAGGGAAATGATCCCTTGGTTTTCTTAAACGAGGTTGAGCGCTATAAACGCCTACATAAATTATCGGCGTCGGATCTTTTTGCTAGGGTAGAACTTATGTTCGAAGGCGATGTTACCTTCTGGTGGGACCGTGTCGGTCCTTCTCTACGTGGTTGGAACGATTTTCGAGACAAGTTCTGCCGGACCTTTGTTGGAGTAGATTATAAGAGACGTATTGATAGTAAAATCGCTGATCGTAGACAGACTCCTGATGAGACCGTTTTATCCTATCTATTGGAAAAAGAACGAATGTGCCGCCAGCTTGATCCAGACATGACTTCCACGGAAATAGCTAGTAGGCTTATGGATGGTTTAAACCCCCACTTGTTAGGAATTATGAAATTGCGCGAACAACCCTCATTAAATGAATTACACGAAGCCGCCCAGGATGCTGAACGTGTGCATGAACTCTGCAGAAGTTATCAAGGAGGTTACACTAACTATTTCAATAAACCGGGTAATAATGCTGCCAAAAGTAGGCAATGGGAAAACGATACCCCTCCAAGACCCAATTTCAATAGGTCCTTTCCTTCGTCGTGGAGGGGAAACGGGCAGTATAGCGGCAGAGAGGGTACTAGCTTAGCTTTCCCCCCAATAGGCGAGCCACAACTACTGGATCTGTTATTTCCCTACTCAAGACGCGAGATATAGCGAGAACGTTAGGGCAAATAGAGAACACAACAGATTCACAAACTCCACTCCCTCAGCTCCAGTTTGTGGTCAGTGTGGTCAAAAGGGTCATTTGGTTTCAAATTGTCCAGGTAGGACAAGGTCGGATACCAATAGTAGGTCTAATGTTAGACACATTAATGCACATGAAAAGGAAGTTTCTACCGGGTTTCAGGAAAGTTTAGAGAGGTCCGAAATAGCGATACCCGATAATCAAGAGGACCATTCTTATGAAAGCATTTTGAATGCAATAAGTGTGGCCAATACCAAAGTTTCGGAGGAACCGGACGAATCTATCCGTTCTAGCGATAATTGGGAAATCATAACCGATCTTCCCCCAATCGAAAGACCTGAAAAAAGGGGATGGTTAGACAGAAAGCGTCAGATTATAAATCAGGGACGGCCTAGGGTCTGAGCAAAAATAGGTGCGTGGGAAGGTATGGCGATAATAGACAGCGCGGCTGATGTATCAATTATTTCAAAAAATGTGTGGCTCGTAGCAAGGGGTAAAACAGAGTTGGAACCATGGTGCGGGCTAAGCGTCGGTGCCGCTAATGATAGTGAAATGAAGATGCTAGGCGAAGCGAAGCTTTCATAGAAAATAGAAAACAAATCTTGGAAGTTTCATTTTGGGATTACGGATAGATTAAGAATAGAGGCAATTTTGGGTTGGGATTTCGCCCTGTTTAGTGGCCTTTACGTTATGGCACATAACCTATCTTATCGATTTGGTAGAGAGGAGAAAAGTTTTTTCCCTACTAGGGTTAGGAAACGAAGTTCGGAAGGACGACGAAATACAGATAAGAGAAATAAAAACTATTGCGAGTAATTCCAGCCTTAACGAAGCACTAAAGCTAACGCCTGAAATTCAGGCTATATGTGATGATTATCCCGAAGTTTTTACCGGCGAAGCACGCCGAACTACTGTTGTCATTCACGAAATTCTCCTGTCAACCAAGGAACCTTTTAAATCCAGACCTTACCCCATGTTGCCTTTTAAGAAAACAATTGTTGATCCAAATCAAAGATATGTTAAAAAAGGGTATAATTAGCAGGAGCCACTCTCCTTATGCTTCCCCATTCTCGTAGTACCAAAGAAAGATGGAGGGTTTATATTTTGCGGAGATTTCAGACGTCTTAATGAGATCACAATTACAGACGCGTACCCAATGCCAAATATTCGAGACCAAATAAACATGTTAGGGGGTGCGAACTATTTTAGCATTATAGATTTAAAGGACGGATTTTGGCAGATAGGATGAGAAGAAAAGTCCAAATCTTATACGGCCTTCGTTACTCACCAGGGTTTGTTCCAATTCAATGTGTTACCTTTCGGGTTGAAAAATGCACCCGCAACCTTTGAAAGGTGTATGGCCTTTTTTTCGCGAATGCCTGGGGAAATTCGTGTTAGTTTATATAGACGACATCCTTGTATTTTCGCGTACTTTGGAGGAACACCTAGAGCATCTACGGCTAGTTTTTAACCTTCTGAAAGGAGCAGGGCTCACGGTCAAGGCTTCAAAATGCAAATTTTTAAAGGATAAGCTACCCTTTTTGGGTCACATAGTAGGAGTAGACGGAATAACTGTCGATTCGGTCAAAGACGTTAGAGCATTTTTAGGGTTAGCTGGGTGGTACCGAGACCACGTTGAAAATTTTGCAGATGTAGCTTTTCCGTTATTCGAATTGACGAAAAAGGGAGGTCAGTGGACTTGGACTGAAACAGCGAATGCGGCATTTGAGGCATTGAAGCTCAAATTAACAAGCACGCCTATTTTGCATTACCCGGACTTCAATTTGAAATTTGTGCTTCAAACTGACGCGAGTCAGGTGGGATTAGGAGCCGTCTTATAACAAGTCAATACCCAAGGGGAAGAATTGGTTATAGTTTATATGAGCTCTCCGATGCTGAGACCCGCTACCACGCGACGGAAAGAGAACTTTTAGCTATCGTGTGCGCTTTTGGGAAAAGGACGACAGTATGTCGAAGGTCTAGAGTTTACTCTAATAACCGACAATAGTTCCTTGACCTGGCTACGGCGAATGAAGGACCCTACGTCCAAACTTACTCGTTGGGCAATTCAACTGCAGGCATTCAACTTTTACATTAAGCACAAGAAAGGGTCTGAAAATAAAGTCGCAGACGCGCTGTCGAGATATCCCGTAATTCAAATTGACGGAGATATGGATGACCCAACAAATGCCGAAAACTTTGAGTATTTAATGTGCCCTGATTTAAGTAGTAACGATAAACCGCATACTGATGCCGTAATAGCTGTGATTGGGGAACGAACTTCAAAGGGGGAAAAATTAACCTTTCGAAACTGTGACCACTCCTTTGATAGGGACGTCTTTATTAAACAACAAGACGAGGATCTCGAAATAGGCGCATTAAAAACTATTTGGATGGTGGAGCCTTACACACAATTAGTAAGCTAGCTAGAAAGATCAAGAAAAATGGTCACCGTTTTAGCTTGTCAGACGGTATACTTTACCGGTTGATAGAAACCAGACCTTGCCGACACGAAAACAAATTAGAACAACCAATAGCGTACAAACCAGTCATTCCCCCTACCCTGAGAAACGATATCCTTCGATTCTGTCATGATAATCCTACGGCGGCACATTTTGGTTTAGAAAAGACTTTGTGGAAATTAAAGTCTATTGCGTATTGGGACTGTTTATATTCGGATTGTGAAAAGTATGTTAAGTCGTGCGACGTCTGTCAGAAAGTAAAGGGGTGCAACCAAAGACCAGCGGGGCTCCTTCAAACGATTCCGCCGACAGAGCCTTTCGAGATCTTAGCGCTCGACCTAATGGGATCTTTCCGTAAAAGTTATCACCAAAACGAATACTTACTGGTTATCGTAGACCACTTCTCTAAATACGTGAAAATGTTTCCTTTATCGAAGGCTACTGCTTGGTCAATAGGAAAGAAACTCACGGAGGAGGTATTCTCACGATTTGGGGTACCATGGGTTTTATTATGCGATAACGGTACCCAGATGCGTTCGCGAAACTTTCAAACACTATGCCTTGATTGGGGAGTTAAGATAAGGTATACCACTACTTATCATCCCCAATGTAATTATGTTGAGAAAGAAAATAAAACACTAAAGACGGCTACGTCGAAGAAAACCACCGAAGGTGGGACGAGCGTTTGGTTTTATTGGCTATGGCCTTTAGATCTTTGCCGCAAAGTACGACGGGATATTCCCCACATTTCGTAATTACCGGAAGGAACACGAAAACCCCTTTGGATAGAATTTTGGCCGGGGGCGATCCGAACAATGGCGTCAGCACCTCTGGTAACGTCATCGAGTATGTTGAATCTCTCAAAGAAAAAATAATACAAATAGAGAACAACGTCCAGAAGGCTAAACAGATTGCGTTTGAGAAGGAAAAGCTTCAATATAACAAAACCCATCGCGAAGTCACATTTAGTGACGGGGATTTGGTTCTATTAAGAACGCACCCTGTCTCCTCGGCTGACAAATATTACACAAAAAACTCGCAGAAAAATGGGAGGGACCCTACCGAATCTTGAAACAATTTTCGGAGGTAAACTACATAGCTCCAGACACCTCGAACGGGGCTATACAAAAAACCGTGCACGTTCAAAACGTTAAACCTTATTTTGAAAGACCTGACTATTTAGATAGGGCAATTGATGAAGGTAATACGAACCTGTCAACTTTTGTTTCTCGCGAAGATTCAGATATCGAGCCTCTTACTGAAGCTATAAGACCTCGCTGCTCTAGAAAAGAGCCCGTTAGGTACCCAAATTAAATAAGATGTTGATATTGTATAACTTTTACTTCTATAATTTTATATTTGTAACCTCATGATAAAAAAATGTGTATTTCAATTTGAAAAAAAAACCATTGTCTAATTTCGCATGCATGCTTCATTTTGGTTGCGGGGAATTGTAACCGGGGATATGGTATTTCTTTTTTTCCTGTAATTTTACAAGAATTATATTTTATTGTCAAACTATTTCCAAGAACCAATTTTAAGTTATACTCTAAAATTGGTTCTTGCCTTGATTTACAACCTAAACCGTACCGACGATACCTAAGTGCTCTGCCCAATTACCTCCCATAACTTTACACTTGGTCCCATATTCTAAATTGCTTTCTCATGGCCTTTCTTCAAAAGAGCCGAATGGCCCCCCACTCTTTTTCGCATCCTTTATCGCCTATCGGTTACTCTCTTCAACTGTATGCTAAGATGTTTTAGTGTGCCACTTAAGGAGGGCATTCTGGTATGCGAAGCCCAAGCTGCAAAGAAGTTAAGTCTTTGGGCTCCCTGTTTCTTTAAATAAATAAAAGACTAAATATTAAATTAAGAAAATGTCAGTTTCTTGACTAGGAACCTTTGTTTTAATTCCCCGGCTACACGGTTATTATTATACAGTTCTTGAAATCTCTTGTACAGCGCACGACGCTCATAGCGGCGCTTCGGTCTTTCAATTTTGGGATCGTTGGAGGCCCGATCCGGTCTCCCGTTTATTAGATAGGTATTGCACCATACCATTGATGTAGCGTTGATCGTCTTCTAAGGCCCACTCAGCGAGTGTGGGAACATGCTCAGAGGTAGAGTCCAGGAAGTGACGGAACGTGTCCAAGAATGACTCCTCAATAGGAGAATCTTGATTCAGATCACACTCATGGTCAGGACTAACGGCACCAAGATTCTCCCGGCCGGAACAGGGACTCACCTGGATTGCCGCAGCAGACCTTAGGCGTTCTAAAATAGCTTTATAAGCCGCACTGGGGCGACAAGACTTCCTAGCGTAAAGTAAAGTGACGTTCGCAAAAGCGACACCAAAATTGCTCAACAACGGGAGCAGATGATGGGTCCGACAAGTAGAGGATCAGATTTTGCTTTGCACCATTTCGAGTGGGAGCTGACACCAAAGATCAATGGTTTCTCGAGTCCGCAAAATCGGCATCGGTAAATGATAGGATTAGAGCCATGGCGCATCATATGATTACGCCCTGAGGTGTGGTCAATAAAGTTTTCGTTTTCACAAAGAGAACAAGTATTCCCACCCATTACTGGGTAGAAATAGACTGCCGGCGCTGCTTGGCCTTGAAACATGCTGGCGACTTATCTGCAAAATTGCAAGAATAAGAGAATACGGCGTAGATACGAGAGAAAGCCAGAAAGAACACTCAAATACTTAAACGGTGTACTTTCATTGAGGTTGGGGGTTGCCAGAGACCATAATATTTTGAACACCCTATGGCTTGGACTTTAACGAGTGGGGGAGGAGGAAAGGTCATAGTTACTCCCGCCGTTTACCCGCGCTTGGTTAAATTTCTTCACTTTGACATTCAGAGCACTGGGAAGAAATCACATTGCGTCAACACCGATCAACGGCCATCGCAATGCTTTGTTTTGATTAATCAAAAATGTCTTGATTAGAATCAAGACCTGAAAAGTATCGATAAGACTGAGGTTATCACTTGACTGAAGGATCATATATTAGTTTTTCTTTTTAATTGTATCTAAAAGGCATGCTTAAGAAAAAACAACGTTCCATTACCGTTTTCCGTTGAAATAACTTATTTTAATGGTAGTCAATTTCAAAAATTTACCTATCTCGGCTTTTCGACCACAATTCCATTCCCCGAAAACATTTTATCATTACATTAATTACTTTTGAGAGAGTATGTGCATGGCTTTGCGTTTTAAAAGGTTCCTAAAGACTTTTCATCCCCATTCGTGCCCGGCACGCTTCGCAGTGGAACATTTTAATTATTCTAAAACCAATGGCGGCAAATTCAATAGGGACAGTGAGATTTTTGCTCGTGGTTTTGCAAAATGATGTAATATCAAGTGTACTTTAGTCAACCGTCGTGTTGTTCTTTCTCATTATCTCATAGTTGATCAATGTTAGTCCCCAATTTCTCTAGTTTCAAACAATGGTTAGAGACTATTTGATATGGCACGTGACAACGTTATATACATTTGTAAATTCTAAGTTGCACAAAAGGAAAAAGAATCGAATTTTTTATATTTTGGTTTGAAATAAATAAACTCATGATAGTAGTTCTAACGAACTGAAAGTCAAGGGAATGACACCGGTAATGAGAGTAAAGTTTGTTTCAAGTTACTAGAGGGAGATAGGTTGTGAAAATAGTAATCTGTAATTTTGTTCGTTCAAATCTTAATATAATCATGAAAAATTCAAGTCAGGAGGCGGCACTACCTTGAAAGATTGATTTGGCGTGAACGAGTGGTCCGTGAAAATAGCAGATAACAGCGAACAAATTCCTTTGGATCATAGCCCACTCTATCCATGCTCACGGACGAAAGCTGCTCGCGCCATAGCAGCTTGTGCCGTTAAGTGTGCGTGATCGAATGGGCTACGCCTGGCACCGAAGTCCTCCCAGCATCCTCAGCGTTTAGATGATGCATCACAAGGTACACTGGGAAGGTTTAGTGCCACATTTTGCACATGATAATATTTACACTCCAGTTTACATCAATTCTCTCTGGTCTTACTAGTAGCTGGTTAAGCTCAAGTTTGTTCAGGTCCTGATAGTCTCGAAAGGGTTATATGATGCTTGTAACTTTTTAAAGGTTGTTGTCATGGCTAAACAGACCGATATTACAGTTTTTTATTGTTTTATAGATTATTTTGACGCGTTATCTCCCAAAAGTAATTAATGTAATGATAAATTTTTTTGGGGGACTGGAATTGTGTTCGAAAAGCAGAGATAAGTAAATTTTTGAAATTGATTACCAGTGAAATAAGTTATTTCAACGGAAAACAGTAATGGAACGTTGTTTTTTCTTAAGCATGCCATTAAGTTTCAATTAAAAAGAAAAATTAATATGTGATCCTTCAGTCAAGTGATAACCTCAGGCTTATCGATACTTTTCAGGTCTTGATTCTTATCAAGACATTTTTGATTAATTTCTGTTCCTCAGTCTTCATTTTAATTAAGATTAGTAAGAAACTGTTTTACATTTTCAAAATCTGCACCAAGCAGAAACATATATAAAGGGGACCGTGACTTTAGCTCAATCAAACATTTATTTATAATGATACTTCAAATAAAACTTGAATCATTATAAGTTTGTATCTACATAATAAAAAGCCAGTCGTCGTCGTCGTCGTCGTCTCATCGCGCCTTTCAGAACGCGTTTTCACACCTTCTTTTCACAGCGTTAGGATCGCGTGACAGTTTCGAAAATTATTCTCCGGAAAGAATGCCTTTCCGTCTCAATCGCGCATTTCGATTTACACCCGTACCTCAATTAACCTTTTAATTAACATTAAATGAAAACCCTTTACAGACGCGTTTTATCACGTTTTTCCTTTCTGAACGCGTTTTAACACCTTCTTTTCACAGCGTTACGATCGAGGGACGGTTTCGAACATTTTCGTCCGGAAAGAACACCTTTCCCTGTGAATCGCTGATTTCGATTTACACCCGTAACTCCATTAACTTTTTAATTAACTTTAAATGAAAACCCTTTACAGACGCGTTTTTCTCCCTCGCGATTTTATTCGTTTTCTCTCTGACTCTCCACGTTGAGGCTTTTGGGGGCAAGATATTGGGGGTCGTTTTCTCTCTTCCTCTCCGCGCGCCCTACGCGAGGGCACAATGAACGAGTTTTCTGAACGTTTCCTCACGCGTTTTTCTCCCTCGCGATTTTATTCGTTTTTTCTCTGCCTCTCCACGTTGACTCTCGGTTTGCACAATTGTATATATTAGACTCCGACGAAGCTTTAAATCATCGGATGGCTGTCGACCAAAATGCCGAGTGCTTTCGCGAAACAATGAGTCAGTTGACGAACTTCATGGTTAGCAATAACATCATAGCTAAATCGTACAAAATGCTCGCTGATGTCGAGAAGGAGCTTGATCCTGAAGGTAAGGGTCTGCCTTCACTTACTCTCACATTCAACAAAGACAACAAAGATGACCAAAGAAGGTACAATGCTCCCACTGCAAGTAACGAAATTGCCATGGTATTTCAAAACATTGACAACAAATATCTATACTTGATCCGAAGTGTGATCCGATGGTGTACCCTAACTATATGTAGCGTTTTCTCGCGTTACTTCTAATAAAAACATTAAGGTTAAAGTTCAAAATTCGGATTACCAAGGTGCTCTTCTTAAAAGCAAATGTAATATTTTTACCAAGAACGTGGTTTATAAAGAAATATTGTGATTGCTTTACAACTGTTAACTATTGTTTGAAAATATCAAATACTCGCCAAGTCGAGTATTTTCTTTATACATGTTTTCCGATAAAATCATTCATTGTTAATTAGTTTCACTTTTTAGTAGCAACTAGCTGAGGCAGCCCGCCCGTAGGGCGGGCAACTCAGCTAGTTCTTATTATAATTAACATAATACAATTTTTTACAATCGTTTATTGAAACGCGAGGTGCTCCCTTAAAAATTCCAGAAATGGTTCCAAATTGACAATTTCACACAATTTTTAAAAACGCTGATTTATGTCTGTAGTACGGCAGTATAGGGAAAGGATCTCCCCCGCGATCCCCCCTTGCTGACCCCATTTGTATTATAGGGAAAACTACCCTCTCCTCCCCCCATTTTTGTACTCTTTTTCTGCGATCCCCCTTGCTGACCTCCAATTGGTTTTATAGGGAAGTTCAGTTTTGGGTTTATAGGGAAGCTGGACGATCATATTTTCATCCCCCATACTTTAAAATTAAAGTCTTCGATATCTTGAAAAGTAAAAATTATTCCGTCTAAAGACGCGTGAAGTATAATATAACTCTGGTTTGTCTTATCCTCTAAAATGGAAAATTCTTTAGATTTTTTATCAGGATTCGAAGTTACTAATTGATATATATCATTCCATTTGTCCATAAAGTGTTTCCAGATTTCGAGAGGTGAAGGAAATCCTTTAAGATGAGTATTTCTTCTAAGAAAAAGTTCAATTTCCATATCATCGATGAGACCGAATGTAAGATAAAGCGTTTTACTAAGATGAAATTTCGAATCAAGTTTCTTAAGACGTCCTTCCATCTTCCTTCTTTTAGTAACGGTAGATTCAGGGTTTTCGATAGGTCTTTTATTGGATATTTCGGAAGGCATTTTGGCGTGATGTTGCTCGTTCGGTTGTAAACTAGCGAATGTTGATTCGAAAGCGTTCCAATTCTCTTTTACATAATTAATGAACGGGAAGGAGGTGAGGGAGGTGTAGCCTCCTCGTTGATTCTTTTAATAAGTAAAGGTTCTAATAATATATTATTTGATCTACACTGTAAGAAATTACCGTAAAATTTACAGTCAGTGAAAAATGTCAAATTTACATTGGAAAACTATTCAAAAGGATAGCAAAATACTCAACTGGTAGGAATGTAAATTCACAGCTTTATCATACTTAAGTTTGCGATTAAATAAAATAAATTTTTAATTAATAATTTCCATTAAATTAACGGTATGTTGCATATAAAATTTAAGGTTACATCTTCGCCAAATTGTACGGTTGCCATGCACTTGATTTTAAATTTTATATATATTGAATTTAAGTGGGCCCAGTAAATATGAATGTACCCAAAACGTGAACTTCGCATTTACGCAACATTTTGTATTCCATGACATCGTAAATTAAAACCTTATTCTCCCGTAATGTCCTGGTAATATTCACATTCGGATAACATTTGGTTTTTGATGATCCCATAATAAGAAATGGTATTAACCAGTAAAATTGGCTTGGTTTTCGATGACGCCGTAAACTAAAATGTCACCACCAATAAAATGGCATTCATTTAATAATTAGGTTTTGTCCCAATAGCCCAGAACTAGCTTCAAACAGTGAGAATATGCACAAGTACTTGAGCACTACGGCTATAAAGTTACGGTCATGACCCTTAATTCTATATAGTGAACTTATACGTTATTTAAACGTGTACCTAATTTTCAGCTCGTTCTGAACCGTTAGGGCTTTTCAGAGAGTTCTAAAGAGGACACGTAACAGCGTTAATTTTCACCTCATAGCTCGAGCTTCGGGTGTCAAGGGGTGTCTTAAACCTTTCGGTCCACTACGAGCCAATAAGACATCGAAGATAATTATAACATCAAGAATTACTTTCCTTTGTATCTTGTATTGTAAATAACTGCATTTAGATTATGCATGAATGTAGTAAAGCTCAATTTCATTGATAACACCCCATTTTAAATATGAATATTAAAAGATGTCCTTGGCATGTGTAAATGAAGCAGAGCTAAAGGCAACGCTATGCCGAAAAATATTTCTCATATCTTCCATTTATCGTGATAAAAACCATATTAATATCTATAAGGTTACGTAACATCTTAGCACAAAGAAGAACTAGCTAGGAGTATGAACCAAGGAGTAGAAGCTGCAGTCTTATTATGAAATATGAAACGTTTCAGGTAATTCCCTTCATATAAACTCCTTAAATATGATCTAGTTGTGTTCCACTATAGTCTTCGTATATTTGATATTTTATGAGAAATCTACTTTATTAACTAAAGATATCCTTACTAAAATATTAACTTTGGACAAAGTTTCTATGATTTGTAAAGCATTTAAGCAACGTCTGTACTACTAAATACTAACTATGAAATGAAATTAGTGTGTCGACTTCATAGAAAATCTTCTTTACAACTTCTATACAAACTTTGTGGATTAACAGATGTTTTACATAAATAATTTAAGATATTTAATTTATGTTAATTATTTTCTTCTTTAGTTACATAGCTACATATACTAACTGTGAATCAATTGCCTTATATACCCTAAATTTACAAAAATTATGAAAAAGGTGTACGCTTTAAGTCAAACGCTAACAAAAACTATGTTTAAAATTATTTTAGGAATAACGTTTCTTAAAACAACTAAACTTCTGCTATTATACGATCTGTTTATAGAATTTATCATTCAGGGAAAATCCTTCAGTGCTTTTATTAAGATTAGATTCGGATAAACATTTTAATACTATATATTGGATTTTTAAAGCTGAGTCATAGTTCAGAAAAATTGATATTTGACGCTTGTTTTTACACTGAATACTTTTTTCAACAGTTAACCTTTGTTTTTTAGAGTTTGTATCGTCTGATGAAAACTATGCGATTTCAATTCATTTTAACAGTGACTATCACTTTTCCACGTTGTACTGTT
Source organism: Phalangium opilio (assembly GCF_054372755.1). Taxonomy (NCBI): domain Eukaryota; kingdom Metazoa; phylum Arthropoda; class Arachnida; order Opiliones; family Phalangiidae; genus Phalangium; species Phalangium opilio. Next base: position 1,550,227 of record NW_028324191.1, read on the forward strand.
TTATGTAATGGTTTGTTACTGTCAACAAAAATAACTTCATTTTTACCGTTGTTTTAACAGTCAGGAATGGCTACTGTGCTTTGGCCGTTAATTATATTGGCAAATAACATGAACGAGGAAAAAACTAAACTGACTGTTATATTTACGGCGAAGCTTGTTACAGTCGTATGACTGTACATTTTACGGTATTTTAACGGTTTGGTTACGGTAATTTCTTAGAGTGTACAATATGATGAAACTACCAATTCTCAGGATAAGACAGAGCTAATGATAAAAATTAGGCTTTGGTCAGAGAAATCTAACGAAGTTGTTGTTCGCCATCTTCAAACATATCTAATGGGTCATGCAAAAGGCGAAAACCTATCAATGAATATTATTGACAGTGTGGAGAAAAACAGCTTGTTGACGAAGAATATGATCGCGTTGGGAAGTGATGGACCAAATGTAAATAAAAAGGTTTGGCGACTTGTCAATGAATAAATAAATAGAGTACTCGGGTTCACGGCTCTTGTTAATCGGTGGAAGTCTTAGTTTCGGCACTAAAGATTCGCAATGACGGTGAATGAAACAATTAGCAGCATCTCGCCTACGTTGCCATTATGTTGTGCATTCGCCTTACGCGATTAAGATACATCAACTACAGTACAATATGAAATTTAATGGTATATACAATGGTTTATTACTTAACTTGTAGGTCAGGTCAGATTAATAACAACTGCCACGTTGACTCTATACAAAGGGTATTTATACTGTTTGTTATCAGCGTAGATAAGAACATAGTAGGTGTATAATAGGCGAGTTAGATTTTTTATACAAACATAACAAAACCAAAGTTTGTCTGGATTTCAGCGCCAACTTTCACTAAGCCTTTGCTCTTTAACTCACTGGCGCTGGTTTTATACATTTGTACACAAACATCTTCTTTAAATACTACATAAAAATTACACTGAGTTTTGGAAGTTATTGCATCCAATTGCGCTTGGCTTTTCTTCCGTGGCATTATTTGCTTTATTAATTAGCTTATTATGCCAAAAGAATTTATACCGTAATTGTAGAAACCCTTTCCGGACTGTAAATATGCAAGAACGCGATATTACCGCCAAAGGCGCGATGCTTAAGTTTTCTTGGCTCTACTTTGTGAGCCATTTTACGCATGTACCTGTGGTACAGTCGTGAATGTAATCATACGCAGAGGGGGTCGGCACTATTTCGAAATGTAGCGGGGATTCTCATATTACACGGCGCGAGGAAGATCCTATGAACTGTACTTTTTGTTTTTATATATCTATATACTTTTGATAACATCTCTGATAAATTTTTATAAGCCTGTTTCTCTTTCCAATTTGCCTTGGCCTTTTTCAACAAAAAATCAGTGTTACGGTGGATATGATTTTGACAAAATCTAAGATTCATCTTTGCTTGAGGGTAACTCGATGAAATTGCGTCTATCAGACCTTACTCTCGGTGAGTAACTTTAGGTACATTTCCTCCCCATACCTCAAAGTTTATTAAACGAAACACATGATTCCAAAAATATTTATGAACCTCCTTTTATCGCTTTTCATGTTACAAATAAAAAAGCGAGAATACTGGATCACCCTTGATAATTGTAATACGCATTATGGTTGAAATATGAAATATAAAAGTTTCCCATATCATATTTTGTGTCGTATGAAATTAACTGCTCGAGTGTTGCATCATTGTAAGAAGCGTTCAATAATTTTACAGCAAGTGTAATTGCTTCGATTGCACCCCATATTACGTATACTGGATCAAAAATTGAAAGTGAGTGGATTACATTAAATCATTTTTTATGTGCCATCTAAAATATGGTATTAAGTCTTGGATCGTTAGATTTTTTTTTAACTTTAGGCAATATAAGTTTTGAAATTATCAGCTTGTTTGTTCTTTCTCGCGCAAATGTCCTCAACATCTTCGTAATTAATAAAAAAATGTCTTCGTGGACAAAGACAAGAAAAAGTAAATGATAAGAGAACAAAATGGAATGACCGAATTTAAAGATATTAAATTTTTAAGTATAAAGACATGATTATAAAGCATCAATTATTTTAAAAAAAATACTTATCTTCGTTTTTTCACCAAAATTACATTTGCATTGTTTTCGAAAGAAAGATTATTCATTCTATATATCCTTATATTCTTATAGGATATCATACAATGCTTATAGGTTATCATACAATTCAAAAAGGTTTTCATACAATTCTAAAAGGTTTTCATACAATTCTGAAAGGTTTTCATACAATTCTGAAAGGTTTTCATACAATTCTGAAAGGTTTTCATACAATTCTGAAAGGTTTTCATACAATTCTGAAAGGTTTTCATACAATTCTGAAAGGTTTTCATACAATTAAGGATTTTTTTAAACTAATCGTTTGAGAGTTGGGACCAGTAACCCCCATTTTTTGAATTTAAATCGGCTACACAGTATGTACCAGCACCGGATCTGGGAAAACCTGCCCGGATACCGCCATTAAGACTGAAACGAAAACGTCGTGCAACTTTTTCGACTTCAACGAAATGGGAAGTTTCCTCTCCCAAGTTGGTTCGGTTGGTCGGCGGCACCATTTCAGTCAAATGTCTCTTTATTACCTACCACCCCTGCACCACCATGTCAACCCAGAGCCTTGCTACCAGCGCCGGCAATCCCTGTGGATCTGACGTCCCATCTGACCCCCCCCCCGAACATCTTTGGGTGGGTTAAGTTCTTATAATTGTGGGTGTCCGCACCACGTACGGGATTGTCTCTACAGGATGCGGGTCGACCGCAAAAATGTGTTTCTTCCCTCGGGAAGGAAGTTTTTTCACCCTTATTAAAAGCGACCTGTAGGGAGTAGGCATGTCCTTTTCCTTTTTATGTGAAAGGGGAAATAGATATTAGAAGCCACCAAAGGCAGGTGATCAAATCCCAGATATTAGAAGCCAACAACGGCAGGTGATCAAATCCCAGATATTAGAAGCCAACAACGGCAGGTGATCAAATCCCAGATATTAGAAGCCAACAACGGCAGGTGATCAAATCCCAGATATTACAAGCCTCCAACGGCAGGTATCAAATCCCAGATTTTAGAAGGCCCCAACGGCAGGAATCAAATCCCAGATATTCACAGCCCTTAACGGCACGTTTCAAATCACAGATAATCAGCCCCCAAGGACAGGTTTCAAATCCCGGATATTCCTAGCACCCAACGGCAGGTTTCAAATCCCAGATATTAGAAGCCACCAACGGCAGGTGATCAAATCCCCGATTTTAGAAGGCCCCAACGGCAGGAATCAAATCCCGGGGCCGAATAAACCATGGTGTTTTAAGCCACGGTGAGTAAGAAGGGCGCAGAGGCGCGCGTCGAAGGTGCCGAGCGTAAGCTCGCCTGGAGCCGCCTGGTGTAGATCTTGGTGGTAGTAGTAAATACTCAAGTGAGAACCTTGATGACTGAGGAGGAGAAGGGTTCCATGTGAAGAGCAGTTAAACATGGGTCAGTCGGTCCTAAGGGATAGGAGAAATTCGTTCCGAGGCGGGACCTCTCATTCGCAAGTCCCGCTGGTGACCGAAAGGGAATCAGGTTAATATTCCCGAACCCGGACACGGAGATCGTCCCCATCGGGGGTACATTGCTGTAACGCAAACGAGCTCGGAGACGTCGACGGGAGTCCCGGGAAGAGTTGTCTTTTCTTTGCAGGATTCGACTCCCTAAAATCGGCTCGCACGAAGATAGGGATGGTGTTTCCGTAAAGCACCGCGTCTCTTGCGGTGTCCGGAGCGCTCCCGTCGGCCCTTGAAAATCCGAGTGAGAGGTAGTGATTTTCTTGCCGTACCGTACCCATATCCGCAGCAGGTCTCCAAGGTGAACAGCCTCTAGTCGATAGAAAAATGTAGGTAAGGGAAGTCGGCAAAACCGATCCGTAACTTCGGGACAAGGATTGGCTCTGCGGGCTGGGCCGATCGGGCTGAGGTTCGAAGCGGGTCTGACAATGCACCGGGACTGGGCGAAACCGACCGGCAACGTTTTGGTTGAGCCCGGACCAGCGTCGGGGCCTTCCCGTGGAATATTTCAGCTGCGCGGCGTGCTGGGTCTCGTGCCTGGCGCGACCGTTTCGGTCGGCAACTAACAGCCAACTCAGAACTGGCACGGACCAGGGGAATCCGACTGTCTAATTAAAACAAAGCATTGCGATGGCCGTTGATCGGTGTTGACGCAATGTGATTTCTGCCCAGTGCTCTGAATGTCAAAGTGAAGAAATTCAACCAAGCGCGGGTAAACGGCGGGAGTAACTATGACTCTTTTAACTCAGTTACGTTTTTTGCGCTCCGTAGTTTTTCACCTAAATTTGAGTTTTATCGCGATCGCGACCGGTTTTTTTTCAATGACCTTGGTCCCAAGATGCCTGCGCAAAAGTAATTGTGCTCGCTGTAGAGTACAAGATCCACTAGCACACGAAATGGTCTAGCTTTCATATTTGCCGTGACCAGAGTAGTTGCCTGGATTCCGACTCGCCTAAACGAGTGGTTCTCCGGATTAGATGACGGCACGCCCGAGGTGGCCCGCATATTCCGCGCGTTTTGTAGAATTCGCCGGTAGTGTCACGCAAGCGTGGGTATGGCATTTGGGGCAGGTAAGGCAAAACCTGTCCCCGGGGTTCCCTTCCCCGGAAATGGTGAGCCCTGCCATCTCAGCGGCAAAACCAGTCAATATTTTAAACGAACGGGTGTGGCCAGGCTAAGCCCGTGGTGACACCTACCACATCCTAGTAGGGCGACGTCTGACCCCTCTGTCGTGGGGGGGGGGGGTTCCCGTAAACTTGAAGCGCGGGACCGCCTTTGGCGGCAGGCGCTCGTAACTATTGACTCTCTTAGGATTGCCGTTGTCTCGTCGTCAATGTGACTTCGAGTGTGCTCTTGAGGCTTTTATATCCACCAAAAATTGTTTCTGCATTTCTATGTTGGATTCAATGGACGGTGGCCGGGGTTACTGAGAAACCGGTGTTTCAAGCGAGCTCGTCTTCCGAGTAAGCGTTCGATATAAAAAGTCTTTATAGTTACCTGTGTCCTCCTTGCGTGCCGCATTTCCTTGGGTATGCCCAGACTGATCTGATCGGTGTTCTGAAGAATACTACGCTTAGGGGAGCCCTTGGGCGATCGCTATCGCCAGTAATGCCAGCTTCTGGTAAGGTGCATGGCTGAAGGGTTCGTCCCGACAGTCATGCTCTGCCCTAACCCTGGGTGCTTGGCACGTGCCTGTATTCGAGCCTTCGAGGGTGCGTGGTTGATTCGCTGAACTCTTTGGATCTTTCGGTCTGGTTACCATACCCTGTGATCGGTTGCTTCGATGGAGTGGTACGCTAGTGGTCGCAGAATCCCTGAAACCATAAGTCGTAGATACACCTCCGTGGTTTTTCCTGTTGGTCACAGGTATGGGCCGGGTAACGCCAACGTATCACGCAAGTGTCCAACCTCACCGGAGGCACAGAAAATACTTTTCTGGCCAGGAAGGGCCGACTGAAGGGAGCCGCTGTAAAAGAATGTCCCTCAAGAACTCTCACGGGGTGCGAAGTGCACGTATCCAAGGGGCGGGTTATCCCTAGGGGAAGAGAGTTGTCGTGACTTAGCAGACCGAGCACGAACCCGGACTAGTTCCAGGGAGCCCGTACCCGGCCCTATCCCGGCGGGGTGTCAACTTGTCGGGATATTAAAATCAGGTAATGAATATATCGAACCAAAGTAAACAAGAGGGCTCAGTGCGATTAGCTGAGTCCGCTGACCATACCGTTACCGCGGTTTTACCTACTCCAAGCGGAATTACTGAATCCCACTATCGTTGCGAGACCTGTCTCCGAGCTTTTACCTCATAGGGTGGCCTTGGGCTACACAGACGTTCCGCTCATTTGGTAGAATATATTGAAGGTATTTCTACCGAGCGTACCAATAAAAGATGGTCTGAAGAGGAATTGACCCTGCTTGCCTCTCAGGAGGCCGAGTTGCAATTGGCGGGCACTCCGTTTATTAACAAGGCTTTATTGGAAAAATTCCCCGAGAGAACATTAGAATCCTTGAAGGGCCAACGGAGAAATCAGGCCCACAAAATTAAGTGACGGAATTCGTTCACCAGTTCTCGAAATCGGAGTCTCAAAATTTCCTTACTCCTGATGCGCAAACTTTTCCTCTAAGCCATACTTTCGACTATAACACTGATATGTCAAGGGTGACCACGACTGCTTCGGTCGTTGGGGACGTGGAAAACCCCGATGCCTCCTTCACATCGGTAAACCCGGCTGACTCACCGGGCTTTATTGACATTGCGACTAGTGATGCCACGAATATTCGGTTGCTATTCGGTATTCGGCCTATTCGGCCATTTTTTTCGTATTCGGTATTCGGCCGAATATTTCGTAATATTCGGCCGAATACCGAATCTCCAATCATGAAGGAAAAAAAACGGAAAAATTACTCAAATTATTTATTTCAATAACAATTTTTACTTTAATATTTATAATCATAATATTTCCAAACAGGCGATTTTTTGTTTGCCGATGACATTTTGTAAAGCATATAGTGACACGATCTACTCGCAAATGAACCAAAAACCTAAAGACGCTAGAGACGGGTCCTACTCCTATAGTGTTAAAGAGAGCGCGTTGAAAAGTCGTAACTTCCCCCTTTTCATTCCCTAGTTCCAGAGTTTATGACCAACGTTGAAAGCTTCCGCGCAGGCAGAGGCGGTAGAGAGCGGATCTAAATCTAAACAGTGGGTACGTTCAGTAACGAAAATCTCAAAGAAATCGCTGTTTTCTTGATGTTCGCTTGATGGGCTCGAGACGTCACAGTTACGTAAAAGGTTGTTGTACGGAAATGTGACATTTTGAAGTTAGCGCTGTTTTCGAAAATGTAGTTGGGGAACTTGGAGAAACGTCTTACTGGCCCTCAAAACGTCACGAAGCGCAAATGGCGCTATTCAAAACGTCACGAAGCGCAAATGGCGCTATTCAATTATTAAAATGACCTCGCAAAAAATCCATTTTTTTAAGAAAATTATGTCTATTTGAATTGTAGAAATATTTTTGTAATGAAAACTAATACAATTACTATAGGAATAGCATTGTTGGAATTTAATTTTTAAATCCCGCGCCAACTTTTCGTCTGTCAAATTTTCAACAGTCAAGCGCTACGTCACGCCATCAAAAAAAACCATATCGATTAAATGGTTTTTTTGATGACCAAGCGCTGAGCATCATGACGTCAAAACCGGAAAACAGAAAAAGCGTACAGTGGGGAAAATTTGGCATCACTTAGTAAGCGCTGTCATCAAAGAGGGTTACTGAACGTACGCAGTGTATCCCTCTCTCTGCTTGCGCGCCAATATTGCGCAGAGCAGTAATCGCGTTACAGCTAGTGCCGAGAGGAGAGGAGAGTTTTCCCACGTGACCCTACATTTCGTGTAGCCGTCTGCCTATTCACCTCACCATTCCATACCCTTCTTCTTCCATGATGAGACCTGTCCCATTGCGGTCCGTGCGGGGGATGTACGTATTTCGCGGAACGGGTTACAGCTCATAACCGGTTTCGCGCGAGTTGCACATATCTCACTCCCGAATATTCGGTCGCCGAATATTCGGTGCTTCGGCCGAGAGCATGGCCGAATATTCGGTATTCGGTATTCGGCAAAATCACTAATTGCGACACCCCCACCCAGCCCATTAAACCCAGCTCTAGACGGTACGATGAATTCCAGGGAGGAAATGCCGGCTCCTGCAGGTGAGCCGTTGTTAATGCCCGATTATCTCAAGTTGGCCCTGGAAAGCCTTCTTAAAGAGAAATCAGGATTAACACACAATGAGACGAGACTGGATTCCGTCATTGAAGGTGCCGTTGCTGGTCACGAAATCATCTCCGATCTTAATGATTGGTATATATCCGTGTTTTGTAAGACCAAAGTCGTTTCCTCTTCTAAGACGGTTGCTCCCACCAACCGCAAACCAAAGAAATCGGCTAGAGACAGCCGCAAAAAGCGAAGAGAGGCCGCTAAGGTTTCCAAAAAACAACTACAACGGCAACAACTTGCTCGGGTTCAGCAATTGTTTAAGAGCGATGCCACACGATGCGCCAATCTTGTATTGGGTGATTCTTTGGAGTCACAGCGCAAGAACCCCCCAGTTGAGGAGTTTTCCAAATATTGGGGCCCAGTATTTTCGAGTGAGTCTCCTCTGTGTCTGGCGGATGTGGATTTTCGGCCTCCTGTCTTCCACCTCTGGGATCCGTTCTCAGTTGAGGAACTTTCAGGTGCCAAGCCCCCGCTTGCGTCGGCCGCCGGTCCGGATGGGGTTTCTGTACGTTTGATGCTGGGTACGCCGCTTCGCATCGTTCAAAAGTTGTTTAATCTTTTCCTTTTTGTGGGCCAGTTACAACCAGTTCTATTGCAAAATAAAACCATTTTCATCCCAAAGACGGATGATATCGAGGACGTCTCGAAGTTTCATCCCATCACGGTTTCGTCCGTGTTTGCACGATGGTTTCATCGGGTGTTAGCTAACCGACTCCGAAGCTCGATTAGTATCAATGAGAAGCAGAAGAATTTCATTGCATTAGACGGCTGCGCGGAAAATGTACTCTTGCTGCATGAGGTTATCAGAACCTCGTTCTTACATACGAAAGAGCTTCAAGTAGCAACGTTGGATTTAGTGAAGGCCTTTGATTCTGTCTCGCATGGGGCGATTCTCCTGGCGGCTAGGCGCGTGGGGCTTCCGCCCCGCTTTCTGGCTTACCTCGACCATCTTTACACGTACTCCACTACGATTTTTCAGTCTGCGGGATAATTTTCCGAGCCGTTTCCTCTTACGAGGGGAGTTCGGCAAGGGGACCCCCTTCACTCTTCAATTATGAAACGGATATTGTTTTGGAACGGTTCCCCAAGCACATTGGGTACCGTGTCAGCAAGACGGCTGAGCCTCTTAATGCCGCCTCTTTTGCTGATGACTTGAATCAGTTGGCATCCTCTCGGGTGGGGCTACAAATGTTATTGAACGTCATGTCTACTTCTTTTTCCAAGATGGGTTTAGCCGTGAACGTCTCCAAAAGTCACACTCTCTCTCTCGTTCCTTCGGGTCGGGAGAAGAATATTAAGATCGTAAGTGACGCCACCCCCTTTAACGTCGGTGGTGTTCCATTACCAACCATAAAAGTTAATGACGCTTGGGCTTATCCCGGAATCCAGTTCCAGGCATCCGGGATAAAATCTTGTAGGGACTTTGACTTAAGACCTGGACTCTGCCTTCTTCGGAAAGCACCACTCAAGCCCTATCAAAGGTTGTATATCGTGGTATATCATTTGTTACCCAGGTATATGCACCAGTTGGTACTAGGTCGTCCGACCATAGGCCAACTGAATAGGGGTGACACGCATGTTCGTCAAGCCGTTCGCGATTGGCTGCGGCTCCCCGCAGATACACCGAACGCGTATATTCATGCTCCACTAAAGGACGGGGGTCTTGGCGCGCCCTTCTTTAGATGGAAAGTACCAAGCCTAACCCTATCTAGGCTAAATAAACTCAAAGAGTCTCGTGACGCAATGGTGGTGGAGCTCACGAAGACCTTCAACTTCTCCAAATTTATTTGGAGAGTTGAGAAAATGACTTTTGATCGGACAGTCGAGCTTCAGACGAGGGAAGCGATTCGAATACTCTGGGCTACTAGGCTGCACTCGTCGGTGGATGGACGAGGACTCCGCCATAGCGCGATTGAACCGGGTTCCAATGCTTGGATTCATTTTGGTGGAGGAAACATGTCCGGCAATGAGTACGTTGAGGCTATTCGTCTCCGTATTAATTGTCTCCCCACGAGGGCTCGCATTGGTAGGGGCCGAAATAAGTCCACGGTCTGCCGTGCCGGTTGCCACCTTCCGGACGGAGCCCCAGCGAAAGAGACTTTACCGCACATCCTCCAATGTTGCCACCGTTCGCATGGAGGCCGAATTAAAAGACATGATTGGATCGTAAATCGGGCAGCTGAGTGGCTTGATGGAAAAGGACACACGGTTCTCAAAGAACCTCACTACCGACTGGCATACGGTAAGGTGTGTATCCCCGACCTCGTCATTCGCTCGACTGATGGAGAAACAGTCCGCTGTCTGGACGTTCAGGTGATATCGGACCATGGTAACATTCAGGCTGCTGACGCCGCTAAAACGGCCAAGTATGCCAGCGAGGATGAGCTACACATGTTGTTGAGGGAGGCGGTAGGTGTGACCGAAGTTCACTTTGGATCCATCACGCTTACCTGGCGGGGCTTGTGGTGCAAAGCGTCGGCCAAACTATTATTAGACTTGGGCGTCTCGAAGGCCCAACTCCGTTATTTGAGCGTGGGTGCGGTGCAGGGCGCGCTCCGATGTTGGCGATTTTTCAATCGTATGACCTTGGTTTCTCAAACGCCTAGCGAGGAAACCGGGGCAAGCCTTGTAGGAGTAGGTTAAAGTTGCGGCAACTAATGAAAACTTCAAAATTAAACGAGCTGGTGTCCTAAGAATATTTTTTTAAAATTCCCTTTTTTTTAATCCCATCCAACGAGTGCTATTTGCGTCTATCTAAATTAAAATAATCTGGCTAAGGTGATCCCTACCTTCTTAGGGAGAATAAACATTGAGGTGAGTCGAAAGACGGTGAGCCCATTGTTGAAATAGCCAAATGCCTCGTCATCTAATTAGTGACGCGCATGAATGGATTAACGAAATTACTCCATGCTGTGCCTGTGGGGCAGATGTGGCTAATGCGGAGCACCATATCTTGCACTGCCCCCTAACTGATGGCTTTATTAACCGTACTAACCTCCAGGGATCTATTACGAATCTCGAAATTGACGATATAATACTTGGAGGCCTTCGGACCTTATGCAATTCATAGTCAAAAATTTTGATTTACTGTCCATACACTTCTAATTTATTACGATATTAATTGTAATTTATTTATTTAATTTATTTAGAACTTTTAACTGTACATATTTTTTATAAAACATATATTAAAAAAATAGGCTAGGTCAAGCCTCTACGGGGATGTGCATAATGCATCGCTAAAGAACTCTTCTTAATTTATATCACACTCTATTGTGTATTTATTTACCCCTTGTCGTTGGAGCAGAGCAAAAGGCCTTGTCGTGGCGGAGGGGGCCCGAGTTCGGTGTGCCGGTTAGGATGGTTCCATGGGTTCGCCCTTGGTTCGGACCTTTCCCTGCCTCGTTCCGCGAACGTTTTGCTCGGCTGCCTCGCCCCCGCCCGGGTGTTGCTTTGGCTCATTCCCAGCTCTTGGCAACCTTCTGGGGGCCGCGTATATATTTTTGGACCGTATGGCACTGCTGTGCTCGGAGGGCGATCCCCCGGCCCCTCGAGCCTCCTGCTGCCTTAGTCCGAGCCCTGTCACCGACCACCTCCTGGCTGGGCTCGCCACTGACGGTGTCCCGCTTCAGTCACCTGTTCAAGGGGCGTTGCCGGGCCCGCTGGCCGATCCCGTATGCCTTGACGGCGGTTTCGCAGGTACCATTTGGGCACAGGGATGAATGGCAGGAGGGGGGCGCTTTAGATACCCCCGTGCGCAGGAGCAGCGCCTAATCAAATGCTTTCTGAGTGTCCCATCCACGCACCACATCCACTTCATGAATAATTATATAATTTAATCATGGATAGCACTGATAATTCACCCAAGCCAGATGGGTCTAAGTCTGGCACACTCGATGGCGACGAAGTTGCGGATTCTTCCTTTGATAGTACAGGGACCCTATTCTCTAACTACATTTGGATCGTTCCTAATCCAAATGATTTGGATTTGGGGTCGGCTCATCCCCAAATGACACTAATCCGTATTCTGTAACTCCAAATCCCTTTTCATTTGGTTCAAACCCTATCCAAACATTTGGCAAGCCAAATGGCCGGCCAAATCGTCATTTGGATAGCTCTTTTCCCCATTTTCACCCCGTTTGTGGCCGCCATTTTTTTAAGGGGAAAAAATTTGAGAGTGTGTTCTTTCTCGTGGTCATTTTCATATTTTTTGAGGATTTGCTTATGGATGGATTTTAAATATAATATAAAGTAGGTTTCAAGCTTTAATATAAGCCTAATATCATAATTTTCCACCTTTTTATTGTCTCACAATCTATTTCTAAACTTGGCCCTTTTTTTAAGGCGGTGAAATTGCGCTAAGCCTTGGCTTACCGTTAATTTTTGCCATTTAAATGTTTGCCTCTCGTTGCCCGTTACTTCGCCTTCACTTATCGTCGTATTTTTAAAGTTTAGACTTTGAAAGTAGTGCTTTGTTTTCTTAAATTTAACTTAATTGTATAAGATTTCAATATTATAATTGCATTAAACGTCGGTATTTACGAATTCAAGGGACGCGCCTTGCATTTGAATTTCGTTCCCTCGAAACTACCCCCTTTCTTTTTCTTTATCGCCGTCTCGCTTCAGCCCCAAAAACACAGCTGTAGTGAGAAATGATGTTATTTACTAAAATTGTATGCGGTCAGTGTGTTGTTTTTGCAATTTAATGCTTCTAATCGTGGTGCGCGTCGAGGTTTACGAATCCAACGTGTGTTACGAAATGAAAATCAAGGGTGGATACTATATGATCTATTCTTTAAAAGGAATTTGACCGCGAAAGTCAAGCAAAAGGTATTAGGCCTTGCCAAAAGTTGACTGAGCTATAGTAAGCCTTCGTCAGATTATCACATGTCATATGATATAAGAAATTGACCCTCGGATATCCTGTGACTAGGAGATGGTTATAAATTTACTAACTCTCGATTTTGGAGGTAGATACTGTCTAGTGACACTTAAAGTAACGATTTAATCTTATAAACAGACTACCATCGTAAGCCCATATCGTAAATTAACCGATGTTGATATCAAAGCTTAATAATTTTTTTTAACTCCACGAATCTTAAATATCAACATCAAAAATTATCTACTGAAAGAGATATCTACTTATATTCCATTCAAATTTCTCGCTACATTTCAAATTAACGAATAGAAATGTGCAAATGAAGTTCAAACCGATTAATTGGGCAAATTGCTATATTGGTCACTGTTACCGATTTGCGTCCTTCTGTAGTGTTTATTATGCTTGTAAAATGGTAAGCGAAATCTGTGATTAAAGTTTAAAAGAGACATGAGCAAAAAGTGCTTCAAGTCATATCAACTCGATTACCGAATATCTAAATTTGACCAAAATTAACAAAATATTCTCTTCATGATTAAAAATCTTGTTTGAAGCAGCAAGCGGCCATCTGATACTTATTTACCTTCTTTTGAAAAAATGTAGGTTGATACCTCTTTCAGTAGATGATTGATTGATATTTCAGTTTCATTGAGTTTAAAAAAAATTGCTTCCACCATTGGTTAATTTACAATATTGACCAATCGACAATCACAAATTTTACTAACTAAATTAAAAAAAAACCGGTTCAAAACTTTATTAGTTTTGAAACGAGTTAAATTCTAATATTTAACATATGTACTAGTTAATTCCTCGTTGGTAATTAATTTATTGCCTTAAGGTGCATTCGCAAAGGCGCTGAAAGCTGAAGTTGAAAACCGAAACTGAAAGCTGAATCCAAAATCAGTTTTAAGCTTACCCTTTCGCATACAGTCAAAAACTGGTTTTTTCAAGCCGAAGCGCAAAGCAGACGATGAAAGCAGGCTTATTTTAAGTTTCCGCCGAGATCAAACCGAGGTTGATCTTTCAGCTTCTGCGCCGTACCACGTGACGCCGCGAGCCAATCAAAATAGGGGGCGCAGGGGTGAACGTTTTGAAATTATTTAGGCGCAAATTTTAAAACGGTGAAAGTTGCGTTTCGGCTAGGGCCTCAAAATGTTTTCCGGAAATACCGTAAAAGAATTAATGAAAAAAGAGATTGATGAAAAAAAGCGTCAAATATTTGAGAGAAGAGAAAAAATAATAAGCGCCGTTCAAACCTGCGATATTATATGGAATAAGTGTTTACCGGAACACAAAGATAATATTGCTGTAGATGCAGCTTGGGATCATGTTTCCCAAGTGACTGGCTTTTCAAGTAAGTAATATACAGGGTGTTTCGGAGAAGTCTGGCACAAATTAACAGGCGTGTTCTTCGGGTCAAAAGAAGTCAAAAATGTTCTATGAACTTTTGGGTGAAAGCCCCCCGTTTCAGAGTTATGTACTCTCCAAAGTTGGCCTTAAAACAATGGAATTTTGCCGATATGTGGAACTGGTATTATGCCTTTGGACAAATTGTTTTCTAATTTACCATAAGCTTATGTACGAAGAAATTAACAGCTAGTGAAGTGGTTTAAAGGGCCGCTAACATTATTCGTTCTCGTATTAATAACGTTTTTACAAAAATAATAATCCCAAACAAATTTATTGCACCTTAAACGCCAGTTACTTGTTTAATTAGACTTTTTGTTTTATGTTCCTTCGGTTACAAAACATCAGCATTTACAAAAATTGTTCAAAATGACCTCCTTCAACGTTTAAGCAAACTTGCGCGCGTCTTTTAAACGACTCGCGAACACGTTCGAAGATTCCTGGCGTGTTGCGGATGTTATCACACCCATCAATTATTCTTTGTCTTAAGTCCTGGACATCTCGAACTTCACTACGGTACACCAAGTCTTTCAAATGGCCCCACAGGAAAAAATCACATGGGTTGAGATCCGGCGATCTTGCTGGCCAATCAATAGCTCCGCCTCGACCTATCCACCTCAAAGGGAATTCGACATCAAGATGCTGTCTTACTCGAAGGCTAAAGTGTGGCGGTGCCCCATCGTGCATGAACCACATTCTTTGTCGGAGGTCCAACGGTACGTCTTCGAGAAGGTCTGGTAAATTGTCCTGCAAAAATCTCAAGTATGCCTCCCCATTTAACCTTGGTTGCATAAAAAAGGGTCCAATTAACCAATCGCCTACAATTCCGCACCACACGTTCAAACTAAACTGCACCTGATGTGCCCTTACGCGTGTCGCGTGTGGGTTTCTTTGGCTCCACTCGTGCTGGTTGTGCAAATTAATTACACCGCCACGCGAAAAATTGGCTTCGTCAGAGACCAGCAAAATACGTGGAAAGTCCAAGTCTATTACTTGTGCCAAAAACCACTGGCAGAAAGCTACTCTTCTTGGACAGTCACCTTCGTTTAAAGCTTGTACTTTTTGTAAATGGTATGGGTGGAACTGGTGTCCACGAAGGATTTTCCAAACGAGTACATGATTTACACCTAATTGGCGGCCAATGATCCTGGTGCTGGTTGTAGGATCTTCCTCAAAAATAGTTAGTACATTGTCTTCAATGTCCTCGGGTACAATCTGCGGGCGAACTTCAGGGCCTGACGGTTGTAGCTTACCGGTTTCTCTCAAACGTCTGTCAACAGCACTAAACGTTTGCCGATTCGGAACTTGTCGTTCAGGAAAGTGCTCCTGGTACAAGCGCCGAGCTTCAACCCCATTGCCTTGAGCCAATCCGTACATCAGATGCATATCTGAATACTCTGCATTCGTGAAGTAGACCATTATTTGTTTTAGAGAAGCTACCAAATTCGCATTTAAAAAGTAAAGCACATTAAATTCGATTGACCTTTACTCAAGCTTAAGTAGTGAAATTAAAAAACAAATTACGCTGCGTTGGATAAAACAATCGGAATGTTTTTTTAAGAATCACAACTACTTAAGCTTGAGTAAAGGAAAATCGAATTTAATGTGCTTTACTTTTTAAATGCGAATTTGATAGCTTCTCTAAAACAAATAATGGTCTACTTCACGAATGCAGAGTATTCAGATATGCATCTGATGTACGGATTGGCTCAAGGCAATGGGGTTGAAGCTCGGCGCTTGTACCAGGAGCACTTTCCTGAACGACAAGTTCCGAATCGGCAAACGTTTAGTGCTGTTGACAGACGTTTGAGAGAAACCGGTAAGCTACAACCGTCAGGCCCTGAAGTTCGCCCGCAGATTGTACCCGAGGACATTGAAGACAATGTACTAACTATTTTTGAGGAAGATCCTACAACCAGCACCAGGATCATTGGCCGCCAATTAGGTGTAAATCATGTACTCGTTTGGAAAATCCTTCGTGGACACCAGTTCCACCCATACCATTTACAAAAAGTACAAGCTTTAAACGAAGGTGACTGTCCAAGAAGAGTAGCTTTCTGCCAGTGGTTTTTGGCACAAGTAATAGACTTGGACTTTCCACGTATTTTGCTGGTCTCTGACGAAGCCAATTTTTCGCGTGGCGGTGTAATTAATTTGCACAACCAGCACGAGTGGAGCCAAAGAAACCCACACGCGACACGCGTAAGGGCACATCAGGTGCAGTTTAGTTTGAACGTGTGGTGCGGAATTGTAGGCGATTGGTTAGTTGGACCCTTTTTTATGCAACCAAGGTTAAATGGGGAGGCATACTTGAGATTTTTGCAGGACAATTTACCAGACCTTCTCGAAGACGTACCGTTGGACCTCCGACAAAGAATGTGGTTCATGCACGATGGGGCACCGCCACACTTTAGCCTTCGAGTAAAACAGCATCTTGATGTCGAATTCCCTTTGAGGTGGATAGGTCGAGGCGGAGCTATTGATTGGCCAGCAAGATCGCCGGATCTCAACCCATGTGATTTTTTCCTGTGGGGCCATTTGAAAGACTTGGTGTACCGTAGTGAAGTTCGAGATGTCCAGGACTTAAGACAAAGAATAATTGATGGGTGTGATAACATCCGCAACACGCCAGGAATCTTCGAACGTGTTCGCGAGTCGTTTAAAAGACGCGCGCAAGTTTGCTTAAACGTTGAAGGAGGTCATTTTGAACAATTTTTGTAAATGCTGATGTTTTGTAACCGAAGGAACATAAAACAAAAAGTCTAATTAAACAAGTAACTGGCGTTTAAGGTGCAATAAATTTGTTTGGGATTATTATTTTTGTAAAAACGTTATTAATACGAGAACGAATAATGTTAGCGGCCCTTTAAACCACTTCACTAGCTGTTAATTTCTTCGTACATAAGCTTATGGTAAATTAGAAAACAATTTGTCCAAAGGCATAATACCAGTTCCACATATCGGCAAAATTCCATTGTTTTAAGGCCAACTTTGGAGAGTACATAACTCTGAAACGGGGGGCTGTCACCCAAAAGTTCATAGAACATTTTTGACTTCTTTTGACCCGAAAAACACGCCTGTTAATTTGTGCCAGACTTCTCCGAAACACCCTGTATATAGTCAATAAGTGCAATTCCTTTAAATATCAGCAGGTAGAAATATAGACTTTTTCTACTTGCTAAAAGGGAAGTAATTTTTAATGCAACCATAATGTTTGACTATGATGACATTTTTCATAGAAATTCTTGCAAAAAAAGAGTGGAAGTATTTGCGAGACCAGTTTCGCAACACTTTAACATTAATTAATGTTAAAAAATCTGGATCAGGATATGATCCTGCTAAAGATTTTGAAAAAGTGAAGTGGCCATACTTCAAACAAATGTTCTTCTTGAAGGATGTACTTGCAAAAAGAGAGTATGTAAATCACACCCATAAGTAAAAAAACAAGGGGGGGGGGGCAATATTCACGCTTTTGGGTTGTTCCTGCTGTTATAGATTGGTTTCTAGGAAAAGTTCTATTGTATTGTTTGCATATTATAAAAGTTTAACATTTGTTGCTATTATTTAGTACTTCAAGCAACATAGAACTTGAGGTAAAACAAGATCAATTGGATGCCCAAAAAAATGACTCGGAAGCGACCAAAGTGAGTCCTAAGAATTTTCACCACTCTGAACTTCATAAACTAACTGCTTATGTGTTTCAGATTCTTTCAGACCTTGCTGCAGGTGGGACGCTTGAAGATGAACAAGGGGAAGAAATTGAGGTTCCACCTCAAATTGATTTAGAAAACCCATGTCCCTCTACATCGCAAGCATCAATTTTGAAACCGCAAACTTTGCCCCATTCTCATTTTCGACCACCGGTGTGCGGCAAGCGCAAAGCAAAGAAAAGACACCTTGAAGATGACGATATTGATGAGCAAATAGCTCAAATTGACAAGTAATCATTGTCAGGGAAGCCAAAGTCGATATGAAATAACATGGCTGTTTTGGAACTATAATTTTAGAGTTATGTTGAAAGTCGCAGAAAATACTTCCAATAATGTACAAGAGGACGCATTTGGAAAGTACATTGCGGACATTGCCAGGAGAGTTAAAGCAGAAAAGCGAAACCAATTTGAACTGAAACTTATTCAAACTGCCTTTTCCTTTCTCTCAGACGATGAATAATAATAACATAACACATTGTAAATAGTAGTATTTAATAAAAAATTCGCGTAACCACACACAGAACCACAATACAATTATTAATTTATTTACGAAATTTTAACGAAGTGTTTTGAGTGAATCTGGTTTGGTTACGCCTGGTATATTCCATTGCCATTCAACCTGTCCATTTTCTGAAAAGAAATATTCGGCAAACTGATCGCGAACGGCTGCAGAGTCTTTTAAAAAGTTCCTTGCTCGAGTTGACCGTACATTTGCAAAGGCATTAGCTTGTTCATTTCTCCACAATTCATTTTCCACATAACCAGGGGGGCAGTAAACTTTTTTTGGTCCATCCACAACCGCTTCTTCTGTCATTAGATAATTATGTAGTATCACCGCGCCTTTGGTGACCAGATCAACATTGTTTGGTGCTAGAATTATTGGTCTCCTAAAAATTCGCCACCTAGCTCCCAATATTCCGAAGGCGTTTTCACTACACCTCCTTTGAGAAAAATCATTACATTTATACATATTTAATCTAGAGATTTAAAAAGGTTATTTAAGAAAGTTACCTTGCTCGACTGAGCCGATAGTTAAAGACCCGTTTTTGATTATCCAGGGCTTCGCGGTTGTACGGTTTTAAAAAATCAGGGCGCAATTGGAATGCGTCATCACCAACCATGACATGGGGTGCAAGTATTGTTGTACCTGGCAGAAGCGCTGGTCCTGGCACATTTAATTTATTTTTATCTAAGGCATTTCCAATTTCTGAAGCTTTAAACACCCCCCCATCCGAACTTGAACCATAAGCACCAATATCAACGGCAAGAAATTTATAATCAGCATTAACTACCGCCATTAGGTTGATAGAGTTTGTTCCTTAGAAATGGTTAAGAAATTTTACTATAAAAAGTTAAATTAACATTATTTTAAATTCGAGTGCTCTTACTTTATAATTATAATACATGGATCCTGTGTTTTTGGGTTGCTGAATTAAAATGTGCTTTCCGTCTACTGCACCAATGCAATTTGGGTATTGCCATATTCCATAGTATTTTGCCGCAGCATCAGCCCATGTTTTTTCAGTAGGCATCTGAAAAGTGATATAAATTGTGTAAAGAGGAAACTATAAATAGTTTGAACTATATAATTACGGGTAAATAAATGGGTCCTAAAACATCCCATAAAGCTTGGCACGTTTCTTTCACTATATAGTGTGTCGTGGAAATACCGGTTCTAAAAGCGTATGCAATAGATACCAGACTATTTCCAGTAGCCAGATATCTACACAATTCAATTAATTAATTAATTATGAATATAATTAATTAAATTACTAAAATTAACTAATTAACTGTGCTTACCTTAATGTGAGTGCCAGTCTTTGAGCTGGAGAAATCGGCTTTCTTGAAACAGGGTACTTTTTCAAGGAAGTTTTTAATAAATTCAACAGTTTGTCAAACTGTTCTGGTGCCATACGGGTGTAGTTTTTAAAATAGGCGGGGTCATGTAACCTCATTGCTTTGAACTGTAAAAATAACCTATTATTAAATCACTATACACATGCATAAACAACTACTGAAATGAAATGCCCAACTAATAACAAAGGCTTAACTTTGAAACGTACCAATGTGTGATAATCTCCTTCTCTTTTCCTATTTTTCCATATTGGGCGAACCCACCAGCGAACCTTTTTTTTAGCACGTTTTGGGCTCTTCGTTTTCTCTTCAAAAGTAATAGTTTTTTCTTCAATAACAAGAGCAACAGAAGTTTACGATTCAAAGCCGCCATTTTATTTCTTAATTCCCTAGCCGCCTAGCGGTTGGAAGTAAAAACATCTGCCTCTTTGCGAAAGGTCGAGCGCGAAGCTTAAATTGGTTTTTAAAGATGAAGCTTTTTTCCGAAATCAAACGCTCAGATTTTTTTTTCAGCTTCAGCTTTATCTTTCCGCTTTCAGCGCCTTTGCGAATGCACCTTTAGTGAAATTAATTATGAATTTTATATACACAAAATAAATGTTTACTTGTAAAATTTAAATGTAAAATGTGTGCATTATTTCCCAATTAATAAAAGATATCCACCTATTTTTCATTCAAATTAATTTCCCAATTAATATTAATTAGGCCTAATAAGCCCAAACTATCAAATTAATTTCCCACTTAATATTAAATAGGCCTAATAAGCTTAAACTATCAAATTAATTTCCCACTTAATATTAATTAGGCCTGATAAGCTTAAACTATCAAATTAATTTCCCACTCAATATTAATTAGGCCTAATAAGCTTAAACTATCAAATTAAGAGGTTTCTTAATTGTACAAAATTATTACAATCTAACATGCAAAAATCCAAGACTTAAAAACATTTTACTTTTATATAAAACGCCGCAAAAGAATTGACCAATAAACACTAAGTAAAATTACGTAATGAAAGAGGAAGTGACGTACATTTGGTTTGGATAAAGGTTTGGCGGGAGATCCAAATGTCGATTTGGATTTGGGTTAGAGAATACGGTTTTAAGAGCCCTATCCAAATGGAGCCGATCCAAACGTTTAGATTTGGATCATCGTCCAAATGATTTAGATATTTAGAGAATAGGGTCCCAGATCTCTGTTCTCTTAGTGCTACGAAAAGCGGAAGTTAGATATTACCGATGTAGCTTGGAAATTTAGTACTTTAGCCTCCGATTCTAGGTGTAGCCTACACCGTATTATAACTGGGAAATTTAGAGCTTTAGCCTCCGATTCTAGGTGTAGCCTACACCGTATTATAACTAACTCTGAAAAAAGGGTCCCCGAGGCTATAGGTGGGGAAAGACTCGATATTTTTGAGGAGCTATTCATGGGTTTTCAGGAGCAAACGCTGGAAATTGCGAGACTGGAGGGCCAAGTAGCACTCTTAAATAGACTTAGAGAAGTGTCCATCGCGGAAACTAGGCCAGAAATAGTTAAGGAGCTTGTAAATATAGTAGATAGCAAGGATATGGAGGGGGATACGAATCTGAATGATCAGGATACTGAAGGATATAGGGTAGTTAACAGGTGCAAGCACAGGCAAACAAATTCTAATTTAAGTACACCGACCACTTCTAGGAGTAACCTGGGTATAGAACAGGGAAAACTTGGCACTGAAAAAAGTAAAAATAGGGATAAATTTAACAATTTTAATATGGAGAAACTTAACAATAACAAGAAGGGCAAAGTTAAAAAAACAATAATAACGATAATAACAATAATAACAAAAACAGTGAAGTTAACAGGGGTGTAGATAGTGTCAAGGGTAGGAATAGAGGTAATAAAACGAATGATAATAAGTTCAGGAATAGCAAAACGAGTAGGCAACTTAAATTAGATAATACATTAGAGGACTTTACTTTGATGGTTTATCCTAGGACAAAATCTAGTGTTAATAGGACCGAAGAGAACGATGAGCCTTCGAAGGAAACATTAGAAAACCCCCTAAGCTCGGATGAAATTATCAAATTAATTAAGGGTAAGATTAATTCGGTTGCCTTGGGCATCAGTGTTAAAAGTATTAGGGCGGGTAAGAACAGTGGGGTCATTATCCATGTTGATAAGCAAGAGGACTTAGATATACTTATGGTCCAAATGGAAAGTATCGCTGAAATTAGCCCTGAAGTCGTTATCTATAGCTCCACTAAACGTAACCCCAATCTCTAGAGGCTGTCCACAGGGTTCGTGCTGTGGACCTCTCTTTTGGAACTTGGTAATGGACAACGCTCTCAACCAACAATATCCCCATGACTCTGAGATACAAGCATTCGCAGACGATCTTTTAGTCATGCTCTGGGCTACTTCAAGGATCGGACTCGAACAGAAAGGAAACGCGATATTGAACACCCTTGATAAATGGCGTCATGACAACAAATTGACATTTTCCACATCAAAAGCTCAAGTTTCAACGTTTATAAAAACAATATTATTCCAAAAGAAATCCAAAACCAAGCAGTACCCAATTTACAAACTTAACGGGGTAACACTCCGTCATACAGATGAGATTAAATACCTCGGAGTGATCCTCGATAAGCACCTAAACTTTACTCATCACCTAAAATGGATTAAAACTCGCGTAACAACTCTTTCCAATGACTCAGCCTCTTTTTCCAGAGAAAACTGGAAATTATCTGGTTCCGTCCACAAAGTTATCTATAAAAACGCCTTAGAGAGGGTTATTGTTTCCGCCACGGGGGCATGGTGGAAAGAAACCAACAACAACACCATGAGGGCGCTCCTCACCCGTATTCAACGCGTCGCACTACTACGAGTAACGCATACTTACCGGACTGTGTCACATAATGCCTTGACAATCTTCTATGGCACGCTGCCTATTGATCTAGTTGCGAGCCAAGAGGTGGCAATTTTTCGCTCGTACAGTCTCAGGTTACCAGCAATACACGGTGCTGTTCGATTTACAGGGGTGTTTTGAGTACCCCCTTGATATTTGGGACATGCACCCAGCTCAAAGATCAGCACAGACATATTCCAAATCAGAACCCACGTCGCAGGGTTACGAGGTTTTTCTGACGAATCGAAGCATAGCCAAGGTACCGGATATGCTTTTGTAGTGTACCACAACGAACGTGCAATTGCCTATAGGACAACAGGGGTGTTGCAACCACTTTCCGGTATTTTCCACTTGGAACTTCTTGCAATCAGAAATACCACTGTGTGGTTGAAAGACTCGTCGATTACCTCGGCGGTAATCTTTTCGGACAGTCTTACTTCATTAATGGCCCTAAACAATCGCAGTCTTAAGAATTCACTGGTAAATGCTATTAGAACTGCTCTCCTTAACCAGGAGGGAATCCACCTCTTTTGGATTAAAGCCCACAACGCCACCGTGGGTACTGACCGAGCTGACACATTAGCCAAGGGCGCCACGCTCTCGGCCCAGTCAACCATTACTTTGAAGCCCACTAAAACCTCAATAAAGAAAATCTTTCAGGACGAGTCTCCGTCAATTTGGCAACACCGGTGGGACACATCGGTAAAGGCAGGCACACATACGTTCCGCCCCAACCTATAATACCATACGTTACCACTGATTGTACAATTGCAAAGTAAACATTTCTTAACCATGGCAATGATAGAAAATTGCGTAATTCATAGAATCTTGGTAAATACATTCTTAGTGTTTTAGCTACACTTAGAATATGACTATTCCATTTAAGATGGTCATCTACAATTATACTAAGGTATTTAATTTCAGATACCCTTTCACGCTTCAAACAGTCATTATCACACCTAATACAATGTTTATCTTTATGAATTAAGAGATTACGATTAATTTCAGGAGTAGGTCTAGCCGAAAAACATAAATATTTAGTCTTTTCTATTTTTAATGTCAGAAGATTATTATTCAGCATGTCAACGCCCTCATCAATCCAGACTGCGCCTTCGCGTAAGCCTCCTCCCAAGTATTTCCGAAGAAAAGTAAAGTAGTGTCATCAGCAAAAGATAACATTCTTCCATTTATACTGATTTCACATAGGCCATTAATATAGACTATAAACAATAATGGACCGACAACTGTAACTTGGGGGATTCCGAAGGTTAATAAATCTGGATCACAAATTACATTATTTAATTTAACGAAGGTGTATCGGTCTGATAAATAACCTCTGAACCAATTTAGCGGTAATCCTCTAATCCCTGCTCGTTCTAATTTTATTAACAGTTTTGCGTGCGATACTGAATCAAAAGCCTTTTAAGGTTCAAGAACAGACCTAGAGCCTTTTTGTTCTTATCGATGGCCGAATACAATTCCCGTGTCAACTCAGATGGCATCATTGGTACTTAAAGCTGTTCTAAATCTGTATTGATTTTTGGAGAAGTAATTAAATTTTTCAAGGAACTCGACTAGTTGATTTTTTATATATTTTTCTATTATTTTCGCTATATTACTCAACAGTGATATGGGTCTATAGTTTCCTAAAACATTTTTATCTCCGGATTTATGGACAGGTTTAATGATAGCTTTTATAAAAAAATGTGGGGAAGGTCCCTGTAGATAATGAAAGGTTAATTATATGAGTCAAAGGCAGAGAAATGTAGTATTTTAGGAGCTTAAGGGTTTTGACATTAATTTTATCGTGGCCGCTTGAGTTGAGATTTTTCATTTCATTGATTATTTTTTGGACATCCTTTCGTGTTATTGGTACGAAAAAAAGGCTTTTATCGTTATTTTTAAAATTTCTACCAGAGGATTGATTTAAGTTTTGGATATTTGAGGCTAAACGAGAGCCTACCGATGCGAAATATTTATTAAGTGTGTTAGCCATTTCTTTAGGAATATTTTTTAGTGTTAAAATTTTATCTTCATGTGTGATTTCCTCTATCAAGTCCAACTTATTGGATTTTTTGGTAGTTTCATTAATTGTTTTCCAGACGTAGTTTGGATCATTATTAGCTTGGGAGATCTTATCTTTGAAATAATTATATTTTACGGTCCTAATTAATGAGTAAAGCTTGTTTATATATAGTTTAGCGAATTTCTTAAGATTTTCATTAAAAGGTTGGTTTTTTACTTTTTTTAGCTAATTCATCTCGTTTTCTTATTGAAACTATTAACGCCGTTGTTATCCACGGTTTTAACTTTTGTTTTCTATGTGAATAAGCAACAGGATATTCTATTATGGCTCTTAATAAATATGCGATCTAGACACGTGCTAGAAGATTCTGTTATTCTAGTTGCTTCATTAATACACTGGAGAAGTCCATTTTCCTGTAGAGTTAAGATATAGTCCGATACTATTGAATCGTTAGAGTTCAAAATATCAATATTGATTATCACCTATCCAGAAAATTTTGCCTGCACGTGATATATCAGGGAGTTTCGTATTAATATCTACAACAAAATCATTAATATTATTACTAGGTGATCTATAGCATGCGATAATTTTGTATATAGCCTTATTAGGTATAATTACATCAATGGTCATGGTGGTAGCACCTTAAAGTTTTCTCTACAAATGATAGATTTTGTTTTAAATATATTAGAATTCCATCGTTCCTATTTTGATATTCTTTAGAACAAATTAATTTACACACCTTAAGGGAAAAAAGATTTATAAAAATTATTGGAAGGTTTCCGTTAGAACTATCATATCAAAAGTGTATCCCAATGACTCAAAAAATATCACAAAATCATCAAAGTTTTTTTTTTAATTACGGATATTCAAGTAAAATATTTTGAAAGAGTTTTGATCTTTATTATCGGTTATTTTAAAATTATTTCTTATGATTTCACTGTTTACATTATTTATTAAAACGTCACTGGTTAGGTTGAACATGTTTATTGAAAGGAGGTTATTAATAAAGAAGGTTTAATTAGTCCTTTAATTAATTAAGTCCTTTCTGTCCAAAAAACCAGCGCGCATGCTACTGGTTTAGGGGAACCGGTCGCTCCCAGGGGTTGTGGTAGTGCGGGTGTTCCGTGTCCATCGAAACGGGCGGTTCTTTTGGGTTCCGGCCTTGTCTTGCTATTTCCCGTACCCGGTAATCCTTAGGCCGTTTGGAGGATCGCCTGGTCTGGGGCTACGGATGGCACTACTTGAATCTGGGAAGAGATAGCCGGTGTGTGGAATCATCCGACCCGGAATTAACCGGGGGTATGGTTCGCCCAGCGGGTTGGAGGCCCAGAGGATGGTAGTGCAGGATGAAGTCTTGGGTCAAAGAGCCTGGTTTGTACAACTACCGGCTAGGCCCATCCGTGCCGTCGCGGGGGTATATTCGGCGGCTACTATCGGGTAAGACCGATTTTCTCCCCCTTTATTGTTTAATATGGCCACATTCAAAGAAAATACGAGTTCTGTTCCTTCTTCCTAAGACGAAGGTTATCACTTGACTTAAGAATCAGATATTAATTTTTCTTTTTAATTGAAACTTAAAGGCATGCTTAAGAAAAAAACGTTTCATTACCGTTTTCCGTTGAAACAACTTATTTTACTGGTAATAAATTTAAAAAATTTACTTATCTCGGGTTTTCGGGCACAATTCCATTCCCCCCAAAACATTTTATCATTACATTAATTTCTTTTGAGAGAGTACGTGCATGACATGAGTTTTAAAAGGTTCCTCCCATTTGTGCCCGGCATGCTTCGTAGTGGAACATTTTAAAACAATGGCGGAAAATTCAGTAGGCACAGTAGGATTTTTACTCGTGGTTATGCAAAATGATGTAATGTCTAGTGTTTTTTAGTCAACCGCCATACTGTGCATTCTCATAGCTCAGGGCATGATCAATGCAACTCCACTATTTCTCTCTCTAGTTTCAAGCCATGGTTAAAAGACTATTCACTGCCACAGGTTGCACATTATATTTCAACTAAAATTTCCATCAATTCTCCCTGGTCGTACTATTAGCGGGTTAAGAACTAATTTGTTAAGGACATGTCTCGAAAGGGTGCTAGTTGTAACTTTTTAAAGTAGTGTTGCCAATGTGTGGGTAATTTCCCACATCGTGGGAAATTTTGGTATGGTTTTAGGCTCTGTGGGAAAAAAGGTAGTATTTTTCCGAAATCGGTGAAATGTCGTATTTTTCCTCTTAAAGGGTTATAGTGCAGATTGTGCAATTAAAATTAGACCGTTTTCGAAAATATTGCCCAGTTAAATAATTTCAAACGGCATTTTGAAATAAATTTGCCGATTTTAAGTTTGGCACTGATAAAAAAGAAGCAAATTTTGAGAAATTCAAGGCTTTATAGCATTTTGGCGCATTTGTACATATTGTTACAGCCATGCGGAGTGATATTCTATAGTAAACTTCCTAGGAAAAAATAGTCCAGATAAATATGACTGTAACTGAAGGAAATGTGGGAATTTTTTCAAATGGAAGTGGGAAAATTCACTTTCTAACATTGGCAATACTGTAAGTTTCAATAAAAAAGGAAAATTAATATCTGATCCTTCAGTCAAGTGATAATAATAATAATAATCTAAGCTTTTGTCTATGAAGGAATTTCCACACTAAGCCTCTGGCTTGTTTACAGGTGGGTCCCTTTACAAAGCATAACCTCAGTCTTATCGATACTTTTTTAAGTCTTGTTGTAATCAAGGCATTTTTGATTAATATCTGCTCCTTCAGTCTTAATTATTTATTGATTTATTTTAATGTTGAAACTGGGGTAGATTTTAGCCATTATTTCATCGCATATTCCCTTATACCATAGAATCGGCATTGTAATTTAATTTACGATTCCCTCATACCATAGAATCGGCATTATTAGTTAATTCTATCTGGTAATAGAAATATACCAGATATTCCCACGTAGATCATTCTTAAAGTCTGTTTTAACGCCATTGTTTCAACAACAGTTAAATACGGATACTTTCTTAACTTTCACGTTCAACATAAATGACTTTAAAGTATGTTTTATTCTGGCAGTTGGTGAAATAGCCAAATTGTGGTAAACGCGACTATAAATAAACTAACTAGCAATAAATTGGAAAGGTAGCAATAATTTCGTGGAAAAACATCCAATTTAGTAATATCGTTGAAAGCAATAACAAGCACAGATTTAGTAAAACATCGTTCCTATGGGACTGTTAGAGATTTTCTCTTCTGGGTATTTTGGAAGATTCCTCTCAATAAATCGCAGTGTGTTGGCTGCTCTATTAAGAACAAAACCCCGACCGGTACCTAGGTCGTCTAAGGACGATTTGGTGTCATTACGTTTCTCCGAAGGTGAGAATCTAAAAGCCAAAGCCGCGAACTCTGCAACCTTTGTAGCGCTTTCGTTAAGTAGGCTTTTTCGCCAAGACCGACGCGTAAAGCGCGTCTCGACTAGCGTAGCCAACAAACGCAAAAGGCACGAACGATATCGTTGCAGCGACTAGACGTAAAAATTTCACGGATGGTAGCTTCGCACCACTGGCCGCTCGAAAAAGCACATATACCAAGTGTCCGAACCTGCGGTTCCTCTCGTACTTTGCAGGATTACTATCGCAACGACGAGTCAACAGTAGGGTAAAACTAACCTGTCTCACGACGGTCTTAACCCAGCTCACGTTCCCTATTAGTGGGTGAACAATCCAACGCTTGGCGAATTCTGTTTCGCAATGATAGGAAGAGCCGACATCGAAGGATCAAAAAGCGACGTTGCTATGAACGCTTGGCCGCCACAAGCCAGTTAACCCTGTGGTAACTTTTCTGACACCTCTTGCCCGTGCTAGTTTAGCAACTATTATTGCGATTTTGTTCTTCAGGTAAGTAACATGCGGTAGGAAGTTGAGTCTATCGTCTAGCACAACCCCTAGGTAGACCATGTACTAACATTTTTAATATTTACCAAGTTCAGTTTAAAAATAGGTTTTCTTTCTATAGGCTTTTGCAGGCGATTGTCAGAGCACACATTTTGCTCTCGACAAAGGTAAGTTTAAATTTTTTCCTCCATACCTCTAGTATTACTAGCGCGTTATTTATCGATTCCTCTAATTGCCTTCTGGATGAACCCCAGGAAATAACAACATAACAACAAGGTCGTCTGCAAAAGCCTGCAGATGACACTTATCCCCTAAATTTACATCCAATGTTTTATCCGCTATTAAGTTCCAGAGAATAGGCCCGCTACACGACCCCTGGGGCCAACCTTTGTTAGCTATTCTCTCGATATGGGTAGAGGGAGTATCAAATATAACGAGGGGTTCGCTAAAATAATTAGAAAATACTAAAAACAAATTTCTTGGACAGTCAACCTCCTTCAGTCTGGCAAGCACAGACGGCCACCACACATTTTCAAACGCCCCCTGAATGTCAATGGAAATTTTAGCCACGTGGTTTCCTTCCCTCCGTTTTTCCCCGACTGAGTCCAAGATATTTTTAATTGCGTCCGTTGTTGATACCCCATGTCTAAACCCATACTGGGATTTGTTGAAATGACCTCTACTAGACAAATGGTAGTAGAGCCTATTTGTTAAGAGCTTATCCTGCCTTCCCTATAACTGATAAAAGGCAGATTGGACGGTTCGCTTTGGGGTCACTACCGTCTCTACCTTTTTTGACAAAAGGATTATTTTGGTGATCTTCCAACACTTTGGAAAAAGACCTAGCCTCAAACAGGCGTTAAAAATATCGGTAACTAAATCAGGCAGGGCCTCAAAACCCTTTGGAAGATCTCGATGGTGATTCCATCTAAGCCCGTGGACTTGCCCTTACTAAAACCCCGAATTACATACTCGATCTCAAGTTTTTCAAAAAAAGAGTCATCTGGCGTGGCTGGAGGAATTATAGAACTTATCCTTATTAGGGTATGCTCTACACTGTTCTCACATATCTTATCATCCTGGAAGAAGTTCTCTAGTAATGTGTTAATCGTTTCCTCAAAGGACTAGGTCAGATTCCCGTCCCTTTTCCTCACAGATTGGATTTCCATGGGTTTAATACACTTCCCTGTAGCAATCTTATAGGGGGTACTAAAGGGGTTACTGTGGTGTTTGGAACAAAAATCTTCCCATGATTTCCGTTTGCACTTGTTAATTAGTCTTTTGTACTGCGCATGCGCCCTATTATATCTAACTTTTCTTACCTGTACCAATTCCCTAGCCTTGGTCTTTTGCATGAGACGCCGTAAGGTCCTAACTTTTTTTCGCGTAATTGAGATTTCCCTGTTCCACCAGGGAACAGCCCTGCACTCAAGTGGTCGCACTTGTTTTAGTGAAGCTTTACACGTTTGAGAGAGAATTTTCATCAATTTTGTTACTAAGGCTTCCATCTCAAAGATGTTGGCCATATTTACCTTAAAATCCCTGAAACTCCTACCCACAGCAATACTAAAGGCGCAGCAACACATGAAGCATCACTGAATTGTAAAATATTCTTTTATAGGACAGATCTCCCACCCCAATTTAACTTTCCCCAGTTCAAGCAGACCTTTAAACTTATTTGGACTAACCTCGAAAACAAAATTCATATTTAGATTCTTAGATGCATAACTAAAGAGTAGCTTTAGGTCGGCTGTTACTAATGCGCCGTTACTTTATGCTACGATGGCTCCGACGACTTCCTTTTCTTGTAAGTCAGGGCTAATGTCGCGTCCTCCTAGAATTTAGGAATTAATGAACTAGATGGCACCACTAACTAATGTAAACATAAACACACCCCCTTAGAAAGGAAATGCTAACAGGTAAGTTTTACCGAGTGATTAAGAACGAATAAGCACCGAAGCTGGAGTGAACAGGCAAGTATTACGTGCAACCAACCCAGGTAAGTGCTAAAACTAGGGTCAGCCGGTAAGTGCTAAGTCTAGGGTAAGCAGGCAAGTATTAATTCCATTGTGAGCAGGTAAGTGCTATGATTTAGGTCTACAGTTAAGTTTAAAGTTTGGGTCTCACAAGTAAGTACTAAATAGGTTCAACAGGTTCAAAGTACTACGTTTGGGGTCTACAGGTAATTGCTGAAACTAGGATCTAACGGTAAGTACTAAGTTTAGGGTATACAGGTAAGTACTGAAACTAGGGTCTACCGATAAGTACCAGAACTAAACATACAATGAATGGGCAAGACTTGAACATGACCGACCCAGGGGTAACTGGAGCGCAATTCCGAACTACAATATGAACATTAAATAGCAAACTAAGGAATAAAATAAGGACGATAACTATTCTTTCTAAAATAAGGAATTATAGATACGGCTTTGGTCCGCGATTCCTATAGGGTAAAGTCGGAAGCTACTTAAACCCAGAACTGATACTAAAAGATACGATTATACGACCACTAGTCCAGGGATAATTGCGAATGCAGGTCTGCATAGATTAGACGTTAATGCTTAATTGCAAAGGCTAAGGGGTAATTAATGAGCTATCATTCATTCTACAGTTAAGATATATATCCGCGAATCCCAACGGCAAATGTTTTTAGGGACCTTAAAGAGATCGTGCCAAAGTACTAATATTAACATGCTAGTACTAACGAAAAAATAAAATAAAAATAATATCCAAATTAAACAAGCTGGTCCAGCAACCAGAACATTTTTGCACACCCAATCAATTTATAGGACATTGGTCCAGTGAGGCAGTGACCCCTATAAGTGTCTCAAAGTTATATTATTTCCGTCCCGGCTAAATAGAAAACCGACACAATAGGCAGGGTTCATACAACTTTGGAAAACAAATTTCCGTGAGATTTCCAGGTTTTCCCCCATATACTTCTCTGAGTTTCCTAGATTTTTCCCGTATATGGAGTATCCTATGGAGCAAATGTTAACGAAGGAGGAAGGGTAAATAGGACAATTACATAATCAAAGGGCAACCCCGATTCCCCGTATCTCTAATATAATCAGAGTTATGAGCCTCCAAAGTATAGTGTTATGATAATCCTATGGAGGGAATGTTCACGAACATTTTGTTTAATTATTCGACCCCTGTTTGACAAAATCTCAAGTTTTTAGTATCGTTGGATGTTATTGTAGGCAAATAAGACTATAACATACTCGAAGGACATCCCTGTATCTCTAGTAGAACCAGAGTTATGAGCCTACTAAGTTTAGTGGAATGTTAATCCTATGGAGGGTATGTTAATGTTATGAACATTTTGCTTAATTACGCGCCCTCTGTTTGACGCAAAGTTCCCTGACTTCCCTGAATTTTACTAAAATTTCTAAATTTCCCTGAGTTTTCCCTGAGGTTTTCGTCAACTATTTATTTCCCTGATTTTTCCAGGTTTGTATGAACCCTGATAGCTCACAGCAAGGCAAGGTTGAAAAGGGCGCGGAAATAAGTCAAATACTTTGAGCCTCATGGAAATTCGCGAGAGCGGAAATTAGCAGAACACTTGAAATGAATCCAGGGACACTATTCTCTAAAAATTTCAATGATTAAATACCCAAATCCAAATGTAAACATTAGGGTTGGTTCCATAAGGAGAGAGAGCTTAAAACCCTATTCTCTAACCCAAATCCAAATCGACATTTGAATCTCCCGCCAAACATTTCACCATCTCAAATTATTCTCTTATTTCTTTAACCTAAATCGACATTTGAATCTCCCGCCAAAAATTTCACCATCTCAAATTATTCTCTTATTTCTTTAACCTAAATCGACATTTGAATCTCCCGCCAAACATTTCACCATCTCAAATTATTCTTTTATTTCTTTAACCCAAATCAACATTTGAATCTCCCGCGAAACACTTACCCAAATGTACGTCACTTCCTCTTTCATTGCATGTTTTTATTTCAGCATAAATTACACTAAGGCAGTAAATTAATTACCTACGATAAATTAATTTATTACTTTAAAATTAGAATTTTATTCATTATAAAACTAAGCTTTTCCTGAAGGTTTTGAACCGTTTAATTGAAATTATTTAAACTATTAGTGATGATCAATTGGCCAATATCATAAATTAACCGATGTCAATACCAATTTATTTAAAATCAATGAAACGAAAATATCAATATCAAACAATTATCCATTGGAAAAGATATCAAGCTATTCTTTAATTTAAATTTCTCAGGTTAAGTTTCAAAAGAAGATGAATTTTATTATTTTCTGACACCAAAATTGGCAGCTTCTTTGCATAATTCCCGAAGTTTTTCTATTCCAAATTAGAAATATTAACGTTTTGTGATATTAAAGGAGAAATATAAATATAATTTTCGTTTCTTTTGAACTAGTTTCTATAAAGGAACTTTAATCAAATGGCCATTTGTATGAGTACACTTACCGATAATGGATTTTACTAATCTAGACAATTACTACGTCTTTTAATTAATATTTTATAAATACTACCTGAATATTTTTTAAATATGAAAGATTATACTTTATTTCAGATTAATGAGTTAAAAAAATTGGTATCCGTGTTTCAGTTAAGCTTTGATATTGACATCGGTTAATTTACGATATCGGCTAACGATCCTAGTCTGATTATAACATTAAATCGGAACTTCAATTGTCACTAGACAGTATATAACTTCAAAATCGAGAGTTAGGAACTTTAAAACAATCTCAACAGGATATCCGTGGTTAAACTTATCATTATATGTGCTAATGTAATAGATAATTTGACGAAGCGGCTCAGTGAACGTTGGGCAATGGCCTCAGAGTTTTCCTTGCAATGGTCAAGCTAAAATTCCTCACTTAACGCAATCTTCTAAGGAGCTATTAGTAAAATAATATATTACGAACAAAAATGGTCTCACTTAGATCACAAAAAATAAACTTACTTAGCTTGAAAAATTAATATTTAAATCAAAGTAGAAAATTCAGTTAAGCAAAGGCTTAAAGCATTCCCGACGGTACATAAGACTCCCGTCTCCCGGTCTCCACTCTCCCGTCAAAACTCAAACCCGAAAGCTCGCGCAGCTAAAATTCCCCTTAAATAGTAGACAAGA
The DNA here is from genome assembly GCF_054372755.1 of Phalangium opilio. Lineage (NCBI taxonomy): Eukaryota > Metazoa > Arthropoda > Arachnida > Opiliones > Phalangiidae > Phalangium > Phalangium opilio. The sequence goes on from NW_028324191.1 coordinate 1,583,834, forward strand.
CTCCCGTCTCCCTGGAAGCTGACGCGCCCCTAATCTACCCTTAGTAAATGGTCTCGCTTAGATCACAAAAATTATACTTAGCTTGAAAAATTAATATTTAAATCATAGTAGAAAATTTAGTTAAGCAAAGGCTTAGAGCTTTCCCGACGGTACATAAGACTCCCGTCTCCCGGTCTCCACTCTCCCGTCAAAACTCAAACCCGAAAGCTCGCGCAGCTAAAATTCCCCTTAAATAGTAGACAAGACTCACGTCTCCCTGGAAGCTGACGCGCCCCTAATCTACCCTTAGTAAATGGTCTCGCTTAGATCACAAAAATTATACTTAGCTTGAAAAATTAATATTTAAATCAAAGTAGGAAATTCAGTTAAGCAAAGGCTTAGAGCATTCCCGACGGTACATAAGACTCCCGTCAAAACTCAAACCCGAAAGCTCGCGCAGCTAAAATTCCCCTTAAATAGTAGACAAGACTCCCGTCTCCCTGGAAGCTGACGCGCCCCTAATCTACCCTTAGTAAATGGTCTAGCTTAGATCACAAAAATTATACTTAGCTTGAAAAATAAATATTTAAACCATAGTAGAAAATTCAGTTAAGCAAAGGCTTAGAGCTTTCCCGACGGTACATAAGACTCCCGTCTCCCGGTCTCCACTCTCCCGTCAAAACTCAAACCCGAAAGCTCGCGCAGCTAAAATTCCCCTTAAATAGTAGACAAGACTCCCGTCTTCCTGGAAGCTGACGCGCCCCTAATCTACCCTTAGTAAATGGTCTCACTTAGATCACAAAAATTATACTTAGCTTGAAAAATTAATATTTAAATCAAAGTAGAAAATTCAGTTAAGCAAAGGCTTAGAGCATTGCTGTAATGCCGTCCGCACGCAGCTGACGCGCCGTGGCACTCTCGATCTCCCCTTAGTTTATTCTCAGTATCATCTTAAACAGCCAACCCTATTTCCCGCCAATATTTTAGAGAACCAGCCCAATTGGCGGCTTTACCGCCCAATATGGCATCCCTGTAAGCTGCAGACCGATGGCATCCCTGCAAGCTGCAGACCGATGGCATCCCTGCAAGCTGCAGACCGATGGCATCCCTGCAAGCTGCAGACCGATGGCATCCCTGCAAGCTGCAGACCGATGGCATCCCTGCAAGCTGCAGACCGATGGCATCCCTGCAAGCTGCAGACCGATGGCATCCCTGCAGGCTGCAGAAGGACCCCCCCCCCCGCAGCCGCACTGCAGAACGGCGCTCTCGAGGGAACGAGAAAATAACGTCGTCGTCCGAGGGATCAGCCACTGGCGTATTCTCCCGGTATTACCTCTTTGGAGGTTTTAATGCCGTAAATTCGGGCGATATGCCTACAATCCGTGCTAATATTGAAATAAAAACTGTAGAAAGTAATCCCGAGTGTATTTCCGCGTTCTACGGCGTAATACGCTTCACATCTTACACCCTCAGAAAGACTTTATTGCCGAGTGGCTTCTCCCTTGTCAATTGTCCCGTATAGAGACTAACATTTTTGCTCCGCCAGATGGCGTGTGCAAAAATAAAAAGATAAAATCTAACTAATGCTAAAACTAATAAAAATAAAAGGGAATACAAGTACTAAAATCAAGTACCAGCATCAATTTGCTGAAGTTATTAAATTAAATTAATGCCGAGCAAAGCTTCACGGCCAGGACAAAGCCAGAGTTACGTAGCAGCAAAGTTGAGGCTAGAATCGATTTCAAGTACTTGTATATTAGGTAGCAGGCATTTCTAGGAACGACACTAACCTAACGATTTCTGAGCGGAGATGATTTAACTAGCCTACCTACCTACTTCAGGAGTAATTTCAAACAGACCGAGGTCCGATGCACCATTACCTTCTGCTGCGCCATGCCCCATGTGAATAGCTCACATTTCAGGGACTTCTAATTTCTTACAGGGTAGTGAAACTAAGGCATTCACTCCCAAGGAGATGGAATCGACCAGGCCTGTTTCCCCACTCCGATGTCGTTATCAGCGTTGCCGCAAACAGGGTTTTCCGTGAGACATACCTCACCGCCTTCAAAAGAAGCTCCGCCGAGTTTAAACTGGCCATTAAAAAGGCCAAGCTCGATTCTTGGCGTACTTTTTGTTCTAGTGTTGACATTGCCAACCCTTTCACGGTTCCTTACAAAATATGTTAGCTACTTCTTAAATGCCCTACCACACTATCAAGTGTCCGCGGCAGTACCAACACCATGACTACTTCCATTCCTAACACCCTTCGTACCATAGTTGATACTTTGTTTCTCCCTGATGATCCCCTTGGTGATCTCCCTTTCCATTCTAACATCCGACAAACTGTAGATACTCGCCCGGGCACACCGGATGACCTTCCCTTTACAGCCGCTGAAATATCGGCCGTCCTAAAAAACATGCCACCCAATCGTGATGTTGGCCTCACGGTGATACCAGTGGAAGTGGTTCAGCAAATTAACAGCGCTAACCCTGTCATACTTTTCACACTTTACAATGCCTGCCTAAGGCTCCACTATTTCCCGACAGCTTGGAAATCCTCCCGCCTTCTCTTAATCAACAAACCGGGTCGCGATCCTACTTACCCTCGTTCCTACCGACCTATTTGCCTCCCTGAGTCCTTAGGGAAGATATTGGACAAGTTTCTAACAGATCGTCTTACATATTATCTTGAGCTTAACGGCCTGCTGGATCAACGGCAGTTTGGCTTCCGTTCTGGGAAATCAACTTCTATTCCTCTGGCTAGGGTTGATTCTCAAATACCCCAGAACAAACAAGAAGGCTATTTATACCTCCTTGATTTTCCTCGACATAGAGGAAGCATTTGATAATGTTTGGCTCCCTGCTATTCTGCACTCATTAATCCTCAAGAAATGTCCTAGTAACCTTTACAAAACCATTCACAGCTACCTCACGAACCGCAGTGCTGTCATTTCGTCTCCCAATATATCCTTGCATAGAACCCTTTCACGCGGCGTTCCTCAGGGTTTGTGCATAGGCCCGGTCCTATGGAATGTTGCATGTGATTCGGTTTTTGACTTACCGTTACATCCTCAAATGGACATTCAGGCCTTCGCGGACCTACTTTGTATAGTACGTTCTCCGTCGCGTCATGGTCTGGAAACTATTGCAAATGAATTTCTTGCTTCCCTTCAAGATTGGTGTTGTCGAACCAAAATGGTCATTTCACCAATTAAATCTCAAGCCTTAAAGTTTTTCCGTAAAGGCTGTCAAAAGAATCGTCCTCCGCTTTTCCGCATGAACGGCTTACATATCAAAAATGTTAAACTCTACGCTTACTGGGTGTTGTCTTGGACGAAGATCATTCCTACCTGCCACACCTGCCTGAATTACGCACTAATGCCGTCTCCCTTACGCATAAAATGGCTCTTATTGCCCGCAATACTTGGGGCATTAGGGGCACCGGAAGGATTGACAGATTAAGAGCTCTTTCTTGACTCTTCCTCAGGATAGCTGGCACTCGGAGAATGCAGTCTCATCCGGTAAAGCGAATGATTAGAGGCTTTGGGGTCGAAAAGACCTCAACTTATTCTCAAACTTTAAATGGGTGAGAAGTCCGGTTTGCTCGACTGAAGCCCGGACGGCAACTTCGATGCGAGTGTCAAGTGGGCCACTTTTGGTAAGCCAACTGGCGCTGTGGGAGGAACCAAACGCCGGGTTAAAGGGAGGGTGAAGTAGAAAATCAAGTGATTTTTTATCGATTCTGCTACTAATTATAAGACCGGTCTGCATAGTGAAACATTCATGAAATACTTTCGAATGATTTTAAAATTCAAATTAGGTTCAGATTTTAAGGATAATTTTAAAGAAGGTCCTCCGACCAATCGCGTAACGCCCTGCCTTTTTGTTAACAAAATTCTCGTGGCACGTTCCATGTCTCGCGCCACGATTATCACGTCGCGCGCGAATTTTATCAAATCTCGTGATAAATTTCATTCAACACGGTAGAGTTCGTACGGGGACCCCGACCCCCACCCCGGTACCTAACATGTAAAATGTAGTCGGGGTTTTTTTCGGGGTTAGATTTTGGTTTGGGTATTTTTAGCAAATTATTTTTTGTCCTGCGCCAAAAACAATCATCTCATTCGTCTCATATAAGTGCTCCACTTCTCCTTTATGAAAGAAAGGGCAAGGGGGTAACTAATGACAAACAAAATACAGTAAAAACAGTCACTAAAATTCCAAAGTTCACCATCCTCCCTCTCGTGGATCGGCGGCCCTCCCCCGTCTTTTGCAATGTCAGTGGTCTTTCGTGGGAATCGTAGCTGCGTAGCTCGGAAAGTCGGAATTTATTGGGCTTTTTTACAGTTTCTTGCCTACTAGCTAAGAGCGATACGAAAATAAAGCTTCTTTCCAAACACCCAGAAATGTAACTATTTTTTATCATTTTTCCAAAATTTTTCAGCATGCGATGTCTTACCCCGACCCCGACCCCGACTTGTTTTTTTCGGGGATAACCTGCCCCCGACCCCGACCCCGATTAAATTTTTACCCCGTACGAACACTACAACACGGAACGTGCCATGAGAATTTTTTAATAAAAAGGCAGGGCGTTACGTGATTGGTCGGAGGACCTTCTTTAAAATTATCCTTAAAATCAGAACCTAATTTGAATTTTAAAATCATTCGGAAGTATTTTCTGAATGTTTCTCTATGCAGACTGGTCTTATATTTAGTAGAAGAATCGATAAAAAATCACTTGAAGGGGCCCGATACGAGACGCTCATGAGATCCAATGAAAGGTGTTAGTTGCTATAGACAGCAGGACGGTGGCCATGGAAGTCGGAATCCGCTAAGGAGTGTGTAACAACTCACCTACCGAAGCAACTAGCCCTGAAAATCGATGGCGCTCCAGCGTCGACCCCATACCCGGCCGCCGCGGCTGAATAAACCATGGTGTGTTAAGCCGCGGTGAGTAGGAGGGGCGCAGAGGCGCGCGTCGAAGGTGCCGAGCGTAAGCTCGCCTGGAGCCGCCTATGGTGCAGATCTTGGTAATAGTAGCAAATACTCAAGTGAGAACCTTGAGGACTGAGGTGGAGAATGGTTCCATTTGGATATTTACACCAATTTCAAGTCCATATTGACACCCATTTCAAGTACATATTTACACCCATTTCAAGTCCATATTTACACCCATTTCAAGTCCATATTTACACCCATTTCAAGTCCATATTTACACCCATTTCAAGTCCATATTTACACCCATTTCAAGTCCATATTTACACCCATTTCAAGTCCATATTTACACCCATTTCAAGTCCATATTTACACCCATTTCAAGTCCATATTTACACCCATTTCAAGTCCATATTTACACCCATTTCAAGTCCATATTTACACCTATTTTAAGTCCATATTTACGGCCATTTAATTGGGTATGAAAATTTGACGGTCTCGAATTTTTCCGAAGCGGCTGTTTTGTGCACCTTGGACGGCACGGAGAGTACGTAAGGTTCACGGTAAAATGAGAATAGAGCGGGAGAGGTTAGGACCATAGAAAAAACATTAAGTGTATAATTTCGTCTCGATTTCTCTGAATCGGATCACTTGGAGTCTTGGACCAACGGGTGCTCACGCTCGGTTCGGAATTAATGAATTTTTTCTCTCTCCAGCAGTCGCGCTTGCGTGACGTCACGCTAGACCTCCGCGACTCTGCTTCGCGAACGAACGCATAGGAATAAAGGCGCGCGTTTTAATATTTTGAAAATATAACTTTATTTAATTATTCATTATAACTGGGGTAATTTAAAGAATATAAATTAGCGTTTGCTTAATTATTATTTTCTGATATTTACAAGATTTAAAAAGATATTAAATTGAAAAATTGACAAACATATACATGCCTTTCAAAATAGTTTTTATTATTTTTGAACTTGTTTAGGAACTTAGTAGTTTAAACAAACACATGGTAAGGAATTGAAATTAATCTACATAGAATTCGTTTTATCAAAACACCAAAACACAAAAGTTAGGAAAATTCATATACATTTTTTAATACTAGTAGCTTATTTAACTATTTTACTCATTTTTTTGGAACTTTTTCTCTTTCCATCATTTGCTTCAGGGGTTGTGACTTTCATTGAGTTGAGGTATTTAATTCGTATAAAAATTCGAAGCTTTACAAACGTTTTGACAATATCACAAGGGTATTTTGTCTCCTTTTCAAATATTATTGAGCTAATATTTTTGACAATATTTTCTTCGTTGGATAAAGACATATTTGGCAATAATGTTTGAAAAATACTTTTATAAATTTTTATCTTCTCCATGAAGGAACTGGAAGGAATGACTAGTCCTCCATATGACAAAAAATTAGCCCAGGACGGAATTTGATATTCGTGATCAGATTTATTTTTATCCACTAAGTCTAATTCTGGGTAAGCCTTATAATGCTTTCTGGCTACCCAACCACCAAAGTATTCTAAAGGCTATTTCAGACGATCCAACTTATTGACTCAGCTCGATGGGTCCAAAAGTTGTATCAACTTTCCCAACTTTTGAAGGGAAACGTGAAATAAATCCTTCCTATTCACACGACTAAAGTTTTACCGCCAAATGGAACTTTTTAAGCGCCACCTACCTTGGCACTTACGAAATAACCCGCGAAAAAGGCTTTTTGTAATTAATTTTGATTGGCTGGAGAAATGAACTTAAAAAGTTGAGTCAGCAAAAAATGGATCACAGATCCAATTTTTCCTAGCCAACTTTTTTGGTGACTCAACTCATCCAGCGTCTATTCACACGATCCAACTAGTTGATTCAACTCGAGTTCACCCATCAAGCTGAGTCAAAAAGTTGGATCGTCTGAAAGAGCCTTAACCCGTATTCCTCGCATTTCTTAAAATAACTATTACATTCTTGAGATTTGATTGGGGTACTAGTAATATTTTTTTACTATTAATTATATGGTTAATGGACTGAATATTAGCAGTATTATTAATTGAGTATAGAGAGGTGGGTGTTATTTTGGGGCACAAATTATCAGCCACTAAACTATCATTTGATACAAAATCATGAACATCAGTTTCTACTTGGGCAGTCTCTAAAATGCTATTAAGAAGGTAAACATCATTATCTTTTTCATTATTACTAAAGATACTTGATGCTAAATACTCTCCGTGGCTCTGATCAGTTGTGTTGCTATTGTTTTAAATACTCCAGGATTTTTCCCTAAAACAATTAAGCGTATTCGGTATAAAGCATTAAGTGGAGTAGGGTGATCATCGAGACCACCCCTCGTACGGACTTGGGAAAAAAAGTTCTCCAGGCAATTCTGATTCAACCTGTGCGTTAAGAAATATTTGATGCTATAGTTGTTTTTTAAATCGTAATATAGCGCTTTTAGTGAGTGGCATGATGTTATAACCCCTTTTTGCAAAATTTGGAGAAATGATTTTACCTTCCCATTTTTGTTCTTACAGTGCATGTTGTTAATTCTTGAAATCATCTCATTTATAACATCCTCCTGTTCTTTTCTATTTACGCCAAAACCACATTTATTCGGATTTGAATCACTTTCAACATAAGAATTGAAAACGTCAAACCAGTTGTTAACAATTTCAATAAATTTTGCTAGTTTAATAGTAACGTCATTTTCTAAATTATTGATTTTTGTACCTTTTTTCATATATAATAAGGCTTTAGATATGGTATTTGGAAAGTAATTCAGCCTCTAAAGCTACATTTTGTCGTTGAGGGCCTGCACATTCTAAATGTATTTTTCTTAATTTTGGGCACATTTTAATGTCAGACTTTTGGGAATTCAATAGCTTTTCAAGAGGTTTTCTATCAATCTCAACATCCCCTCCGTCTAGAACAAACCCACCGTCTAAAAGCCAATTACGAATTAACTTTAAGGCATGGGGCGCATCCGAGAAACAAAATATTTTTCTATCATTATTGCTTGGGTGTGAAAAAATGTACGGTGTATATTTATCCCCAGCTCTCTCCACAAACCCATGTTTCCCCCTCCCATATCACAGACAGTGGCAACAATCATATATCCAGCTTCATAAACTTTAGAGATAATTTCTAATAAAATTTTTTGGTCATCTTTTTATCAAAATCTATGTAAATAGGATGCTTCCATTTGGAAAAGAGTCCTCGCACCATTCCCACCTGCATTTGACTGTGCTTCCCTATTATTTGATCAAATTTCACATCGTACTCGTACTGACTTTTTATTTTCATCTCATCAAAAGTCAAAACTGCAACTTTTTCTATTTCCGGCTTACTACTTCCTGTACTCTTCATGATTTTCAAAATGTCTTCTAAAACACCCTTTCCCATATTAATTTTCGATGCGTATTTTCTCAGGGTCGAGAGTCCTGGTAATGGAATTCCAAATTCATTTTTTACAAAAAGATAAGCTCTTTTGCTGAAATAACGCAAAGTAAATGCTTTAGTTAGATCTTCCGTAGACCACACGACCATTTTCTTTCCCATTAATAGTTTCACTTGACTTTCAGTAAAGACTGTGCTTAAAATTTCTGAACATTTAAGATTGAGTTGTTGTTTCATCTTCTTTTGAGTTTTCAATTGCTTAAGTTCTTTTATGAACTGTTTGTTAGAAACTTTTAGTATATTGATTGCATTTTTCATATCATTCATTCCCTTGGTTTTCTTCATGTATTGTTTTTTCATATTAGAATATCTTGTTTGCCATATTTTAATTAATTTATTTTGTTTTTCTGATGAATCACAATTACAAGACTTTTGATGCTTCGTTAATTTTTCGTTACTTTTAACCTATGTTCTATTGTGGGTTCTAACGCAGACTCGTTAATAATATCGTTAGTTAATTCAGAATTTAAAACATCTTTGGCAATTTTTCGCATCTCCCTTTTACGAGCTCTGGATTTCCTTTCATTTTTCGAAGTATCACAGCCTGAAGCTTCAGTTCCCAAATTTTGGGTAGGAATTGCAGTTTTCTTTAATTGGTAAGCCTTTCTTTTTGATTGAGAGCCCATTAGTTCTGCTTTAACATTACCTTCGTAATCTTCATCACAAAAATGACTAGAGCATATAACACTTGTATATGGATTAAAGGAATCCTTTCGCCTACATTTATTAATCCAAATAGCCCGTCTATCAATGTCATCTTTGGGGAATACATGATAAACGATGTGGCACTTTTCTGGATTTTTTTGTGGTAGTTTAGTTGTTATTGCACAAAGCTACTGCACATCGTGTTCCTGGCATTGCGACGATTACGTGGCATTCAACAGGATTGAAAGATTCTATAAAGTTATAAGCAATTTGTTTTAGAACTAAAAAAAATCACTAGTAAACAGCGAAAAAAAAGAGAACGTTTAGACCTAGTCTTACACATGATCAGATAATAATGAAGCTACACGTCAAAATTATATACTTTTTCAAGATATTTTTAGGCTGACCACTAAAATCATACGTTCTACATTTTATATAATAAAATTGATGGAATAAAAGTTATTCTTACCTTTGAATTTATCTTGTCAGTAAACATAAACAGCCGAGCTGACCGCGCGCCCGCTTACAACAAGCGAGTCGTTTCTGGAGGTCTAGCGTGACGTCACCGAAACTTCTCTCTCTGGCGCGTACATTCTTCCCCCGAAACCGGCTGCGTGAGCAAACCTATATTAGTATTTTCTCAAGTTACCTTGGTCTTGAACGGCAAGGAGAGGAGAGAGAGCTCTAGTTTCGTTAAGATGAGAGAACTCGAAGTGTATTTACAAATCGAAAAACTGTTTTTGACTTGTCCCTTTCAGATGTTTTGCCACATATTTTTGTAACGAGAGTAGCTGCGACACCTGTTTTAGGTATTTTTCTGACTTTAAAAAGTAAATATGCTAAAATCACTGTAACCAGAGATCTCATATAGAGAACACGAAGGAAATCAAAAATATTTCCTTTGGAAAAAAGATCAGTTAAAATAGTCAAGAGTATGTTATCAATAAGTAAGAAATTAATGGAATAAAATTTCATGTAAAATTGATTTAATTTTATTTTCCTACTGTAAAAACGTTTCGGATACAGATTTTAGGCCATTTCATAAATTGTAAAAAGTGAGATGAACACACAGAGGGGCGATGCCGTTTTTTCGGTTTTTCTCTTGCACCGTAACAACAGACCCCTTGTAGAGAATTGTAAGGAAATGAGAAGTTTTTACATTCAAGACACCAAAGATTGAAAAACATTTCTCGCAATATACCTCTATGTTTACGTTAGCTGTGTTTCAAGTATATATTTCAATAGTTCAATTTCTTAAATGTAAGACATAATATTGGTTTTAAAGCATAAGTATGGTTTTTTGATTGGATGTGACTTTTACAGTACATCCATAAATATTTAAAGCTTAGATCTAAAACAATAAAATAAATATCCATGTTGAACCAATGGCGTAGGATTGAACTCTTAAGTTTATTAACCACCATTTCCATTTGGTTTGAAGATGTAATTTAAATATTTGGAAAAACAAACCAGTTACCCCATATTTAAAAATCTATTTCTTCTCGATTTTGCCTCTATTTTCCTCCGATTTTTGAAAATTATTTTAATACAAACATGAACGCTTGATCTTTTAAGGGGCCGAAAAAATCACTCCTTTCACTGAATAAACAGTGTTATCTGTAGCACAACATGGGGAAGGAATGGGGCTGTTAATTTGAGATTACTAATAGCCATTTGGTAATTTGTTATTCTTCATAAAATTTTAATAAAAATAAGCAATCATGTCCTAAACTATTTTATTAATTATTTTTCTACAATGCATACAGAGAGGAGTCTATCCCGTTTATTAGTCCCTATCGATATCAAGCGTTTATGGTACAAATCGATAAACAATATTTCCCTTCCAAATAATAACCCAGTTCCAGATTTTAGACGTGAATCGCGTCGCCACTCCTGTTTTTGATATTTTTTCCGGTTTGACAAGTAAGCGCGTTGAAATAACCGTAGCAATAGACCCCATAAAGTGAATTGTAAGGATAAAAAATATATATATTGAAGAGAATAAAGAATAAAAACATTTCTCCCAAACTAATTGTTTACTTTAGCATCGTTTCAACAACATATTTCTATGGGGTATTAAAGAAAAATAAAACTATATACCACTTTTAAAGAAAATGAATAATTTTTGATTGAATATACATAAATATTTAAATCCTTAAATCAATGATCTGACGTAGGTTACACAATTGAACCAAATTCCACTGCTCCTTGTTACAAACAAGAAAAAAGCAAGCCATTTTGGAGTTTGCCTCTTATTAATAGCGGGCGCTGATTGGCCGGTAGGTTGCTTTAATAAAATTCAAATGAATGTTTTGGACTCAAAATTATTGTTTGAATCTATAAATAGCTCTTCAAAAAAATTAGAAAAAATTCAACATAAGGTGTTATGATTTAATTAGTATTTGCAATTATTTTATGTTTTATATTTTTGTAACAAGTCACTTTACTTTAAAAAACTAAAACCACACAGAAAAGCACCAAAGAGAAAATATTTGAAAAGCATAGATAAAAATCAGTAGCGTCCAAAAACCTAGAGTTTTGTAGAATTGACCACCTACTTAGAGCAAAAAAGAGATCAAATAAGAGATAAGTAGGAGGGCCAGAGATCCTGGATGCCCGGGAACCATCCCATACTGTACACAAAAACTTTTGGTGCTAAAGAAGAAAAGGGTCAGATGCTCTTCTAATGTCATAGAGTAAAGACGCTCTTGAATGCTGTAAAGATTTGAAAATAAAATTTCGTTTTCTTTTGCTGTTAAGCGAGAGTAACAATTTAATCCAAAGGGCCCAGCCAGAGAGAGTTTTAGCGATTCACAGTCAAGAGTTTTAGAGAATTAGAGTCAGATTCAGAGTAGACTAATTTCATGGTGCCAAAACCAGGTCCTTTGGATAAAAAAATCGGAGTAATTAGAGTAAGAGAAATTAAGAGATCATAAGAAAACGAAAATGGATGATCCAGATTTAAATAGAATCAAGAGCAAGAGACAAGCGTACAGAGATTTTGTGGACAATTTAGCAGAAAAGAACTTTTAAGTGTGACTGCAAAGGACAGTGCCAAAATTAAAAATAATCTTAGAAAATTAAAACCAAATCAAGAAAAACTGAAAGAGCTAGATGAAGAGATCGAAAGTGAAGTTACGATAGCGGGCTTAGCGGAAGAAATAAAACTGGCCACCAAGTATCATAATAAAATAGAGAAGTACACTATCTGTGCAGAAGAGATCATCAACTCAGAAGCGGAAGCAGTTGAACGAAGAAAACGCCGACAGACATCATCACCGGGGGATCAAGAGAGCCAAGTCTTATCAAGAGAAGCCATACCAGAAAACCATCACCTAATAGAGACCATCGAAAGTTCGGATGATGACGAGAGTGAAGCTCACAATAACAATCGCGTGAACTCAAATCGGTATGTGCAAATTGAAATTAAACTTCCGCGAATTGTGATTGAAAAATATTAAATAACCGAAAAGTGAAATTTTATTAATCCGCTTTGTTATCAAGATTTCAACCTATTGTTAAGATCGAATATGCTTCATACGTTTGCAAAGATAAGTTTTCAATAGATTTTTTTGCGGATTTTCGTTCTTTACGTCTCGGTATTAAGGTTTTTCGAGAAGAAAAATAATTTTCCTTAATAATTTTAGGGTCAGGGATCGAATGAAATTATTTTCAAAGTGGTACGGTGACTTTTTACACCTACTTCGTTTTACGCTAAGAATATTAAAAGGCGGGATATTTTATTTTTGATTTTATCTTTCAAATTATAGTTAACGGTTAAAGTATATTAAACTATAAATTAGTCCGTTTTTATAACTCTGCCCACTTCCCCAGATAATTCTACAGGGCCAGTAGGCCCTTGTAGATATGACTTGATACCCTTCCGTAATGTTAAAGAAAAATTCACACCTTTTAGGGTTAGCGGCCCTTAGAAAAAGCATTAAAACGTTTTCGTTTTTTTAAGGCAATTGTCATAGGCCTTACGGAAAAAGTATAGCGAAGTTAGCTTTTGGAATACTTCTAGATTAACAAGCATTTATTAAATGGGGAAACTTACCTGTTTCGATTTATAATTAATGAAGTCTAAGTATTGTACTTTAACTAATTAACAAAGTACATCAAAAAATTACTTTTGGGTCAGAAGTCAGCCTAACCTTATAGCGCGCTTAAACCTATTTCTTCATTTCGTTCTCGTTGACAACTAGAAGGGGCTAGGTTTGTGTGTGCTAAGAACTACGTTGAAAAATTGCAAATGTTGGCTTTCTTGCTGATTTTCCTAATTTCTTAGCAGTAGACGCTAACAAATAACTTTGGTATTTTATCCGAGCTTGAGCACCTTTATATGTATTAATTGTTTTTGTGCATGTTATTACATTTTAAATATTTTTTATTTTATTACATTTTAAATATAATTTTAGTTAAGTTTTTTTTTCACTGGAATAAAACATTTTAAAAGTTTTTTTTTAATAAAAATTTTAAACATTTTTAGACACTTGTCTCCCCTTCCTTGTTGAATTGTTCATTAATGTGCTTTGATTAGTGGCCGGTGCCGCTTCTATATCGGCAGGAGCAGCTACTTTTTCAGCCAGACCCACTTCTTTTTCGGCCGAAGCCACATTTAGGGTCAATTTGGCCACATCTGTGGCCAAAGTTCCAAAATTCGTGTTAGTTTGTTCAATTCCTTCTTAAAAATACAGGATGTTACAAAAAGGATACCAGGACAGATAATTTAAAAAAATTGTGCTACCTTTCATTTCTGGGCAATTTCGAATGTAATGGCCAGGTTTTTTACACTTATAGCACGTTCTTGGCTTGCCGCGCCAATAAGGTTTTTTAACTCACCTCGCCGTCCGCCTCTACCTCCGCGACCACCTCGACCTCCATTAAATACGTTAAACGTGACGCCAGTCACGGGTCCACTAAAAGTAGTACCTGACATTTTCTAACAAAAAATTCACGAATTTAATATTTTAACATTGATTATTTTGCTCACAATACAATTTTAAACTAGCTTATATTATTAAACATTCAAGTTCTTGAAAATATTTTAGCCTAAAAAAGTATTAATAAAATTTAAAAATTTTAGCATGGTACTTACAGATGAGGTTTGTTCAACTTCAAGTTTTTTGACGGTTATGAATTTTTTTAAAAAAGACACTTTACAGTGCTGCCAATAATTCGTCCACTGTCTGTCCTGTGCTTATTTCCGGTTTCGGGCTGCCAGATTCTGAGTGAGTCTGACGTAGCAGACGACAAATGAGTTTTCCTTTAAAATCCTCATAGAGTGGCACAGGCTTAGCAATTTTAATTAATATTTTAGTTAAAAATGGTTTATTGTTCGGTTTTTAAATGTAAAAGTCGCACGGAAAAAGATATGGGGATTTCGTTTTACTCTTTTCCTACTGTAAATAAGAAATATGGGCCTTATATTGAAGAACTTTCGCGTGATAGAAGGCAGGCTTGGGTGAACGCCGTTCATCTTGAAAATAAATTTTCAACTTTAGATTATAATACAGAAATGGCATAGAATATGAAGTCGTCATTTTATTTCAGGTAAGAAATACTAAAATTAAAGAAATGGTACAAGTTTAAAATTTTTTTCATTAATGCAATGTATTTTAATTTAGGAAAACCATCAAGTTTGGAAGATGAGACGCACCCTGATTGGGTTCCATCACTTTTCCTGGGATATAGAAGTGTGCAAAGCTTAAGATCTCCAAAATCTAGACTAGATTTACATAATCGGTATTAGAGCGTTTAAAGAAGAAGAGAGAATTGGAATCAAAAAGTGAAAATGCGATGTCATCATTGGGAAATGATCTCTTCGTTTCTGTGTTAACGGAAGATAGTCTAGATGATTCTGTGATTAAGGAAATAAGCATTCTTGAAGACCGAATTGAAGATTCTGGAAGAGCTGAAGTTGCTTGTCAATGCGTACCACTTTCTTTAAATGCATCTGTTCAAGCTAATGATGAAATGGTGGAGGCATCGAGTCAGACGAGCAATAATACATACAAAACTGCCGAAACTCAAACTGATCTAACCATAGAAGAAATAAATTTTTATGAAGACTTTGAAAAATACAGAATGGATGAACAATTCCTTCAATAAAATTAAACGAGGACCGTTTATTATACTTGCCATCCATCAATTCTGTAGTACCATTTGATTAGATTTACGATGTTCATGGTATATTTTTGCAAATTTTAAATTTTTTATTGCACAATTAAGGTGGAAGTAATAAAAATATCACAAATTAAGTTTTATCACTTTTTCTTTGCTGCTCTACCTCTACCTCGTGTTTAGTGTTGGTTTTTAGAACAGTCTGGACAATACCAATATTTTGTACTTGGGGCCTTTTTAATGCTTAAATATATGAAATGAAACCATTCCTTATCACAGTTCTCGTTATCACAAGCTTTCATTTTCCCCTTTACCGCAATAACCATACTTTTTACTGACCAGATTTTTACGAATTGTGCAGGGTTGCCACAGTACCTGGAAAATCTGGAAAAGTCAGGGAATTTTAAAAATTTCAGCAAAGTCAGGGAAAAGTCGGGAAATTTGATTTTAGTGGGTAAAACTTCTGGGAATAAGTCTTTATTGAAAGAGTAATGAAAGTTTCTCCTCATGCTCTCTCAACACAGAAAACTAGATTAATCCTTAAAAATGTCTAGAATTGTTTTTGTAAAGTAGATGCTCTCTTAGACTGTTTTTTATAGTTAAAATATTTCTTATTTGTTTTGGTGAAACAAATACATGGAAAAACTTAATGTAGAGATTTTATTTAATTAGAAGCACTTAAAACGTGCTGTAAACATTCACACTTTCGGCCTAAAAGGTCAGGGAAAATCTGAGAAAAAGGTCAGGGAAAACCTTGAAAAGTCTGGGAATTTGGGTCTGAAAATTCCGTGGCAACCCTGTTGTGGCTAGATAGTTAACTGGAACTTCTCTAATGCCATTACGCGGAACATTTTTTCTAAAATGCCCACAAACCTATTCAGGTAATATGCACTGGTAAAAAATGTTTGCACATTTTTAAATTATTTCTTTCCAAAGTTTAGAGTCAGGTAAAATTCTTTCAATTCGGTGTCTAAATGAGTCAAATGACAAAAATCACAATAACTTCTATCACAGATCATCATTTGGGCTTGTACTTGATAATAGTAAGCGTAACTAGAGGACAGTTTATACTTCGTTTGTTAACAATATTCCAAGCATGAAGATTTCGTAGTTGCATACTCGTCTATTTTTATTTCTCTTGCTGAATAAGTGCATTTGATTATCTAATAATAATAATAAAGTCATCTAATAATCCAAGACCGCAGCATTTGAAAGAAATTTTGTAATCGGGTGAAGCCCCATGAATGGGAAATCTCGGTTTATAACCAATCCTGAAATACAGATTTGCAGGAGCATATTTTGAAATTTCCAAACATATTCAAACAAACAACTCAGCTCATGTGGATCTCCTTTTAGGTCATTGTTTTCAAGCAAATTGCTTCAATTTTCAAACCGTTTTCTTCCCTTTCATCGACTGCAGTCTACTTATACTTTAAGACTTGGGTTCTTTCCACTAACATCTCTTTCTGCCACTTTTTACAAACTCTATATACTCCAAAATTTCCTCCAAAAGAAGAATAAACGTTTGTTCACCAACGTTCAATTCCATGATATAAATATAATTATAATTTTGCAGGTTAAAACCGAAAAACTACCCTTATGTGATAGGTTTAACCAAGGTTTAACTAGTAAAACTTCCTTACATGCAGCCGCCATTTTGATTTTTATAGGACCCCTTCCCCCTCTTTAAAGTTCACTTTTCGCCCTTACGAACCTTGCCCTCTTCAAAGTTCACTTTTAGGCGGCAACTTTCCGAAGCCTGGCTAAAGGTTCGTATTCCTCTATTAAAAACCTGTATTTAGTTATATCTATTACTTCAAACTAGATTTAGAAGTATTTTATAGGTTAATAAGTTGGTTATTTAAATCAACTTCATACATCGTTTGTGCTCAATTTTTTTTTCTTTCCAATTTTCCTTTTGTTAAAGTTAATGATTGTCGCGACTAGGCATACATTTTCAGAAAGTTCATATTTGTTTATTGTTTTTAAAATAACTGTAATATTGATTTGTTTGAAAAGGTTTATAAAAATTTACTTCACAATATTAACTTCTAATATCTGACCATAACATGACTAACCGAAATAGAAAGTTTTCCAAGAAGGGTAACTTGACAAGTTGACAACCTAAGTCATTTATATATAGAGAAAAAGACTACCCATTGTACCTATTGGTAAGGTAGGGAAGTTGTACCTATTGTTAAGATAGGGAACTTTTAAAGAAATACCGAAAAATATGGTCAGAGGCAAAGTAAAATCGAACGAAAGAAGTCGCGTATAGTTAGCTCTCCGAAAATGTTTTGAAATGTATAAGAATTTTTCCAACAGTATAATAAAATTTTAAAATAAACCAAATTACGACTCGGATTGTTTCTCGAATCATAAAATGGTGCCGAAACCCGGGAGCAATTAGTGTATAAGCTAAGTTATAAAAAAGAAGAATATTCATAAAGAAATCGAGAAAAAAGAAGAACTCCGAGGAGATATTACGAACTATAATGGCAGAGAACGATGAAGAAGAACAATACGCATCTGGAGAAGAAGAAGAAGAGTTCGAAAAAGCAAAAGGAAAAAGATCAGGCATCAGAAGACAAATAACCACATTATTTAAGAAGATTAATGCTGAAACGAAGAAATCAGAAATAAACGAAGTCCAATTAACAACGTATTTGAATCAATTAAAATCGAAAGAAGAAGCGTTGTTAGCGAACGAAATCATCATCGACAAGTACCTAACTGGAAAGCAGTTGGACAAGGATATGGATTAGCGAGAAAGCTACGAGAATGACATTATAGAAGCAAAAACAGTAATCGAATACGCGTTGACAAAATGGGAAATATCGTTGACATGAAAAACAATAACGCAATTAGTAATGTTGAACTAGTTTTACAAGTTAATGAATCGGGAGTTGTTACGATTCTTTTCAACATTGTTGAAACTGAAGAGAAGAATCCAAAAGCAAATTTTGTGATCAATGAAGGTGGGTTTATTGAAACCCAAAACAAAACTGTATATTGGGAATGCAGTGATATTTGTAATGTTCGAACTCGAGCCATTGCAAAAGTACTAGCTTTTGTAAACACAGTTGCCAATGCGAATGAAAAATCTTTGACTAAAATTTTTGACTCTGATTTGGACCTTTGCGAATTAAGAAAACAATTTTAAAAAAATCAAACGTGTCTATACCACCAGATGGAGACGAAATAGTGGTGAGAATAGTTCCGTTCCTAGGACACACTGCTTACTGCACTCATAGCGAAGAGTGCCAAAGTCATTTGCGTGCTTTCGCTGAACTGGCTCCTCACTATTCGGGAATTAGAAATATTCTGAATAATATTTATCACATCAAAGCGTTGCTCAACGCGTTAACTAAAATCTCAACTGAAATTGAAAGTGGTGATTACGAGTCTGTGACGAATGTCATGGCGGAATTAAGGAAAACCCTTGCTACACGTGGGAAAAATTTAAATAAGGAACAAAACGATGCTCCTGAAGGAAGCGTTTACGCTCCTCGGCCGAGTCTCGATGAAAGTGAAATCTTGAGTCTTTACGAGAATCAATTCGCTCGGGCAATGCTAAACACCAACGAGTTTCACGACACGCCCTGCGACTGCTGTTTAAGATTATTGAAAAAATCTGATTTAAGAGCAGTAGAAAAATTGGTAAACAGCTGGCTGGATAATGAATAATTCCGACACGAGAGAAGCAGACATGGTTCTATGTCGTTATTGCGCTACGGATTTGGGAAAGGGTAAAGTTCCCATCAGAAGTTTTCTGAACAACTTGGCGATTGACAATCCTCCACCAGATGTCCTTCCACACTGTGGTGCGGTTAGGCACGAAAACCAACTCCAACATGCAGTTTGGCACAGTTAAAGCTTTAAAGGGAAGAGTAATTTATCTTCCAATTCCCGTGGAGAAAAATTTGAAGATGATTCCCAAGACATTGCCCAAAAATCACGAACTGCATATCTTGGTGAATGGCGTTCCCACAGCGGACAAAAAAGTTTGGCAACAGGTTGTTGGCCTCGAAAAAGTGTTGAAAGCATTCAGTGTGCTGAAAAAGATAAACCCTTTTTACAAAGACATTGATATTTCGACAATGAATGAGGAATATATTTGTGGCACGCAAGAAATTGATGGAAATGAAAATTCATTGACTCCCGAAGAATTACTGAGCGTAACAGATCCACTTGCGTTAATTAATGATGGATCTGATGCGTTGACACGCGCTCCCGCTGCGCTTCAAACAGAAGGGCCAGCGGATAGTAGTCACGACGTCCAAGGTGACCAAAACGCTTCGAACATACAGGAGCAGGATGAAAATCAGTCTCGGCTTGCACCAGGCAACGCCTACAAAATTTTAACACAGCCCGAGGCTTTGTTGCAAAAACTATCTGAGGGCGAAGCCAATGATCTGTACGATCATTACTCTATTCATCCAGTGAACGTTCAACCACCGAAAGATTTACTGGGCGCTTACCAATGAAGCGCGTCGAAGCCGAGCCAGTTAGCACTTGCTCATTTGTTCCCTAAGGGTCGTTTTGGCAAGCACGATGATAGACCATTTGGGAAAATAACGGAAACCGAGTATCGTTTATCCCGTCTTTTGAACAAGAGTCCAATTTTTAGACGACAATGAAAATGCGCTGCAAGGGAAGTAAATTGTTATCGAAACCGAACACGCGATGGCTGATGTGGAAGCTGCCATAGAAATGAATTTCGAGACTGATGTTGACAATGTGGCGTTACTAAACTCGGATCAAAGGCGAATTTATGATCACATCATGGATCACTTCTCCCAAGAGGGAGAAAAATCTGGAAACAAGTGCCTTTTTGTGTCGGGACCTGGTGGCACTGGCAAATCGTTTCTTATCGACACTCTCGCCAACGCCATAAGGCGACACTTTCAAAATCCTGCTAGCGTGGCAATTGCCGCGCCAACGGGTTTGGCAGCGTTGAATGTTAATGGCGTAACATTACACAGATTACTAATGTTGCCGGTAGATCATGGGCGTATTGCCGAATACCATTCCCTAAGTTCTGACAATATGAGCATTATGAAAGAAACTCACTGTTATGTGTTCTCCAACACGGTGCAGGGGTATATTAAATTTAAACCTTATGAAAGAAACTTTGGGAAATTTAAAACTGTTAATTATTGATGAAATTTCCATGGTCTTGTCGGTGTTACTGACTCACGTTCACTTGAGGATGAACGAATTTTGGGAAATGAACCAACCATTAGGTGGAGTTGTATTTATCCTTGTTTTGGGAGACTTTTTCCAATTGCCTCCGGTTCAAGGAAATCCCGCGTTCATCAAAATCACTTCCGAAGAAGCCAGACTTAGATTCAATTGCATCGGAGGAAGTGATCTTTGGAAGTTTTTTAAATACGATGAACTAACGCCAAATGTTCGACAAGCCAACGACCAAAGTTACGGCGACATTTTAAACAGAGTAAGAATTGGAAATATTTCTAAAGCTGATGTTACAACCTTAGAAAGTAGATTGGTTGCTCGAGGAAAAAACATCGAGGTGGCTATGGACCTTTTCATTAAGCTGTCCAATGAAGGGTTTCACCCAATTTGTTTGATGCCTAAATTAGCCATGTGCGAAAAATTCAACTGTGAAATGCTGCGAAAAAACGGCGTGAAAGTTGAAGTCATTCCTTGCCAGGATAGACTCTCTGACTACGGGAAAAAATGAATAAAAACTATCTCAGGAGACTTCAAAGTCTAGGAAACGAACCGTCCAAAACGGGCGGTTTGGAGAGCGAGTTAATTCTTTGCGTTGGCTGCCGTATAATGGTCAGAAGGAACAACAGTTTTGAAAAAGGCGTTGTAAATGGTACGATGGGTTTCGTAACTGGATTCAAGAAGGACGAACAAGGAAACGTTGTTGGTATTTTTCTCAGAGTAGATCGCGAACCGAATAACGACAACGCTAACACTGACTTTTTAGTTGAGAAAATTTGCATCAAATTTTTGTTCATGACAAACATTTACGTTAAGCGCTCCCAGTTCCCCGTCATCCTGGCGTACGCAATTACGATCCACAAAAGCCAAGGCATGAGTTTAAAATGCGCCATTATGGATTTGGGTTCGAATTTATTCGGAACGGGCATGGCGTACGTCGCTTTATCGAGAGTGACGTCCTTAGCCGGACTCCATCTATTACAGTTTGAACAGGCTTCGCAAAAAATATAGGCCAGATCTGCCTCTTTTGGAAATTACGGAGTGAAAGAAAGTAGAGGTGGGAAAAGAAGTGCGCCTACACTATCTAAAAGCCTTTCAGAAAACGAGGAAGTGAGATGTGAAGAAACACCGAAGAAGAAAAGGAAAGCCCAACAGAGTTTGGATAGTTTTCCCTTGAAAGGGTTAGCTAACGATGATCAAGTAACGTGCTATTCTAATAGCGTTTTGCAACTACTCTTATTAGTGCCGGAATTAAGAGAATTGGTTAAATCTTACAATGGATCATTCGTTGAAAAACCAGTTTTACGTTGCCTCCATGACACGATAAACGACATCGAGAGTTCTCAAGGAAGTTTCAGTCGTAAAGGGTTGGAACTGAGAATGGCTGTTGGAAATCATTTTACGCAAAACGCTCAACAAGACGCCAGTGAATTTTTGATGGTGCTCTTGACGACACTAAGTCAAGAAATGGAAGCTGATTACTCTAAGGCTCTAAAAGATCTTTTTTGGTCAAAGTCGCGAAACTTTACCAAATGCCCTAATTGTCAAGTTGAACAAAATTCGGAAAATATTGTTGAAAGCAACATTTTCAATCTTCCACTAGAAAACCGAGATAAAATTGATTGGAAATCTCTGGAAAAAAGGATGAGATTAACAGAGGTGCCATGCGTATTTTGTAACAACCCAAAAATACAAGAGCGTGATGTATTGATATCCAGCGGGAAGTACGCATTTTTGTGTCTTCTCCGTGGCGATTACAAAGATGGTCTTCCAGTTAAGATTTCGACAAAAATATCAAGTTTTGAAAATCAAAATGTCACTTTGAGCAAGATGCTTTTTAAAACTAAAGGGGTGATTATTCATAAAGGTCAATCGTTGGCCGAGGGACATTATGTGAACTTTGTGAGAAAAGACAACATCTGGTACGAGGTCAGTGATGCAATGATCAGAAAAAGGGAGAGATTCGTCAGTAACTTGACTGACGTCACTGTTCTGCTCTTGGAAAGAGTCCAGGGAGGCTATTCTCTAAAAATCGAAAATCATTCGGATCACTCCGAATCCTTATGATTCGGATCGGGCTCATTCGGAGTGGACCGAACAAACCGTATTCTTTAAGCCCAATCCTTATCATCATTCGGATACTTCGAAAATTTTCTCTCAATCCAAATGGACGTCACTTCCTCTTAAAGGCCGGGAAACGGCGAGAAGGGTTCTTGTCAAACTGAAAACCGTGCATCGAACTAACAATGGGCGACCGTGCTTCAAAATTTTCAGGGGTTCTTGTCAAACTGAAAGCCTTGCAAAGCGGTTCTTGTCAAACTGAAGATAAACAATGGACAGTCTCTTAAATGGGGGATGCAAAAAGTCGGGGAAACCAAATTTAAGAGACTGTCCATTGTATATCTTCAGTTTGACAAGAACCGCTTTGCACGGCTTTCAGTTTGACAAGAACCCCTAAACATTTTGAAGCACGGTCGCCCATTGTTAGTTCGATGCACGGTTTTCAGTTTGACAAGAACCCTTCTCGCCGTTTCCCGGCCTTTAAGCCACGTGTTACTTTTTGACGCCCACTTTTTCTTTATTGGACAATTTTATTTGGCGCGCTTTCAAATTGAAGGGATGGAAACTTTGGTTTTTCCCAAGTAGTGGAAATTTTGGGAAATGATCTTTTGTATTGGGAACACATTCAATACAAAGCAAATTTTCTCCCTTTCGATTTCTTTTCTTATGATAGAAACAAGTGCTTTTTTTCCTTTTTTATTTATTTATTTATTTTTTTGATAAAAAATTATTTATTCTTAAATTGCTTCATAATATTCTTTTAAATGGGTATTAAAGAACACGCTAAACAACAGTTAATATACGTCGAATTTTGAATGAAGTTTTAGTAGGGTTAAATATGAGGCAATGAGAACCTAATAACAACGTTAATTAATCGCAAATTATAATCCAATTGTGTGGATCTCGCGAGATTATGATAAATTCATTAATGTAGATCATTAGCCCTCTATCAATGGTTACACACCTACCAAAATTTAATAATTTAAATAGATGCTAAAGAAATAACTAAATTTAATCTAGCAATTATTAATAATTGATGCAATTGGTCAAAAATAGGTGGCTCTAACTTACAAGCCCCGGTAGAAAAAATATTAAAATGAACAATTAAATCTGTGTTAAGTAATTGGATCTCGCGAAATTATCCCTTAAATGTAGGATAAATTCAACGACGTTTTTTACCTTTAAATCTACCAAAAAGCCGTCGATCTACCTTAGAAATTTCGCCAAGGCCCGCCAAGGCCTAAAGCCATTTCCCGCTTAACCTAAAATTTTGCCCACGCTTGATTTTAAGTCTCGAAAAACCCTTTGAACACGTAAATCGCGACGGGCAATGCGATTACCATGTTCAAATCGCAAGCGATGAAGCTTGAGTTGAAAAAACAAAGCAGCCATACTAAACAAAAATATGAACCGCAGCCAAGGTGCCAGCAAAAAAGTACGGGGAAAAATACTAGAAAACTCCGGCGAAAGTTCCGCGAATCTAAGATTGATGGAGGGAAGAGAGGCGGTAAAAACTCCGAATGCCCGATTCGGCCGTCTCTTACGGCCGCCGAATGATTCGGAGAGGTTATCACCGTATGATTAGGATAAGGTGCTTACAGAATAAGTTTTATTTTGGTTCGGAGAAATTAACTCCGAATGAAAAGATTCGGATCGAAATTCCTCCAAAAGGACCTTAGAGAATAGCCTCCCAGACACATTAAAGGATCTAACGCGCTTGAAGAATCTATATCAAATTTACCCCGGGTAAAGCTTAAAATTAAAATATTCGTACCAGAAAGGAGCATCATATCTGTCAAAGTAATACTAATAGTTTCATATTCCCTTTAAAGTAATTTATGATTGGGTAAAATTGTTAATTCTCGAGCAAGTTAAAGGTTTACAATGGTTCGAGATAAAATTTGATGTTGCCCAGACTATAATAACCGTGAATGGGAGAGGAAGGAGGATTGTTGAGCCATGCTATTGTTACGAACAAAGGCGATGATTCTTGAATTAATTTTTATTTTCTAGTGAAGGGTTTTGTCTTGCCCCAATGGTATTTTATGTAAAAACAAGGTAAAAACGTAGCCCCTGTTGGTTAATGCTATGTGATTAAATATAATTCTTTAATAAGCTGGTGTTACTATTGAGACAAACTCATATTATCAGTTAACTTTGAACAGGTTTTTGGAACTGAGATTTAGACACTCTTACCCAAATTTTAAATAAATACTGATTAAAATTAATATATTCGAAGAGTTCTCTAAATATCAATTTCGCAACTACCATTTTTCTCTTTTAAGCGCGCTATATTTTTTTTACCTTAAGACGCTTATAATTTTTTTTTTTTGCATTAACAATTTCAAACCGTTCCAAAAAAAGTCCACGAGATTTTATAAACTAAATTAATTTAATCTAATATTATACTGTTTTAATTTCAACCCCTGTAGCGAAGATTTTGTGTTTAAATATTATTTATTAATATAACCTTTTCTTTGTATAACTTATCAATAATGTGTACCCGACCCAATCTAATACCACTTACAAAAATTTATTTTAAAGTATTTAATAGCCATATGAACTTATTAATTTGTCCCACTAACTAATATCCTACTATTGTTGGAGAATTTGTTTTTATAAAGTTTGAGAATTATTTCCCCAATTGCGGTTACCAAAATATATATATATATATTACATTACCCTTGTAAATAAAATAACTAAACCATTTTTTTTACAATTAATATTCCAGGAAGTTTTGCATATTCTCTATGTGTTTCTCACCAGCTGGAGTAGTCTGAGTGACGGGTGGCATTGATTAAAACCAACAGGGGCAGAATTTGCAAAGCCTTTTGGAATAATTTTTTTCTTCAAAATTTTATAACCTTTTCATTGTCACTTTGGTAACCCACGCGCAAAACAATAATTGACCCTCAAAATCTCATATTTAAATGAACATAAAATAGCCAGTAAATGGTAAAGTTTTCTTTCGCCTCCTCCCCCTCCGCCCCTTTACATAACTAATATAACGAAGAACAAAATTATTTTGACATAAATGCTACGAGCGATGCATATTTTCAACTTTGAAACATGCAATTTAAAGACTATTTTCGTACAACTACAAGCGTATTGTATCAACACGTGCCAGCTGCTAAGCTTCAACAGAAAGATAATTCATCATAGCCATTATAAAAGGTTAAAACTACACAGCTAAAAAATATGATCATCATCATTATAAAAAAACAACACAACAAGACTTCGATAGACAGGTCAAGAAATAAAATATTCAACTACTATGCCGAAATAACAGACACTTTAGACTGGCGTGTTCAAAGAATGAGAGCGACTTTGGATTAAAAAAAGCAAAGATATCAAAGAAATAACCTTCGTATTGGTTGAGCGAGTGTCTATAGAACGTCAAGCTGTACCAAGGCCAAACAATACATGTCAATTATTTGGTTTCCCTGCATAATTATATAACGGAATGGCAAGCTTTGCTTTCAAGTTCATCAACACAATAGAAGTTCATAACAGATATGAATTCGCTAAAAAAAACGTTTTTGAACAAAAGTTGCTTCAACGTTATTAAAATTTAGAACAGCAATGGTTTGTTACTAAAATTATGTACTTTACTATGTTGGGAGTTTGGGCGCACTCCTGTAAGCCAAGCTTCTGGGCGACAAAGTTTTGAGGGAATAAGGGACTTGTCAGCATGCCTACCCTACAGGAACTGACTACCCCGTGTCCGCGGGTGGTGAAATACCCCAAATCCCCCCTCCTTCACCACCCGATTAAACCTCAAGTACTTCACTCGTAACTCTAAAAAACCCAACTGTGATTAACCGCATAATCACCTTGGACTTCAATTTAAATTTCCATCGAAACGCCTTATGAACGTTATTTTACGGACGTTTTCCAAACAAAACAAGCTCGGTGGAATTAGTAAAATAAAGCTGTCAATTAATGACGTTAAGCAGTAATGCTATCTGAGTTCAAAAGTAATAAATATAAAAAAAATTAAATGGACTGGAGATGTCGCTACCAAACACAAGGCACATCATTAACTCTCTGAACTAAATTGCAGATTCTACATTAACAAAACAAAATCACGCGCGATGGAGCTAGTAAAAAATCTACCGATTAATGACATTAACCACTAACGCCATCTTAGTTCAATAGTGAAACACAAAGCTCTTCATTAACTGTGAACTAAACTGCAGACTCCACATCAATAAAACAAAACCAAGCGCGATGGAACCAGTAAAAAAGCTACCAATTAATGACATTAACCACTAACGCCATCTTAGTTCAATAGTATTAAACATAGAAAAAAAAAATAAATCAACTGGATTGAAGATGTCACTAACGAAATACAAGGCGCTTCATTAACTCCCTGAGCTAAACTGCAGATTCTACACCAACAAATTACTCCCCTTTTTAAAAAGCATCTTTAAGTATATTAGCAGTATTTTAACAAACTCCCCCTTCCCTTTTTTATACCTAAAAAAATTTAACATTAAAACCCATGCTTACTATTTTTCTGGCTATTATATATTCTCAATTTTACAGTCCTAGGATTAAATGTGTATAAATATTTTTTCATCATCGAATTATTCACTTGAGAGATTAACAAAATGATTATTGGTGCTCTAACGTTTATGTTGAACTTTTCACACTTTTTAAGTCCAACCTTCACGTATGACTGTCTTTGAACATTTTTTTAATCCCTCTCATGTATTCATAGTGAAACTTACATTTTAGATTCAGTTAAAATTATTATAGTTATTCATAGCTTTTCCCTGTTAAGGTCTATTTTTTGCCAGCCAGGACGCAATCTCTAATTATTCTCAAAATCCTTTCTGGTGTCAAAAATAATTTTCCTTATAAAGTTACGAATGAAACCCTTTTTTTATTTATTTACTGGAAAATAATTATAATGAATACCATAAATAAACAACAACCAGGGAAATTCAATTCCAAATTGCGTGCTATAAATAAACGTAGCAATTATCAATCCAAATGTGTTTTTAAAAAAATCTTTAGCACATTCCAATAAAATAATAATCATGCGTGTTTTAACTTTTAAAAAAAGTTTAACCAAATATTCTTAAAGCAATTTATTGTTTTAATGATTTGAAAGTAATTATTGAACAGCCATAACCTTAAAAAATTACAATTTATATTTTAACTATTATATAAATAAATAATATTATTAACCCTAACTTTTATCATCAATAAACTACTGTAACTCTCATTTGACTTTATTTATCAAAGGTAAAATAGTTACCATTAGTTTCATAAATACTACTAAAAAATTTGTTGATACTATTATTTCCTATATTCAATGATAAATCTAAGCACAGTTCCATTGCCAGACTCCCGTAGTACGCTGGCTAATCATTTATCATCTATCCCAATGGCTAAATCCAATTAAAATTGTACTTAAGGACAGAGCGAAAAATAAAATATGCCAAACTACCACACTATACGGAAGAGAAAATCTTTTTAAGACGCGTTATATTTATATTATATAATTATTATGATATTGCCAGTTTTTCCAAAATACTACAAAATTGTATTTCTTTTCCCCCGAAATATTGCCAAATTATTGCTAGTTGTCTTATTTAATGTCATTTTTAACAAAAAAAATTACTATTTTAGTTTCTTAAATTAGGTTAAAGTTAATCACAAAAGATGTTAATCTATATGTTGAATCTCGTGTAGAGGTTAAGAGAAATATCCGTTCTGAATAAGATCTTGTTGACACAATGACATTGGAAATGGGGTTCAAAATTAGCGTGAAAGCAACTATTATATTCTGGTCTGGGTTCATCAGAAATAGTCGAACTAAAATCTTTGTCATGACATCACACCCTCGTATATCTACGAATTTCATCAGCTTAAATTAAGACTAAAAATATTGATGTGACGTCCCCTTAGCTACTAACTCTCAGTCTATTGAATGACAAACTATTTCCTTTCCTGCGCCTAGCGGGAATGAGCACTGAAATAAATTAATCACCACCGCATGTACGCAAAATTAATAAAAATTAAGACCGAAGTAACAGATATTAATCAAAACGCGTCTTGGATTTAACCAAGACCTAAAAAGTATCGATAAGAACATGGTTAATCACTTGACTGAATGAGCAGATATTGAAACTTTTTTTAATTAAATCTTACATGCTTAAGAAAGTAATGTTCCATCACCCTATTCCATTGAATAAACTTACTGGTAGTAAATATTTTCCCTCTCAATAATTTGAAAAATTTACTTATCTCGGGTTTTCGAGCACAATTCCATTCCCCGAAAACATTTTATAACTACATTTATTATCACTTTTAAGAGTTTTCGTGTGGAAAATACCATATAACTACAACATAACAATGACAAAACGATTAAAGGTAGTCTGCTTTAGTCTCTGCTGCGCCCGATACGAACAAGGAGGATGTATAGTTGTATACCCTCCTTGATAGAAGTACGCCTTGTGCCATTCTCATGCCTTGTCTTTCGCTGGTCTCGTTACCAAGGCAATAGCCCACTCAATTACGCATTAAACTGCTCGAGAAATCTGTGTGAATTACTTTTTAAGGTATTCGTCAGCAAATAGTAATTGTTTTTGAGAGCATTCCTCGCCTTGAAATAGGACAACTACGAAATTATTCGACCAAATTGAAGTTTAAATATTCGAACAAATTTTATTTTATAAATATCTTCTACCATATCAATATCTATAAAACTGTTCTACCAAATGCATACAGAGTGCTACTAGAAGTCTCTGGGGCTACTAGAAATACTACATTTTCTATAGGAAGATTCGCAGCGACAAGTTTATAAATCCCATATTCCTTTAAAAACCGTTAATACATGTTCCTTGTTCCTGAAGATATACAGACTAAGTAGCGGAGTCGAGCCACAGCGTCCTAGATCACGCGACTCGGTGAACGCAGGCTATATTGCAAAATAACCAAGTCAGAATTTTCAGGCTACGACCGTGCTTAAGTTAACAATTGTAACAAAGAAAATCAAAAAATTACGAATATCATTGACGCCCCTACTGCTTGCGAACCATACAAACGCCATGGCATAGAACCGTGTGACCATTGTCTGTCGTACCGCTGCTATAGACCCTTTCTACGTAAAAACAAGGGTCCCAAGAGGACCATTACAATTTTGCGCCACATCTCGTATAAATTAAGCACAGATTATGAGTCCTATCTCCTATTATAATAAAGCAGTAAATTAGGTTATCTCGCTGGATTAATTAATGTAGAAATAGCATTAAGAAGAGTATAGCTCCACAGTCAATAATTGCAAAGTGGAAACACTGGCGACATCTTGTATATTTTAGCGAAATCAACACCTGGCATTTTCCAAAATATATATTTAAATTATATTTAAAATTACTATTTATAATATTACTTTTTCATATTATTTAAAATAAATAATTTATATAATTTAAAATAATATTTTGTAAATGAATTAAATAGCTTAAAATAAATATAAATTTTTAACCAAAATTTCAAGGTAGATTCGAACGAGCGAGTCGCCGTGCGAGCCGCCGGTTTAAAACTATCCACGAGGAAAAAACAGTCGAGCGTTTTACCAACTGGGCTACGAGTAGCTCCGCGATTTTCTTTCTGTTTGCGTACTGTATACATATTGTAAAGCTAGAGTTGACTGACAGCTGAGGGTGAAAATTAAGGCGGGGTTTTCGATGCCGTCCAATAAGCGGTGTGACGAAGACGAAACGAAGGAGGAGTTAAACTTTCCGTTTATGCTCCCTAATATTTTACGCTCATCGCTAGATGGCGCAAAATAAAAAGAGATGTCAATCCTCAGTATCGGGACATACGGGGGGGTTTGACCCCTCACCGTCTCTGCTCTATTTATGATCTTTCCATCGAGCAAGTTGGAAGGCTAAGTTTTACCCCCGTGTCTTTCCCTCTAAGATATGTCAAAGTGGCCTATTACATAATTCAGTTTAACCAAGAGCAGAAATCATTACGTCCCCATTGAATGTGCTGCCATTGTTGAAATTTGCACTAAAATTAACAAAAGGTTTCACTATGGAGCGTACAGGGCATGAACGGGGGGATATGTTAGCAACCTATTAACGACACAATGTCATACACTTACTCTCTTAAAATTGATAATAAATGTAGTTATAAAATGTTTTCGGGGAATGGAATTGTGCTCGAAAACCCGAGATAAGTAAATTTTTCAAATTATTGAGAGGGAAAATAAATAAGTTTATTCAATGGAATAGGGTGATGGAACATTACTTTCTTAAGCATGTAAGATTTAATTAAAAAAAAGTTTCAATATCTGCTCATTCAGTCAAGTGATTAACCATGTTCTTATCGATACTTTTTAGGTCTTGGTTAAATCCAAGACGCGTTTTGATTAATTAATTAATAGTACTAATTTTCGATGCCCTTGAATTACATTCTTGGCTTCTGTAACGCAAATAATTAGAGCTTTGTCGTGTTATTTATTAACATTAAAAAAGGCGTCATTTAATTGAGAATGATTCTCGTATAGAATAGACCCAAATTTGAACTTGACTCGATACTATTATAGCAAAGAATACCCAATAGCAGAAGGGAATAAGAGAGAAGGGAGACATTAGAGCCTGCTTTGGTAACGAGAGTCCGACCAACCTCAAGAAAACCGCGAAAACTTTGCGCAAGTACACAGCTTTTAACCAATTTACTCCAAAAATAGTTCTTTAAGTTCTCCGCGGTATCGGCCCATTTGTCTGCTAGATTTTCATTCTCCAAAGGCTTAGGGCTGTCAATGTTTCATTCTTGTGTAAGTATAACCTCGAGTATGTATTTTATTGAAACTAATTTGTATTTTTTTATATTAATTCAGAATAATTAGTTTTCATCTATTTATCACCTTCAAATTATCTGATTTTGGTATGTTTTCAATACCCGTGTATCTAAATTAATTGCACAGCTTGATTTCGTTTATCAACATGAAATTCGGCCATTTTTATCTCCTTCAATGTAAAGTTGTAAACAAAACTACTTTTTATTCGTCAACCGAGACGTCACCTTCTTATCTGACGTCACAGCTAAGACAGAAGTTAGATAGCCAATCAGTTAAGGGTAGTTGATTTGAGGTTAGTAAGACTGTTGTTACGAGTGTAAAGCATTATGGAGATATAAAGTGTGTCCCTTCTCTCTTATTCCCTTCTGCCAATAGTATATGTTAGTGAACATTTTTATCTTAGTTACCTAATTAAATGAAGATTCAATTGAATATACGAGAAGTTCATAAGACCTTAGTAAGTGGTTGTTCAAGACTGGTGCCAGTTGTTACATTCATCATGAAACGCTTTTGGGCATAAGTCCATGGTGCAAAATTATAAGGTGAAATAAGTATGCTTTCCCATAAGTCTATATTGAATAACTAAAACTTTCTGAACGTGTATTAATTAAGTTTTATGTATGTATAATCATTTTAGTACCATGGATAATGAATGCGCGCGAGGAAATTTGTTTTCACGCTATAGGATAGGCAACTCGGTATCTCGAACGACACCTTTTCTGTATATACTCTGTTACAACATCGGTGGTCAGCACGCGCAAAGCTAGGTCTCTATGTAACGTAGCTTTGTACCTGTTGATAAAAAAATTCTCACGATGTGATAATCGTGGCGCGAGTTGTAGAGCGTGCAACGGAAATTTTGTTAACAGGAAGGCAGGGCGCTACGCGATTGATCGGGGGTCCTTACTTCAAACTATCCATAAAATCTGAACCTAATTTGAATTTTAAAATCATTCGGAAATATTTCCTGGGTGTTTCTCTCCGTAGACTGGTCTTAAAATTAGTAGAAGAATCGATAAAAAATCACTTGATTTTCCTCTTCACCCCATCTTTAAGAGCCCATACTGGCTGCCCATACTGGCTTTAATGTATAAGGAAGGTTTTTTGATTGGATGTAAGTTTTTTAGTGTTATGTTTGCTGTTAGAGATGGGCCGATACCAGTATCATTCGATACTTGGGAAACCGATAAGTACCGATACCGATATTTAACACGATTCTTCGAATAAACCGTTAATAAACCGATACCGATAAATTAACCGATATCAATAATAACCATAAATATGAAATAGATGCTAAAACATTCGTTGGTATTTTGATAATAAATCACAACTTGTAACAGATTCCAATATGAGTATTTAAAGTAGACTAGATATGTAAAATAATTTTTAGAATTTCTTATATTTTTGGATATGTGATCAGTTTAATTCGCTGGACAAGGTTACATCGGGTATGTTCCAAATATTCTTTTTTTCTTAGGTGGGCAGGGATCAATAAGTTAGTAAGGTTATAGCTGTGGCGATTTTATTATTTAGATTCAATCCGACATTAGCATTGAAATCTGCGAGGTTTAACATTATGAGGCCAAATTTTTATAAACCAAATCTTGCTAATTTTTTTATTGGCAAGCATTTGAAATATTTTATGTACAGTTAATTTTAAAATAATTGAAGTAATTAAAAGGTATTTTTTTTGTAAACTTGGAATCAGCCTGGAGAGACAGCTGAAATCCGTATAGTCTTCAATCCAAACCGGATTTGTATAATAACCCGTAGATGAAATAGCCAAAAATTATGGTTAGAACCCGAAACGTTTCTTTATCCTGTGCTTAATTATTGTGGCATATATTTTAACAATTTAAAGCAATAAATACTTACTCTCAAAAAGCAGTAGTTTTTGTGCCGGGTCCAACAGCGATGCCATCACGTATGTGTCATCACACAATGTTGTTGAAAACCTTGCTTCAAGGTTTTTCAACCATTTCCTTTTGAGATCCTTGAACCTTTCTGCGGTTCAATAATAGACATCTTGAAATACCGTTAATAGAGTTCCAATTACTTCTGGGGCCATCGGTCGGCTAGCCTGGAAATAGTCAGTGGCCATTTTCAGAGGCCGCAACAGCTCCAAGAGTTCTTTGGCTTCTTCGGCGTCGTCTTCTGTCGGAGGTTCGATGTCGATTTTGCACGAAATTTTAGAGTCTTTTTTGGCCTGGTTAATCACATACACCAGTCCATCCAGCAAGTTCTCCTTTTTAATGAGAAACACAATTTTTATTAGATTTACATTGATAAAACGTCATGAAAATCATTAATTAAAAACTAAATATATTCCGCGTTGTAACTCTGGAAAATTCTCATAAAAGTAACCTGATTTTTTTCTCAGAATTGATTAATGATTTTCATTCATCAAAATAAATTCATTAAATTTCATTCTTCCTTTAATATCTCACATGAACAAAAATCTCCAGTCCGTAAAACAAAGCGTTCCAATAACCTTAAATCCCGGCCGTTTGTTTTGGATGTCAACTCTTCCGTGTGCTTCGGAGACCGTCTAAAAAAGTTTATCCAGGAGTGAAGCTTGTCCAATAGGGGCGTCACTTTATCGTCGCTTTTCAACGAGTCGTTGACGACTAACTGTAAGGTGTGGGCCACGTAGCGTTTCCTATCCCACGAGTTGTATTCCATGTCGCTAAAGTCTTCATCTTCATCGGCTTCTTGAGTTTCCACAAGAATTGCCACCATTAGATTCCGAGTCTTGAAATTCCACTGGCCACGTTTCCGGCAAGACGTTCTTCATATTAGGAGCTTTCGTGATGTTAGCTGCGTTGTTCGCGATTACGTAGCAAATCTAATAAGCATGAGATTAGTTGCTATTACACGACTCTAAAATAAAATTCCAAAATTCATCAATAAATTGACACCTTGTCCCCAAAAAAGTCTGACGACGCCGGCTGCTCCATAAATCCATTGAAAGGTGAACATTCTTAATATTCTTAAGGTGACTCTATGAGAAAAAATATTATGCCATTCATTTTAGCGCATACCGAAGTTTTTGACACCCCTTAGATGTGATTCATTTGTTAATGAATATAGATAAATTAGCCCTTACTAAAATTTCTGGCTTTAGTTCCAAAATTGCGCTCTCTAAACCCCGAACCACGGCTCTTCTCGACTGCACTGTCAGCTGCGGCGCCACAGTCTCCATAAAAAGGCGAAAGCCCCTTCTTTCAACAACTCGGAATAGAAGACCATTTAAACTAAGTCCACCATTGCCTTTTTATAGAAAATTTGGTCTGGATGTGAAACAACTTTTTTCACATTCTTAGTCGGGATTGATTCCACCCACTGTGCCGGTCTCTTCCCTTCTTTTTCACTCAAAACTATGCCTAGATGCAAGTTCTGCAATGCATTTGAAGAAAGTCATTGCATGCATAAGTCGATAATACTATTCACTGATACAAAATTGATGTAATCATATTTTAAATATTTAATTCAAAACGATACTCGGATTGAAGAAATGTGTACTAAATTGAAATGTTCGGGATCCAAGCGTTCTAAATATTTTACCGAATCAATTTATTTGAAAGAAACCTTTCATCCTCATAGTTCAATTTTTAGTCAATATAACCAAACTACCTACAGGTTGCAGGAGGAAAAATTTTACTTATCACAAAAAACTGAACATTCTAAACATTTTAAATGGGGTAAATATTTTCAACAAGATTTATTAAATCTGATCGTAATTCAATACGATCTCTTCATTGATTAACGACCACCCTTCAGCAGATTTAATCAAAGTTCGATTGATTAAAAGGCTTAGATCCCGATTAGTATGTTTTGAATGCTTAGATCCCGATTAGTATGTTTAGAATGCTTAAATCCCGATTAGTATGTTTAGAATGCTTAGATCCCGATTAGTATGTTTAGAATGCTTAAATCCCGATTAGTATGTTTAGAATGCTTAGATCCCGATTAGTATGTTTAGAATGCTTAGATCCCGATTGGTATGTTTAGAATGCTTAGATCCCGATTGGTATGTTAAGAATGGTTCCATCCCGATTAGTATGTTAAGAATGGTTCCATCCCGATTAGTATGTAAAGATTGATTCCATCCCGATTAGTATGTTAAGAATGGTTCCATCCCGATTAGTATTCTACAGGGCCGGTAGGCCCTTGTAGATATGACTTGATACTCTTTTGTAACGTTAAAGCAAAATTCACATGATTTTACCAATTTTCCTATGGAGATTAACATGGGGTTTTTCATGATATTTAGCCACCTCTAACTGAAAAAATAGAGCGAAGTTACTTTTCGGAATACTCTTAATTTAACAATTAAGTATTCAGGGTGTGCCTTTTGCAAGTGTCATGAAAAACAATTAAGTCTAAGTATGTTAATTTTAGTTAATTACGGAAGTACGGCTCTTGAGTTAAACGTCAGGTTAACCTGTTAGCGCGCTGATACCCATTCAATTTTCAACCAGATTGAGAACAAGGGAGGGCCTAGCTTTGTGGCTGATAACAAGTTATGTTGACGTTTTATTTTGAAAAGTGGCTGGTAGCCTTGCTGACATGAGCGCCCCTGGTTGTCGTACGGAAAACCAGGGAGTAGTCTGCTAAAAATCATGGCATCACTACGGTGGTGCAAGCTGCTCTTTTTTGAAATGTTTAAATTCCATAGGCAAATTCAAGGGTGATATTTCATTTTTCAACTATCCGAAAGATATTATAAGGTGAATTTAGCGAGATTATTATCAACATTTTATGGGAAAAATATCTAGGAACACATTTTACATAAGCCTTGGTTAAAGGTGTAAACAATGGTTGCTTCAATCAGGAAGAGACGATTTAATGGGGAGGAAAGAGCATGTTTTCCAAAAAAAAGTAGTGACCACTTCAAGAAGAACCAGTTTTTAACGTTAAAGCCAAGGTGCCTGAGTTTAAACATGAGTTATTTGTATGCAACTTCATTATTTTTCCTTTAGACCTAGATTAGTTTCACATGCTATCCCGGATAGATTTGATGAAAATGAAGCCCTTCAAAATGCATCGCCACGCCAACTTATAACCCTTGAAAATACAAATACTGTAACTCCTACTCAGGACCAACAAACCATAGAAATGGAATATAACCCGAATGGTAACATAGATAGCATTTCTTTGTTCTTGAGCATTAGTTCACAAAGTAAGTAATATGTTAATCAGATGATCAATTAAATCAAACACCAATAATGAGCAGAGAAGTTAAAAGGGATTTACGAAATAGAAGCAGTAGACCTAGTCAAAGACGAAAAATTAGTTTCGATAGTGGTAAAATTATAGGATATTGCCCAAGATTTACAAGATGTATTTAGCATAACATAAGTTAATGCTGTAATGAATTCAACCAGGTTCAAATACTAGTCAATTTCCACAGAAAAGACGAGCTACAGCTAATGATAACCTAGAAATTGAGTTTCTACATACCCCAAAAAGACCAAGACTTAAGGGAAGAACCTTATTTTTGGCATCTCCCAAAAGCAATAGTACTTTGAGCAGAACATACAAATCAATTCAGGTGAAGAAACCGACTAGAAGCCTTAAAATTCAAACAGATAACCTTGTTTCACCCAGCAAGAGAAGGGCGAAACAATTATTACAAAAGCAGTATTTGAGAAATTGGAGGTTAGCTAAAAAACGCCCAAAAATCACGAAACAAACCTTAATGACAGAAATAAGAAAATATCTACCGAAAAATGGTGCCAACTTCTTTGATATGCAGCTTAGGGCTGCGGGTAGAAAAGCTAAAGGATGGAGATGGACAACCAAAGAGAAAGAGCTGTGTCTTACTCTACACTACCATGGCCCAAAATCATATTTTCTTTTAAAAGAATTATTCGTTCTTCCTTCTTCAACCTCTTTAAAATCATGGCTTAAAAATATCCCGTGTAAGCCGGGGATTGTACTAGAATTTTGGGGCATTTTGGGTAAAAAATTAAAATGTATGACCAGGAAAGAAACAATGGCTGTTTTAACTTTTGACGAAATTGCACTTAAAGAAGGTCTTATTAATAACGAGGGAGAAGATATGATAGAAGGCTATGCCAATGTGGGCACTGATTGTCAAAATGCACAATTAGCTAATCACGCTATGGTTTTCATGATTGCTGGCATTTCTTCAAAATGGAAACAGCCGCTTGCTTATTTTTTGACAAGAGGCCCAATGAGAAAGGAAGACTTGAACAGTATTCTAATGGACGTTCTCAAGAAGCTCATTGCTGTGGGAATAGATGTAAAAGTTGTGGTTTGTGATCAAGGGACAAACAACCAAAGTGTTTACAAAACGTTAAATGTTACTGAAAAAACTCCATCTTTTTGGAGAATAAACAAATATTCTTCATGCATGACCCATCTCACTTAATTAAAGACCTGCGAAACAACCTGAAGAATCATGATGTCTCAGAACAAGCGTGCAGAGCTTCTTGGGCACACATTGAAAGGCTTTTTTACCTAGAAAGTTGTTCCAAAACTAACGTTGAAGCACTTAAATTTAACGGCATTTTCAAAAATGAAAGTAAAATTAGCTACACAAATAATCAGTCAGTGTTGCAATGGGAATAAATTTCTACACCATGAAAAATCACCTTCCTGTTGAAGCTATGGAAACAGCCAACTTTATCATTGAATTTGACAAGATTTTTGATTCTCTAAATTCATCAAGGAAATATGAAGCGAAGGAGTATAGATGCGCAATTACCAAAAATTCCATTCATCTCAAGTTTCTCAAAGAAAAATTAATATGGTTGGATGGGCTTCAATTTGATTGCGAGCGACAGCCACCAGTCATTCAAGGCTGGAAAACCACTATTTCATGCGTAATACAGCTGTCAGAGTATCTTTTAGAAAAAGAAGGAATGGATTTCATTTGAACATCTCGATTCAGCCAAGATGTACTTGAAACTTTTGGAAAAATTAGAAGACTTGGTGGCTGCCAAGACAATCCTACGCCTCAATTATTTCGATTGCAGATGAGGAAAGTAATGGCCTCTTCTTTATTTCGAGTGCCAGAATCTGCGAATTGTGCTGAAAAG
This sequence comes from Phalangium opilio, assembly GCF_054372755.1. Taxonomy (NCBI): domain Eukaryota; kingdom Metazoa; phylum Arthropoda; class Arachnida; order Opiliones; family Phalangiidae; genus Phalangium; species Phalangium opilio. Next base: position 1,622,105 of record NW_028324191.1, read on the forward strand.
CCAGACACTGACGCTTTTTTAATGGATCTGTTAAACAACCGAAATAGTGAGCGGAATAAGCCACAGCCAGAAGAACGTGTAGTCCCGTTTTTTAGTCACAACGAAGAATCAATAAGTGAAGCATTTATACCTAAGCAAGAAGATAGAAAAACTTCTAATGTTATTACCTATATTGGAGGTTTTCTTGCAGAAAAATGTTTATTATTTCATGATTGCGATCTTTGTAGAACTGCAATTATGAAAGAAAACAAGCAAATGACAAATACAAGGGAAACTTTGACAGTTCTCAAAGCATACTGTAAAGAAGAAGGTAGTGAAGTTGGGAGACTGACATTAATTTCAACTCCGTTTTATGAACTTGTTGAGAAAATGGAGTTCCTTTTCAACGAGACATTTAAAACTTTGCTTTTAAGCATGGGAATTGCGGCAAAACTGGCTCAAGGGCTACGTAATTTAAAATCATACCCTGAAATGTGTCCAACAACAATAGAAAAAATTATAAAACTTTATATTTGACTCAGAATCCTCCATAATATTCGTCTGAAGAACAGAGAAGTTTTTGAGGAGAAAGAACGAAAACGGAAGGAAAATGAAAAGAAAAAAAAATTAGGGAGAGGGAAAAATTATTTGCAAGTAGGCATACATCACCTAAAACTAAAAAGATTCAGGGGCAAAAAAGCTACAAAAACTAAGAAACGAATGATTTAAAAAGTTGTATTACGCGTTTAATATAATAATTAATAAATGTCATTAAATAGATAACTAATAAAAACATTTCAATGTAATGCGCCAATTTTTTAAAGTTTAAATTTCCCGCCAATCTTTATGCAGCAGACGACGTTTTTCCGTATGACAGCCAGGGGGCGATTGGATCTCCATTTAAAAACTAACTTTCACCTGTTCTAGGCTGAGTCGACTCTCCCGACTACTCCCTGGTAGGTTGTTGATGTTGTTGTGAGATTCAAAATGGATCGCAAATGTGCCTTTTGGACTGCGGAAAGCGTGTGCCACTTGAAAACTTTAATCCAAACCATAGGAATTATAAATCATCTTTCCGAAGATGACAAAGTTATTTTAAACTCTAGAACTAACGTTCCTATAACTAAAATTAGAAACATTTGTTTCCATCACAACGAAGTGTACATGAAAAGGCTTTCTCAAAGACAATTTAAGTGTGCAAACCCATTTAAATTACATGAAGCGGACAGAAAGAAATTTCTCAAATTAATTTCATTGGACCATTATAAAAAACTTATGATGATAAATGTGCATGTTGTTGTTGGACAAAAATTGTGTATCCAATGCCAAATTGATATTGACAAAAAGCTCAAAAGTGAAACTTCAGAATCACAAAACAGTGAGTCTCAAGCATCTATGGAAATGAACACCGCTAAAAATAGTGGAACTTCAACTCCGTTAAGTGACATATTAAGTGAAGAGCCTTGTTCATCAGGAACTGGAAGCCAAGTTGACAAAGAAACCGCTTTGCTTGTAGTGAACGAAGCATTAAGACATCTCAATGAGTCTCCAATAAAAACAAGAACGCGACTTATTATATCTTAGAGTTAGATTTATGAAAATGGAGTAAACCTCTTTTAATTTTTAAAACAGAAGGGCTCTCTTCAATTCATAAGACAAACCTGGCAATGAAGAAATTTCATTCCGGACAGGCATTCCTTAAACGAAAATCGGAAGAATCATTTCTTCTTGATAATAATTATGACAACCAATCTGAACAGAACATGAAGAAAATCACAAAAGAACATAAATTGTACGAAAAGGTTTTAGGCGAACTTAAAGAAAAGTATAACAATCCAAATACATCGTATGGTGAAAAACTACAAATTTTGACAGTTTCACCATTTGGTGTCCAACGCACAATGAGAGAATTTTCAGCGACTCAGCACATAGTCAAACGCAGCAGAAAGCTCAAACTTGAAAAAGGTATTCTGTCGCTGATTTCGGCATTACCTCAGTCAAAGTAACAAGTCTGGTACTATCAATGGACACCCATTGCATAAATTTAATTTCATCGTGATCTTCCAGAAGCACGTCCAATGTTCATTTTCAAGTAGTCCCTTTTTTCCAGGACAATCTTGACAGGCTCTCATCATACAGTCTCTGTTTTGCATATCGCAAACTGTCAATCCCATAAAATCAGTCTCGTTTGTCATTAGGCAATTTGCAGGTAATGCCGAAATCATCAATTTGACGTTTTGGTGGTAAGTGCAAACGCAAACCGAATGAGTTTCTTTTGGACCGGCTAAGATGCACCAAGATGGTCGAAGTGAATAAAAAGTAGAAATTCGTCTGACTCATTGCACTCTTCCTTAAACTTCTGGTACAGTTCTTTTAAATTTATTAAAAGTAGTCTCTTTTGGCGATGTTCTTTTTCTAAAGTTGTAGGGTTTCTCACCGAAACAAACTCCTTCTGACCTGGTGTCATGCGACTCTTGTCATCATTTTCGTAAAAGTCAACAATTTGCTTTTAAATTTCTTCACCAAGTACTCGTCCTTTGGATTGTTTTTCGGGTAGCGACAGAATACCTTTTTCAAGTTTGAGCTTTCTGCTGCGTTTGACTATGTGCTGAGTCGCTGAAAATTCTCTCATTGTGCGTTGGACACCAAATGGTGAAACTGTCAAAATTTGTAGTTTTTCACCATACGATGTATTTGGATTGTTATACTTTTCTTTAAGTTCGCCTAAAACCTTTTCGTACAATTTATGTTCTTTTGTGATTTTCTTCATGTTCTGTTCAGATTGGTTGTCATAATTATTATCAAGAAGAAATGATTCTTCCGATTTTGTTGCGGATGAAGTTAATTCGTAAAATACTTTAGCTATTAAGACCATTTTCGGGTTAAAGTCAAGTCGATAATTTCGCTTTTTCGTTTCTTCACTATGCGCTCAAATATCAGATATATTTTCTCGTTTTTTTTTTTGGGCATAAGTTGCGCAGCTGTTCGGAAAGCTTTACGGCAATCCGTATAAACAATCATATGTCGAATTTTAAATTGTTAAAGGAACCTACTAAGTATACACTTTGAATTATCATATGTGTGTTATATATGTGCCTGACATACCTTTTAACACCTTTAACCAAAAAAATGAATGGCGAAATTATATACCCTGCCAGATCCAAGGAGTAGAAACTCCAAGGAATCTGGCAGCCATGTTACATCCTCCCTCTTTAGGAACTATGTTTATTATAACAATTTTTTTCCTAACAAAAAGGCAAAAAGGGTTACCCCGACGAACCCTGAGTCTTTTTGGCAGGGGTAGGGTGTAAATATCACAAAGAATTTTTTTCTCTCTTTTTTTTCATGTTGAGGTATCTTCCTATCTGAGTTCTTCCTCCCTTCGCTTTTGCTCTAATCGGGATAGCCGACGGGCTTTCCTTCTGTCTATGGAGGCTATAGTCCTTTTTCCTGGACAATCGGATACAACATGGTGTCCGATTTTTCGGTAACGCCAACAGATAGAAGTGGACCAAATCAGAGGATGCTTAGCGTCCGCGATTTTCGAGGGAATTAAAATTTTGGGTAGATTGTTTTTTGGGGTCCACCCCATAGTTCCAAAACCCTCCGTATTCTTTTCGTCATCACTATCGTCGTCGTCGTTGTTATTAGCATCCGGGGGGATCCACTGGCGCGGCGTATTTTCTAATTTTGGGGCTTTAGAACTTGCGAGGATCTCTGCCTTGAACTTGTGAAACACAGTGACAGGCGCGTTAACGTCCGTCTGACGATGAGGATGTGGAAGGAAACGAATTAATGACCAAGGGTCAGCTTCGCCCTGAATTGAAGAGGGAGGTGTCATAGGGTATAACCCAGGGGAATGGTTCATATACTTATTGAGCATGTAGCTGTTTTTTGCCTCATGTCCAAAATCATCGCAATTGCGGCATTTAATAATCTTTTCTGGCTTCTTCGGACAATATCCCTCTAGTATCATTAAGGATTGCTCCGTTTTGCTCATTGATCTTTTTTGAGTCCTTGTTCTCGATGCATTCGTTTAGGGAGGTCAAATTTCCAAGGTGGAATAGGGTTGTTAGAAGCCATCTGAAAGTATACAATATTAGTATCGTCTTTTATTCGCTTGGGAGATAAACTCTACAAGTTCTATAATTACAATTTGTTCTCTGTGATTTCGGGTCAAATAACGTTTTTGAAAAACAAATGCATATGTTAACTCATTTTTAATATATATCTACTTGCTAATTTGTTTTTGTGGTGTTTAAAATAAATTGAATTTAAAACCGAAAAACTGGTCCCTTTTATATAACTAATACTAAGCATATCTTTTGATTCTTTTGCTATTTAAGCCTAAACAACTTTGACGCTAAAAATATAAGCTTATTTTAAATAAAGAGAGACATATATAAAGCCAAAACAAAATTTTTTTATATTTAAAAAATTTACAAAAATTTATTTTACATATTTTTTTGCCCCCCCTCCACCCTCTCGCTCACGGCTACGAGAGGGTTTGCACGAGTGCACGAAAGCCGCTGAATATTAGGTCATCTCCGTACATCCGTGTGTCGTGCGCGGTGACTTCCAGAAACCGTACCCGACGGTATGGGTACAACTGTGAGAGTTCCTGGATAACCCTGTGAGGGGAATAGAGAGAGAGAGAGATAGAGATAAAAGAGGGTTAATAAAGTATTAAACGACTAATAAAAAAATTAACTCACCGGAACCCGCGACAGTTGAATGCCAGGAGGCTAAATATTAAATTTAGATAAAATCATAAAATAACGGGTAAAAACTCACTCGTGAGGAATAAAAGTACATTTGTTGTACACGACCTACCGAACTTGGTTCAGCAGGTCGTGCATGAGTTCATTATCCTCGAGGACCTCGGCGAGTACCGCCAGGTACATCGTGATCTGGTATATGAGGCTACGAGTAAATAGAGAATATAAATTCATGTTATAATGAATAAATTAAATGAATCACTTAGAAGTCCCCATTGATGTTAAGATCGTCCTCTCCCGGCCGTGGCATTAATTGCCAAGGATAGTATATAGCCGGGAGAGGAATGTAAGGCGCTGGTGAAGGAGTCCTTGGTGGGGTGGGCGGCGGTGAAGGGCTGGGCGATGGAGACGGGCTGAGCTGTGGGCGTCGCTGCGGCCCAACAACGCAGCGAGGGCGTTGTGGGACCCTGTCCCCGGACTCGGGGGTCTCCGAGCGGGATGTCCCCGGCGAGTTTTCCGACTCGCCGGGGGAATAAGGAGTATCGATGCCATGAATATAACTATAGAGAAAGATTTCTTAGGTCTTCTTTAAAAAACGTTTTTTCTTACCATGTTGATGAAAGGTCCATCGGTTGATACATTTTAGGATTTTGATACTATTTTATTTATTTATTTCGATTGATATATTTTACCAAACACGCAAACTCGATAGTGATTATTTACAAATTCTTCCATCACAACATTTAGATCTATATTGTCCGAACGCTTTGGATATACATTTAAAACGCAGAGATGGTTTAATCTTGTTTGTGTCATGCTTCTTCTCAGGTATGTCTTCAAACGTCTTAACATAGAAAATGATCGTTCAGCACTAGCTGATGTAGCTGGGATTACTATCAGATTTTCTAGCAGTCCCTCAACGTTGGGAAACAAGCTTCTAGTCTCATTGTGAAAAGATTTTAGCTTTTGTCAATAGCCATCGACGGTCATCTTTTCGTTATTTTCAAGCAATCTCGAAAGCATCTTTAGCTCTAATTTAATTGACTGGATGTCAATCTCACGCTTCTCGATGACATTTTTTGTGCAATCATCCCAGTTATCAGGCATTCTCAGAGCGCTTTCCATCCCCATGTTTTCATAAAAATCTGGCTGGTCAAATCTAGATTGACGTTGTGTACACATTGTGTCTAAAGCTTCGAAATAAAGGGATCTATGAAGAACGTTGATATCTCTATCTTCTCGAGGCGCTGCATCGGCTCTCGCAGACAGTTGACGGTTTTCCAAACGCCTTGGTACTTTCCGTGGCCTACGTAAAGCTGTACTGATCCACAAATTCTCAAACTCTTTCTCGTTGCGGATTGACTTAAAATAATTTGAAACAGTGTCAACTGCTTTTTTGCACTCACTACAGTTTCGGCAGCTTTCTGTAGCGCGATGCTTAGTCTCTCTGTCGGTTCAAATACGGCCAAACATACTTGAAGACCGAAGTAAACGGAGCCTTTTAGAAATTGGTCATGTAATCCTCTTGCCTTACAAGCGACATCGTCTTTCGAATGGGCTAATTCATCTAAGAACTCCAAAACTTCTTCGTAATTTTTTAAGAGCGATAACAAGGCTGGTACCCGAACACTCCATCTCGTGGGACAAAGAGGGCTTGGACAACATTTTTCTTGATTTTCATGAGAAGCTTTAATATCATTGAAAGCTGCCATCCGTTTAGGTGAATTCTTAATAATCACTCCTACTTCATTGCACCAACCTAGGACGTCTCTCAACAAAGGAATAGCTTTAATAGCGTCCTGCAACGCAAGGTTCAGGCTATGATTACAGCAATGTACGTAGAGTGCAATCGGTTGTTTGAATTTCATTAAAGATTGAACACCCTTAAAAGCGCCTGACATGTTTGATGTGCCTTCATAACATTGTCCTCTTAAATTTTGAATGCTCAACCCGAAGCGTTGCGAAACATCCATAATTATCTGAAACAAGCTTTCACCAGTTGTACTACTGGTTTCGTACAATCCAAGAAACAACTCTACTGGTTCTAGGTCCTCAACAATTCGAATACAAACAGAAACCTGTTCGTGATTACTTATATCCCGAGACTCGTTGACAATTAGGCTGAATATCTGATCAGGTTTTATTTCCGAAATTATTTCTCCAAGTAATCGGCGAGCCAATAGCTGGAGAATTTCGTTTTGAATTTCATCAGATGTGTACGATTTTGTTCTCTCAAGAAAATATTTAAGCTCTGGTATCAGTTTTTCTTAGTTCATTTAGCTGACTGAAATTTCCACTCTCTGCAACGTGTCCTCTTAGTGCTAAACCCTGGCGAGCTAAGTACTTGGACATTTTCTAAAAGTGCTTTAAGCGCGACTCTAGCCTTACGCTGCTCTTCCATTTTAGCATCAGAAAGCTGAGAGATAACTGGTGTAACGCTAGTAGAAGCGTTTAGCTTAAACAAAGCTTGTTTGTGAATATTACTATTGTTATGAGTAAAAAACTTTTCAGCAGCTTTGTTCCACTTTCAGAATCCTTTTCCATTAAGCAGATCAGACTCTTCAAATGTTTTCAAAAATGCACTATTAAGGAGTTTTTTATGTTGAGCTCTTACGCAATGAAAACATGAAAATCCATGTGTGGCTTTATCAAAGTGAAGCCAAGGGTACTCTTTATAGAATCTTTTCTGAAAGATAAAATTGAGACCTTGAATAACCTGGCTTGGAATGAGTGCGGATTCTGGCTGGTGAGGCTTTTCGATCAATGAATAAACTTTAGATTTTAAAGCAGTTTCAACTGTTTTGTTAACATTTTCTGGACCCCCACCCGAAGATAACATTGCAGCAGCGTCCGGTTTTCTCGCTTGCAATGTTGAACTGTCGAAAAATTCAAGTTCATTGGTGGTTGAGCATGTGGAACTTAAAATCGTCAATTTATAGAGTTTATAAAAAATGGTTGTTACTTTTTCCCCAAAAAATGAGAATAGGTATTATATACACAGTACATGGATACTTACTTATATGGTCAGGGCTTAAGCGTTTTTGAAGAAGTTCGTTATTTTCTTTTCGCCGCTCTTTTTCATCTTACAATTTTAGTCTGTTACCAATAATTATCTAATCTTTGACTGACAGTTTCGAGACTAAAATTATAATAAACCATTAATGTGATTCACTTTCCAAATCAAGCATTGGCAACGCGGGAAAAACAACAACGTTAACTGAGACAAAGCTGCTCTTGCAAGGAGGATAGCCGAGCGCCCGATCCGTAGCGCATGCGCCATGAGTCAGATAAAGTGGCTTTTAGCGCCATCGTGGTGTTCTATTTTTCCCTATAATTAATATGACAATAATACTTTACAGTTTAGTCTTAAATTCTTTTTAGGAAATACAAATATTTAATTTACACAGATTTAACAATTGTTTTTAAATTATTAAATAAAATAGTTTGTTAATCTAGGGGGTACGGTATCCCCCACCTAAAATTTACGGGGGTACATTGTACCCCTGTACCGCCCCCTCCGTTGCTGCGCCACTGTTTTGAAGCGTAAAACTAATTAAAACAAACTTGCCGATAGTTAATGCCTGTGTTATCGTTAAAAACTAAATATGTCATGTGCGCTTACGTAAAGTTTTCAGAAATAGAGGCCAGGTTACTTGAAGCTTAGTAATTTAGGCGCTATTGAACGCCAAGTAGTAGCCCGGCCTCCTCGCGTAAATTGTACGAATCCTTTAAGTCTGAGATTTATTGTTCCAGGCATTATTTTCCAAAAATTTTGTTGTATACTTAATTTTTCGTAAGTTACCATCATGAATTGATTGATCAACCCCCTCCAATCTCATTGACGTTTGCACGAAAATCGTTTTACACGACACAAAATTTATCTAACCGTCATTCAAACATTCCAAAGAAGGATTATCTTCGTTTCTAGCGTATGGGTAGCTCTCTTATAGCTCTTGAGGCATGCAATTTTTTTTCCAAATTGGAAATAGTTCCACTATATTTTTGTAGGCTTCTACGATTTCTGGTTTAAGCTGTTCCTCTAGCGATGTCGTACAGCCATATTTTGCGACTTGACATCCAAAATAAAAATGATTAAATGAAACCAAGCGAATTAGTCGAAGGAAATCAGCTTCGTCGTAAATATTTCAAAGTGGCACTTACAAACTAGTTTTACTATTAGTGAAGTCACTAAATCAGCGAATGGGCTCTCTCCTATCTTGTTTAATCTTTTTCCCATGCATTTAGCGAAACTTTTTGAAGATTTATTTATGCTTGAACTAAGCTTTGTTCGCCTAAATGTCAATAAAGAATAAATTTAATTTATCATAACCTGTTCTATCAAAAGGTGCACTTGTATCGATAAATTGAGGTTTAAAGTTTAGCGATTTTAAGCGGAAATTTTTCAATCACATTTTTACCTTCGGGTCACCGTTATGGATTTATGATTTTGAGTGTTTTTCAAAATATTCCTAAAATTTAATGAAAATTATTGTTCGTGAACTAGTCGAATAGGCCTACCGGACAACTTGCGCGGACGGCTTGATACGGTAAAAGGTTATAATTAGCCTGGACGCGGCTGTGGTGTCTGACGACAAGAAAGCGAACTTGGTTAACTAAACGTTAACAATTTTATTTTGACTAATGGTAAAACTAAGCGAAGTACCCGGACGGCGACTTTAAAACCAACAACGTCCTTTGATATTAAGTTATCTTATTATATAGTTCGAACAAAAAATTAATTCTAAAAATGTAGACTAATAAACAAACGATAAAAAATAAGTTTACAAAATTGTTATGGTTTTTTTATGTAACAGCTTTTTTTCCGAACGGAACAATTATGCTAATTAAATGAATTTAATACGTTTTCAACTGCGCGTGTTCAATATAAAATCTTCGAAGATCTGGGCGAGAAAAATAATAATAAGTCGACCGTAGATTAAATTTATACCGCGCCAACTTATTAATTTCATTTTCAGCGTCATGTTTAAATTTAAGGCGTCATTAGAAAAACATTAAATTTTCATCTCCAAAACGGTTTCCCGTTTCGGCAAATTATTGTATTATGCAATTTAATTACCCCCGTCCAATTTTGAGTATTTTAACAATTTTTTCAAATTACGTAAGCCTTCATAGTGTGAGCATTTGCAAAGTACGAGGTTCATGAAATTTGATTTTCGCTTGTAGCATAGGTAACTCTCTCAAAAACATTCCTCCCGCTCATCAGTTATTGTGATAACCTTTGCACCTTATCGATTTATATGTTTTTTATTAATACGTTTCAAGTTGTATAAAAGCCAGTAGTAACATAATAAAAAGTCAGTTATTGTTTACACGTTTACAAGGGTAGTCGTGCTTCTTTTACGCGTTACATACGGCGTTATTACAGTGGCGACGGAGTGTCCTTTCGCTTCTCGATGGCGGCATATTTGGGGTCTGTTGGCGAGTTCCTTCCGGGGGAGGACGACTGGAAGTCTTACGTCGAACGATTGGAGCTGTTCTTCACGGTTAACGGCATTGACAAGAAGTTACAGGCGGGTGTGTTGCTGATTTCGGTGGGTAAGAAGGTGTATGCTCTTATCCAGGACTTATGCGCGCCGACGGCGCCAAGCGATGTATCCTACACCGATCTTGTGGCTAAGTTAACGGCGCACTTCAATCTCGAACCAAATATCACGGCTGAGAGGCGACGTTTTGGCCGATGTCACCAAAAACCTCAAGAATCGATAGCGGATTACGTGGCTTCACTGCGACACCTGAGCAAAACTTGCAAGTTCGGGGCCCAGATCGATGACTACTTACGAGACCAGTTTGTGGCGGGTATTCGGGACGAGTCTACGCTGAAGAAACTGTTGTCTGTCAAGTCTCTAACATTTTCCGCGGCTGCAGAACTGGCTATGTCAATGGAGCTAGCTACACGGGACGCTGAGGATATCAAGGGTAATGGATCTACGGTTCCGGTTCAAGCGCTCCGGGCCCAGAAGGTACGCCCTACGATGTCAGGTGCCAGTTGCGACCCTTGCTTTCGCTGCGGAAGAAGTAATCATAGTCCGGACGATTGTTCTGCTAAGGATAAGGACTGTCGTACCTGTGGTAGGAGAGGTCACTTTTCAACTGTGTGTCGTTCCAAAGAGGGCAAAGCAGGACCTAGGAGCCGACGACGGCGGAAGGCGAGAGACCAGGGTGACAGGCCGAAAACTCAGAATGACAAACTGAGAGATAAGGATGTACGATCGGTGGATCACACCGATATTGACGATGTTTTGATGTTTCACTTAAGTAGCGGTGCTGATCCGCCAATTATGATTCGCATCCAGGCTAAGGATGCCATATTGAACTTGATACGGGGGCCGGTGTTTCGGTGTTATCATCAAACGACATCCATCGTTAATTCAACTGTCCGTTGCAGCCTACTACGGTTGCACTTCGGCCGTATAAATCCACTGAGAGGATTTATCCGCTAGGATCGTTCTCCACTCCCATAACCCATAATAAGATCACTCGTACTCATGAGTTTTTCGTAGTCAAGGGCAAGGAACGACCATTACTTGGCCGCACGTTTTTCCGGCAGTTCCAGATCAAGCTGGAAGATGTCCGTAGCATGACTAAAGAAGTCAGAACGGTTACACTAAAGGACGTCATGGAAAAACATTCAACGCTATTCACGGACGAACTGGGTTGCGTTAAGAATCAAGTCGCTACACTCACGCTACCTCCAGATGTGAAACCGGTTTTTAAGAAACCGCGACCTATGCCGTTCGCGTTGCTCAAACCAGTTGAACGGGAACTTAGACGCCTACAAGAACAGGGAATCTTGAAACCAGTTAAAGTGTCCGACTGGGCCACGCCAATCGTCCCAGTAATGAAGAAAAACGGGGAGGTTCGTATTTGCGCGGACTACAGTGTCACCGTTAATCCAAATCTAAGGATCGAACAGTATCCCCTACTCACTGCACCTGAGCTTTTTAGTAAGCTGGCAGGGGGACAGAAGTTCACGAAGCTGGACATGCGACACGCGTACGCGCAGATGAAAATGGACACGGACTCTCAGAAAATCTGCACTATAAACACGCATTTGGGCTTGTTTGAGGTGACTCGTTTGATGTACGGAGTGGCGTCGGCCCCAGCCATTTTCCAACGCATTATGGCGGAAGTTCTCGGCGGTATCTCAGGCTGTCAGTCATTCCTGGATGACGTGTTGGTCACAGCGTGGAACGATGACGATCATTTGCTGACCTTAGATCGAGTTTTGGGCACCATGGAGGACATCGGATTCCGGCTAGGTAAGGACAAATGTTCACTAATGTTACCAGAAGTTGTCTACCTAGGTCATAAGATTACACGGGACGGTATCCAGCCGACTGAGGATAAGGTCGAGGGCATACTCCGAGCTCAAGTACCAAAAGACCAGACTCAATTACGTGCCTTCTTGGAGCACTTAACTTCTACGGGAAATTTCAACCGAATTTATCCGAGGTACTAGGACCAATCCATCGTCTTTTGAGAGACAATGTGCCCTGGCAATGGGATTCAAAGTGTCAGACGGCATTCGAAACCGCAAAACAGCTGCTAACCACGGCCCCGGTATTAGTTCATTACGACCCCAAGTTACCAGTGGAACTATACTGTGATGCCTCCAGCTATGGTATTGGAGCGGTGCTAATTCAAGTAGCGGACACCGGTGCGAAGCGACCTATTGCCTTTGCGTCAAAGACACTATCTACGACTGAAGTTAAGTATGCCCAAATCGACAAGGAAGCCCTCGCAATTATATTTGCAGTCAAGAAATTTCATCAATATCTGTTTGGCCGGCATTTCACCTTATGGACAGATCACAGGCCTTTCGTTACGCTGTTCAAGACAAACGCGCCGATTCCGTCCACATTATCGTTACGAATGCAAAGATGGGTAATATTCTTGACTGGATACCAATATACCATACGGTTTCTCAAGTCTAGTGACAACGTTATTGCTGATATGCTTTCACGACTGCCACAACGAAGCAGACCTGAGGATCACGAACCTAATGACTTAGACTTCCGTCAAGTTCAGATTTTCAACGATTTGCCGGTGACAGCCTCTATCATTGCGCATCATTCAAGACGGGATCCGGTACTATCGGCTGCTATCCGATGGACAAGGGACGGTTGGCCAGAACAGTGTCCTGACTCCGAGTTACGTTCGTTCTTCGATAAGAGAATGTTAGACGAAGTTCATAAGGGACACCTTGGCATTAGCCGAATGAAGAATCTTGCCCGCCAGCACGTTTGGTGGCCTGGATTAGACAAGGCTATCGAGGAATGCGTCCAGAATTGCGAAGCTTGTCAAGAGACGAAGACAAATCCCCCTAAAGTGATTTTGCACCCGTGGGACTGGCCAGAAAAACCCTGGGTTCGCCTTCACGCGGACTTCGCTGGACCAATACATGGTTCCATGTTTTTGCTGATCTTGGATGCGCACAGTAAATGGCCAGAGATCTTTCGTATGCAGTCCATTACTGTCGAAAAAACCATAAGGGTGTTTCGCACTGTCTTTTCTCGATTCGGGTTGCCCGAGCGCCTGGTGACGGATAACGGTAGTCAATTCCGGTCCGCCGAATTCGAGTCCTTTGTCAAGTCGTGTGGAATTTGCCATACTTTCACTGCTCCCGGACATCCGGCGACGAATGGCGCTGGGGTGAAGGATGGCTTTTCAGAAGATGAGGCACTTCTACGATTTCTAAGCTCATATCGTTGTGTACCACATACAACGACAAGCGTTACGCCAGCCGAATTGCTACAGGGTCGTCGTCTTCGTACACGTCTCGATTTGGTACGTCCGTCTCTATCAACGATTGTCCAGGGATGCCAGTCACGTCAGGTTCAATATCATGGTGGCAAAAACCGACCGTTTTCTTCTGGTGATCAGGTCCTGGCCAAAGATTATCGTCGTGGCAAGACTTGGACTAGCTCTACAGTCCTCGGTCAAGATTCTGGTACACGCAACTACATGGTCCGAACGAATGACAACCAAACATGGCATAGGCACGCCGATCAACTATGGCGTCATAAACCTGGGGCTCATGGCAATGGGCAAACAACGACCCTACCCGCGCCACCAGAAATACGGTTAGCGACACCAGAGGTTCAAGAACCCCCGGTTCTTACGCCAGACAGTTCACCCGAAGTACCAAGAGTTGACCAGCGACCGAGAAGACCATCCAGAATATCACGCCCACCCGAACGTTTTGGACAATCTTAAATTAACAATTTAGGAGGGAGGTGTGATAACCTTTGCACCTTATCGATTTATATGTTTTTTATTAATACGTTTCAAGTTGTATAAAAGCCAGTAGTAACATAATAAAAAGTAAGTAATTGTTTACACGTTTACAAGGGTAGTCGTGCTTCTTTTACGCGTTACATACGGCGTTATTACAGTTATCCATGTACGACTTAGATGTTATAAATGGTTTTTCTTTCTGACGTTTCTTTGGGGTAACATTCGTACACAATTTTGTACCACGAATAAATTTTTTTGGTTTTGTCCTTGCACATGTTGGGAATTTCCTCCTCCAATAAATAGAGTCCGTTAAACTTTTTCAGTGTTAATTTCAGGGTTTGAGCAAAACATTACTATTAGACCGATAAAAAAATCGCCTGTAAGTTGTTTTTCCCTCTGTAGTACTGGATTTTGAAATGGAAGTCAGTTCACTTCGGTTCATATTATTCTCGATTCTACTTGAAATCCTGAACTACGAAGATTTTTTTCATTACTTTTAGTTGTCGTCTGCTAAGAGTCTTGGATGTTATCAACAACGCAGTTAAGCATAGATATAGAAATACACTATTTTAGCCTAGATATACTACCTTTGATTTAACGCTCGAGACTCAATGAAGCCAAAAATCGAATTTTGCCCCTCGGCATGTATATCGGTAGGGTGGGGAATAAAGCGACACTAGCCACCTAACGGCGGATGGGGAAACTAAAAATAAAAATGTTCTGTTTTTTTTATTTTTTTATTTTTTTCCTATACAAATTATTGAAAAAAGGCGGGAAATTCAATTTGCAACTTTCATATTTTTAAAACTTAAAAGCTTTTGGCGTTGTTAAAAAGGATAATCGGTAAGTGGAAAGTGAATTGTACTAATTAGTAAAACCGTTTAGAATGTCTTTTTGAACATTTTTAATGCAATAAAAACCTGAAATTGATTAAATATCTCATTTAATGAGTAGGCTTTGAAATGGTTAAAGTTTGTGCCGTTCCGGACTGCAAACGCCTTTTAACAACAAATAAAATATCATTTCACTGGCATGTTGGTTGCACTTTTTCTAAATATGAAATAATTTATACTCGTTGCTTTCATGTAATTAAGATTTCCACAATTAAACAAACGATTATGTCATAAATGGCTCGCGGCTATAAAACGGTTGGACTTAGTGCCGGGCAAAACCATTTTGTTTGCGGTAATCACTTTCAGGAAAGTGAAGACAGAAACCACAAAACTCTGAAATTACTAAAGGACGAGGCAATACCTTCTTTGTTTTATTAAAGATTTAATGAAGCCGGTTCACAAGTATACATAACAATTGAATAACACATTAATTTCGGAATGTCAGTACATAGTATGTAACATAATAGCGCACCTATGGCAAATCGGGCGCGAGAGATTCGCAGAAACCACACATTGAGAGTGCATTGCCTAGTACAATACCCACCCAACATCGCGCAACAGAGTCTTCATCATCGATCACAGATTTTCAGTTCTTTACCCACGAAGTAGAAGTCTGTACATCAGCCGTCCACAACGTCGATGTACATATCTCGAAAAATAATAATATAATTAAAATAATAATAATTAAGACCCAGCTTGGTTAATAATATATTATTTGCAATGGGAAGTCTGTGGAGATTTTGGACCACAATGCATTAATTGAGGCTGAATCAAGTGAAATGATCGATGATGTGGGAGAAGGTAATCCTACAATTGATGACCTAGGAAACACCATGGATGTACAAGAACCTGATGGGGTTCATGATTACCAAGACATAACACAAATACAAAACAAATATGATCATGTAGGTGGCTGAGCTACGAGTAATAATTACGATATCAGTGCATACAGTAGGTCTTTTTTCCGCGGTTTTTAAGACATATTTCAGGAGGCACAGTACCTGTGATTCGCCCAGTTCATAAAAAAGAAACACGCGAGGTTTGAAAAATCAATTATCTAAAACATACCTAACAATATTAAATTCTTCGTCGTGAAAATTACTTTCCACTAAACAGAAATCCAGTCAAACATCAAGCGGAAAGTACGTATTTCTGTGTCTTCTACGTGGCGATTGCAAAGATGGTTGACCAATTAAAATTTCGACTAAAATTTCAAGTTTCGAAAATCAGAAAGTCACAATGAACAAGATGCTGTTTAAAACTAAAGGGGTGATTATTCATATAGGTGAATCTTTAGCCGAGGGACATTATGTGATCTTTGTGAGAAAAGACAAAGGCTGGTACGAGGTCAGCGACACTATTAGCGATTTCCACTGACTGCTCCAAAGAGTGCTCTCAGGGTTAGGATGACGTAACTGCCCTCGGCGAGTTTTGGAGAGAATAGTTTCGTCAGTGGAACACGATCGAGAGGTCCGAGGGCGCTCTGGTAGTCTGGTTCATTAATCAAAAATGGCGTCGTCCGGAGACGAAATTGTAATAAAGTGCATATATTTTGACACAAATGGGCTACCTGTATCAACATCGAATGGCGTTCTTTGTAATGTTTTAATAAATGGTAAGAAACTTATTTTTCATTTAGTTATTGCATATTTCTCGTTCTAACTTATTCCGTCTTTTAAGTCACGGAAACTGAACCGAGGATTAGGTGGTAAGCCTTAGCTTACACAATGTTATAATAATTGTTATGATCTGCTTAAACTTGGCTATTAAAATTTGTCTTGGCTGCTTTTATTTTTCAATATAGTTCATATTCTAATTGTTAATTATTTTTAGGTGAAAGTCAAGATATGGAAATAGCAAAAATACTTCTGCAGAAATCTGGCATTCTACCATCAACGTTATCTGACCTATCGACATCAAGAACAAGTAGTAAAACCTTAACACAATCAACAAGCAATGCGGCACTATCACATAGTTCTCCTGATCTAGTTGTAACTCCAGAATCATGTTTAGCTTCTAATCTTGATACATCATCACCATCTACAAGTCAAGTTTCAGCCACTAGCCACAAAGAGTTTGCAAAAAGTAAATAACCAATAATAATATAATATTTTAAATGTTTAATAAATGAAATGAAAAACATTTTAGATGTTGAATGGGATGATGGCGATACAAAATTTCTTCTAGATCGATATGATTTGTATCTATCGCAAATTGGCCCCATGAAAAAATTTAAGAAGAAAAAAGATATGTGGGAAAAAATTTCTCAAGATATTAAAGAACATCTACAACTAATTAGAAGTGCTGCTCAGTGTGAAAATCGTTTCAAAACTGTGTTGAAAAGGAAAAAGGACAGTGTGGAACGTAATAAAAAATCAGGGTAAACTCGCAAAAATGTTGAATTTGAAGAGGAAATTCTCAAAATAGCTGCTAATGATGATAGTGTGATACCTGAAGTTATTAGAGGCGTTGGACAAGTCACCTTCAACTCAAAAAGAGCACATTCGTCGCCTGTTAAAAAGAAAAGTAAAAAGACTGCACCTAGTGTGATTGCGGAGACTTTGGTTCAAATTCATAAGGAAAAAGAAGAGGCTAAAGAACGCAGACACAAAGAGAAAATAGAAGCTTTAAAAGAACTGTTTGGAAAATAAGTTTTATTAGAACTGATTGAGCTTATTTGATTATTTATTTTGATTTTTGTTTGATTATTTATTATCATTTCTGTTTATTTTTTTTAATTTTGTTTATTTTTTTAATTTTGTTTATTTATATTTATTTTCATTTTGTTTGAATATTTATTTTATTTTTTTGGTTGATAGCGCCAAATCATTAAAGTGGCTCAATAAAATGTTTATTTTTTCAAAATTTGGCAAATTCTATCTCTTTTTGCTTCTCCTAATTTCCTAAGCAATGTTTCTCGTTTTCCATATTCATTAAAACATTCAACATTAGAGTCATCGCCTAGGGTCTCTGGTTCATATTCCCATTCGTCTTTGAAGTCAATACATAAGTTGTGTAAAACACAACAGGAAACAATGAATTTAGTGGAAGTGTTTACGCGATGAAAGTCAAGTCTAATTAACTGTCGAAAACGCTGCTTGAGAATACCAAACGTATTCTCAATCAAAACGCGTGTAGCACAAAATTTTTGGTTGAAATTAACTTGTGCATTGGTTAAAGTTCCATATTGTCGGTAAGGGGTCAAAAGCCATTCTCGCAATGGATAAGCAGCGTCTCCTAACAAGTGATATCCATCACCACATTTTGAGGGAAGAGCTTTATATATGTATGATAATCGGAGCACCCTAGCATCATGGATTTTACTTGGAGTGCCTGTGAAAACATCTATAAATCGGCGCTTCGCATCACAGATTCCTCGAAGAGTAATAGAAGTTCCATCATGTCGATTAATATACGTTGATTTTATTTTATGCACTGGTGTTCTTATTGAAATATAGGATCCATCAATACAGCCCAAAACCCCTGGAATTCCACCTTGCTTTAAAAAAAATAATTTCAAAATAAAGTTATACACTTGCTATGTTCCTGAAATCTTACTGGTATTATAAAAAACCGTCTTGGTTTGGACCAAGGCCGAAAAAACAAACGATATGTGTGGGGTTTATCAATTGACTGAAGTTTCAGATATTGAAATTTTTTTTTCTAGTTATTTTTATCCACTCAATCCTTAATCAATATTTAATTCAATCAACTGATTTTACTGTTAATCGATCTAGTCCCTCTAAATTAATTGAAAAAATTACATATCTACGCTTTTTCAAGAACAATTACATTTTCCGAAAACATTTTATCATGAAATTAATTATTTTGAAGGCAGTACGTGTTGAGGGATCAGTATTGAATATTTGAAATGTTCTTCTGGATGTCTAAAAAGAGCAAGCGAACTTTGGCATAACTCGAATGGAAAATGGAAATATTTAATTGATGCCAAACCAGGGTGTTGCGCGAATTTATACATTAAATTTCGTATATCGAAATGCTACATTTCTATTGTCGCCTCTATGAAGGTAAAGTTGCACTGGAACTTCCATTTCCATACTTTAGAATTTCTTGGTCATAACTCAGTCTTCATTTGAAACGTCACCCCCTACTTTACACCGGTTACGTATTACGCGTAATCATTTTAGCAAGCGTAAAGATCATTTCGGAAAACACAGGGGCGAGGCCACCATTGGGGTGTATTCTCCCTCGCACCAAGGGTCATCGCCAGACGGTGCCAAAGTTCACTACGGGCAGGACGCTAGTCAACTAGCACTGCCTATAGCGGTGCTTCTAAGCGAGCGAGAAAATGAAAGAGAGAAAACACCCCAATGGCGGGATCACACCTGTGTTTTAGTTTCTCTGTATGTAATTTCCAAACTCACTTACAAATGTACTGTACACCGATTAAACTGAGTGATCGGTCGTTCGGGCGCTAGCGAGTGTCAAGCCATAACCATAACCATTCATGTACACGAATGTTTTATAGTGTTAGGTTAACAAGGTTGGCGGGCAAGTCCGGAGTGTCATGTACCGTTTACTAATGTGAAAAGGTTTCGATCTATATGGTAATATAATATAGTGTGTTGCGACGGCTCAGATGACCCATACACTGGAACCACTGGTGATTATAAAATGCAATATATTGGGAAAATAGAGGAAGGGAGGGGGTGTCGGAGTTAAATGTGACCTTCTTGGCATAACTAGTAATGAATGATATGTTTAACCATATTATCTCCGCGGGAAATGAATATAACAAGTCATTGGTACTGAGAAGTATTTCTGTTTATGTGATCTTTACCCTTAACCACGCAGGATAAACTTTGTTGCTTTGTCTTAAGTAGACGACATTCACTGTAAACGACAGTCTTACCAACAACTTAAAACAGATTTAAACTTCTTTTGGTGCAAACTTGAAAATTTGTCAAGCCAGCAACAATTAAAACTATGTTGGTCAAGGTGCTTACAAGTTAGTGAACATCGACACGAAATCCCTTCAAAATAATTAATTTCATGATAAAATGTTTTCGGAAAATGTAATTGTTCTTGAAAAAGCGTAGATATGTAATTTTTTCAATTAATTTAGAGGGACTAGATCGATTAACAGTAAAATCAGTTGATTGAATTAAATATTGATTAAGGATTGAGTGGATAAAAATAACTAGAAAAAAAAATTTCAATATCTGAAACTTCAGTCAATTGATAAACCCCACACATATCGTTTGTTTTTTCGGCCTTGGTCCAAACCAAGACGGTTTTTTATAATATCTGTCACTTCAGTCTTAATGTAATTAAATTTTGAATAATCATGTTTGCTTCACCGTCATACATTTGCACTCTAAAATATAACGGTGCATTCAAACACCATATATGCTGTTTTTTCCGGTGCCAAAAAGACATCATTTAGGGTGTACTTTAACCCCATTTTTATGATCAATTCACGCCATTTGCTAAAATTATTTGCAAGTATTAAGGAAATATTAGGCATTTATGCACCATTTACAGTGGTTTTTAACATCTTTGTTAGGCAATCTGTTGAACTTCTAATATTACTTAGTTTAATGGTGTTAAAAGTATGGAAAAAGTACGCTACCTCTGTCACATTATTAAACCAAGTGAAGTGAAATGTTGTTAAATATTTATTTTTTCCATATTTAGCACCACGTTTATGGTGTAAAACAAACCGGTCAATACACCATTTCAAGTCCCTGTTTACCCATTTAAAGACCTGTTTAGCCATTTAAAGACCCTATTTCCCCCGTTTTAAGGCCCTATTGACCCATTTCAAGTTAATTGTACTATGGTAATTAACCGCTTGCCTGCCTTACTACCAAATTCCAACTCGGCTGAAAACTACCGCAATTTGGCGGTTTTGGATTTGGTCTAATGGGACAAACATCTTGGCTTAAATTAAAATTCTATCTACGCCCGTTAACATCTGAGTAACTTGAGTGGTTATGTAAAATGAGCAATAATCCCATCTATTTTGTAAAACATTAAGCAAAATTTATAGTTTAGAAGAATGAAATATTTTTAAATCGCAGAAATGCACCGTTATAAAGCGATTCGCTTATTTTAATTTTTAAGTCAAATTACGTAACACTGTAACGAACTTAAACGAAGTTTGAACATAGAATGAGTTCCCAAATATAATTTTCTAACGTAATATAGTGCCTATGAAAAACCACATATTATTAAAAGCAAATATTTTTATTTTTAAACGCTGTCAACGATAAAACGTTTGTTATTATTGAACTTTTTTTTATTAAATTTATAACATTTATAGGATAAATACGTCTACTATTAAGAGGTACAATGCTTGAAATTTGTGTCTCAATGACACGTAACCTAACCCGACCTATTAAACAAGCAATATTTTCAACGTTTTTTGTTGAGGGACCTTGAAAAATAACCGATTTTTTGGAAAAGGCCCGAGTTGATTAGTAATGACCTAATATTAATCTCGGTATGTAAAATAAAAATAAAATTCTTATGCCATGAAATATTTTCCAATAAGCATGTATTTCTAAAAAATTGTGCATACAGGCCTCAGAAAGGTTTTTAAGTGATGTTTTAAAAAGTAAAACATGCTCATTATTAAAACCAATCTGACTCCATTACATTAGTTGTTGCCCAAAAGAGTTCATTTGGATAATTTTAACGGCATTAACTTTTTTACTTAAAATCGTGTTCAGTCAGGATTGATATAATAAGAGAGCCTTCAACGTGTACAAACACAATAGGAAAGGTAGTGAAGTCCCACTGAACAAGACTATAAATATTCCTGTAAATCAGGCGCATGGTCCTGAAATGGGGTGAACAGGGGTTTGATATGAGATTAATAGGGGTTTTAAATTGGGACATGAAATGGGGGTAAATTGGGACATGAAATGGGGGTAAATTGGGACATGAAATGGGGGTAAATTGGGACATGAAATGGGGGTAAATATGGACATGAAATGGGGGTAAATATGGACATGAAATGGGGGTAAATATGGACTTGAAATGGGGGTAAATATGGACTTGAAATGGGGGTAAATATGGACTTGAAATGGGGGTAAATTGGGACATGAAATGGGGGTAAATTGGGACATGAAATGGGGGTAAATATGGACTTGAAATGGGTCTAAATATGGACTTGAAATGGGTCTAAATATGGACTTGAAATGGGTCTAAATATGGACTTGAAATGGGTCTAAATATGGACTTGAAATGGGTCTAAATATGGACTTGAAATGGGTCTAAATATGGACTTGAAATGGGTCTAAATATGGACTTGAAATGGGTTTAAATATGGACTTGAAATGGGTCTAAATATGGACTTGAAATGGGTCTAAATATGGACTTGAAATGGGTCTAAATATGGACTTGAAATGGGGGTAAATATGGACTTGAAATGGGGGTAAATATGAACTTGAAATGGGGGTAAATATGAACTTGAAATGGGGGTAAATATGAACTTGAAATGGGTCTAAATATCGACTTGAAATGGGTCTAAATATCGACTTGAAATGGGTCTAAATATGGACTTGAAATGGGTCTAAATATGGACTTGAAATGGGGGTAAATATGGACTTGAAATGGGGGTAAATATGGACTTGAAATGGGGGTAAATATGGACTTGAAATGGGGGTAAATATGGACTTGAAATGGGGGTAAATATGGACTTGAAATGGGTCTAAATATGGACTTGAAATGGGTCTAAATATGGACTTGAAATGGGTCTAAATATGGACTTGAAATGGGTCTAAATATGGACTTGAAATGGGTCTAAATATCGACTTGAAATGGGTCTAAATATCGACTTGAAATGGGTCTAAATATCGACTTGAAATGGGTCTAAATATCGACTTGAAATGGGTCTAAATATCGACTTGAAATGGGTCTAAATATCGACTTGAAATGGGTCTAAATATCGACTTGAAATGGGTCTAAATATCGACTTGAAATGGGTCTAAATATGGACTTGAAATGGGTCTAAATATCGACTTGAAATGGGTCTAAATATGGACTTGAAATGGGTCTAAATATCGACTTGAAATGGGTCTAAATATCGACTTGAAATGGGTCTAAATATGGACTTGAAATGGGTCTAAATATCGACTTGAAATGGGTCAAAATATGGACTTAAGTGCTCCTAAATAGGAAAATTGAGACTGGGTGAAAGATAATTGTAGTTTTAATTTTAATTTTATAAGGTATCCATGAATTTAACCAAAACAATCGTGTTTTGGGTTAATTTCACCTTAATTTTACTTACGTTTAAAGGTTTATCTCGATTAAGTTTAGTTTAAAGGCTTATCTCGATTAAGTCTAATCTAAAGGCTTATCTCGATTAAGTTTAGTTTAAAGGCTTATCTCGATTAAGTCTAATTTAAAGGCTTATCTCGATTAAGTTTAGTTTAAAGGCTTATCTCGATTAAGTTTAGTTTAAAGGCTTATCTCGATTAAGTTTAGTTTAAAGGCTTATCTCGATTAAGTTTAGTTTAAAGGCTTATCTCGATTAAGTCTAATTTAAAGGCTTATCTCGATTAAGTTTAGTTTAAAGGCTTATCTCGATTAAGTCTAATTTAAAGGCTTATCTCGATTAAGTTTAGTTTAAAGGCTTATCTCGATTAAGTCTAATTTAAAGGCTTATCTCGATTAAGTTTAGTTTAAAGGCTTATCTCGATTAAAATTAGTTTAAAGGTTTATCTCGATTAAGTTTAGTTTAAAGGCTTACCTCGATTAAGTTTAGTTTAAAGGCTTATCTCGATTAAGTTTAGTTTAAAGGCTTATCTCGATTAAGTTTAGTTTAAAGGCTTATCTCGATTAAGTCTAATTTAAAGGCTTATCTCGATTAAGTTTAGTTTAAAGGCTTATCTCGATTAAAATTAGTTTAAAGGTTTATCTCGATTAAGTTTAGTTTAAAGGCTTATCTCGATTAAGTTTAGTTTAAAGGCTTATCTCGATTAAGTTTAAAGGCTTACCTCGATTAAGTTTAGTTTAAAGGCTTACCTCGATTAAGTTTATTTTAAAGGCTTATCTCGATTAAGTTTAGTTTAAAGGCTTATCTCGATTAAGTTTAGTTTAAAGGCTTATCTCGATTAAGTTTAGTTTAAAGGCTTATCTCGATTAAGTTTAGTTTAAAGGCTTATCTCGATTAAGTTTAGTTTAAAGGCTTATCTCGATTAAGTTTAGTTTAAAGGCTTATCTCGATTAAGTTTAGTTTAAAGGCTTATCTCGATTAAGTTTAGTTTAAAGGCTTATCTCGATTAAGTTTAGTTTAAAGGCTTATCTCGATTAAGTCTAATTTAAAGGCTTATCTCGATTAAGTCTAATTTAAAGGCTTATCTCGATTAAGTCTAATTTAAAGGCTTATCTCGATTAAGTCTAATTTAAAGGCTTATCTCGATTAAGTCTAATTTAAAGGCTTATCTCGATTAAGTTTAGTTTAAAGGCTTATCTCGATTAAGTTTAGTTTAAAGGTTTATCTCGATTAAGTTTAGTTTAAAGGTTTATCTCGATTAAGTTTAGTTTAAAGGCTTATCTCGATTAATTTAATTTAAAGGTTTATCCGGATTAAGTTTAATTAAAGGTTTATCCGGATTAAGTTTAATTTAAGGTTTATCCGGATTAAGTTTAATTAAAGGTTTATCCGGATTAAGTTTAATTAAAGGTTTATCCGGATTAAGTTTAATTAAAGGTTTATCCGGATTAAGTTTAATTAAAGGTTTATCCGAATTAAGTATGATTAAAGGTTTATCCTAATTAAGTATAATTTAAAGGTTTATCCTGATTAAGTTTAATTTGAAGGTTTATCTTGATTAAGTGTGAAATAGAAATACGAGGCTTTATCAACAGCTATACAGTTTAAATATTAATTAAGTAGTCCATTTAAAATTTATTCGTGTTTTTATCCAAAATATGTATATTTTATGTTTAAATTCACCCTAATTATACTTAATTATGTTGAAATTAATGAAGGATTGTGGTTTGGCAGTATTGATTTAGCTATAATTGAGCTTCAAAAAATTATTAACCTTAATTTTAATGTTTAGATGAGTTTTTGATTAGTTCCAATGCATTGCGTTCAATTTTTATCATGCCCCGTGCTAAATTTGCGGTAACGTGAAGATTAACAATTAAATATGTTGTACCGGGGAGCCCGTTACAACGGATCAGTACAAAGGTTACAATGTTAATGAATGATGTGATTCCATAGTTTCGCTTAAATACCAGTAATTAAATCAAATACCTAAACAATTCATAGCAATTCTGACATATAAACAAACGGCAATAAGGACTGTGGAAATAGCGAACGCAACGTTGAAAAAATCTGCACATGGAATTGATTTGACTAAACGTAAAGACAATGTTCTCCTGGATTAACCAGCACCACTGTTACTTATATTTCTAAATTAAACAATCCACTCTTGGAAACAAATAATTTATAAAACGTAATATCATATACGGACTGTTTCTCCAGGAAAAAAATTGTTTTAACGAATCGTTTCCAACGTGGTTACGTTGAGAGAATCTGTGCTGATGTAAACATGGAAATTCCTCTACATTGGTTCAGTTTAAGGAAATATAATATCACACATCTTCACAATTAGTAGCATTTTAGTGAGATTAACAAATAATGAAACCCTGTATACCTCCAATATTTGTTGGTAGCAGAAAACGAAGCAGACTGCGTATTTTTGAAATACAGAGCTGGAAATTAGCTTTTTTATCTTTAAAGGGGAAAGACCAGGGCCGGAAATAAGCACAGGACACTGGACATTGTCCAATAAAATTTTAAAATGTCCCATAATTTTGTAAAAAACTAAGGGGGTCACTGGACAGTTTGACCAATGAATTTCCCGAAGTTTTGATAGCTTGACTATGGAGGTGCGATACAATTTTTACACACTCCAGTGGACAATGTCCTATAAATTTTCCAGTCAAGCAAGGGGTCAGTGGACACATGTCCTATAAGAAAATTTTCTTATTTCCGGCCCTGGGAAAGACCCTATAAAGACTATATTACATAGACAAACTAAAATACAAATTAAGCCTTGGCCGTAAAGAACGTTCCAAAAACTTACTTTAAATGATATAAAAACCTCTGTTAACTGCAATTATTTACCTGAATTACTTTTCTAGACGAAAATTCGACCTGATAACGACGTATTTCTTATTAAGGGTGCTACAGTTAATTAAAAAATATATATAAAGGTGCTCAAGTTCGGATGAAATACCAAAGTAATTTGTCAGCGTCTACTGCTAGATAGTCTGACCCAAAAGTAATTTTTGACGTACTTTCAGAATTAACTAAAATTAACATACTTAGAGTTAATTGATTTAAATTAAACTAGCCGATAGCACACCTTGAATACTTAATTGTTAATTCAAGAGTATTCCGAAAAGTAACTTCGCTGTAGTTTTTCTGTGCGCGGTGGGGGTAAATCACGAAAAACCCCATGTTAATCTCCATAGGAAATTTAGTAAAAGCATGTGAATTTTGCTTTAACGTTACAAAAGGGTGTCAAGTCATATCTACAAGGGCCTACCGGCCCTGTAGAATAGCTTCAAAATCTTTTGCCGCATCTTCTTTTTCCTGTTCCGTACTAGGAAAGCATATTACTGAAGGGGCTAAACTGATTAAAAAGTCCATAACTCTAGATATCTGTCGATGGAACGATGTTTCACCAACACCAAATCTACTGGCCACATCACGAATGCTTGTTTTATTACCAGCGAACCATAAAAATGCCAACACATGAATTTTGCCAGAAATTGCTGGGCTTCCCCCACAGACATTTTTGGATAATATGTGGAATTCTCGAACCGTTCAATTAGAAACTCGGACGTTTTTCTTTCTAACCTAAAGTTTCTACGAAACTGAAACCAATTAATAGAATTAATATTTCAACTAATTTACAAAAAATCTATTTTGATTCATTACTTCTATATCAGAGTAGTGATCGACAACGTCTCCGATGTAATTATTGATTTTAGGACGAGGCGTAATATCTTTAAAGTAATGCGACAAAACTTCGTATTCTTCATCTTCAGAACTTTCAGAAGATGATTCCAAAAATAAATACGCGTAAGCGAGAGCCCGTCTTCTATCACAAACCGCCTGGTCCGCCATTTTAATTTTATTACGTCATACTCGAGCACCGTCGCTCCGTCGAATTTTTCAGAGCACGAAAGAGCAATTCTCGGGCAGTTTTTGGGGTCAGTGGAAAACGCGATTCTGGGCGAGTGTTGCACTCGTGTTCCCAGTGGCGGACGAAAACGCACCAAGAGTGCACTTAGAGTGCTCTAGTGCAGTCAGTGGAAATCGCTATATGATTAGAAAAAGAGAGAGATTCGTCAGTAACTTGACTGACGTCACTGTTCTGCTTTTGGAAAGAGTATAGACATTTTAAAGGGAATGTTAAGCGCCCGAATTTTTTAAAAAAATGAACCCGTAGTAAACCCTAAAATTAATGCTACGTATCAGATGGTTTCATGTCCTGCCAGAGATTTACGAATAGTTTCATATTACCTTAAGAGTAATTCTCATAAATATTAAAATTTTGATCCATGGCAAACAATTTAATTTATAAATTAGAATTAAAATGAGATCTGCTACTTCATGGAGGATTTTTTTTAAAAAACTTTAATTAAAAAAACTTTAATTAAAAGTGTTAATACGGGAGCTTTCGGACCGCGGTCCCTCTTCAGCCGTTGTTAAAATTAAAATGTTTAATTAATACACAACTAATAATTCAGTTTTTTTACATACATATTTTTTATCTATAGACAGTGATACGCCCCCTATTTTTTAAGATTAAACCCCCCCCCCAACCATTTGTATTTATCAACCCTAGGTCTAAGTTCAATTTTGCTCTATCCTTAATATAAACTGCTTCTTTGAAGCATCGTTTATACCAATTCGTCTCTTGACATAAAACTTCTATTGAATCCCATTCAATTTGATGGTCGTTTTCTTTTTCAATCTGAGCTGCCAATCCATTATTTTAATTAAAGTTTTTAAAAAAAATTCCTCCATGAAGTAGCAGATCTCATTTTAATTCTAATTTATAAATTAAGAGTAATTCATGACTAGGTAAATTATCGGCCCTCGAGAAAGTTTAAGGTTTACGTTGGTTCAAGGTTCATTTCGGAGTTGTCTTGGCATTAGCTGTGAAAAGGGAAGCGGAGGGAGGGTTGTAGGGCCTTGCTTTTGCTACGAGAAGAAAAAAAACCATGAGTCTTGCCTTAATGAAAGGATTTCTAAGAGGAAGGTTTACAGTAACCTGTACGTTTCAGGCCCCAGCCTCTTTTGGAAAGAATAGAGTCGAAACAAGGCCACGTGGGATAATCCTTTTTGGTAAAAGTCGCGAAAAGTTATCAAATGCCTCAAATGTCAAGTTGAACAAAATTCGGAAAATATTGTTGAAAGCAACATTTTATATCTTCCACTAGAAAACCGAGATAAAATTTGTATTGATATCCAGCGGGAAGAACGTATTTCTGTCTTTTCCAAGGTGATTACAAAGATGGTTGACCATTTAACATTACAACTAAAGTATTCAGTTTCGAAAATCAACGCGTCACTTTGAACGAGATCCTTTTAAAAGTTAAGGGGCGATTATTCATAAAGGTAAATAGTTCGCTGAGGGCCATTATGTGAACTTTGTGAGGAAAGACAACGGCTGGTATGAGATGAGCCATACTATGATTAGAAAAAGAGAGATATTCGTCAGTGGTCTGCACTTTAAACTAGTACAGAGATTTTAAAGGGAATATAAAGTTCCTGGAGTCCTTATAAAATTTAACCCGGAGGAAACCCTAAAATTAATGGTACCTGGCAAAGTTGCACAAATAGTTTCATATTCCCTTTAAAGTAATTCATGGCTGGGTAACGTTATCGGCCCTCGAGCAAGTTTAAGGTTTTCGATGGTCAACAGTTAACTTTGAAAGATTTGTCTTGGCAATAGCTGAGAAAAGAGAGACGTGGGAGGGTTCTAGAGCTTAGCTATTGGAACGAGAGAAAATAGCCACAAATCTTGCGTTAATTATAGAATTTCTAAGAGGTAAAAATAAGATAAAAGCGTAACCCCTGTTGGTAAAGCGTTGCAATTAAATTTGATTCCTTAATAAGATCGTAAAAATGGCTAATTAACACAGAACAGACTTGTTGAACAGAAATTTAGAATAACTTTCATGTGTCGTGCCATAAGAACGACACGAATTGGGTTCCTTGATCGCTCAGGATCTGTTTTGGCGCTGCCCATCGGTCGGCAGACAAAGTTCTTTAAGGCTAGAGCACAAGTATCTGCTGTTATTCTCTTTAAGAGGATTAATTCGACGAACTTGGTCATATAGTCTGTGAATACGAGTAGAAATTTATATCCTCTTCGGCTGATGGGAAATAGTCTCATGATGTCTACTCCTATCTTGTCGAATGGGCCAGTCGGAACTGTGGATATCATAAGTCCGGGAGTTTTTCGGTTGCTGATCTTGTATTGCTGGCAGAAGACGAATTCTTTGACGTATTGCCTTATGTCCTTGTCTAGATCGGGCTACCAATGTCTTTGTCCGACTTTCTCTCTTGGCTTGTAATTTCCTCGGTGTGCGGAAAGAGGATTGTCATGTAGAAGTCTCATAGTTTCCCTTCGGAGAGATCTTGGTAAATAGATTCTTGCTGGACGCGTTCCAAACGCTTTTCTATATACCAAGTTGTTGACAATCTCGAATTCTGGATGTTCCGGAGGATTGTGTTGTCTTAGTTGTTCAATGATTTCGCGGATAATGGGGTCTTCTCTTTGGGCGGTAATGATGTCGTCGCGGTCGAAAATGTGAAAGTTTGCATGTGGATATGGAGGAAGAACGTACGCATGGTGAGAATGATCAGATGGGACTTTTGAGTTTTCGGATGGTGCTTCTTGATTTTCTCTTCCACGGTGGAGTCGACTGTCATCGCAAACAGTCCAATCGGAGCTCTTGAAAGGGCATCTGCGACGGTGTTTTCGACTTTTTTCTTGTGTTGCAATTTGAAGTCGAAAGTTTGGAGCTACATTGCCCATCGGTTACGACGGTAAAAGGTCTGCTTTCTAGGTACGGGCGGAAATTTCCTATGGCCCAGTATATCGCGAGACATTCCTTTTCGGATGTGCTGTACTTTGCTTGTGCATTCCTTAGATTTCTGCTGGCGTAGGCTATTGGAACTTCAATTCCGTCTTGTATCTGTGACAGCATTGCTCCTAGGCAGGGTTGGCAAAAATCCGGATAATTTGAATAAAATCCAGACCAGTGGTTTTTATTGGATTAAACCGGATTTTATTGGATTTATCCGGATTTTTTGAGTCATTTTAGGTGTTTTTGAAGGCAAAGTACTTCTGTTTAGCTCTTATTTGAATTGGGGCACTCCCCGACCCCTAGCCCCGGTTCCAATACAAAATCGTCTTCTAGTTTAACTGCTAAAATGTTTTCATGAAATCTATTTGTTTCCTGAGTGCACGAGCCTAACACTAGCGCGGCTCCAGTGGAACCCTTACAAGGGGACTTTCCTTCTAAACTCCGGGTTTGGCTTGGCAAAGGCTAGTTGTATAAATCCCGCCCACAAATGCCTCTAGCTTTCCCAAGCCAAAACTGGAGTTCGCAAGGAAAGTCAACTTGTAGGGGATCCACTGGAACCGCGCTATGCTTTAAGTTCGAGTAATACTGGTAATATATTGTAAGCTGTAACTGGACAGTAACTGCTAACATAACTATTAGTTTTATCATTTATAATTAGTAATCTTTAGTTTTCGCTTCAAATATTTTTGCCTTGTTTCTGGTTGTATTTTAATTATTTTTATGGCACAAAATTTATTTTTCCAAATTCATTAAGTGGATTAATCCGGATTAAACCAGGTGGTTTAAACTGGACTGGATAGGTAGTTGCCAACCCTGCTCCTAAGCCTGCATCTGAGGCGTCTGTAGTTAGGATGCTTGGTGTATCTGGATTGTATGCTGCTTAAGGTGGAGAACTGCTGATAGCTTCCTTGATCTTTTGGAATGCTTCCTCTTGAGAGAGACCCCATTCGAACTTGACACGTTTCTTTTTCAACTGGTTGAGCGGAGTGGCTTCTTCTAATAGTGTGGTATAAATCTGTGGTGCCATCCAGCCATTCCAAGGAATCGTTGGAGTTGTTTTAGCGTCTCGGCTGGGGAAAATTCTTGATGGCTTCCACTTTGGATGGATCTATGCAGATTCTCGATTTGTTTATGACATGTCCCAGTTACTGCTTCTGACTGGGCAAATCGGCATTTCCTCAATTGAAGTGTGAGGCCGGCGTTCTTCAATTTAGTCATGACATATACCAGAGCGTTCTTCTGTTGCTTCCAAGTTTCGGATGCTATCAAGATGTCATCTAGGTATACGATTGTAGCAAGAACATGCAAAGCATGAAGTTATTCCCTTCGCTCTATAGTATTTTCAAATATTTTTATATATGGCTGGTAGTTCCCCGCGTTGAGGCTGGTTTCTTTCCCCAACTCGTGCGCGTCATCGGGAAAACAAATTCCCTAAAACTCTCTCCGCGTGTACGTTCGTGAACGTTCTTGCACAAATTTTTACCTCTCCGAGTGACGTATGTCACGGAGAGGTTCTGTAACGACCGTGTGTCTGTGTCTGTGTGTGTGTCTGTTGTTACACCCACGTGACCGCGTTCGCAGTTTCCAAATCGGAGCAAACGTGTTCGCCATTTCCGAACTGCATTCACAGTCACGGAAATGGCTCCTCCACTTGAGTTCTCACACCAATCTTCTGGTCTTGATCCATCCCACACGGACACCAGTCTGTACATACTGGCTGCTAATCACCACCATCTTCTGGTCTTTGTCCATCCCACTTGGACACCAGTCTGTACATACTGACTTCTAATCACCACCATCTTCTGGTCTTTGTCTATCCCACATGGACACCAGTCTGTACACACTGGCTTCTAATCACCACCATCTTCTGGTCTTTGTCCATCCCACATGGACACCAGTCTGTACACACTGGCTTCTACACCACCATCTTCTGGCCTTAGTTTTTGTCCATCCCACATGGACACCAGTCTGTACACCTGGCTTCTACACCACCATCTTCTGGTCTTTGTTTTTGTCCATCCCACATGGACACCAGTCTGTTCACCTGGCTTCTACACCACCATCTTCTGGTCTTCGTTTTAGTCCATCCCACATGGACACCAGTCTGCACACCTGGCTTCTACTCCATCGTCATCGTTGGGTTTAAGACATTCGCGGAGATGAGCTAGGGTAACGAGGAACGTCTAGCCTCCCTAAGGTGGGATCGCCACCAAAGGGTTTCGCAATTGCTGTTGTTCCTGCTTTTAGCTGTAGTTCGACACCCTTATATACTACCTATTTGAGTAAGGCGAAGCAACCGGCGTATGCTTTATTTCAAACGCCAATATTAGTCAAGTCTCTCAAGAATGTCTAATTGTTCTTTATCAATGCGATGTAACACTCAATAAGGCGAACAACTAACGAAGAAAATATTTAATATTAATTATATTTATTTTAATATTTAAGATCATCTTGTTTCTCAACTCAAAATTAAAACAGAAAGAGTTAAAAAGCAGTCTTATGTTTTAGTCTGTGTGTGTCAGTCCGTTAGTGCACCGCGTTAGCAGCTTGCTTTGTTTTGTGGAAAGAAATCCTACAAAACCTTAATATTTTTTTCTCATAATTTATAATTAATATATGGAAATATATTTCGTAATTTCGATGCCTTTAGTGGTTTTTTAGCTATAAAGCTCTGTTTCATTTTGATATCCCAAGAATATTTTTTATATTATTATTTGAAATCGATGTTTATATATTACGTAAGCTATACTACATCTGTTTATAGCATAATCCTTTCTAAAGTGATTTCAAGAAGAACGTAACTACGTTGGTCAAATGAACTTTATTTTGCCAATAGGCCTAGTGAACCAAAAAGAAAACGCTTGGGTTTGGTTTTCGTTTCTGTAAAGCCGAGACATTAACGGTTCAGAGTGAGCCGAAAGTTAAACACACTTTTAAATAATTAGGCTTAGATTTTATAATCATGATGGAAATCTGGGCCGCGTTGAGCAGAGCTCAGCGCTGTTAGCAGTGTCCTACAGAACGAGGTTCTGTTATTGAATTTTGACGTCAGGGTGCTCAGCGCTGAGCCAGCGCGGTCTTCAAAGAAAATAGTCGGGTTTTTGGATAACGTGACGTAAAACGCGTAGTTCTCAGCTTGGCAAAAAATCATAGAGGAATTAATACAAATAGCTCTTGCTGATTCTGACGGGACTATAGCTATTTAATTGGCGTGAAACCAGTTGATCACGCGAGAATTTTAAGAGACATGTTAGTTTCTAATTTTAATCATAAAAGTTGTTGTTATCTATCTCATTAAATATGTTATCATACAATTTTTGTTAAGCCTTGGTACCTTACACGCTTTATTGCGCTAGCGTCATTTTTAAAACACCGATGACCGGAAAAAAGCTATGGCGACAGATCTCACCGGTAAACGTTTTCCAAAACCCGCTGTCATTTTGGGGAGCTCTGCTGGACGCAGCCCAGACCAGTGAAAGGTCTGATCGTAATCGGACTATAGCTTCGTGTTTTCATGCTTTTTATGGTGCGCATTTACCTTCAGTGTGTGTAGCCACAAATTAGCTTTGGTGTTATGTAACGTTAACAGTCATGTTGTCAAACTAAGAAAATCGTTGGGGTGAAACGAGAGGATAGTGTTTACATGGCAACCCTGTTGTGAATATGGCTTTGAACATAGAGGGTATACAGTTGAGGAGTAGAAAATTTGGCCTTTACAAACACGTAAAGGTAATATCCCTCCAAAGTTTTATATCTTCATTTCCCGTTTTCCCCCATCGGATGATTTTAATGTGTACAAGTATATCCTTATTGGATATAAAATGTCGTCTGATTTACAGTATATTTGCTATGCTTTGAATACTGCTTTAATATTTCGTAAATTTTAACTTCAGTATTTGTTCATAAAAAAAAGAAACATTTCCATATATGGGTAAATAAGTTTGTTAGTAGTCCTCTTCTAGACTCGGAGAGGTAATATTTATATGCACTACTGGGCGAGTGAAAATCCCCATTGGCTAAGGGCGAATCATCACCAAGAAAACTGGAGGATAAACGTTTGGTGTGGATTGTTAGTTGATCGGGTAATTGGACCTGTTTTTCTCGAAGAACATCTAAACGGAGATCAATACGTTCATCTCTTAAACACCATAGTGTCCGACGCCTTAGCAGAACGAAGACGAGTCTGGTACCAGCACGATGGTGCACCACCGCATTTTGCACGTGTTTCTCGGGATTGGCTAGACGCGGAAATCGGTCCCCAATGGATAGGTCGTGGTGGTCCAGTCGCTTGGCCACCTCGTTCGCCAGATTTAACGCCGGTGGATTTTTTCTTTTCGGGGTATGTACAAACCCTTGTGTACGCCACTGAGCCACCAACACTTGTTGGGCTTCGAGACCGAATTCAGCAAGCGGCTGCTCTCGTTTCTCCCGAGATGTTAACTCGCGAAAGAGAAAACTGAGAATTCCGTTGTCGGCGATGTTTCAATGTCGACGGGAGACATTTTGAACATTTAATTTAATGCTTTGTTATTAAAATTGAATTTGAAGAGTTTAATGTTTAAATTTGGAAATGTTTAATTAACTTCAATTTGGGCTATTTGGTTTCCGCAAGTGACATCTTTTCTTTCCTGATTAAAATCCGTCATTGATTACTTTATGCATTTCATTTCTCTACATCAAAACTGAAACCTTTGATATTAAGTGGAACTGAAGTGAACTGATCCCAAAAGCGCCTGTAAATCCCTTAAAATTTTACTCCATGAATGAATGAATGAATGAATGAATGAATATTTATTTTCTTTTCACATACAGTGAATCCCTTTTGGACCAGGGAGGAGCACTTAAGCTGCTCGCGAGTTTAATTTTGTACAATTTAGAACATTTTATTTATTAGATTATTATATGGTTTAAAGCTTAAGGCGCGGTTATTGTTGTTGTGGTGACAGGAGTTGGTCTAATATTGTTCCAAGCTTTTAGGAGGGCTTTTGTCGATTGCACATTCTTGGCTTTGTCTTTACCCGTAAAACCTAGTCTAAGGAGCAAAGTATTTTGTGCATTTGATGTTCCGTTGGCATTTTCGCGGTATTGACTAAAAGAGGGACACTCTAACAGGATGTGAGGAATATCTTCACGCGCCGAACCGCATCTCGGGCACGCTGGGTCTTCCCCAAAAATTTCTGCTCTTCGAGCCGCTGTTGGTAAAGCTCCAGTTCTTGCTAAAAAGATGAGCTCGCTCTCTTTCCCTTTGGAGTAGAACGGTTCTACCGATGGAGACGTTTTGGCGCGGTAAACTGCCAGGCTTTGGTGACGTTCTAATTCGGCCCTCCATTTCTGTTCGGCGAGATCTTTAACAGACTTATCCACGATCTTGTTCCAGTCTCCAGTGTTAGTGACTCCTACTCTGCTAGAACCGCATCCATACGTCCCATCGAGGAAAGAGAGCCGATTAATCCAACGGGTTCTAAGTCCCGTAGCTCGTAGGTAGCGGTAATTATTTTTGACGAATGACATGGTATTTGTTGTAAGATTGGCAACCTTTGTGTTTAATAGCTCCGAGAAGTCTACTAGCTTTACTAGCGAGATGTTTTTCGAAGGTTGCCAGGTACTCATCATGCGGAGTAAATGTTATTCCCAGGTAAGTCGCCTCTTCTACGATCCGTAGTTCACTTTCTTGAAGAGTTATGGGGATATTCGGTAACTTGTCACTTCCAAAGTGCAAGACTTGACATTTATTGGGTCTAAATAGTAAACCGAAGTCATTCGCGTAGTCGCCACAAATTTTTAAGAGATCAGTTAGTGTGACTCCGGTTTCAGCCATGACGCAAATATCGTCCGCGAAAAAACTCCGGGTATCATAAAATCGAGTGCCGCATACGATGGGTGTTTGAAATGGTAACCCTTTTGAGATGCCAGTAAGTTCTTTTCCAACGGTTCTAGGTACAGCGCGAAGAAGAATAGGAGATAGCGGACAACCTTGTTTAAGACCAACTGTACTCTCTATAAAGTCCGTCTTCGTATCTCCAAGCTAATAGCGATAGTGAGTATCGTTATAAAGTTGGGATATATGGTTAACAAGTGCTGCTGGTATACCCAGTTCAAACATAGTACTCCATGGTTTTTGACGGTTAACACTGTCATAGGCTTTCTTCAGGTCCAAAAACCCCAAGTATACCTCTCTATTTTCTAATTTAGCCATTTCAATGGTCTGGGTTACAATGAACAGATTGTCTGAGCCACGTCTATCTCGTCTAAAGCCATTTTGTAGTTCTCCAATAATCTTATTATTCTCAACAAATTTTTCGAGGCGGTCCTTCAGGATAGACATGTACAACTTTGAAATACATTGCGATAGCGCTATAGGTCTGTAGGACGAGAGGTCTTCTTCGTCTTTATTGCCTCCTTTGTGTATCAGCCTTATTTCTGTGTGGCTCCACGAGGTCGGTATTACATTAGTGTTTCGCACCTCGTTAAAAAGGTCGCGTAATCTCTGCAAGGTAAGTGGGCCCAGTCCTTTTAAAAGTTCATTTGTTATGCTATCCTCACCAGCAGCCTTTCCAGACACCAAATTAGATATTGCTGCGTTCAATTCGCATAGTGAGATTTCGTCCATTATATTAGCATTTGACAACAATGCTGCTGATACATCTTCCCTTGGCGTTATTCTACAGGGCCGGTAGGCCCTTGTAGATATGACTTGATACTCTTCTGTAACGTTAATGCAAAATTCACATGCTTTTGCCAATTTTCCTATGGAGATTAACATGGGGTTTTTCGTGATATTTAGCCACCTCTAACCGAAAAACTAGAGCGAAGTTACTTTTCGGAATACTCTTAATTTAACAATTAAGTATTCAGGGTGTGCGATCGGCTAGTCTAATCAGAAACAATTAAGTCTAAGTATGTTAATTTTAGTTAATTACGGAAGTACAACTCTTGAGTTAAACGTCAGGTTAACCTGTTAGCGCGCTGATACCCATTTCTTCAATTTTCAAGCATATTGAGAACAAGGGAGGGCCTAGCTTTGTGCCTAATAACAAGTTAAATTGACATTTTCAGTTTGATTCATTCTGTGGAAGTTGAACCATGGAGCCTTAATCTTAACAAGATACAGGCTCCATGGTTAAACTTGTTTTTGAGCAGTCGACGCTTGTTTAGTATTTTACCGGCTCAAAATATTTATTTCATTTTATAAATTTTCTGTAACACTCTTGCTAAGAAACACTTTGCTATCAGGTCGAAATTTTGTTTAATAAAGCAATCCAGGTATAAAACTAAAGGTAATTGATTTCATTAAATTATAAGATATTGGTTTTTGGATGTTCTTTAAGACCAAGGCTTAGGTTTCTTATGTATTGTATTTGTATATATTCTTGATTCTCGGAGTCGGGAGTCGGGACTCGGGAGAACCCAGTTACACTTACCCAGCTTCTGAGCCTCCAGTGTCGTCTAGTTTGGCCTACACTCTCGTGTTTTTAAGCTGAAGGTTATGTTGCAAACTTGCAACGTTTTTGCTTTACAGACTTGGATAATTTTAATAATAGTGATGCTTCTTGATCTTTACTCTTTAGGATAGTAACAGTATGTTGTAGAAAAAGAGCTACTACTTGAAGGACTTATCTTTATTTTATTTTAGAAGTATTATTAAAATTTCAGAAGCTCCGCAACCGTTACAATAACTGTTTCTATAGCAGTTAATTCAACATTCCTTTGAGGTATACAGGGTTTTAGTATTTGTTAATCTCACCAAAATGCTACTAATTCAGAAGGTGTGTGGTACAATTCCTGAAACTCAACCAATGTAGAGGACGACATCATTCGTTAAAACAATTTTTTCCCGTTGCAACAGTCCGTATATGATATTTCGTTTTATAAATTATTTGTTTCCAAGAGTGGATTGTTTAATTCAGAAATATAAGTAACAGTGGTGCTGGTTAATCCAGGAGAACATTGTCTTTACGTAATTTAATTAGTCAAATAAATTGCATGTGGAGATTTTTTCAACGTAACCATGTGGGAAACAGAGGGTTACGTTCGCTATTTCCACAGTCCTCATTGCCATTTGTTTATTTGTCAGAATTGCTATGAATTGTTTAGGTATTTGATTTAATTACTGGTATTTAAGCGAAACTATGGAATCACATCATTCATTAACATTGTAATCTTTGTAGTGATCCGTTGTAACAGGCTCCCCGTTACAACATATTTTATTGTTAATCTTCACGTTACCGCAAATTTATCACGGGGCTATGTGTTGGAACTAATTAAAAACTCATCTAAACAAGCTCAATTTATAAGCTAAATCAATATTGCCAAACCATAATCCTTCATTAATTTCAACTCAATTAAGCCTAAAACCTTTAAATTAAACTTAATCAAGATAAACCTTTAAATTGAACTTAATCGAGATATACCTTTAAATTGAACTTAATCGAGATATACCTTTAAATTAAACTTAATCGAGATATACCTTTAAATTGAACTTAATCGAGATATACCTTTAAATTGAACTTAATCGAGATATACCTTTAAATTGAACTTAATCGAGATATACCTTTAAATTGAACTTAATCGAGATATACCTTTAAATTAAACTTAATCGAGATATACCTTTAAATTGAACTTAATCGAGATATACCTTTAAATTGAATTTAATCGAGATATACCTTTAAATTAAACTTAATCAAGATAAACCTTCAAATAAAACTTAATCGAGATATACCTTTAAATTAAACTTAATCGAGATATACCTTTAAATTGAACTTAATCGAGATATACCTTTAAATTAAACTTAATCGAGATATACCTTTAAATTGAACTTAATCGAGATATACCTTTAAATTGAACTTAATCGAGATATACCTTTAAATTGAACTTAATCGAGATATACCTTTAAATTGAACTTAATCGAGATATACCTTTAAATTAAACTTAATCGAGATATACCTTTAAATTGAACTTAATCGAGATATACCTTTAAATTGAATTTAATCGAGATATACCTTTAAATTAAACTTAATCAAGATAAACCTTCAAATTAAACTTAATCGAGATATACCTTTAAATTAAACTTAATCGAGATATACCTTTAAATTGAACTTAATCGAGATATACCTTTAAATTAAACTTAATCGAGATATACCTTTAAATTAAACTTAATCGAGATATACCTTCAAATTAAACTTAATCGAGATATACCTTTAAATTGAACTTAATCGAGATATACCTTTAAATTAAACTTAATCGAGATATAACCTTCAAATTAAACTTAATCGAGATATACCTTTAAATTAAACTTAATCGAGATATTACCTTCAAATTAAACTTAATCGAGATATACCTTCAAATTAAACTTAATCGAGATATACCTTTAAATTAAACTTAATCGAGATATACCTTTAAACTAAACTTAATCGAGATATACCTTTAAATTAAACTTAATCGAGATATAACCTTCAAATAAAACTTAATCGAGATATACCTTTAAATTAAACTTAATCGAGATATACCTTTAAATTAAACTTAATCGAGATATACCTTTAAACTAAACTTAATCGAGATATACCTTTAAACTAAACTTAATCGAGATATACCTTTAAACTAAACTTAATCGAGATATACCTTTAAAATAAACTTAATCGAGATATACCTTTAAACTAAACTTAATCGAGATATACCTTTAAACTAAACTTAATCGAGATAACCTTTAAACTAAACTTAATCGAGATAAACCTTTAAACTAAACTTAATCGAGATAAACCTTTAAACTAAACTTAATCGAGATAAACCTTTAAACTAAACTTAATCGAGATAAACCTTTAAACTAAACTTAATCGAGATAAACCTTTAAACTAAACTTAATCGAGATAAACCTTTAAACTAAACTTAATCGAGATAAACCTTTAAACTTAAATAAAATTAAGGTGAAACTAACCCAAAACACGATTTTTTTGGTTCAATTCATGGATACGTTATTTAATTAAAATTAAAACTAAACTTATCTTTCACCCAGTCTCAATTTTCCTTTTTAATCTTTACAATTAAATGAGGATTCAAGTCGATTTTTACACCCATTTCAAATCCATATTTACACCCATTTCAAGTCGATATTTACACCCATTTCAAGTCCATATTGACACCCATTTCAAGTCGATATTTACACCCATTTCAAATCCATATTTACACCCATTTCAAGTCGATATTTACACCCATTTCAAGTCGATATTTACACCCATTTCAAATCCATATTTACACCCATTTCAAGTCGATATTTACACCCATTTCAAGTCCATATTGACACCCATTTCAAGTCCATATTGGCACCCATTTCAAGTCCATATTGACACCCATTTCAAGTCCATATTGACACCCATTTCAAGTCCATATTGACACCCATTTCAAGTCCATATTGACACCCATTTCAAGTCCATATTGACACCCATTTCAAGTCCATATTGGCACCCATTTCAAGTCCATATTGACACCCATTTCAAGTCCATATTGACACCCATTTCAAGTCCATACTGACACCCATTTCAAGTCCATACTGACACCCATTTCAAGTCCATATTGACACCCATTTCAAGTCCATATTGACACCCATTTCAAGTCCATATTGACACCCATTTCAAGTCCATATTGACACCCATTTCAAGTCCATATTTACCCCCATTTCAAGTCCATATTTACCCCCATTTCAAGTCCATATTTACCCCCATTTCAAGTCCATGTTTACCCGCATTTTAAGTCCATATTTACCCCTTTTCAAGTCCATGTTTACCCGCATTTTAAGTCCATATTTACCCCTTTTCAAGTCCATATTTACCCCCATTTCATGTCCCAAATTAAAACCCCTATTAATCTCATATCAAACCCATGTTCACCCCATTTCAGGACCATACGCCTGATTTACAGGAATATTTATAGTCGTGTTCAGTGGGACTTCACTACCTTTCCTATTGTGTATGTACACGTTGAAGGCTTTCTTATTATATCAATCCTGAATGAACACGATTATAAGTTAATGCCGTTGAAATTATCCAAATGAACTCTTTTGGGCAACAACTAATGGAGTCATATTGGTTTTAATAATGAGCATGTTTTACTTTTTAAAACATCACTTAAAAACCTTTCTGAGTTTTGTATGCACAATTTTTTAAAAATACATGCTTTCAATTATTGCTTATTGGAAAATATTTCATGGCATAAAAATTTTATTTTTATTTTACAAACCGAGATTTAATATTAGGTCATTACTAAACAACGCGGGCCTTTTCCAAAAAAAATCGTTTATTTTTCAAGGTCCTTCAACTAAAAACGTTGAAAATATTGCTTGTTTTATAGGTCGGGTTAGGTAAGGCATATGTTAGTTAGGTTACGTTTCATTGAGACACAAATTTCAAGCATTGTGCCTCTTAATAGTAGAAGTATTTATCCTATAAATGCTATAAATTTAATAAAAAAATAGTTCAATAATAACAAACGTTTTATCGTTGACAGCGTTTAAAAATAAAAATATTTGCTTTTAATAATATGTAATAATATAGGCACTATATTACGTTAGAAAATTATTTTTGGGAACTCATTCTATGTTCAAACTTCGTTTAAGTTCGTTACAGTGTTACGTAATTTGACTTAAAAATTAAAATAAGCGAATCGCTTTATAACGGTCCATTTCTGCGACTTAAAAATATTTCATTCTTCTAAACTATAAATTTTGCTTAATGTTTTACAAAATAGATGGGATTTTTGCTCATTTTACATAACCACTCAATCTTTATAAATTAATCAGACCTAAATGGGTCAATAGGGCCTTAAAACGGGGGAAATAGGGTCTTTAAATGGGTAAACAGGGACTTGAAATGGTGTATTAACGGGTTTGTTTTACACCATAAACGTGGTGCTAAATATGGAAAAAATAAATATTTAACAACTATTTCACAGTTTTTCACTTCACTTGGTTTAATAATGTGACATAGGTAGCGTACTTTTTCCCTACTTTTAACACCATTAAACTAAGTAATATTAGAAGTTCAACAGATTGCCTAAAAAAGATGTTAAAAACCACTGTAAATGGTGCATAAATGCCTAATATTTCCTTAATACTTGCAAATGATATTAGAAAATGGCGTCAATTGATCATAAAAATGGGGTTAAAGTACACCATGAATGATGTCTTTTTTGGCACCGGAAAAAACAGCATAAATGGTGTTTGAATGAACCGTTATATTTTAGAGTGCAATGGTATGACGGTAAAGCAAACATAATTATTCAAAATTTAATTACATTAAGACTGAAGTGACAGATATTATAAAAAAACGTCTTGGTTTGGACCAAGGCCGAAAAAACAAACGATATGTGTGAGGTTTATCAATTGACTGAAGTTTCAGATATTGAAATTTTTTTCTAGTTATTTCTATCCACTCAATCCTTAATCAATATTTAATTCAATC
Source organism: Phalangium opilio (assembly GCF_054372755.1). Classification (NCBI taxonomy): domain Eukaryota; kingdom Metazoa; phylum Arthropoda; class Arachnida; order Opiliones; family Phalangiidae; genus Phalangium; species Phalangium opilio. The sequence goes on from NW_028324191.1 coordinate 1,664,501, forward strand.
AACTGATTTTACTGTTAATCGATCTAGTCCCTCTAAATTAATTGAAAAAATTACATATCTACGCTTTTTCAAGAACAATTACATTTTCCGAAAACATTTTATCATGAAACTAATTATTTTGAAGGGATTTCGTGTCGATGCTCACTAACTTGTAAGCACCTTGACCGACATAGTTTTAATTGTTGCTGGCTTGACAAATTTTCAAGTTTGCACCAAAAGAAGTTTAAATCTGTTTTAAGTTGTTGATAACTGTCGTTTACAGTGAATGTCGTCTACTTAAGACAAAGCAACAAAGTTTATCCTGTGTGGTAAAGGGTAAAGATCACATAAACAGAAATACTTCTCAGTACCAATGACTTGTTATATTCATTTCCCGCGGAAATAATATGGTTAAACACATCATTCATTACTAGTTATGCCAAGAAGGTCACATTTAACTCCGACACCCTTCCCTTCCTCTATTTTCCCAATATATGGCGTTTTATAATAACCAGTGGTTCCAGTGTATGGGTCATCTGAGCCGTCGCAACACACTCAGCCAATAGATCGAAACCTTTTCACATTAGTAAACGGTACATGACACTCCGGACTTGCCCACCAACCTTTTTAACCCAACACTATAAAACATTCGTGTACATGAATGATTATGGTTATGGCTTGACACTCGCTAGCGCCCGAACGACCGATCACTCAGTGTAATCGGTGTACATTTGTAAGTGAGTAGACCATTTTGGAAATTACATACAGAGAAACTAAAACACAGGTGTGATCCCGCCATTGGGGTGTTTTCTCTCATTCTCTCGCTCGCTTAGAAACACCGCTATAGGCTTTGCTAGTTGACTAGCCTCCTGCCCGTAGTGAACTTTGGCACCGTCTGGCGATGACCCTTGGTGCGACGGAGAATACACCTCGCCCCTGATCTTTGCGCTTGCTAAAATGATTACGCGTAATACGTAACCGGTGTAAAAGTAGCGCCAACAATGTAGAAAGGGGTGGTGACGTTTCAAATGAGGACTGAGTTATGACCAAGAAATTCTAAAGTACGGAAATGGAAGTTCTAGTGCAACTTTACCTTCATAGAGGCGGCAATAGAAATGAAGAATTTCTATATACGAAATTAAATGTATAATTTCGCGCAACACCCTCGTTTGGCATCTATTAAATATTTACATTTTCCATTCGAGTTATACCAAAGTTCGCTTGCTCTTTTTAGACATCCAGTAGAACATTTCAAATATTCAATACTAATCCCTCAACACGTACTCCCTTCAAAATAATTAATTTCATGATAAAATGTTTTCGGAAAATGTAATTGTTCTTGAAAAAGCGTAGATATGTAATTTTTTCAATTAATTTAGAGGGACTAGATCGATTAACAGTAAAATCAGTTGATTGAATTAAATATTGATTAAGGATTGAGTGGATAGAAATAACTAGAAAAAAATTTCAATATCTGAAACTTCAGTCAATTGATAAACCTCACACATATCGTTTGTTTTTTCGGCCTTGGTCCAAACCAAGACGTTTTTTTATAATCAATAATGGTATAACACCAATGCGTAAGGGGAAGTATCTCGACTGGACGCTGGCGCAGTTTCCACCCGGTATTAAACGCTGTTAAGGGAACCGCTTATTTACAAACAAGCTGTTTAGGAAATAGCTATTTTCAGAATCGCTGTTTATGGAACCGCTATTGTGAGAAACGCTGTTTAGGGAACCGCTATTTTCAGAAACTCTGTTTAGGGAACCGCTATTTTCAGAAACTCTGTTTAGGGAACCGCTATTTTCAGAAACTCTGTTTAGGGAACCGCTATTTTCAGAAACTCTGTTTAGGGAACCGCTATTTTCAGAAACGCTCTTCTGCGAACCAGTCCATAACCTGAGGATCACAAACGGCTATGAAACGCTTTAGTACTAAAGCGCTGGTTGGGAAAATAGCGCTATATTGAGAAACGCGGAAAAAGCAACCGCGGTTTTGCTTCAACGCGGTTTTGCAAACTGCTGTTTTTGGAACCGCTTTATTCCAAAACGCTCTTTTGAAAACCGCTCAACTACTCGTGAACAGTCCGTGTATCGTTCGCGAATGGCTAAGAGTGAAAGGAGCCGACCAGCCCAGCGGGTTGATGTATCCTTATCAAGATTGTCGTCGACTCTCCGGAAAAAGTAGGCAACAATTCCCAGCGACTGATGCTTAGTCCAAAAAATGTGTAAACCTCTTGTAATATGGCAAAGAAGTTAGCTACTTCCCTAACTTCAGTTGATCCAGTTATAGTGTCATTGATAACCAAGTTTAAATTATGCGTACCACAATAAACATAAAACGGCATTGGGTTGAATTGCTTTTAAGCGACTTTGAACACCGGAATAGACACAGCTCACAATACTAGCACCATCTTAACCTTTACTTCAACATTTTTTTACGTCGACACCGATTTCCTCGATTTCGGTTAAAATCTTTTCGGTAACTCCAGCGGCCGTTCGGTCTTTAGAGGGATAAAATCCAAGGAATGACTCTTTTATCTAAATATTATCTTGTTTATGATTTTCATTTACGACAATCATTACGTACCGTAAACAAATGCTTAATTGCTCATCTTTTGTACTATCTTGCCTGCTGTCTGTAATAGAAAGGTATTGGTGGTCGATTGATAACAACGTAATAACTATTAAAAAACGTTATAAATTTTATTCACATCGTGACTTTACAAAAATGATCTAGTGTGATCCGGGGATCAGACAATACTGAATACTTAAAACTAGTGTTCTTTGGTTTTTGTTATTTTTTATCTCCAGCGTCGTCTGCTAGAGGCTTGACATAAGTCTTAAAGAAGGCACAATAACTGAGGTGAACACTACATTTGCCCTTTTCTTATAGAGGAAGCCTTTAGAGGTAAATACAAAAATGGTTAAAAAATATAACACTGAGGTAGAGTGTAGGGGGTAACTCCTAATACAATTCCCCTATGAGTCGACGTGCTTTGATTATTTGTGAGCGTATATTATACCGTGACGGAACCGCGATGGAGGGCGTTGACGTAGGTATGGTATTGTCAACGACTTCATTGCATCCAGGTTGTGGGTCATGGGCGGCTACATCAGGTGTTGGGTTCGCGCGCGGGGAGTCATTGTTGAGCTGACAAGTTGGCATAGCAGGTGGAGATGGAACGCGTTTGTAAAACGAGGAATTACGGTCAGCGGTGAGACGTGATCCGTGTACGGCTGTGATCATATATGGTCGGGGATCGAAACGAGGATCCAGCTTGCGCATTTGCGGTTTCTTGACTAAAACGGTGTCACCTACATTCCAGTTGGGTTGGTGAACAGTAAGTCGACGACCATGATACAGCTTCATCCTACTCTTCGCTACAGAATCCGTTTCTCGTAAGACCTTATCGGATATAACGTCCGGTTGACAACTTGTACTGCTTGAAGGAATTTTTCTTCTGAGTGGGCGACCGAACATGAGTTCAGATGGCGCGACTCCAGTGTTGCAATGAGGAGTGAGGCGGTAACTGGTTAGAAAGGAGGTGAGCTGATCCTGCCACCGCGTGTCATTTATAGACGCTATTTGTAGCGACTTAGCTAGAGGAGTCATAAAGCTTTCTGCATTACTATTTGCTTGTGGCCACAAGGGAGTGATCTTCTGATGTTTTATTCCCAGACCGGTAAGATAATCGGTGAAACCTCGAGCATTAAACGGCGGAACGTTGTCAGACTTGATGACTTTTGGCAGGCCAAAGATAGAGAAGACTCAAGAAAGCACCTTCAGGTTTGCCTCTAAGGCCGTAGTGGTAACAATCTGGGCTAGTGCAAAACTTGTATATCTATCCATGAGAACTAGAAGGTAATACCTATTATCAAATGGACCTAAATGGTCCATTGCAAGATGAGTCCATGGACCGTCCGGTGGGGGTGTGATCTTCAATGGTTCTTTCGTGCATTGTGGCGTAACGCTTAGACAGGGTAAACATGAGTGTATAACCCTTTCAACCATGTAATCCATTCGCGGGAACCAAACTTTGGTTCGGAGTAGCTGTTTGGTCTTGACCATTCCCAAATGCCCCTCGTGAGCAATGGCGATAACTCTAGCTTGAAGTGACTTCGGTACACAGAGCTTGCGTTGTTTGAGAAGAACTTTGTCAGAGACGGTGAGTTCATGTTGAACTTGCTGGAGAACAGCCATGCTATCTGCGTTCACATCAGGGGGAGGAGGTAAGTCCAATCCATTTCTCTGTATACACCGGATAGCAAGTTCAATGGTGGGATCAGTTGCAGAAGCGTGGACGGCGTCAATAGAGGCATGTGATCGGCTATGATGCGAAAAGACGCTCCGTACAGGTACAGATAGTAATGTTCGCATGACCATACGACTGCGTAGGCTTCTCGTTCGGTTTGAGAATTCTTTGATTCGACTTCGGTCAGGGCTTTACTCCCATACGGTACAATTGAATATTCCCCTGTTTATTCTTCTGAGACAAAATGCAACCCAAACCGGTGAGAGAGAGAGAACGGTATTCTTCAGAGGAACAAAAATAAGATAGAATCGTCTCTTTTAGTAAGTATGTCATCAGGAGACGGAGAGACTCTTCCTGTGCGCCAGCTCACATCCACGGGGAATTCAGTTTGGTGAGATGACGTAATGGTTCAGTAACGTCAGAACAGTTTTGTATAAAGCGTCCAGAGTAGGTGGCCGGACCCAATATACTCCTGACTTCCAGAGGCGTGGTTGGGGTCTGGATATTTTGCAGAGTGCGTATCTTTGCCGGATTGACGCTCACGCCAGAGCTTGAGAAGACATGGCCATAGAATTATAGTCTGGTTTGACTGAATGCACATATTGACATGTTTAGTTTGAGAACGTTTTCTTTCAGACGCTACACAACTTTGTTAAGTATGGCATCATGAGTTGCGTGACAGTTCCCGATGATTAGGATATCATCTGATGCGTTGAGTGATCCTTCAATATCCTGGAGCAAACATCGTTTGGTATGGTGAAAGATTTCCGCCGCGGAGCTAACTCCAAAGGTAAGCCTCTTATAGCGGTATAAGCCTTTGTGAGTGGTGAAAGTGGTGACAGGGCGTGCGTCTTCATCCAACTCTAGTTGATGGTAACCCTTGTTCAAATGCAACTTTGAGAACACTGTCGACCCATAGAGCCTAAATATAACGTCGTCTATAGTCGACATGATATGACGTTTTCGCACTTTGAATAGTTAGAGAAACATCAATTGGGGAGTCAGATGCTTGAGAAACATCTATTGGAGAATCGGATGCACGGGAAACACTGATGGGAGAATCGGATGACATTGAATCATCACGATTGATTGAAACATGTACAAATTTATAGTTTAATATAATTTAAACCGCTTACTTTTATCCATTGTTATTATTACCTGAAGATGATTTCGTTGATTATAGAAGATGAACTGGATTTATTGAGTGTTCAGTGCAAAACACAAGGACTGCTTTCCACTCCCACTTTTGTTCGATTTGCCTTTAGTTCAATTCACTATTTATTAACTCTATATAACAACATGCTTCAGCAATTTTCACAGATATGCAGAGTATTACATTAGATTTAGATTGATGTTATATATTAATTATACATTATTAAAAAACAAAAATAAAGAAATAACAAGTTGGGAAAACTAAAATATTACCTCTCCGAGTAGAGAAGACTATCACTACCCAGTTATTTAAGCTGAATATTCATTTACTTTTGCTTTTTGTTGTTAATAAACTGCAGGGCATTAAGTGCGAATTAAGCTTAACAATGAAACCCTTCATTCAAAAAGATACCTTTATTCCTCTGAAATTTCATACATTCTCAAATACTAGACCCCAAAATGGAGTTTTTTGCGTTGCTTGTTTATTTTTTAATTAGAAAACATCATCGTTCGAATCAATTTCAACAGCAGCTTTTTCTCACTCTGCCTCCAAGGTATTATTTTTTTCCTTGCCAACTAAGGATTCCAAATGAACACATGGTTCATCCTCGTTAACTTCTTCATGACTTGAGTCATCTTCATCATGAACTTCACGTGAATCGGAAAGACTAAGTAAAAATTGTGAGAAAAATTAATTCTATTCCTTTAAGCCTCGGACAAAATGTCTAAAATGGTTTGGCAATTTCATCCGATCTCTAAAAACAGAGGTATTACACTCGAAATAATGTTAGGCATATTTAAGAAATATCGTGATTATGATATATTCTAAGTTACCATATTACGCAAACAAACAAAATGTTACACATAAAATCAGAAATCCGTACAATGGCCAAACCTCAAACCTTTGGTAGGCCGATCATTACGTACTTTTCAAGGAACTGCGATAGTTCTTTTTCATCGGAACTCACAATATCGGACGACTCCACATTCACCACTGCGGGTGACGATACGCTACTAAAACACATTTCATTTTATAAAAAATCATTTTGATAATAATCCATAGCCCCGTAAGAACTTAATAACTAGTCATCATTCATAAGCGCGTAGATTCAGGCGGGTCGTTACGAGAACGTATAGCTTACGACTTCATCGCACGGGTAACGAGCCGGTTACGCTTTCTACTTGTTAAGGATCATAATCTCTTGCATGCTTCTCGTCCGACATAGTTTAAAAAACGCAACCGCTTCTTAAACCATTTTGGGGTTGAGAAAGAAATAATAATAATAATAATGAAATGAAATGAAATAGATTTTTAATGTCTATATAAAAAACTATACATGTAGTTCACGAGAATATAGACAGGCATAAAATAGCAATACAATATCTACAGAAAATACACTTCTTTACAAATATACATGGGAGTGAGATTAACCTTGACCATACAATGCACTGAATTAATTAGAGAAAGTTAAAATTAACAGATTTGAATTAAAGATAAATAACCTAAATTGAAGAGGATTTTGTAATGAATTGTGTTTTAATCTATAGTTTTATATCTTTTATTTTAGTGGTGTAAATATCAAACCTATCCTGAAAGATATTGCATGTTTTCTGCATCCTATAAATTGGATTTAGTCTTAGGGGTGAGGGGTAAAAAGTTAAAGATCTGCGTATATTGGAAGGTACTAAAAAAGCCAGTTTAGACAGAAGTTCCGGTGACGAAAAATTACCCTGTACAAGTTTAGCTATAAATTGTACGTCTGCTAATTTCCAATGATATTCTAGTGTTCTTAAACCCAAAGTATCTAATAATAAATCGTAGTTATAGACATGGTCCCTCAGGTAGAATGTACTGCAATAGGCTATGAATTTCCGTTGCACGCCTTCCAATCTATCTAGTAAATAGGCACTGCAGCCGCTCCATACTGAGCAGCCATAAAGGATACGAGACCGGACTAAACTCAGGTAAAGTAACCTGAAGTGTTTTAGGGAGTGAAGCTTTCGAGTAAGTTTACATATAACAGCTAGTGTTCGACGGTTACGATTAACGGTGTAATTTATATGTTCCCGAAAATACAGTCCTCTATCAAAAGTGACACCAAGGTCTTTCATCGTGCTTTTTTGAGGAACTAACAAGTTATTTATGTACAATTTCGATTTGACCTCTCGACAAACACGTCGTGTATACGTCACGTGGACTGATTTTGCCCGATTAATCGGTATATTGTTACAATCGCACCAACTAGAGATGGCATCAAGGTCGTTCTGTAATAGGAAGCTATCGTGGCGGGAACTGACAACTTTACATATTTTAATATCATCGGCGAATTGAAAAATTTTAGAGTTCTTTATGGCAAATTGTAAATCATAGACATATAAATTAAACAACAGAGGACCGAGTGACGAGCCTTGCGGAACGCCGCAAGATACCACATAAGAGTTATTAGTCATAGCCCCATTACACTTAACGACGTTGACGCGATCCGATAAGTAGTTAGCCACCCAACGCAACAACTTGCCATCCACACCCAGGTGTTGCAATTTAGTTAATAAAAGACCACGCGACACTCGGTCGAAAGCCTTGGCCAGGTCAAGGTAAACAACATCAACCTGACCGCGGCTTTCAACCTGCGGTGCCACGAAATCCAAAAAGGATGTGTGGTTCGTTGCGACACTCTTGCCTGGTAGAGACCCATGTTGGGAATCATTGGGGAAGCGTTTGAACCAGCTTTGAAAGTGGGAATGCATTAGTTTGTCAAATAATTTGGCAAATACGCACAATAAAGAAATTGGTCGGTAGTTCTTCACGTCCTGGACAGGCCCGGACTTGTAAATGAGAACTAAAACGGCTTTTTTCCATAGAGTTGGAAATACGCCTTGCTCTAGAGATAGATTGAATATATGGGTGAGGGCGGGAAGCAGGGGAGCTGCACAACCCTTAATAATGAAGGCCGGTATATCATCGCAGCCAGTTGAGAATTTCAAAGGTAGTGCCTTAATGGCCGCATAGATCTCAGTAGGTGATATAGTTTGAGACTGGTACTCGTAGTGAACAACATTAGTTAATTGAGAAGCAACAGTGGGATATTGTTTTGTAGTATCAACTGAAATCTTTGAAAAATGTTGGCTGAAATATTGGCCTAAGACCTCTGCATCGGTGATATTAGCACCATTAACCTTAAGAGATAATGGCATAGAAGCCGGTTTTAAATTCCCATTAACGTAACTCCAAAAATTTTTTGGGATGTGCTCTGGCATCCGCACATAATCTCAGTGTTTCCGATTTGCGGTCCCTAACAGTCAACCGTCGATCTACAGCCCTCAGTCTCTTAAATTCAATGAAGTCTTTTATATCCCCAGTGCGGTTTTTCTTGGTAAAGTAGTACTTTTTCCTTTTAATGGCTAATTGGAGGTCTCGAGAATACCATGGAGGAAATTTAGGGCAGAACCGGGCCTTGCTCTTAGGTATTGTAGATTCCATAGCATATTGAACTCGGTTGGTTAAATAGGTCACACAAAAATCAAGGTCGCGTGAATGAAGAACTGCCGACCAATTTGTATCTCTAATCATTTTGTAAAGTAGTTAGTAGTCACCATTTTGAAATTTGAACCGAGAGGGAATGGCAGTAGGCGATGGTGAGGCCTTTGTGTTATAAGTAAGTTGAAAGGGTGGGTGAAATTTATCTATTTTAACTAGAGGGGATGACAGAGGGACAACATTTAAGCCGTTAACATTTGTTAAACAGAGATCTAATAGGTTTAAATAGCCAAGGTTACGGTTAATTTGATTCAAATTTAAAGAAAAACAAAGTTCAAAAATATGGAGTGCTTTGGATTTTGTCACTGAGGAACAGCCCTGAGTGCCGTAATTCTCCCAGTCTACCTTAGGGAGATTAAAATCGCCGATTAGATTAATATCATTTTCAAAGTTACTTAATTCCTGAATTAATCGTTCACTATAAACTTTGTACTGCACATCGTTGTTGGCTGGTTTAAAATAACCCGACCCTAGCAATAGAGAGTCGCTAACTCCGGTTAAGATCTCTAGAAAGACGCATTCCTCACTGGCTTCTAGATCATTACGGCGAATACATTTTAGGGACTTTTTTACGGCAATTAGTGCCCCTAGTAGGATAGGAAAGAGTCTTTTGCGGCAGTGCCGCCCAGTTGCCGCCGTTGCCGCTGTTGGCGCCTGTCACCAAGTTGGCGCCGTTGTCGCTGTTGTCGCCGTTATCACTGAAGTCGCTTCAATCTCCCCTTTGACGCCAGATATTCAATGCGCGCCATATCTTTATTGACTTTGATAAGGGAAAACATATGTTTGGCTTAAGACTGAGCGTCATATTTCCACAACTTCACCTGAAACTAGAATTCACTACATCATTATTTTTTGGCGCCCTTGGCGTGATAAGGAGGAAAAATTGGCATGATAAGGAGGAAAAATTGCCGTGATAAGGAGGAAAAATTGCCGTGATAAGGAGGAAAAATTGCCGTGATAAGGAGGAAAAATTGGCGTGAAATGTCGTGATGTGAACCGATAGAGCAAAATTGGCGTGTAATTTCAAGATAACGCCACTGAATTTCCGTTGGCGTACCTTATCATATTTTTCGAGGGCCATGTTAGATCTATACTTTCACTGACAATAGGTCATTTGATAGGGATGTTATCTTACTTTTATAACATGAAATATGACGGTTGAAACCCCGCCACGTGTTTGGGAGATACATGTTAGGCTTAACACTAGGTGCCATATTAACTTTCGATGATATGTTTCCCTCGAATAAAGATGTGGTACCTATTATTATTATTTTTATTAACGAAGTAAGCGGGGAATATGAAAGTAGACGGTAAAAAGAGAGTAAGTTTTCAGTTAGGACAGTGTACCTGATTCCTCACGAGGACAGGATAAACCCTGAATTTCGTAACCTACAGTGGTTTAGAATGCAAATAAAGTGTAAATACAAACACATATTAACTCCGATATTGAAGTTGAAAATTTAACGCGTCGCCCCCTCCCCCGATTTAGCTTATTTCTAAAGTAAACATGAGCAGACTATAAAAAGACCCCAAAGATTAGAAAACATTTTATTTTGTTCCTGACTCCAGTCTTGGATGTTCTCGAGCTATTATCCTAAACTTTTACCGATAAAAGTATCTGCAAAGGGTGAGATTTTTTCTTTCTTTCACAAGTCTCGTGATATATTTAAAGTTTAGTTTTAGTAATCCTAAATTATAAGAATGTTTGAGTGTAACGTTTCCAAGAGTCAGTATGCAAGGAATAAGGATCTCATGAGACATAATCGTGAAAAACATGAGGGAATTAAATTCTCTTGTGATGACTGCTCTGCAACTTACACAAGACGTCAAAACTTAGTAAGTCACCAGACTAAGTTTCACGCTGTTAAGAGACGTAAAATAGAAGACCCCAAGGACGTTTCTGGCCCCTCGACCTCATTATCCAACCCTGTTCGAGACCCCTCACTCCGTTTCGGACGACGCCTCTAGAGCATCGCCGAGTTTTTCACGCCCCACTCTAGCTGACCTGACCAAGCGGGAGAGCAAAGCGCTACAAGCTCTCATGGAGACTTGGAACCTGCAACCACCACGCTGGACAACACTCAGCCGCCGGAACTATCCTGCAATATTTGCGATAAGCGGTTCAAAGGCCATGACGAGTTGAACACCCATATGCCGGAACACTTTCAAGATCCCGACTTCCTGGACGACCTAACAAGCCAGGAGAACCAGGATATCCATGACTTTATGGATACGGCAGAAGTGGATAATCCACAACCTGTCACCGCCGCTCTTGACGCACCCATACTCGATCAACTGGAGGAGTTGAACGTATTACGCAATGCAATCTTCTGCGCTAGATATACACCAGCAGCGGTGGAAACCGATGCGGACCTTTATGTTAACAGGCATAGGGCGGCTATAGAGAAATATCTTACAGATAAATTAGCTCAGGAAAGAGGGGTAAAATGGTATTTAACTGTTCGAGTGCGTTATACGCGTGAATTGGGGAACTCAGAACAGGATGTAGAATGTTTAATTTATCATAGGACCCGAAATCTCTCCATTCTAACACCTGACGTTATTCCTGGACAAATAGATTTAGGGGTTTTATCTTTAAAACGCTTAATTGAGGAGTACGAAGCGCAAGGTAGTGGTTGGGTACTAGATAGAATTATGTTTCTCCAAATTAATATTATAGCATATATACCATTACGTGGGGGGACGTATTTCGAAACCCCTAAATACCTAGCCTCTAAATTAGCACTTGTTAATATAAAAAACTCGGACAATAAGTGTTTCCTCTAGTCAGTTTTAGCCCATTTACACCCTGTTAACAGGGACAATCACCCTAATCATGTTGGGAAGTATCTACCATTCCAAAACGAGTTACACTTGACAGGGCTTAAATTCCCCGTAGAAGTAAATGCAAGGATGTTGGAAAAGTTTGAGCAGCTAAATGATTTATCTGTTAATATCTTTGGCTATGAAAATGAGGTTTTCCCACTCTACATTAGTTCGAACAGGGTCGAAGAAGCCCGTCAAATAGATTTGCTGCTACTAACCCAGGGGGAAAAGAAGCATTTTGTTTTAGTCCGTAGTTTGAGCCGTCTTATGTCCTCGTTAACCGCGCATAAGGGTACGGCCATCTATTGCCGTAGTCCGAACTGAAACACGTTTCGTTGCTTTTGGTTCGGATTGATCCGGCAGCTCGCTCGGCTCGTGACGAGCGGTTCCGAACTGGTTCGACAGGATTACTATTATTTTAACATGCTGGGCTTCCACCAAAGGTTCACGCAATTGCGCATTTTCTTATTCCTTAACGTGAATCAATCGCCATATATACCCTAAATTTACAAAAGTTCTGAAATAGGTGTTCGCTAAAAGTGAAACGTTAACAATAGCTATGTTTAAAATTATTTTAGGAATAAAGTTTCTTAAATCGACTTATCTATAGTTAATATAAAATACTGACGAATAAAATAATTAATATCAGTTATATTTGTTTAATTATTTAAGATAAACTTCTTTCTTTGAAATGACACAAGTCAGAGTTTATATAGAACGAGTGATGAAGATTGCATCTGAATCCAAACACTATACGCATACCAAAGTTAATATAGAACGAGTAATGACGATTGCATCTGAATCGAACACCATAAGCGTATCAAAGTTAATATTAAGCGAGTACGATGAAAAGATCTCTTACAAAACGATAATAATTTCTTTTTACAGAATTCTAAATGAAAATATTTTAAACATGTTTCGGCATTACGATTCTTTTAGTAATTGTGTAGCTATAAAGCTCTGTCTCATCTCAATATTCCTGGACCATAGGGCTGTGCGAATACTCGAATTTTCGAATAGTATTCGTTTAATTGGAATCGAGTAATCGCTTCGACGAATCGAATTTGACATTTGGGGAAAAACGAGTATTCGAATTACAAAACCATTATTCGAAAAAAATTTGAATAACCGATTTAAATACGAATATTGTTTCCTTAACCAAGTAATCTTTTTATTTTGCGCCCATCGCTAGATGGCGAAAAATATTGGGGAGCATAAACGGAAAGTTTAACTCCTCCTTCGTTTCGTCATCGTCACACCGCTTATTGGACGGCGTCAAAAACCCCACCTTAATTTTCACCCTCAGCTGTCAGTCAAGTCTAGCTTTAGAATATGTATAGAGTACGCAAACAGAAGGAAAATTGCAGAGCTAGTCGTAACCTAGTGGTAAAACGCTCCACAAATTTTTCCTTGTGGATTGTTTTAAAACCGAGGCTCGCGCGTTCGAGCCTACCTTGAAATTTTGGTTAAAAATTTATATTTATTTTAAGCTATTTAATTCATTTACAAAATATTATTTTAAATTATATAAATTATTTATTAAAAATAATATTTTAAATTGTAATTTGAAATATAATTTTAAATATATTTTGCAAAATGCCAGGTGTTGATTTCGCTAAAATATAACGAGATGTCACCAGTGTTTCCACTTTGCGGCGAAAGGGTCCGTTTTTGGAGAAAATCGAGTCTCAGTCTCTCAGTAGTCTAGAGGATATCTGCTATATTTATTTTTAATTGTGCACATTGGGTTAAAAGCATGAAAATTGGTTTACAAGCGCATAAAGATATTCTAAAACGAATAAAGATTGGAGGCATTCACAAAATGTGACGTAAGAAGTGTGACAATCATTTTAACACGCCCGACTTTCGAAAATCTCTCTAATGAACGGCCCCTAAGAAGCCGATTGAAGAGAGACGAGGAAGGTGCGCTCATTTCTTTCGGGGGTTAGGGATAAACTATATAAAGTATTTTTGTCGAGTATTTGCTTATACCTTTACAAAAATGTAGCAATATTTTTTTTTTTTCAAAAACTTCAATAACCATTTGAAATATATTAGGCGGCGAAAAAAACTATTACTTTAAAAAATATTTAAGCTAGTTATTTTCAACTAGAGATGGACCTATACCAGTTTTAACCGATACCGTTATCATTCGATACTTGGGAAACCGATACGTGCCGATACCGATATTTTACCCGATCCTTCGAATAAACCGATATTAAACCGATACCGATATATTAACCGATACCAATAAGAAAATAGATGCTATAATATAGGTTGTAGAGATGGGCCGATACCGATCCCATATGACTTTAACCGATATATCGGTATCAGTTTAAAATCATAAAATGAACCGATATTTTTCTTTAAAAAATATCGGGTAGAAATATCGGTTCATTTTTAACCGATACCGATATATCGGTTAAAGACAAATATCGGTACCGATACCGATATGGGATCGGTATCGGCCCATCTCTATTTTCTACATTATCAAGTTGGATTTTCATTTTCAAAGAAATACAAAACACTGAAGTTCAATTTTAATCGCGTTAGAATTTTTAATTTTTAAATGTCACTGTCGCACCCTCCACATTTACAGAGACCTGTGCATGGTAGTTGGGCTTTTTGCAGCGACACTGTCCTCGGCAACCTTTCTTACAACCACACTTAATAATTTCTCTACAAGCCACACCGGCCAGTGGTTTAGTCATCCAAAGTGGTTGCCAGATGGTTGTTGATTCATTCTTGCACCATCCAAAATTACCAGGATCTGGCAAATGGGGATTATTCTTCAGAGATTGACCCCAAACATGACCAGCTTGATAAGCGACTCTGAATAAGTGTTGCAGAAAGGCATCCTTTGTGGGAGGGATGTTTTCAATCTGCCGGTTTTTCTGAGTGAAAAGGGATAGTCTGGCAGAGTTTATGTCTTCATCTGAGCTGCATCGGTCATACATTATGATTAGAATAATAAAGCGTTCTATGGTGGGAAGCAATTCTTTAACGAGTTCGATGGTGATCGAGTGGTGTAGATAAAGCTTTTAAAGCGGGAGTTATATCGCTGAAAGCATTCCAGGTAGCCCTTTACCGCCGAAGCTCGATGTCTTATCACATCCAGTTAGTGAGTGAAAAGTTGGCAAGGCCAGGCATTTGTCGTAGCCAAGCTCTGCGTCACATTCAAGTAGCGGAAAGAGTTACCAGTTCCAAATGCGACAAATAGCTTCTCGCAATTAATGGCATGTAAAAATCTAAGGCTAAGGACAACAACGTCGGTATCTACAGTTCTTATTAATATTTTTCTGTGTCCCTGGTGATAGACACGATCATAGGAAACCGAGAGTCCCAAGCGGTACAAAGTATCTACCACATCTTTTGAGCGCGTTTTTGAATGTATCATTGTTCCTAAAAAAGTGGAAGTGGCGTTTCAGTTCTTTCGTTGTGCTTAGTTGTTAAATTCGCGTTGAGTCGTCGGGAACAATTGAAAACTAATAATTGGGATAGCGAGAGGGTAGTTTGCGACTTGTACTCGGCGGAATTTCACGTTTTTCAATTTAAAGGTTTCTTCGAGACCGCTTCCATCGTCCAAACCGTCAATGTTTAAAGTTTTTGGGTAAAGATCCTATCTTATTGAAGGCTATCAAAATTTTTCCTATAGTTTTGAAGTTTGCCAAACGGAATCTCTCTATGAAATTTGAAGGGCAAGTTAATTTCTCATTTCTAATTTCTTGGCAAATGAAACTTTTGTTCCAATCCATTGCTGTCGTTTCTATTGGTTTCCTTTCCAAAGAACTATCACTAACTAACTTTAATTTACTCATTCTTAATTAAACTAGGAATACTCAAAATTCAAGGCTTATAAATATGAGCAGAAAACATTTCAAACTGGTAAAAATCTAGGCATGAACAGAGAATGATTTGTAAGCAAAGTGTCTGACCCCTAGAGAAAAAGCTATCTTAAGTCATATTACTGAAGTTATACCGATGACAACTTTTTAAAAGTATCTGAATATTTTATCAATTTTAAAGCAAATTAAAAATTGCTATGGATTAAATTAAGAATTAAACTAGGAATTGTTCATATTAACTTAGATAAAAATGTAATTATCAGCATATCATACCTCATCAACTTTGTAAAGGTATAAGCAAAGCTCGACAAAAATACTTTATATAGTTTATCCCGAACCCCCGAAAGAAATGAGCGCACCTTCCTCGTCTCTCTTCAATCGGCTTCTTAGGGGCCGTTCATTAGAGAGATTTTCGAAAGTCGGGCGTGTTAAAATGATTGTCACACTTCTTACGTCACATTTTGTGAATGCCTCCAATCTTTATTCGTTTTAGAATATCTTTATGCGCTTGTAAACCAATTTTCATGCTTTTAACCCAATGTGCACAATTGTTTCACATATCAACCAGACTACAGACCAAGCTCAGACAACCTTGGAAATAAGGATTTTTTTATTGGACAATGTCCAGTGTCCTGTGCTTATTTCCGGCCCTGAACTGGCTATGTAAAACGGTTTCTCCATGAGACTCCATCTCACTTCCTCTGCGCTCTGCGTTTTCTCGCTCTTGCAAGTCTGTTTTCGATGTGAATTATTGACTGTGGAGCTACTCTTCTTAATGCGATTTCTACATTAATTAATCCAGCGAGATAAGCTAATTTTTAAAATCATTTCATATTTATTGCTTTATTATAATAGGAGATAGGACTCATAATCTGTGCTTAATTTATACGAGATGTGGCGCAAAATTGTAATGGTCCTCTTGCGACCCTTGTTAAGGGGTTAAATTCGAATATAAAACGAGTATTCGATAAAATGGGAGGAACTATGGTCACATGCCTTATTTCAAGCGTTTATTTTTGGAATTTCAACGCGATTGCGCAGATCGCGGTGTTCGGTTTCTCTCTCTCGCTATATCCAGTCTTTGTTTCGAGTAAAGAGGGGATATGGAATCGTGTCTTCATGCCTGACCTCTCTACCTTCATCTAAGGAAACGGAGTCCTCCCAGCATATTCACCGTTTCGGTAGGAGCGTGTCAGAGTTTTTCCAGAGTCCCTTACCTTGACCCTACGTCCCTACTTAACGGCAAAATATATACTCAATGCCGCAGATCGTTCATTATCATCATTGGAGTCCATCTCACCTCTTTGCTCCAAGGTCTTAGCGTGGGAAATTCCATTCTATACTAAACTCGTGAGAACCAAAAGAGAACGGAAAAAATAAATTCCATTCTACTACTAAAACTCTGGGAACTAGAACTAGAAGTTGAAGGAGCAAAGTAGTTGTCGGTCGCCTGTTCAGCAACTCGCAATCTTAGATTATGTTAAAACTGAATTAAAGCTTTACCTCCTATTTGAAAAAATCTAAATAATGGCGAAGCGTTGTCGCAAATCAAACGAGAATTATATTAATGAAGACCAGTCTGCTAATTCAACACTAGCTTCGTGTAACCTTTCGGAGACAGAAGTGCCTGCTAACACTTGTTCCGACGGCACTAGAAAAAACAGGAGTGGTGTATGGTCTTTCTTTGAAAAATGTGGTACAGTAAGTGGCACTTTCATTACCAAATGCAAAATTGAAGGTTGCGGAAAAGAACTGAGATGGATAGACAGCAGTACGAGCTCGATGTTAAACCATCTAAAATTGAAACATCCGTTGAGCTACAAAATGATAGAAGAGCAACAGTCGGCAAAGAAAAAGAAATCAACTAGTCAAGGAGCACAAGTAGAACAAAGTTCCCAGATTGAAAACATCGTTTCACTTTTTGAGAAGAGTCAGAAGTGGCAATCAGAGCACCCTAAAGCAAAGTCAATTACGAAATAAATCGGATGCATGATGGCTGTTGACATGCAACCGTATTCAATTGTGGAAAGGAAGGGTTTTCTGAAAGTGCTTCATACTATGGAACCACAGAATGAGTCCCCTTCACGAACCACATTCTCAAGCAAAATAATACCAGAGCTGTACCCACAAGTCAAAAACTTGGTCAATGAAGATATTAAAAGCATTCAAGGAATTGTAAATCACACTGAAGGTATTCAATCAATGTCATTCAAAACTGATTTTTGGAGTTCAAGTGCATTGGACTCTTATATGTCACTCACTAGTCCCTTCATCACCAGAGATTTTGAAATGAGGGAAATCACACTTAATTGCTATTCGTTCACTCAACTGATGTACCTCATATGAGCAGTTCCCTGTAGAGCAGTTCTCGAAATAGCAACCGCGATTCCAAAAAAAACAGCGGAGTTTTTCAAAACTGCTGTTTTAGAAATAGCGGCTGCTGTTTTGGGAAATAGAGGTGTTTGTGTTGAGTTTTGAGTATTTCTTAACAATACAGTTGTATTCGTTGGTTTCAGAAACTACCTTCTTCTGGGTAAATCCACGACTAATATCCCGATTTTACAAAAAGTTCCCCACGGCACTGGCATCAATTTTCGTGAATATTTACACAGTTGTAATATAGTTCAATTTGGTGAAAAACCAAATTTAAAGCTGCAAATTCCTTTTAGTTTTGGAAATAATAATTTTTTTAAAAAACATGTCTTGGTATGGACGATTTTCAACCACTAAAATCACGAAGATGTTAAACCCATTACTCGATAAATATCAAACAAATATTTACAAAACTTAATGCAGCATCAATATGGACACTAAAGAGTAACTGTGCAATGTTTCAACCAAAAATTAAAAGCGGTGAATTTAATACGAATTTTTGAAAATGGCGATTTTCCCATCAATTTAGTTCAGCGAGGTAAAATAAAAGGATTACAGTGACCAAATATGTGTTCTTAAAATTATAATTGGAGTGCATCATGGGTGAAAAATGCACGTTGAATACGTATATTGATACAAAATTGCTCCTAGTATTCCTTATTTTGTTTTTATGAACCGTTAATTGACTATTTTTCTTGAAACATAACAATACATGGTAGTGTTCCAAGCCAAATTACGAAAAGTAGGGTATCGAAAATCAAATAAAAAGAAACATCAGAGGAAAGCTGAGATTTCAAGCTACAACATGCGTTAATAAAAATCTTGATTATTAGAATTCTTTCTCCCTAAAATTAAATCTCAAAAATAAGTAATTTGACCAAGATATTATATTTCCTACTTTCACCATCTATTGCTATTTGTGCGTTCATATATTTTTAGGTGATATATTTTAGACTTCGAGTTTAAAAGAGTCAGGAGGCTTGCTGGAAACAGTCATTTCTTACTTTTAGGGAAAAACACCATCTCTTTGGTTATAGAGAATGACGCCACAGTCGCGGCGGGCGGATAGGGGTATGTGTAACAATAGTACGACCCCACAGCTTCAGGTGTATCCCCTTTAAGGAAACCAAAGAAGGTGTAATGTGGGGCAGAGTATATTTTTTAGTTGTGCGAGGTTAAGTTGGGTTAAAGTGGGTTGAGAGATCCTAAACCTCTAATCTGGCCGGGGCCATCTTGTTCAGTTGCTTTTGGTTTTAAGTTTTACTTTTACTTTCACTTTTGTATTTTTTTCTCAACAAGCTACACCCAAAGCGGGGCCGGGGATAGAGAAGAAAACCGGCGGCCCACCAGACAGTCTCGTTTTGTCTATTAACGTAAAACATTTCGTTTAAAATTATTTTTAACGATGGAAAAAGTTTGTTTAGAAAATTGTTCTGTTGGTAATCTTTTAAATGAACGGTGTCATAGTTTAGAGTTAGGAAAGCTATTAGGTTTGATAGATTTTATTTCAATAGAAGAGGACGATAAAGAATTGATTTTGCTAAGGACCCAATTAAAAGCCAAAGATTTGAATAACGTGTGATTTCACCATGAAAAGAAATATGGATCAAGATTCGAAAGTTTGCAAAAACATACTTTTAATCCGTTTGACAAACACAAGAAAAAAATAACCACTAATCTAAGAGCTGTCACTGTTTCTATGGCTAATTCTTTGAATGCAATAGGGACTCTAAAAACACTTATTCCTGGTCAAAAACTATGCGCTAACTGCATGAATGACTGCAGGAAAATACTTGATAATTCAGAATCTCAGGATAGTTCATCAAGCCAAGGTTTCGTCCCTAGTCAGGAAGAACGAGAAGAATTGAACGAGGCCATCAAAGCATTAGGTCAGTCACCCATAAAAAGAGTTAGCGAACGAGATAAGGCTAGTTACATTAGGAGTAAAGTCTACAAACTTTCAACTTCATACGAAGCGGCTCTTAATAAATATGTTGGTACAACTTCAGATGTTCAGAGATCATGTTTTGAAGAAGAAACAGTATCAGCTTGTAAAAAATGTGAAAGTCTCGATAAAATGATTTCCCAACTTAAGGAAAAAGTAAACATTTCTACTAGACAGGAAAAAATAAATCTCTTAACTCTAGTCCCAGAACACTACACAAAGGCAGAAATTATGAAGGAATTTTGTGTTAATGAATACATAGTCAGAGCAAGCAGAAAACTAAAACAAGAAAAAGGTCTTCTTCCAGGGTGCCATACTAGGCAAGGAAAGTTGCTGTCAGAGGAAGTAAAGAATGAGATAATTAAGTTCTACGAAAATAACGAATACTCAAGGATGTGTCCTGGAAAAAAGAATGTGTGTCTGTTACAGTTGATGGAAGACAACTAGTTCAGAAGCGAGATGGAATTGGCGGAACCGTAAAGAGATTGGTTGCCAAGGCAAGTTTACAGGATACTAAAACTTCCCAAATACAGAAGCCGGAAGAGATGTATAAGTGGTGCTTAAAAAACAAAAAACCTCAACTTTGGATATCTCTCAAAGAAAGATGTCGAAAATCACCAAGAGAAATACTCGCTCAACGAAAGATATGTTGGCATAAAAACAATCCCTGGCACTCGATCACACCATGCATTCCTTCCCGTATCTGAGAACGAAATTAAAATCAAGAGAGTATCCGAAGATCAATTTGCTACAAAAGTTGTTTTGTTTAAACCGAATACTGCGGAAGAAGTAGTTTGGGAAGATTGTGTTCCTGGCGTATTTGTTGCATGTACATACGATGACGCATGGTACATAGGAAACATTGTGTAGCGCTGCGAAGAAGAGAAGGACGTCTCCTTTAGCTTCTTTCTTAGAAACGATCTTAAACTGTACTGGCCCAGAAGAGAAGACGTTTGCTGGGTGCCTTTGCAAAATATCTTGACAATAGTCAACCCTGAATTACAATCCGATGGAAAAACATACGTTATTAGCGCTAGGGATCACAAGAAAATAAAATTTTTGGTGAAACGAAAATAAAAAAAAATTTGGTTCAACAGATGTCAATAAAATGTTTTTAGTGAAATTACTTATTTTTGAGATTTAATTTTAGGGAGAAAGAATTCTAATAATCAAGATTTTTATTAACGCATGTTGTAGCTTGAAATCTCAGCTTTCCACTGATGTTTCTGTTTATTTGATTTTCGATACCCTACTTTTCGTAATTTGGCTTGGAACACTACCATGTATTGTTATGTTTCAAGAAAATTAGTCAATTAACGGTTCTTAAAAACAAAATAAGGAATACTAGGAGCAATTTTGTATCAATATACGTATTCAACGTGTATTTTTCACCCATGATGCACTCCAATTATAATTTTAAGAACACATATTTGGTCACTGTAATCCTTTTATTTTACCTCGCTGAACTAAATTGATGGGAAAATCGCCATTTTATATATATATATGTATATTTTTTTGGTAAGCAAGAAGTGATTTGGTGCGCTGGCGGCTGTAGGAAGCGTGTGCATAAGAAATGTACGGCTTCTGATTCATTTTCTTGCCATGACTGCAAGCGGTCTGCTAGAAATAGTAGGCCTTCTCGTAGCCCTACTCCAAGGAAAAGTGTTGGAGGTGGATCTTCAACATTACACAACACGGGAAAAAATGAATCCGTGCCTTTAACCGCTGTCCACGAGGCTTTACAGGAACTTTTGACACCTAATAGCCTTACTCGTGATCCAAATTCAATTTTGGATCATATTCTGCGCAAAGTTGACTCAACAGAAACTCTTGTGGCCACTTTGCAATCCCAAATTACGTCACTCACTACACTTACTACTACTCTCACGCAACGGGTTGATGTATTGGAGAAAGAAAATATGGCACTCTCTGAAAAATTGGAAAACTGCCGTAAGGCTACTTTTATCAATCCTGATCTCTCGACTGCGCAGCGACCTGATTCACGTAGTTCGCCACTATTCTCCCATACACTTGTGAATCATATGTCGGCCCTTAATCACGCTAACCAGCAATTCCCACGGCTTGGTTCGGCAAATGCTTCATCTACTGGTACTACCCATCCGCTAAGAATTGCAAAACCGGCCAAAATAGGGTCTGCTGTCAACTCTAAGCTGAAAGTGGTCTCTCGAATGTCAGGACCCAGGACCTCTCCGCGCAAAGCAATTTTTGTAAGTCGTTTGGAACCTACACTACTATCCAAGGACTTGCAGGACATACTTATTGACGAAGTTGGAATTACTGCGCCTATCTGCGTTCGCCTAAAAACCAAGAACCCTACCGCTGACCATTCATCTTTCTATGTGTCATGTGATGATCCTAGTGATTTTGAAGTTCTATCTGATCCGTCTAACTGGCCTGTCAACTGTATCATCACTGATTTTAACGGTTTTCCTCGGGACACTCACAAGCATAGTAGTGAACTAGGTGCTCCCGCTACCATTCCCTCACAATGAAAGAACTACTAGCAGCTTACCAGAATGTTCGTGGTTTACGGACTAAAGCTAATGAATTTTTTAGAAACACTGCTACTTTAGACTATGATATCATTTGTTTAACGGAAACTTGGTTTAATGATTCTCATTTTACACTTGATTATTTTCCCGATTCATACAATGTCTTTCGTGCTGATCGCTTAGATCCCCAATTTGATAATGTCCGCGGGGGTGGCTCCTTGATTGCTGTGCGTAAATCCATCCCCTGCTGTAGGCGTCGCGACCTTGAGGGTACTTCGGAGAGTGTATTTATTGAAATCCGCTGTTCGTCCTCTCAATCTTTAGTCTTGGGCACTGCTTACTTTCGCCCCACCCTCACTGACGTCGACTTTGGGCTCTATTTTGAGAGCCTATTAAAGGGTCTGGATAACTCTGCTGCTGACATTATTCTCTTGGGTGATTTTAATCTTCCTGGTGTTGACTAGCAGAACTACAGCACACGCGGCTGTAGTGCTCCCACTCGCTCCAAGGCTACACCAATTTTTGAGCTCTGCTTTAATTTTAATCTCAAGCAAATTCTTGCTCCCCCTGATACTGGTAATCTCTTAGATTTATGTCTAACTAATATTAATAATTTGGGTATTGATGGCCTGGATGATCCTCTGGTCTCCATCGACGCCTATCATCCCTCATTTTTGCTCACCCTACCGGTTGTGACTTGCCCACCACTTCCACCACCTGACTCTACTTACATTTACCGCAAAGGAGATTATCACCTCCTTTACTCCACACTTCGGGACGTTGACTGGGCTGAATTACTGGAGTCGCACGATGTTAATCATTGTGTAGCTTATCTTACGGATCACGTAAGGGCTGCAATGGATTTGGCTATTCCTCGTAAGGTTTGTCGCGGCTCTCCTGGATTTCCATTATGGTACTCTCAGGCTCTCCGCACTGCCATTAAGCGTAAAAAGTATTTCTTTCGGAAAAAGAAACGTACTGGCGCTCTAGCTGACAATATTGAGTTTAAACGCCTTCGGGCGGTTGTTAAACGATTAATCGTACGTGATAGAACAGCTCATCTTGCCTCTGTTTGCCAGGATGCTTACTCTCACCCTAAAAAGTTCTGGAGCTTTGTAAATGGTAATATTCGGGAGGAATCCAGAACCATTACTCTTAAACTTGGTAATGAAATGGTTTCGGACCCAGAGCGCCTGGCTTCTAAATTTTCAGAGCATTTTTCCCGCGTCTCGGTTGACAATACCCAATCAAGTGAGCCATATTACTTTGATTGTTCAGGAATTAACACTGTCCCGTTACACTCTGTGGTTATCTCACAACAGGACACCCATAGGGCTATTACCAAGCTTCCAAATAAGTTCTCAACGGGCTCGGACGGTATCCCAGCCTTTATCCTTAAGGGCTGCGAGACCATCCTACTCCCGTTGCTGCATCACATATTCAATCTGTCGCTAGAGACTAGTATCTTCCCTCAACCTTGGAAAATAGCCGTTGTTGCTCCGGTATTTAAGTCGGGTCTGTCTTGTGATCCTGTTAATTACCGTCCTATTTCTCTTCTCTGTGTTTTTGCGAAAATATTTGATATGGTTATGCATAGGCATTTACAAAAATGGTTTAATATATTCCCGAATGACTGTCAACATGGTTTTACACAGGGAAAATCTGTTGACACTAATCATGCTGCATTTATGCATTACGTAGCGCCGGTGGTGGAAAGCCGTGGGCAGGTTGACGTGATATATTTGGACCTTGCAAAGGCTTTTGATCGGGTGTCGCATAGATTTCTGAGGGACAAACTTTGCGCCTTAGGCGTAAACGGCCTGCTACTAAATTGGATTAGCCATTATTTGAAGGAGCGAGTTTATGTCCTCAAATGCAATGGGAGGCTAACATCAGTCGAGTACCATCTAAGTTGTGGAGTTCCTCAGGGTTCTTCATTGGGTCCTTTGTTATTCAATATTTACATTTACGACTTACAATATAAAATTAAACATTCACAATTACTGCAATTTGCTGATGATAATAAAGTATTTAGGACTATTAATTCGGCCCTTGATCGATCACTTTTGCAGGACGACATAAACTCAGTCTCCACTTGGTGTTTTAAAAATAACATTCCAATAAACCCTACTAAGTCAATTCATGTAACCTATACTAGGCGAGTTAGTCGATTGTTAATGACATCGTACCTTATTGATTCGAAACCCATCCCCACAAAAAATGAGACCAAAGATTTGGGTGCAATATTTGACGCTAAATTACATTTTTCCACTCACGTCACTAAGACTGTCAGCATTTGCCGACGTTCCTTAGCTATTTCGCTCAAGCTAAGTCGCCAGTTAAAATCTCTTCGCCACTTTCGTATATTGTATTTAAGTTTGGTCCGTTCAAAATTACTGTTTGGTTGGGTTGCCTGGGGTGGCTGTAGCCAATACCTATTAAACAAAATAGAAGGTGTACAGCGAAAATTTATTGAATTTAGTCATAGCCACTTTTTACCCAAGGCTCAGTACAATTACGAAATGTTACTAACTATACTTGATCTCCTTAAAATTACAGACTGTATTAGTACTCATCATATAACCTTTATTTATAAACTGATTCACAATGTTCTCCCACTTGCGACTCTGTTATCTGATCTTAAATTCTCGGTCCCTTTGAATTTACGTACTGCTAATACATTTTACGTTCACAAATTATCCATTAATCCAATAGTTAGGATGCAATCTACTTGCAATTTATTTGCTAATGATTTTGATATTTTTTCGGACAGTTTACCTAAGGTACAAAAAATACTCCGACGGCTTCTTCTCGATGGCTACTGATTGGTGATAATTTAAAAAAAAATAAATAAATAAATAAAAATAAACCAAACCCACATTCAGCTCTTCCTTAATTAAATGTATTTGCAGGCTTTTGTATATTTTGTATAAGTTCGTGTTATTAACTATATTTTTATTTAATTTTGATTAATTTTTAATAATTCTGTATAATTTTGAATAATTCTGCTTCATTTTTTATAATTCTGTATAATTTTGAATAATTCTGCTTCATTTTTTATAATTCTGTATAAATTTGCTTGATTCTGCTAAATATTGTATAATACTCTAAAATTAATTGCTTGTATATTTTGAATTATTTCCTTCTGTGTATAATCTCGTGAGTTATTTTGTAACTCTTTTTATGCACATTAAACTCCAATTTCATTTCATTTCAATGTAAGTTTCTCCCAGAACTCCAGTTTGTCTTGCTGTAAAGGCTAGGAAATGAAATAGCGGTCAAGCTAGTCTTTTTATACAAGCATTTGAATTGTAATAATATCCAATAGCTGCTTAAATGTCATGATTATTTTGCTTTTGGATAAATTTGACTCAAAGGTTTTCATGTTGGTAGTTTACTATCTATTAATTCAATAAAAATCAAAAAAATCATATAAATCAATTAAAATCCAAAAAATCCGATTAAAATTAAAAAAATCAACAACTCTGCCTTTGTGTATGTTTTCCTTTCTCTTTGGTACCCATGTTCCTATTGGACATGAATGTTGGCAGCTATACTTGACCCTCAGAGAAATGGTTGATATTATCGTGGCACCCGTTATTGATAAAGCGCTACTACCATATTTGTCGGAATGCACAACGAGGTTTTATGAACAACTCAAGGAAATAGCTCCCAATAGCTTTACACCTAAGGTTCATATGCATTGCACTATGCTAGGTTAATTTTAAAATTTGGACCTTTGAGGAGATTCTCTTGCATACGCTTCGAAGCGAAGCATCAATATTTTAAAAACATCGCTGCTTCTTTTAGAAATTTTATAAATGTTCCAAAAACTATTGCCGAGAGACACCAGTACGCACAGTGTTATGATTTTAGTACTGAGGAAGGGTTAAAGTTAGATAATGAGGAAATATGTTGTACACAAGTTTCATTTAGTTCCCTTCCTAGTGGTTTAAAAACTAGAATTCTATCATTTAATAATCTTAGTTTTAACCCCGAAACTGATATATTATGGAAAGCTTCCCGGTTGAAAGTTAATTCTATTTCATACAAAGCAGGAATATTTTTAACTATTGATTTCACACACGGGGAAGACATTCCAGTTTTCTTTTAAGTGTCTCACCTCTTGAAAATTAACTTTTCTTGGGTTATTTGTGGAAAGATATGGAGCAGAAAGCTTTTCACACCATATGTATTCGTATGAAATAGTTGATGATCAAAAATGGGAAATAATTGTTCCAGGCCAAGAGAAAGATTATTCATCAATGAATGCATATATGGTTAATAATAAACTTTGCATCAGCCCTCGGTACAAACTGTGTCGCTCGTAATGATATAAAATAGCTCCAAATTTTAAGAATATATGATAATGCTAATTGTTATTATAAAATAAATAAATAAATAAATAATAAGAAATAAAAGCTTTTATTTATTGAGTTTATTATTTGAGTTCTACACAAAGTTTTAAGTAAATTCCCATTAAAGTATTGTTTAATTTCATAAAATATCATGCCGAACTTTTCATAATTAATGCAGTAAATGTTCAGTAGATCAAAAATGCGTAGTTATTACGTCACATTCAACGAATTCCGTAAAGAAGTTCACGTTGAAGAGCTTTACATTACGAAAATTTGAAAACCTCAATCAAAAATGTTTTTAAAAAAGAGGTGCGACTTATAAAATCATTTTCGGAGAAGTGGATTGATTGGATTGATTTGACCTGTGTTGATGAAATACCTGATGATGGAACAAATCTAAAAATCTTCGGATTCGTAGAGGAAATTGCTACTGGACCAATAATTTCAGTGAACTCTCCGAGGTAATTCAATAAAACGTTATGAACTGAAATGTTACCTCAGATTAATAAGTTCCCAGGATACGAAAGGCAAGCGAAACCAGGCGTTTTCACATAGCATCGCCATGTGACATACTCAGACCGCAAAACGTAGAACTTTGTCACTCTGTGCATGCTTAAAGCAGAGGCGTTTATTTTCTGGGGAAACGGTTTTTCCAAGCTTGGACTAAATAGGCGCTGGAGATAGCAATGCCGCATTATAACCAAAGAGGAGGGAAATATTTCCTTCCTCTTTGTTATAACTGCATCGCTATAACCTTTCGTTTCCGGGGGTTGTGAATATGTGGTGTTATTTAACTTCACAAGTTTCAACCTCGGGGGAAATTGGTGTGGAAATAGACGATTCAAGTGGAATTCCAAATAAATCCTTGCCACTAATGTATCGAGTACCAAAATTGCCTCTCGGAATCAGAGAACTCTTGGAGGAAAAAAGTAATTTGTTGTTCAGAGGAAAATTTAAATCCCAAGTAGTCAATGTCTTATACGAAGATCTTAGTAAATATAAAATGTATGGTTTTTATTTTTATTTATAATATTTATATATTTTTTATGGTTATTATTTACATTTCTTATTTTAAGGTACCCAACACACGATGATTACGTAAAAGCGGTTTCTTCCCTTATTAGAGAACACAAGTTTTTGATGGACCGTGTCCATAATGGAACCCGATATGTAAATACTATATACGAAATATATCTTTTAACGTTATTTATAAATTGATATTTTTAAATCTTTAGGATACCTGGCTAGAGAGCCTCAAAAACAAATTCAAGAGGGAAAGAAAGCCCTTACGCCACAAGCCAATGGTTGCTGAAAAAGTAGAGAAGCATGGAAAAAGCAAGAGACTAGAAATTGTCGAGGCTTCTGAATCTCCAATTATAGTCAAAAGGACCAAATATATGCCGACGGTAAGTTCCATCTGAAGTTCATTACCACCATAGTTTTTTTCTTGTATATCCATCAATTTAAAGAGTAATGAAGCCGGAGAACGAAGTGATTTTTTTCACCTCTTATTGTGAAAATATATTGACCTTTTTAATATAGGCTCTCCAATAAAAATTTATAATTATAAAATGGGGTCCTACTCAGGGGCGGACTGGCCATAGGGCCCCAACTGCCACTGGCATGGGGCCCCAGTGAATGGGGGCCCTCCTTTTCGGGGTTTGCATATTTCAAAATTGGTCAAAATGGCATCTCATAAGATAATGTTCATTTAATAATTTATAAAGCGGAAAGAGATAGTTTTGTAGTCTTGTGGTTTTCGACTCTACTTTTATACCTTGAACTATCCCACGAGAAACAAAACTTAAAAACGGTTTATATTTTACTTTCATGCTTAGTGAGAAAAGGGGAAAATAACGGACTAAGCTCTAGTTGAAGATAAATTTATTTTTAAGTTTTATATTTATATTTATATTTATATTCATATTTTCCCAACCATTACCCACTAGAATTAATCAAGGTCGAGGCCCGGCCGGGCCCTCGAGAGGGGGAAGCCCTCACATGAGCGGTTCCCGTATGAGCGGATTCCAAACTAGCGGTCCTCATAACAGCGGTTACCTAAATAGCGCTCCTCATAACAGCGGTTCCCTAAATAGCGGTCCTCAAAACAGCGGTTCCCTAAATAGCAGTTTTCCCGAAATGACAGTTTACCCGTTACAGCAGTTACCGATACAGTTGTTCTTGTAAACGCGGCGTACCGTTACAGCATTTCTCAAAAGAGCAGAAAAACGGGAATGCGAAAAACTATAGTTATTTATTATGGTTTGGCTGGGTTATATGAACTCAAATAGAACTAGGTCAGATACGGATGATTTGGTTTGGTTAAAGTTGATTATTTGAACTCAAGAGTATTAGGTCAGGTCAGGTAAGGTTGGGTAGGGTTGGGTTGGGATTTTAAAGGGTTTTTTCGTTTGGTTTGAGTTTGGTTAGTTATATTTTGGAAAAAGTGTAACAATGTTACGCCTTTTCCAAAATATTGTTGTTTATCTTCATTGACTTTCCAATTAATAATATGCCTTTTCCAAAATATTTTTGTTTTTCTTCATTGACTTCCCAAATAATAATATGCCTTTTCCAAATTATTTTTGTTTTTCTTCATTGACTTCCCAAATAATAATATGCCTTTTCCAAAATATTTTTGTTTTGCTTCATTGACTTCCCAAATAATAATATGCCTTTTCCAAAATATTGTGTTTATCTTCATTGACTTCCCAAATAATAATATGCCTTTTTTTAAAAAATTAGGTCACATTACTGATTAAATGATCACTGAATAAACTAACATAAAAAACGCACGAACATAACTGTATTGTTAAGAAATGCTCAAATTTCCCAAAATAGCAGCCGCTATTTCTAAAACAGCAGCTGCTATTTCTTGAAGAGCAGTTTTGATTAACGCCGCTGTTTATTGGAATCGAGGTTGCTATTTCGAGAACTGCTCTTCCGAGAATTGCTGATACAAGTTACACTCCCCGAGAGGTACGGGCCCCGGGAAAATGGACCAAATTGCCCCCTCTCTAGACGACCCAGAAGATGTTGAAGCTATTCCTTGGCCTATCGCGAATTAAACAAAGCTTAAAACCTCCGTTAATATTTTACTTTCATGCTTAGTCAGAAAAGGGGAAAACAAGGGACTGAAAGCACATTAAGAGAAGGCTAAAATTTAAAAACTACTACTCTTCATCACTTTTTGAATTTTACTGTTTAAGCTCTAGTTGAAGATAAATATATTTTTAAGTTTTATATTTATATTTTTACAACCATTATCCACTAGAATTAACCAAGGTCGAGGCCCGGCCGGGCCCCCGAGAGGTACGGGCCCGGGAAAAAGGACCGAACTGCCCCCCTCTCTCGACGGCCCTGTGCATTATAACGACATACTCCCCTCTCATTTTAGGGATCGGCTTGGGGGGGCCCTTTTTAAAACGGTGGCAGATGGCTGTGCAGCTTGCCAGTCCGCCCCTGGTCCTACTGTTTTAGAACGAAGACGGGGTTGGTGAAGATAAACATAGTATCGAGCAGCATCTAAGTGCTATAATTTTTGAAAACTCAGAGACAAAGCCAAGTATAGTTATCATTGACGAAAAAATGGAGAGAACATTTTTGTACAGACGCGGTTTGGTTTCAAATTTAACTACGATTGAATTGCTTGAAAAATTTCCAAATCTGCGAAGACCAGACGAGGTAATAAAATGCATGCTAAATAATTTTTCAGCCCTAGTATAAATAATTTGCATTGGAAAAATTTAGTCAATTTGTTGTATATGAATTACCTCATTGTCCAATTCCCAACAGTCAAAGAGAAGCATGACGTTACGCGTTTCCTTTCCCTTGGCTTTTGAAATTTCCTTTATAATATTCTCTCAAAATTGACTTCAGTATTTAATTATCTTTTCAGTTATTCAAAGAATTTCAAAGGGTGGTAAAAAGCCAGGAAAATCCTCTGGAGAAGGTTGCTCGATATTTTAAATCTAAGGTAGCTGTGATTTTTGAACAAACCAAAAACACCAACATGTTTAAACTAGTCAAGACACAACTGGCAGCGAAGAAAGATTTTTTAACTGAGGAGAAATACGCCGGTGAGATTAATTTTTAATTTTAAAATTCAGTCCCTTTAACAATTTCAATGTGAATATGTTACCCATTTTCTGTTTTAGAACTTGAAATTGAAGCTTGTTGCTTACTGTTGCGCAGCTTAGTGAAAGAAAAAAAGGAAAATATTAATGATATATTCATTTTCTCGGTAAGATACAAAAGTCAACTGATGTCATTCAAAGGGAGGGTGAAAGAAAAAAACAAAACAAGTGAATGTTTTTGGAATCGTTTATTATAAGCCTTACCGGGGCATCGAAGAATGATTTCCAAAGCATTTTAAAATTCAAAATAACTTTGATTCCCCCTTTGAAGTGAAGGAAATACACCTAACAAATATTTGTATTACGATCTGTATTTTTCTAGGATAACCCAAATATCGCTTATCCTCTCCTCCAATTGGAAAAAGAAAAACTTTTTAAGAAAAATGTTCAATTACTATTACACGTAGAAGGAATATCAATACCAGTTCCCAATATTCTTCAGGGATTTGCTCTTTTGTTTACCTCTTATTACGTTTTCCAAATGGAATATACAAAAAAACTTTTGAAAACTTTTGAAATCATCCAAAAATCACTTCTGAAATTGAACCGAAAAAGATATCGGTTCCCATAAAGGGCGTTGTCAATAGACTAGGGCAATAACTTAACGTTTTTATGACTTTTCTATAAATGATTAGAAAGAAGGGAATATTCAAAAGTATTTTTTCAAAACATTTAATTCATAAAAAAATTTAAAAAAGAAATTGAACCGAAAAATATGCATGAGTTTCAATTATACTTTGTCAGAAGACGACTAAAGGAAAAAAGAGTCTCAATAAATTTATTAAATCGACAATTGCGCTTTTCATCTCATGACGCGTAGCACCTTTATGTAGGTTATTTGAAATTTAACAGCGGTAAAAAATATCATATTGGATAGTGTATTTAGACAACGAGTTTCAAAGAACACTGTCTTGGAATGTATTTTTAAAATCCAAATTGATGGAAAAAACAGCACCTTGATATTGGGTATTTTGTAGCATCTTTTTAGTGAGAAAGAGCACCTTTTTGTGGGTTATTATGAAACACCCAACTGTTGTCAAGTACCACATTAGAGGGTAATATAAAACACCTAATTGGTGTCAGATTCCATTGACGGTTGTAATTTTTAAACACCTAAGCAGTCTGATGAAGCACCTTGATGGAGGGTAATACTAAACACCTAATAAGTGTGAAAAAGCACTTTCATGGAGGGTATTATTAAACACCTAAGCAGTGTGAAAGAGCACCTTGATGGAGGGTAATATTAAACACCTAATAAGTGTGAAAAAGCACTTTCATGGGGGTATTTTTAAACACCTAAGCAGTGTGAAAGAGCACCTTGATGGAGGGTAATATTAAACACCTAATAAGTGTGAAAAAGCACTTTCATGGAGGGTATTATTAAACACCTAAGAAGCGTGAAAGAGCACCTTGATAGAGGGTTATATTAAATACCTAATCAGTGTGAAGAAGCACTTTCATGAAGGGTATTATTAAACACCTAAGCAGTGTGAAAGAGCACTATGATTAAAGAGATAAATAAACACCTTATTGGTTTCAAACCATACCTCCTCTAAAGGTATTATTAAACACCAAAGTGGTGTCAAACATAACCTCGATAAACGGTATTATAAAACACCCAAATGGTACCAAAAACTACCTTGAAGAAGGTTATCTCTAAACACTTAAATAGTGCGAAAGAGATCCTTGATGGAAGATACTACTAAACACCTAAAAGGTGCCAAAGAGCGCCTTGTTGGATGGTTTTATTAAAAACCTAGGTGGTGTCAAAGGACACCCAATTCAATGGTACTTTAAAACACCACATTTACACGTGCTTTTCCGCTCTGTAAAAGGTGCTTCTGGTGATGCACCGGAAAACACCTATAAAGGCGCTAATTGATGATGCCTTATTTTTTAACAGTGTAAGACAACAAGTTAAAATACCCGTATTTATCAGTGCATTGCTGTCCAACATTACTCCGTCTCGCAATTTGCATATCTTTCTGGGTTCCAAACCACGAATTTTCCTAATGATATAAGGCATAATACAGACTATAATGAATGCTAAAATCGATGGAGAATTTCATTTCAGGTTAAATTTACCCCAGAAATAAAAATTGTTATCTTACCGTTTCCCGACTTTGTTTTTCAACGTGGCGAAATAATAAATGCACGCCAAGTAATAGAAGCATTCCAATACGTCATTTAGATAACAGGAAGTTTTTGAGTGCGTTAGCAGTTTTAATATTCAGGTTATATTCTCGAAAGTTTCTGATATCGGTACAATAGCCGCGATAATCGCGTAAGGATTGAGGTCATTGTCTGATTTGACCTCTGGGAAATGCTTTTTAACAAGCGTTAACGCTCCAGGGTATTTGCGGTGATTTTTAAGATAACCTATCATTTCTACGTTAGTTTCACGTTCGGCTCGAGTATTTTTCTTTTCAAAAATAGCGACATCTTGAATGATTCCAAAAAAAGCTCTTCTGGGCTAAAAAGTTCGAGATCCTCTAAATACAGTAGAGGACTTTAAATATTTAAACAACAATTAAATTATCACCTTGCGAAGTTAGTAAACAAGTCGGGGTACTTTAGGCCTTGCCCGCCTGACTTAGCGTGCCGTTAACGCGGTGACCACTGACCGAAGACCCGAAGCTTTTCCGACTCCCGTTCCGGGGTTGTTTAAAAAAAGCAGACGATATTTTAGTGTTTCTATTTTTGCCCTGAAGTAGCCGATAGCGTCGCAAAACTATTTTTTGCTTAGACCCCGCGAGCTTCTCATTTTACATGTTAACCAAAGCCAAAGCCTAGGATAAGTTACTGACCTTCACTTTATGGTTTCTATACGCTTTTGATTGAATGCAGCGATCCTCAAAATCAATATTAGTCCCTTTTTTTCTATGACACTCCGAGGCGGATTGGCTTTTACAATATAAATGAGATATCTTGCAAAGTACCATTATATAAGACTACGTCGTTGAATTTGCATGCCCTATGAACTAAGCTATCGTACTGTATTTGGACTGGATATGTTGTAAACATACGTCAAAGTACCATTTAAAGCGGTATAAATCATCTCATCTCAGCTCCTTTATGAATGTCACACACATATATATATAATAAACATAAATAGTTTGCAAAAAAGGAACTTGGAACCTCCGTTAAGGTATTTCCAAACGCTGTTTTGAAGGATCATTTTATGACATTACTTGTCTCATTTGAACTGCGCGTTTCAGCATGTTAAAGGTGGAATTCCACCGTATCTTAATGTCCCTAAATAGTTCACGATAATCAATTTCATATTCTTCGCATTGCCGTTTGTCGTCTTTGTGGCGAAGCTAAATTAACATTTTATTTTATGTCCAAATTTATATCAAATTATTTCGGGTGAAAAGAAACGTACTCTTCCTAATATGCCGACAGGCTTTACACCTGATCTTCCGTAGGTCTTTTTACACGTTTTTTCAAGGTTTCATCAGGCTTGTGTTTACAATTGTTTGGTATTTTTCCATAGTCGGATTCTTCGCCTGAACTTTCATTGTCTGAATGTTCTTGTCCTCTTCGTCAAAAGCATCAATAATTGTTTGACAAATTAAGTTTAACACATGTGCCAAACACCCAACTCTATACTGAGATTGCGGTGCTTTTAAATCCTTGAGAACTGGATTATTGCGTTAAAACATCCGCGAACGCCGCTGCTAGGTTTTTGCCAGAAAGGTTAAGTCTAGTGCTATTGTGTATAACTGCCAACTTTCAGTAATCCATTGAACTATAACCCCTTGAATTGGGTGTTGATTACTTGATGTCCAACAATCAACCACAAAAAGCAACTTTCCGGGGACCATCTAGTATGTAATGCGTTAGAAATTACCGAAGGAGTGCAGTGCACACTGAGGCAAACCTTTAGTTTTACTTTAAGATCATTCATCTCCTTGTCATACAAATCGTGAACATAGCGTGTAATCGAATTACGTGATGGGAGATTTGTATTTGGTCGTAAGTAACGAATAATATCGAGAAAGTGATCGTCTTCCGTTACATTAAACGGTTGGTCCTTTACGATTATGAATTTTACCACCCTGTCATTTAAGCCATCTTGTGCGAAGCTCTAAAAAGTACCAATGTAGATGTTTTTTTCTGATAAATGTAAGTAGTGTAGTAAAGTGTATCAAGGTACACGTTTCATCAAGACCCCAAGAAAGACCCGAGAAAGTTCGAAGATGGCATTGAACTGTACTGGCGTAATTCCTGTGCTATTTTTGGTTCACTATTTCATCGCCACTATACTGCTAGACATATAAGGATCCAGTGCTTGCAATGTCTATGCATACTTACTCAGATCTTTTTTGGGCTCTTGGCTACATATAATCTCGGGCAAGATTTAGTTCAAAGTAAGTTACACCCCTCCCCAATTAACGCAGTGTTTCCAAATATCAAAAGTGTTACCATCGATTCGTCAGTGACGCACTTCGATGTAGTGCCAGTAAGCAGTTTGTGTGCGGAGCGAACATGTCGTAACATGGAACTAGTGGTTCCATCTTTAGATTTCCTATATATCTTTCTGAAAATAACAATGATAAAACTAGGCTATATAATTCCTGATGAAAGTTAATTGAAACTTAAATGAAGAAGCAATTTGTGAAGAAGATGGATGCTTATATGGGGTAGAAGGGCGCATTTTGGCACAGTAATTATCTTATCTGAAAAGTATTTGACTTTGTTTGGCAAGAAGATTGTCACTAAAGGCTTACGTTATGCAGGAAAAAAACCCAATCGCCTGCTCTTTAAACAAAATTAAACCATCAAGTAAATCTCCACACTATTACTGATGTTGATCAAAAATTTGTGGTGTACGTTGACGTCACCGCGTAATGGACTAAAAGTGACGTCATGCTCACCCTGAAAATCAAAGTCGTTGTCACTAGTAACAAGACGATTAAAACAACTGATGAATGCTATTCGCCAAAACCGAACCCCTCAGGGGAGTTTTTATAATTTTTGAGTAACATCTTAAAAAATACCGTCTGAAATAAGTAACCTGGGCCTTAAAAGACGGTGAATACTTCTGTCTTAAAACAGTACTTGCTTCAGGGTGGGCACGGTTCTGATAGTTCCAACCGTCGAATAATTGTGTCGGGGATACTTCTAGTTTAAAACTTCTGGCTAATAGTTTGGGGAATCTGAACCAAACTAGTCGAGACTGGTCAGTACAATTAACCAATTTTTTTGCATAAGAAAGTCTTTTAGAAACGGATTATCACGGTGATTGCATAACCAAATCTTTAGTTGTCCAGTACACAGACAGTATTTTGTGCAATCCTGACTTCCGCCCCAATTTGTTTTTATTAGGCGTTTGTAAAAACAGTGTATTCTTGCAATATAAATAACAATGCTTCGCGTCTTTTACGTTACGAAATATTAAATTCGGTTCCGTATTCCAAAAGGACTATTGCAGACCACGTAGTGACTTTTGTTGTACCAATCGGAGTCAGACTGAGTTAGTGTCGAAAATGTTTTAGTCATAGCGATGGGAAAAATTTGAAGAATCATATTTTTTGTTATATTGTTACTTATGGTATTTGAACAGAGCCATAAACGGTACTAAAATAATCTAAACCACCTGCTTTGCCTTGACGGCACTAAAGCGGATTGTTTGCAGAATATTTGTTAAACAAGGTAACATAAAAGCAAAACCATCCACTATCAATCCCAGGTTTCTGCACCCTTAAAGAGAAAGGCCTCGACTAGTGATTTATTGGGGATAAACAGGAATAGGCCTGTATTTAGTATAAGGAATTTTAAATTGCGCCAAAGCAAATGGTATCAACAATTGAATAAGCCTACTTTATTGTTATACGCTTTTACAAACGTCATCTTATATCTGACTAAGATATGTAGAATTGTCACTCACCCACACATTGTACAGGCAAATGTACACGCTCTTCCGTTGTATGTGAAATAGTTGTACTCTTGCGAGGAACACTTTCTCTTTTTGTAGGGCAGAGAGAGTGAAGCATTTGACCCTGAAGAAACAGTAGATTGAATGTCATACTCGTATTCTTCACCTTCACTAGCGATTGTTTCAGGTGTATCGCAATTCAAGTAACTTGCTGAAGCTTTTTCGACGTCCATGTTGACTTCACAGTATTAATTTATAAGCCACACTAATGGAAACATCAGTCGTTGACGCGTGTCGAAAGATATAAACGTTAATAATACTTCGCCAAAAATGTAACCACCGTAGCACGGGCAACTTGTATTACATTATGATTAAACTCTGCCAATATTTGACCTCTATTACACAGCAAATAAGTTGAAGGCCTACATCACCTATTTTTAGTCAATAGAAATCATACAAAGGGTCTGGGTGACAGAGTTCAATGAGCTTAAAAATAGTACTTTTTTGCAATGCAGGGGTGTAAAATATAACACGTCATTGTAGTTAACGATTAATCCTAGTGGTAGGACCCCACAAGCGTATTTTGTCTATAATTGACGCAAGGTTTTTTAATCGAGCGCTCGGGGGTCTCGCTCGAAAAAAACAATCCGACCTGAAACAGCTCGAAAGCAATAGGCCTAGGTGCTGATTGTGTTTGCCAACACGAGATTGTTTGAACTCAAAGGAAAGTTTCCGACACGCGGCTCGTCCGAATAAGAAACAGCCCAGCTAAGGAACCGGATCAGTTTGCCGAAGTTTTATGAACCGGCTCATGAGCAGATCTTAGTTTTACGTAGTCCGAACTGAAACACGTTTCGTTGCTTTTGGTTCGGATTGATCCGGCAGCTCGCTCGGCTCGTGACGAGCGGTTCCGAACTGGTTCGACAGGATTACTATTATTTTAACATGCTGGGCTTCCACCAAAGGTTCACGCAATTGCGCATTTTCTTATTCCTTAACGTGAATCAATCGCCCTAAATTTACAAAAGTTCTGAAATAGGTGTTCGCTAAAAGTGAAACGTTAACAATAGCTATGTTTAAAATTATTTTAGGAATAAAGTTTCTTAAATCGACTTATCTATAGTTAATATAAAATACTGACGAAAAAAATAATTAATATCAGTTATATTTGTTTAATTATTTAAGATAAACTTCTTTCTTTGAAATGACACAAGTCAGAGTTTATATAGAACGAGTAATGAAGATTGCATCTGAATCCAAACACTATACGCATACCAAAGTTAATATAGAACGAGTAATGACGATTGCATCTGAATCGAACACCATAAGCGTATCAAAGTTAATATTAAGCGAGTACGATGAAAAGATCTCTTACAAAGCGATAATAATTTCTT
The DNA here is from genome assembly GCF_054372755.1 of Phalangium opilio. Lineage (NCBI taxonomy): Eukaryota > Metazoa > Arthropoda > Arachnida > Opiliones > Phalangiidae > Phalangium > Phalangium opilio. The sequence goes on from NW_028324191.1 coordinate 1,702,697, forward strand.
TTTACAGAATTCTAAATGAAAATATTTTAAACATGTTTCGGCATTACGATTGTTTTAGTAATTGTGTAGCTATAAAGCTCTGTCTCATCTCAATATTCCTGGACCATAGGGCTGTGCGAATACTCGAATTTTCGAATAGTATTCGTTTAATTGGAATCGAGTAATCGCTTCGACGAATCGAATTTGACATTTGGGGAAAAACGAGTATTCGAATTAAAAAACAATTATTCGAAAAAAATTTGAATAACCGATTTAAATACGAATATTGTTTCCTTAACCGAGTAATCTTTTTTATTTTGCGCCCATCGCTAGATGGCGAAAAATATTGGGGAGCATAAACTGAAAGTTTAACTCCTCCTTCGTTTCGTCTTCGTCACACCGCTTATTGGACGGCGTCAAAAACCCCACCTTAATTTCACCCTCAGCTGTCAGTCAAGCTTTAGAATATGTATAGAGTACGCAAACAGAAGGAAAATTGCAGAGCTAGTCGAAACCTAGTGGTAAAACGCTCCACAAATTTTTCCTTGTGGATTGTTTTAAAACCGAGGCTCGCGCGTTCGAGCCTACCTTGAAATTTTGGTTAAAAATTTATATTTATTTTAAGCTATTTAATTCATTTACAAAATATTATTTTAAATTATATAAATTATTTATTAAAAATAATATTTTAAATTGTAATTTGAAATATAATTTTAAATATATTTTGGAAAATGCCAGGTGTTGATTTCGCTAAAATATACGAGATGTCACCAGTGTTTCCACTTTGCGGCGAAAGGGTCCGTTTTTGGAGAAAATCGAGTCTCAGTCTCTCAGACCAAGCTCAGACAACCTTGGAAATAAGGATTTTTATTGGACAATGTCCAGTGTCCTGTGCTTATTTCCGGCCCTGAACGGGCTATGTAAAACGGTTTCTCCATGAGACTCCATCTCACTTCCTCTGCGCTCTGCGTTTTCTCGCTCCTGCAAGTCTGTTTTCGATGTGAATTATTGACTGTGGAGCTACTCTTCTTAATGCGATTTCTACATTAATTAATCAGCGAGATAAGATAATTTTTAATATCATTTCATATTTATTGCTTTATTATAATAGGAGATATGACTCATAATCTGTGCTTAATTTATACGAGATGTGGCGCAAAATTGTAATGGTCCTCTTGCGACCCTTGTTAAGGGGTTAAATTCGAATATAAAACGAGTATTCGATAAAATGGGAGGAACTATGGTCACATGTCTTATTTCAAGCGTTTATTTTTGGAATTTCAACGCGATTGCGCAGATCGCGGTGTTCGGTTTCTCTCTCTCGCTATATCCAGTCTTTGTTTGGAGTAAAGAGGGGATATGGAATCGTGTCTTCATGCCTGACCTCTCTACCTTCATCTAAGGAAACGGAGTCCTCCCAGCATATTCACCGTTTTGGTAGGAGCGTGTCAGAGTTTTTCCAGAGTCCCTTACCTTGATCCTACGTCCCTACTTAACGGCAAAATATATACTCAATGCCGCAGATCGTTCATTATCATCATTGGACTCCATCTCACCTCTTTCCTCCAAGGTCTTAGCGTGGGAAATTCCATTCTATACTAAACTCGTGAGAACCAAAAGAGAACGGAAAAAATAAATTCCATTCTACTACTAAAACTCTGGGAACTAGAACTAGAAGTTGAAGGAGCAAAGTAGTTGTCGGTCGCCTGTTCAGCAACTCGCAATCTTAGATTATGTTAAAACTGAATTAAAGCTTTACCTCTTTTTTGAAAAAATCTAAATAATGGCGAAGCGTTGTCGCAAATCAAACGAGAATTATATTAATGAAGACCAGTCTGCTAATTCAACACTAGCTTCGTGTAACCTTTCGGAGACAGAAGTGCCTGCTAACCCTTGTTCCGACGGCACTAGAAAAAACAGGAGTGGTGTATGGGCTTTCTTTGAAAATTGTGGTACAGTAAGTGGCACTTTCATTACCAAATGCAAAATTGAAGGTTGCGGAAAAGAACTGAGATGGATAGACGAGCAGTACGAGGTAGATGTTAAACCATCTAAAATTGAAACATCCGTTGAGCTACAAAATGATAGAAGAGCAACAGTCGGCAAAGAAAAAGAAATCAACTAGTCAAGGAGCACAAGTAGAACAAAGTTCCCAGATTGAAAACATCGTTTCACTTTTTGAGAAGAGTCAGAAGTGGCAATCAGAGCACCCTAAAGCAAAGTCAATTACGAAATAAATCGGATGCATGATGGCTGTTGACATGCAACCGTATTCAATTGTGGAAAGGAAGGGTTTCCTGAAAGTGCTTCATACTACGGAACCACAGAATGAGCCCCCTTCACGAACCACATTCTCAAGAAAAATAATACCTGAGCTGTACGCACAAGTCAAAAACTTGGTCAATGAAGATATTAAAAGCATTCAAGGAATTGTAAATCACACTGAAGGTATTCAATCAATGTCATTCAAAAATGATTTTTGGAGTTAAAGTGCATTGGACTCTTATATGTCACTCACTAGTCCCTTCATCACCAGAGATTTTGAAATGAGGGAAATCACACTTAATTGCTATTCGTTCACTGAACGGATGTACCTCATATGAGCAGTTCCCTGTAGAGCAGTTCTCGAAATAGCAACCGCGATTCCAAAAAAACAGCGGAGTTTTTCAAAACTGCTGTTTTAGAAATAGCGGCTGCTGTTTTGGGAAATATGAAAATGGCGATGTTCCCATCAATTTAGTTCAGCGAGGTAAAATAAAAGGATTACAGTGACCAAATATGTGTTCTTAAAATTATAATTGGAGTGCATCATGGGTGAAAAATACACGTTGAATACGTATATTGATACAAAATTGCTCCTAGTATTCCTTATTTTGTTTTTAAGAACCGTTAATTGACTAATTTTCTTGAAACATAACAATACATGGTAGTGTTCCAAGCCAAATTAAGAAAAGTAGGGTATCGAAAATCAAATAAACAGAAACATCAGTGGAAAGCTGAGATTTCAAGCTACAACATGCGTTAATAAAAATCTTGATTATTAGAATTCTTTCTCCCTAAAATTAAATCTCAAAAATAAGTAATTTGACCAAGATATTATATTTCCTACTTTCACCATCTATTGCTATTTGTGCGTTCATATATTTTTAGGTGATATATTTTAGACTTCGAGTTTAAAAGAGTCAGGAGGCTTGCTGGAAACAGTCATTTCTTACTTTTAGGGAAAAACACCATCTCTTTGGTTATAGAGAATGACGCCACAGTCGCGGCGGGCGGATAGGGGTATGTGTAACAATAGTACGACCCCACAGCTTCAGGTGTATCCCCTTTAAGGAAACCAAAGAAGGTGTAATGTGGGGCAGAGTATATTTTTTAGTTGTGCGAGGTTAAGTTGGCTTAAAATGGGTTGAGAGATACTAAACCTCTAATCTGGCCGGGGCCATCTTGTTCAGTTGCTTTTGGTTTTAAGTTTCACTTTTGTATTTTTTTCTCAACAAGCTACGCCCAAAGCGGGGCCGGGGATAGAGAAGAAAACCGGCGGCCCACCAGACAGTCTCGTTTTGTCTGTTGACGTAAAACATTTCGCTTAAAATTATTTTTAACGATGGAAAAAGTTTGTTTAGAAAATTGTTCTGTTGGTAATCTTTTAAATGAACGGTGTCATAGTTTAGAGTTAGGAAAGCTATTAGGTTTGATAGATTTTAATTCAATAGAAGAGGACGATAAAGAATTGATTTTGCTAAGGACCCAATTAAAAGCCAAAGATTTGAATAACGTGTGATTTCACCATGAAAAGAAATATGGATCAAGATTCGAAAGTTTGCAAAAACATACTTTTAATCCGTTTGACAAACACAAGAAAAAAATAACCACTAATCTAAGAGCTGTCACTGTTTCTATGGCTAATTCTTTGAATGCAATAGGGACTCTAAAAAGACTTATTCCTGGTCAAAAACTATGCGCTAACTGCATGAATGACTGCAGGAAAATACTTGATAATTCAGAATCTCAGGATAGTTCATCAAGCCAAGGTTTCGTCCCTAGTCAGGAAGAACGAGAAGAATTGAACGAGGCCATCAAAGCATTAGGTCAGTCACCCATAAAAAGAGTTAGCGAACGAGATAAGGCTAGTTACATTAGGAGTAAAGTCTACAAACTTTCAACTTCATACGAAGCGGCTCTTAATAAATATGTTGGTACAACTTCAGATGTTCAGAGATCATGTTTTGAAGAAGAAACAGTATCAGCTTGTAAAAAATGTGAAAGTTTCGATAAAATGATTTCCCAACTTAAGGAAAAAGTAAACATTTCTACTAGACAGGAAAAAATAAATCTCTTAACTCTAGTCCCAGAACACTACACAAAGGCAGAAATTATGAAGGAATTTTGTGTTAATGAATACATAGTCAGAGCAAGCAGAAAACTAAAACAAGAGAAAGGTCTTCTTCCAGGGTGCCATACTAGGCAAGGAAAGTTGCTGTCAGAGGAAGTAAAGAATGAGATAATTAAGTTCTACGAAAATAACGAATACTCAAGGATGTGTCCTGGAAAAAAGAATGTGTGTCTGTTACAGTTGATGGAAGACAACTAGTTCAGAAGCGACTTTTGCTAGCAAATTTGAGAGAGCTTTATACGGAATTTCTTAAACAATCAAATGTGAAAGTAGGACTTTCGAAGTTTTGTGAATTAAGACCAAAACACTGCATAATTGCTGGTAGAACTGGAACGCACACGGTTTGTGTATGTGAGTATCATCAGAACGTCAAATTGGCTCTGTATTCAATTCCTAACTATGTCAAAGATTACAAAAATTTGATTTCATTGATGGTGTGCGATATTGACAACCGAAATTGTATGCTACATCAATGTGATAATTGTCCTGGTTCAGAACGTCTTCAAAGAAACATACTAAATCATTTTTTCTAGCAAACATTGATGAGGACGATATTATAGAGTTTAAACAATGGATTCATAAAACCCACGCTCAACTTGAAACTTTCCAGCAGGCAATGACTGACTTTACTGACAAAGTGACCAAAATGCTTGAAACCCTAGCCCCACATCATTACATAGCTAAATCACAATCAAAATTCCTCAGATGGAAGAAAGAATCCCTTGCCAACAACAAAGCAGTAGTGTTATTGTACTTTTCCGAAAATTTCAGTTTTATTGTTCAAGATGCAATACAGGGTCATCACTGGACCAACTCGCAGGCAACCTTACATCCTTTTGTTTTGTATTATAAAAGCTTGTCTACAAACGTGGAACAACTGGAACATTATAGTTTTTGCATAATTTCCGATTGCCTCACACATGACGCTAATACCGTACACGCATTTTTGGGGAAAATGATTGCCAACCTCAAATTAAATCTTCCTAACATTGAAAAACTAATCTACTTTAGTGATGGTGCCGGGAGTCAATACAAAAACTATAAAAATTTGGCCAATTTATGCTCCCACGAGAAAGATTTTAAAATAAAAGCCGAATGGCACTTTTTTGCGACGTCACATGGCAAAAGTCCATGAGATGGAATTGGCGGAACCGTAAAGAGATTGGTTGCCAAGGCAAGTTTACAGGATACTAAAACTTCCCAAATACAGAAGCCGGAAGAGATGTATAAGTGGTGCTTAAAAAACAAAAAACCTCAACTTTGGATATCTCTCAAAGAAAGATGTCGAAAATCACCAAGAGAAATAATCGCTCAACGAAAGATATGTTGGCATAAAAACAATCCCTGGCACTCGATCACACCATGCATTCCTTCCCGTATCTGAGAACGAAATTAAAATCAAGAGAGTATCCGAAGATCAATTTGCTACAAAAGTTGTTTTGTTTCAACCGAACACTGCGGAAGAAGTAGTTTGGGAAGATTGTGTTCCTGGCGTATTTGCTGCATGTACATAGGATGACGCATGGTACATAGGAAACATTGTGCAGCGCTGCGAAGAAGAGAAGGACGTCTCCGTTAGCTTCTTTCGTAGAAACGATCTTAAACTGTACTGGCCCAGAAGAGAAGACGTTTGCTGGGTGCCTTTGCAAAATATCTTGACAATAGTCAACCCTGAATTACAATCCGATGGAAAAACATACGTTATTAGCGCTAGGGATCACAAGAAAATAAAATTTTTGGTGAAACGTCAATAAAAAAAAATTTGGTTCAACAGATGTCAATAAAATGTTTTTAGTGAAATTACTTATTTTTGAGATTTAATTTTAGGGAGAAAGAATTCTAATAATCAAGATTTTTATAAACGCATGTTGTAGCTTGAAATCTCAGCTTTCCACTGATGTTTCTGTTTATTTGATTTTCGATACCCTACTTTTCGTAATTTGGCTTGGAACACTACCATGTATTGTTATGTTTCAAGAAAATTAGTCAATTAACGGTTCCTAAAAACAAAATAAGGAAATCTAGGAGCAATTTTGTATCAATATACGTATTCAACGTGTATTTTTCACCCATGATGCACTCCAATTATAATTTTAAGAACACATATTTGGTCACTGTAATCCTTTTATTTTACCTCGCTGAACTAAATTGATGGGAAAATCGCCATTTTCAAAAATTCGTATTAAATTCACCGCTTTTAATTTTTGGTTGAAACTTTGCACAGTTACTCTCTAGTGTCCATATTGATGCTGCATTAAGTTTTGTAAATATTTGTTTAATATTTATCGAGTAATGGGTTTAACATCTTCGTGATTTTAGTGGTTGAAAATCGTCCATACCAAGACATGTTTTTTAAAAAAATTATTATTTCCAAAACTAAAAGGAATTTGCAGCTTTAAATTTACTAACTAACTTTAACTTCAAAATCTGAATCGTCCGATGGCAATTTGACAATGAATTTCTGGCGAAACTTATTTTTGTAGGAGCAAACGTCAAAATCAGAACCAAAAAGTTCATTCAAGACGCTATCACTGGCCTTTGTCGCCTGGTTAATGAAAGCTATGACTTTAAAAATGGTCCGCTCTCTAACGTTGCAAATGTCACTGCATTCCCAATACGTAGCTTTTTCTTTGGTTTCAATAAACCCAGATTCGTTAATTACTATATTCGCTTTGGGATTTTTTTCCTCTGACACGTTTTCTACTGCATTGAATAGATTCGTGACAACCCCTAAATCATTAACTTGCAAGCAGCGTTCAATGCTTCCAATCAGTCTTTTCTGGCCAATAAAATTTCCTTTTTCATCAACCCATAATTCATTAACCTTTTCGCCGATACGAGAGCTTTCTCGTAACACTTATTAATAGGCCATTTTCATCGAACTGCAAAATTTTCTCAAAGCGCGTTTCACGGTCCTCGATTTTTTAAAATTCTGCCATCATCCCCCAAAGTAAAATATGTTGTTTCGTGATAAAAAGCTTCTTCGAGACTGTTGTGAAGCCTTTTTCCTCCAATGACTTTTACAAAATTTCCACTATCTGCCAATCCAATTTCTTGCGCTTTCTTGGCGAAACTTTTGAAATCTTCAATAAGTAACGAGCGCCTTGCCTGGTAGGCAGAATATATAAGCTTTTAATATAACATTTCAAAATTCTTTAATATTACAAATTTCTATAACATTTTCTTACGTTTTAAACATTTGTCACATAGCATGAAAAATTTTAAACATTTTGTTAAATTGCATGAAATTTTATCATTTTAAACATTTTATAACATTGTATAAAACTTGAAAGTTTTGAAAATGTTTTGGAACATTGTATGAAAATTTAAATTTTAAAATTGTTTTGTAACATTGTATGAAAATTTTAAACATTTTGGATGAAAATTTAACATTTCAAAAATTAACATACTAAACATACATTTTAATACACTGCAGGAAACATTTTATATATTTTTTTGCTTTTTGTAAAAAATTTCGTTACTTTTAATAAAATGTTTAGAAAATTTTGTTGTTTTTTTCAAACGTTTAATGTTACATTTTGTTAATTTGAAAGTCAGTCTTGTTGTTTTTGAAATCATGTCTTTTCCTTTTTTTGATTTTGGGCTTCCTTTTTTTCGGTTCTTGCTGTAAAAAAGAAGGAAATTATCAAATTACAAAACAAAATTATATATTTTAGGTTTGGAATGTATCTTACAATGTTTTGTATTTTTTTTCTTTCCTTTTGTACCCTTAAGTTGGTCACCAATTGTTTGATTTTCGTGAGTGGTGGACATCTCAATATCAATTTCATGATTGGTGGACGCCCCAATAGCTTTTTCACGAGGGACTATTTCCGTAGCTAAGTTTTCAATTTCTTTTTCCCCATCCTCTAGATATTGTGGACCTTCACTCTTTTTAAGCTTTCTTTTCGTACCCTTATATTGGTCTACTTAATGTGTAATAAACTAAATTTGTCAATGTTTGTAAACTAATAAATTTGATTTTAACGCAGACTTACGAGAAGCTAACTGTGTTTCGACAATTGTTTGTATTTCCTTGGACACCTCATTATCTTTTTCATGAGTGATGGACGCCACCGTATCGATTTCATCAGTGATGGACGCCACCGTATTGATTTCATGACTGGTGGCCGCCTTTTTTTCATTAGGGCCTATTTCAATTTCATTTGCAACTTCGGGAATTGAAATATCCCCCGCCTTTTGATATTGCAGCAATGCGCGTCTTTCATTTCCCGTTGATGCCCTTTCGGACGAATCAGCAATTCCTTGAAATAGATGTTAATTAACAACAGTTATCACGTTATTGAAAGCTTTCCACTTATTCTTTACCTTCAGCTGCGTTGCTTTCATCGCAGCTTCCTGTTTTTTCAATTACGTTATGAGGTTTACTAACAAAACCTTCATTAAAAATCCAATAGTATCCGATAATATCTCAACAATTTACTGTATGCTTATTTATCCTAAATTAAACATAAATTGGTCCTTACAAACATCATTATAAAATAATATCAAGGGAAATGTCAGGGATTATGGCGTATTTAACCTTTCCTTCATATTTATATAAGACTTTACATTGAAGATGTGATTATTTGCTAGTCCATTAATAAAGGAGGAAAAAGACATTAACCACATTCGTCAAGTGAAGTCCCTGGAGGCTAATTACTACTTTTCGTTAACCATTCAAAGTGTGGGAGTACGATCTAATGGAACCTTCCCATTTTTGGTTCCGGTTGATTGGGAATTCGGTACATTGGAAAGGAATCAAGACGAATATCGAAGGCTGGCATTATAAGAGAAAAATGTTCCGCTGAACTATTTTTCACTAAAGCCCTTCAAAACGGCCACTCTAAGCTTTTCAAGTTGTCATTTATACCATGCAAAATTGACACATTATGTGTGTCAAATTGTCGACTATACTGTTCAATTTTGCATCCCTGAGAAGAAATCCTACCACACACAGTGTTCAACAATGAGCATGAAAATGCTCAACCTAGCACACCGTTTTGGTGTTCAATTTTGGTACCTGTATTTACTCTTCAAAACTGAACGCAAAAGTGTGCTCCCAGTGTGTTGAGGCTTTCCGCAATTATTTGTTCAGGTTGGAACAAATATTTCTTAGAGTGTAGGTTTTTGAATTCTCTATCATTCATGTGATATTAAACCGCAAAAAGTCTACAATCCAAAATATTTCTTCGTAAGTAAATTCGTTAAAATATATTTAGTTCAGAACTAAAATTCATTGTATTTTTGACAAAAATGTCATCGGTCAATTCGGAGACTTTTTTCCCGCAAATCTAAATTCAATATATGTCGCCACCCGCTTACTATTGTTTATCAAACTACCGAATGATAAAACAAAGCGGTTTCCTATTCAACAGAGTAGTATCACAACTACCCATAAGCCAAAGGCAGGGAGACGAAATTACTCTATTATTGTGCCACCTAAAATGTTATAATTTTAAACAATTCAATTTTATCTTGACTATTTGTTAAAGGGCGAGAGTGTGTTGAAAGTTGGTTTTTCGTAATATTGAAAATCAACAACGAAAGCATACATTTAGAACTTATTTAAAGAACTGGTGAGGTGCAAGGCAAAGGCCTATGCAATAATATATCATATTTCTTAATAAGCCTCTAGATTCTACTCCTTATTTCATACTCCCTTTTTTTTACCTTGTGCTGGTATGAAAAGAACTCTTTCAAAACCATAAAATTTACGTTTTGCAAAATATTAAATGAAGATATTGTCAATATGCTTCGGCATTACGATTCTTTTAGTGGTTTTGTAGCTATAAATTTCTCATTCATTTCGATATTCCAAGAAAAACTTTTGATATTAGTATTTTAAATGGGGTGTTTACGTTCTAATTTAGCTTTACTACATTTATATAAAGTGTAAACATAGATTTCAACTTCCCAAGAAACAATGGTAAATAATTCTTAACTTTAGTTTTCCATGAGGTGTTATATCGGTTTTATTGAATGCACCGAAGGACGAAGCCAAAATAGGTGTTGCTTCGCGACCTTTCTGAGGAGGTCCTAACGGTTCAGAGTGAACCGAAAAATAAATACACATTTAAGCCATTCCTTTATGTGCACCATGAAGACTGTGCCCTAATGCATAAAGCAATGTCTCACCAAATTGTCCTATTGTCTGATTTATTTCTGTTTAAGAAGTATAATAATTGGTTAAAAATGTTGTCTGCTTTACTATATATCCTTCATAGAGGTGGGGAGTGGTATAAACGTGGCCATCGTCGATATTCCATGCAAAAATTGTCGGTCTTCCAATTGAAGATATTCGAAGTATAAGCCGTCGATGGTCGGTTGTCCGATCCAAGATGATCGATATTCTGTTCAAATATGGTCTGTATTCCGTTTACATATGGTCTGTATTCCGTTTACATATGGTCGGATTTCCAGTCTAAAGTGGTCGATGATCGTGCCGTTGATGGTCGAATGTGCGTTCAAAGATCGTTGATTTTCCTGCCGTTTATTGTCGGTAGTCCGTTCAACGATGGTCGGTTGTCGGCTCAAACCTGGCGTGTTTCTGTGTAACTTCGCGCAATCAAATTAATGTGTACATTAGCACATGATTTAATCTGTGCAGATTTGGTTAAAAATATGTGCTGTCTCAGAGTCACTACTCTGCACTTGATTTTGTCCAAGATTGAACAATTTTTTTTAACAGTGTAGCAGCCTTACCTTCTGATCCGCTTCCACACGTTTTGATATTTTTTACTTTCATCGCTCGAATCTGAGCTTGAATCAGAACTAGTAGAATCCGACCTGGAACTGCTTGAACTAGATGACGTTAATTTCAATTGAAAATGATACATTAGATTTTCAATTGAAAATGCTATATTTGAATAGGCCATTTTAAAAAGTTATAGGGTCTTTTCATCTTGTTTTTTATGTAGCTCATACGTCACGCGTACGTCACTAAAGAGTGATGCAGTCAAGCGCGTTCGGTTTACAGGGGCCATTCGTCGACTGCCGTTTTTTTAGCCTTGGCCAAAAATTATTTACAAGCGGAAGGCAAGTGTCATGATGTAAGATCTGAATTTTGAATTTTTAATTTACTTTAATGGCTTAAAAATTGTACTTATTTCTCTTAAAGGTTTTTAAAGTTAGATTAGCCTTAACTCGAAACTCAACTGTACATAACTATAAAGTGACATCAATATTAAAATCTGATTCAACTTTTTTGAGCATCGGCATGGCTCCTCCTAAGACGAAAGTTGCTGTAAACAAGAAAATAGATCTTCCTAAAGGAAACTGGACTAAACAGTTTAGAATTATGCCAAATTTGTTCAAGGAGAGTTCCATTACAAATCACCATGGTGCTTTAAAAGCAAAGAAACATTTGTCTCTAGGGTATAGAATGTTTAAAGCGAGCAAAGTGAAGGAGGTTTTTCTTAGTCTAGGGCCTAGAAATGACCTGAACAAAACGTTTTCAAATGCTACAACTGCGATTCCACATCAAGTCGTGTTTGTAAAGAGCAAAGTGGGGGGATAATTTTCCTTACACGGAAAGTATGATGTGGCAATAAAACTGAACTGTTCAAACGAATCTGTTAATTCAGCTTGGTATGGTTGCAAGGCAGGAAGTGGAGGAGCATGCAAACATGTTGGAGCTGTTCTTTGGTACCTACTTGACTGCAAAAGAGAAGGAAAGACATTCATACCAGACGATCAAGCATGTTCGCAAAAGGCACGAACGTGGAGCGCTCCAAGTGAACAAAAATCATTATCAAAACTAAGTTTCGCTGCTTTGGATTTCATAAAGCATACACCAGGGAAAAACAGTGACGTTTTAAAAGAAAAACTGAAAAATCAGCAGTCATACAACTCTCTAACTGACTATGCCAACGCAGGTGATAATGAAGAAATGAAAAACAGAGTCAAAGCTTTAAGTGAAAGATTTAGATCTGGAAATCGGAGATCCATGCTTTGTGATATACAAGAAGAAAACCAATTTCATCCTAATATTAAGCTAGTTCCTGACCCTCTTCAAGTTATCCCAGTTCCTAATGGTAAAACAAATACAGTGTTGAGAATTTCCATTCCGATAGGTGAGATAGATTTAGATGATAGTCTTAAAGTACTTTTAAATCGTGCAATGGAAGTCACACCGGATACGTTAAAAGTCTCGTTGAGTACCGCACTCTCTTTGGAAGTAGACACCCGAGAACAATCCAACTGCTTACTCTGGAAAACAGAGCGAAAGGCTCGCGTAACTGCTTCAAAGTTTGGATTAATTTGCAAAAGGCGGAAAGAAACAAATGGAACCTTCCTGAAAACTATTTTCAATGGAGCAGACCTTTCCCGTAACAAATATGTTCAAGAAGGTTTGCAAAATGAATCTTTGGCAACTAATAAGTATAAAGATTATCACAAAGGAACAGTCACTACTTTCTCCGTTGGCCTTTGTGTAAACCCTACTCTTCCCATGTTTGGCGCCTCCCCTGATCGCTTGGTCTATCAAGACAACGTTGGATATGGTCTGTTAGAGATAAAAACTCTTTCCAAATGCAAGGAGAAAGGTATCTCCATCGAAGAAGCTTTAAAAACTAAAGATGCTACAACAAAGTTTCTCAAGAAAGATGAGAACGGGAAACCATTTCTCGATACTAATAATAATTTCTATTACCAAATCCAAGGGCAGTTGGCAATAACAGGCCTTAAATGGTGTGACCTTCTAGTCGATTGTGGCGATACTAATTTTTTCTGTGAAAGAGTTAAGTTTGACGAGATATTTTTTACCTCGAAAATAGTTCCTAAGCTGCTAGGATTTTACGTAGACCATGCACTGCCATATTTACAAAAAGAATGAATATTGTGATTCTGTTAATGTTAACTCATATTAAACTAAGCCATGTTACTTAATCAGTTATTTTTATTGTAACTGAGTGCTTGTTTTAAAAAAATAAATTTGATCTCAAGTGTTTTACAATTTTGATTCTCTTTATGTGAGAGCTTTACATCAAGAAGTGGTTCGTTACAAAAATTTACCAGATGAACACATATTTTCCATATTTTATTTAGTTGGTTATGCATGTTATTGGGAAAAAATAGAGCTCAGGATATGGTAACATTTTACACTTCTTATAACTCTTTCTACGTGGATACGTAAACTGGCTATTTCTTTCGTTGTCATTTCTTCTTCTTCCGAAAGTTGGGCCTTATTGCCCAAAAAAGGGGCATATTCAGTGAGACACCTTTTTCTTGCAATAGATTTTCTATTAAAAAGCCCCTATCGGCCATGACCGAATCACCAGGGTCTAAGAGCTTGACTAGGCCACTTTCTTCAGTTAACTCTTTGTCTGACATTCGTCCCGGAACTAGATCCGAAACAAAACTGATGAAACCATTGGGAGTAATTCCTATAAGACCTTTTGCGGTGTTATGAGTTTTATAGGATGACCAAGTGTCACTCTGCGTTTTAAAATCATTTGGCTTTTGAATAAATAATTCTGTAGCATCAATGATCACTCTTGTTTTGGGAAATTTAGCCTTAAATTCTAGGAGAGCGGTCGCTCTCTTAGATAAGACTTGATACTGCCTCTAATGCTAAAGGAGGGTTCTCTGATTGGCCGTAACTTTTTTCGTATTGTGTTTGCTGCTTTGAAATTTTGCCAGTGAACTAAAATTTGGGCCCTAAATATGTGGTTAAAATTTCAAAGAGATCCAACAAATAGTTAGTTCTATAAAGAAAAAAGTTGTTAAGGGTGGTTTTAGAATCCATAAAATTAATCAGACATTTGGTGAAAGATACAATATTCTTCCATAGACATAACATGGGATTTTTTTGAAAAATGACCTTAATTGGGATCGTGTATAAAGAAAACTAATCATTCGTTACGTTTGGGAACCATCTTAAATGAAAGATAACAGTCCATAGATGTGCCTTTTCTTAGTTTCATTAAGATCAATTAAGTTTAAGTATCGATTTTTATCATTATTAACACATACTTTGACTTACGTTGTTTTGGGTATTGGATTTACGGCGTTTTACCACTGTTAGAGACACGCATTTTAGCCCTAATTTTTTATATTGGACTTACGGCGTTTTTGTCGTGATTCACGCCGTTAGAGGGATATTAAGCAAGAAAAACATTGCGTTTGAGCTCTTGTAGGTGGTTTGCCCGGGTTCTTGTGGGTACTTGTGGGTGCTTGTAGGTACTTGTGGGTACTTGTGGGTGCTTGTAGGTACTTGTGGGTGCTTGTAGGTACTTGTGGGTGCTTGTAGGTACTTGTGGGTGCTTGTAGGTACTTGTGGGTGCTTGTAGGTACTTGTGGGTGCTTGTAGGTACTTGTGGGTGCTTGTAGGTACTTGTGGGTGCTTGTAGGTACTTGTGGGTGCTTGTAGGTACTTGTGGGTGCTTGTAGGTACTTGTGGGTGCTGTAGGTACTTGTGGGTGCTTGTAGGTACTTGTGGGTACTTGTGGGTGCTTGAAGGTACTTGTGGGTGCTTGTAGGTACTTGTGGGTGCTTGTGGGTACTTGTGGGTTCTTGTGGGTACTAGTGGGTTCTTGTGGGTTCTTGTGGGTACTTGTGGGTTCTTGTGGGTACTTGTGGGTACTTGTGTGTTCTTGTGGGTACTTGTAGGTACTTGTGGGTTCTTGTGGGTACTTGTGGGTTCTTGTGGGTACTTGTGGGTTCTTGTGGGTACTTGTGGGTACTTGTGGGTTCTTGTGGGTACTTGTGGGTTCTTGTGGGTACTTGTGGGTTCTTGTGGGTACTTGTGGGTACTTGTGGGTGCTTGTGGGTACTTGTGGGTGCTTGTGGGTACTTGTGGGTACTTGTGGGTGCTTGTGGGTACTTGTGGGTGCTTGTGGGTACTTGTGGGTACTTGTGGGTGCTTGTAGGTACTTGTGGGTGCTTGTAGGTACTTGTGGGTGCTTGTAGGTACTTGTGGGTGCTTGTAGGTACTTGTGGGTGCTTGTGGGTTCTTGTGGGTGCTTGTAGGTACTTGTGGGTGCTTGTGGGTACTTGTAGGTACTTGTGGGTTCTTGTGGGTACTTGTGGGTACTTGTGGGTACTTGTGGGTACTTGTGGGTACTTGTAGGTACTTGTGGGTACTTGTAGGTACTTGTGGGTACTTGTAGGTACTTGTGGGTACTTGTAGGTACTTGTGGGTACTTGTGGGTACTTGTAGGTACTTGTGGGTACTTGTGGGTACTTGTGGGTACTTGTAGGTACTTGTAGGTACTTGTGGGTACTTGTAGGTACTTGTAGGTACTTGTAGGTACTTGTGGGTACTTGTGGGTACTTGTAGGTACTTGTGGGTTCTTGTGGGTTCTTGTGGGTACTTGTGGGTACTTGTGGGTGCTTGAAGGTACTTGTGGGTGCTTGAAGGTACTTGTGGGTACTTTCCCCGGGTACTTGTGGGTGTTTGTAGGTACTTGTGGGTGTTTGTAGGTACTTGTGGGTGTTTGTAGGTACTTGTGGGTGTTTGTAGGTACTTGTGGGTGTTTGTAGGTACTTGTGGGTGCTTGTAGGTACTTGTGGGTACTTGTAGGTGCTTGTGGTTACTTGAGGGTGCTTGAAGGTACTTGTAGGTACTTGAGGGTGCTTGAAGGTACTTGTAGGTACTTGTGGGTGCTTGTGGTTACTTGTGGGTGCTTGTGGGTACTTGCCCCGGGTACTTGTGGGTGCTTGAAGGTACTTGTGGGTACTTGCCCCGGGTACTTGTGGGTGTTTGTAGGTACTTGTGGGTGCTTGTAGGTGCTTGTGGGTGCTTGTAGGTGCTTGTGGATGCTTGTAGGTGCTTGTGGATACTTGTAGGTGCTTGTGGATACTTGTAGGTGCTTGTGGATACTTGTAGGTGCTTGTGGGTACTTGTAGGTGCTTGTGGTTACTTGTGGTTGCTTGTGGTTACTTTTGGGTGATTGAAGGTACTTGTAGGTACTTGTGGGTGCTTGTAGGTACTTGTAGGTACTTGTGGGTGCTTGTAGGTACTTGTAGGTACTTGTGGGTGCTTGTGGTTACTTGTGGGTGCTTGAAGGTACTTGTAGGTAATTGTGGGTGCTTGTGGTTACTTGTGGGTGCTTGAAGGTACTTTTAGGTACTTGTGGGTGCTTGTGGTTACTTGTGGGTGCTTGTGGTTACTTGCCACGGGTACCTCTGGGTGCTTGCAGGTACTTGCCCCGGGTGGTCCTGGGTGCTTACCCCGGGTGCTTGTAGGTACTTGCCCCGGGTGCTCCTGGGTGCTTACCCCGGGTGCTTGTAGGTACTTGCCCCGGGTGCTCCTGGGTGCTTACCCCGGGTGCTTGTAGGTACTTGCCCCGGGTGCTTGTAGGTACTTGCCCCGGGTGCTTGTAGGTACTTGCCCCGGGTGATTGTAGCTACTTGCTCCGGGTGATTGTAGGTACTTGCCCCGGGTGATTGTAGCTACTTGCTCCGGGTGATTGTAGGTACTTGATCCGCGTGCTTGTAGGTACTTGATCCGCGTGCTTGTAGGTACTTGATCCGCGTGCTTGTAGGTACTTGATCCGCGTGCTTGTAGGTACTTGCCCCGGGTACTTGTAGGTACTTTGCCTCCTCCATAGGATTAACATTACACTAAATTTTGGAAGCTCGTAACTCTGGTTTTATTAGAGATACGGGGATATCCTTTGATTATGTAATAGTCCTATTTGCCCCTTCCCTCCTTTGTTAACATTTGCTCCATGGGATACTCCATATACGGGAAAAACATGGAAAACTCAGGGAAGTATATGGGGAAAAGCCTGAAAATCTCAGGGAAATTTGTTTTCGAAAAGTTGTATGAAGCTTGTTTTGGAACATATGTTATAAACTCATGGTTTTAGTTATATAAAGTTTTACCAAGAAGCGATATCTAGTTTACTAGATAGAAGGCATTAGATGCCTAAGTATTCGCGCCCCATAGTCCCAGTCCCACTTTCAAAATACAAGGGGGGACGTAAAAGGAGGCCGGGCTATTTCGCCTCTCGGCAGTCGGAAAATACGTAGTTTTCGTCATTCGCGTCGCGTTTACGTGAGTTTTCTGGTCCGTGACCAAATAAGCATTTTTTTAAACTGGACATTAGGCCAGTGACTTTCCTGACTTGGAATAAATAAACTGGTCCGTTACCATTGACCAGAGCACGTCGTCTGCTAAACTAAAGAAGTGGATAATTAAAATATGAGAATTTTAATGTGTGGAGTCTGATTACCCTTGAACTTTCTTAGTAGTCTCGTGGACCACTGACCCCCCTCCGATTTAATTTTTGAACTGGACCAGGGAATTTTTAAACTGGTCATTTGCCCTGTGTCACCGCCATATTTCCCACGCTGGCGCGAGTTGTTTTGCGTTGTCGTGTGCGTGATGGAGTTGGCTATGCCTGGAGTCCCAACCTTGAAGGAGAGAGGAACGGAGTAGAAACCCCCACACCTATAGCGTTGCCTGTGTACCCCCACCTACGGCAACATAGTCCTCTCAGCATCCTCAGCGGTTAGGTAGGGTCGTACTGGACTAAATTGCAAAGGGCGCTCCCTCTATCTTCAAAATAGAAGCTAGTTCTCATACAAATAAAATGGCGCTCCGCGGCAGCACTTAGCAATCGCCTACCGAAGGGTAGGGGCGTGCGCGAGGTACATAGGGAGAGATACGGTGCCGCAGGTCGCCCATCATTATTTCCAATCCATCTCGACTTCCTTATCACTGTCCCAACCCCCGCGACTTCCAACCACTAGCATAGCCCACTCGATCACGCTCTCTTTTCCCCGGCTACATATTTTGAAGATGGCACTTTTTAGGCGTATTAACAATCTTGGATCATCTTGGTGAACTTTTAGGGTAGCCCTGACTATATTTTGTTTAAGGTTTTAAGCTTCATATCAAACAGACGTTAGTTTATGCTACAAAAAAAGTGTGAAATTGAAAATCTCGGATCGTCTTTATGAAGTTTTAAGGATATCCGAATTTCATATTGGGCTTATGACAATTTTGAGCTAAATGATAAACGGACATAATCAGCATTTTTAAAAATTTTGTAAAATTGTCAATTTGGTCCTATTTCTGGAATTTTTAGGGGGCGCCTCGCGTTTCAATGAATGATTGTAAAAAATTGTATTATGTTAATTACAATAAGAATACAAACTTTTATTGATTTACGTTTTTTTTTGAAGTATCATAATAAATAAATGTCTGATTGAGCGAAAGTTATGGTCCCCTATATATATTTGTTTCTGCTTAGTGCAGATTTTGAAAATGTAAAACAGTTTCTTAACATTCTTAATTAAAATGAAGACTGAAGGAACAGATATTAATCAAAAATGTCTTGATTAGAATCAAGACCTAAAAAGTATCGATAAGACTGAGGTTATCACTTGTCTGAAGGATCAGATATTAATTTTTCTTTTTAATTGAAACTTAAATGCATGCTTAAGAAAAAACAACGTTCCATTACCGTTTTCCGTTGAAATAAATTATTTTACTGGTAATCAATTTCAAAAATTTACTTATCTCGGCTTTTCGACCACAATTCCATTCCCCGAAAACATTTTATCATTACATTAATTACTTTTGGGAGATAACGTGTCAAAATAAACTATAAAACAATAAAAAACTGTAATAGCGGTCTGTTAAGCCATGACAACAACCTTTTAAAAGTTACAAGCAGTAGCGTCGCTAGGGTTTGAAATTTGGGGGGGGGGGCTAAATCTGGGCAAACTATTTTAAAGTTATTATAAGAACTTAATATAAAGAAGATGGCCCAAGGGCTGGGACTTAATAGTAGCCACATCGTTATCTATTTAATTAGCACATGAATAAAAAGAAAAAAATTCAAAGACCCTAAACAAAAAATCAGAAATGTCCGACCCCACAGTGGTAGCGTGTCTTACTGCTGCGCCAGCCAGCCGGGTTCAATTCCCGGGTGCGGTGTGAAAAATTATTAATTAAAATAAAATCTCGAACTGAGCTCAGCTACCACTATTGGTTCCATTTAAGCTAAAATCTGACGATAACGAAAGCGAAAACCCCGGCCAGTACTACTACGGCTCGGGTCAAACTAAGAGCCTATGGTATACTACGATGTGGCTAAATTGCATAATGGGTTCTTTGGAAAATGTGTAGACCTTTAAAACTATCCGTAAATTTGTGTCAACGTGAAATTATTCGTATTTTGAAGATATACAACCTTTTATTGATAAAGACTACGGAACCGATTATGAAGGATTTTCACTCGTCTTAGGTTTATTTTTAGTTTTGGTTAGCTTTTAGTCCACACTATTGGGACTCCCTTCGAAAGAACATGAAACATTTTACTTGTTTCCATCTGTTTTTTTCTTCAAAATTTTACTGTTTGATATTGAAAATTTTTTATATATTGCTACAGAATTTTAGGTTGCTAACAGCAATTTTTTGGTAGGGTTTACTGATTATTTTGGGGGGGGCTAAGTTTGGAATTTGGGGGGGCTATAGTCCCCCCCAAAAAGGCCTAGCGACGCCACTGGTTACGAGGACTATATAACCCTTTCGAGACTAACAGGACCTGAGCAAACTATAGCTTAACCTGCTACTAGTACGAACAGATGTAAACTGGAGTTGAAATTTCATCATGTGCGACCTGTGGCCCAGAAACTCTCCCATAGTTCCAGTGTGTGTAGAACATAATTTTTTTCGCTGTTATCTGCCAAAATCAATCTTTCTAGGTAGTGCCGCCTCCTCACTTGAATATTTCATGATATATTAAGGTTTGTACGAACAAAATTCTAGATTACTATTTTCACTACCATGTCCCTCTGCTACCTTGAAGCAAAATTTCCTCTCTTTTTGCTGCTCATTACCGGTGCCATTCCCTTGACTTTCTGTTCGTTATAACTACTATCATGAGTTTATTAATTTCAAACCAAAATATAAAAAAATGGATTCATTTTCCTTTTGTGCTACTTAGAATATAACGTTGTGCCGCGCCTTATCAAATAGTCTCTAACCATTGTTAGAAACTAGAGAGAGAAATTGGGCAGTAACACTGATCATGCCCTGAACTATGAGAAAGAACAATACGACGGTTCACTAAAGTGCACTTGATATTACATCATTTTGCAAAACCGCGAGTAAAAATGTTACTGTCCCTATTGAATTTGGCGCCATTGGTTTTAGAATAATTAAAATGTTCCACTGCGAAGCGTGCTGGTCACGAATGGAGATGTAACGTCTTTAGGAACCTTTTAAAACGCAAAAACCATACACGTACTCTCCCAAAAGTAATTAATGTAATGATAAAATGTTTTCGGGGAATGGAATTGTGGTCGAAAAGCCGAGATAAGTAAATTTTTGAAATTGATTACCAGTAAAATAATTTATTTCAACGGAAAACGGTAATGGAACGTTGTTTTTTCTTAAGCATGCATTTAAGTTTCAATTAAAAAGAAAAATTAATATCTGATCCTTCAGACAAGTGATAACCTCAGTCTTATCGATACTTTTTAGGTCTTGATTCTAATCAAGACATTTTTGATTAATTCTTCTGGCATATGTTTGTCAACCACTGCGCGGGATGGCCAAATTTTTAAATTTGAGAGCCGCTTTTCAAGCAAGTCAAACCATGTTGTGCATAAATTAGAAATTGTTGCTACAGATACATCACATCTGTAGGCAAGATCTTCTTCCAAAAGGCCTACTTTTAATCGGCACAATACCATAAACAGTTGATTTTTAAAAGATAGACTCATGGGTCGCCCTGAGTCGTTAAACAGATTTCTTTCACGTTTGCGTTTATGCCGAGATCCATTATATAGGTTTAGTTTTTTTAAATCTGGTTCAATATATTCGAATAAATCATTGAAACTTTCGAGGTTTTCACAGCCAGTATAGAACTTGATCATGTTGCTAGAATGTGATACTGTTTTTAAGGAAAACCTACACTTCTTCCTTAGTTGTCTTTCTAATTCCTCGGCTTTGCTTTTGTTTCGTAAAATTTTCTACTTTACACAGGCAAGAAGATTTTTCAACCCGGTGTTTTCAATCTTAGTTTTATCCAACTCTTCAACGCATTCTTGAAGCTGTTTCAACTGTGTTTTAAGGCCGAGGTTCTCCTCAATTAATTCCATCTTGTCTTTTTTCATATTCTACAGGGCCGGTTGGCCCTTTTAGATATGACATGACACCCTTCCGTAATGTTAAAGAAAAAGTCACACCTTTTAGGGTTAGCGTCCCATAGAAAAAGCATTAAAAAAATTTCGGTTTTTTAAGGAAATTGAGACAGGCCATACGGAAAAACTATAGCGAAGTTAGTTTTAGGAATGCTTCTAAATTAACAAGCATTTCTTAAATGAGAAACTTACCTGTTTCGATTTTTAATTAATGAATTCTAATTTTGTAATTTAACTAATTAAGATAGTACGTCAAAAATTACTTTTGGGTCAGAAGTCAGCCTAACCTCCTAGCGCGTTTAGACTTATTTCCCCATTTTCGTTCTCATTGATAACTAGAACGGCCTAGCTTTTTGCGTGCTAACAAGCTACGTTGATAAATTTCAAACGTTTGCTTTTATGTAGAAAATTCCTAATTTCATAGCAGACGACAGTAAGGCAACTAAAATTAATTACTTTGGTATTTCATCCGAGCTTGAACACCTTTATTTGGATTTGCTAATTATCTATAACACCCTTAAGAACAAATACTTTGTTATCAGGTCGCATTTTCATCTAAAAAATTAATTCAGGTAAATAATTACAGTTAATAGAGGTTTTTATATCCTTTGAAGTAAATTTTTCGACGTTCTTTACGGCCAAGGCTTAGGTTGTATTTTAGTTAGTCTATGAAATTATAGTCTTTATAGTGTCTGTACTCTGTCCTCTTCAAAGATTATTAAAAAGGCTTATTTCCAGCTCTCATTTGTTTTGGAATTCTTTATATAGTCTGCTCTGTTTTATGCTAGAAACATTTCCTAACCAGGCTAACCCCAGGTTTTCTTACTGTATTTACCATGTGCGCTTCCAATTTGAAGTAAAAAATGGCATATTTATTCAAATTATTAAGGTGTTGAAATAAAGATAGTGCTTTTCACCCTTTGAAAAGATCGAGAACTTCAAAATACTACTGGAAAGATGACAAAAAGTTCAATGTGTTTTCCTTACGGCAGTTTTAAGAGTCGTCGTGTTTACGACAGCGGAGTTAATTCAACATTCTCATTTGAGGTATACAAGGTTTCATTATTTGTTAATCTCACTTAAATGCTACTAATTGTGAAGGTGTGTGATATAATTCCTGAAACTCAACCAACGTAGAGGACCAGATCATTCATTAAAACAATTTCTATACTATTGAACCTGTCAGTATGTTATGTTACGTTAATCATTTTAAAAACCATTTGTTACCAACAGTGGATTTTGTTAATTCATAAATATAACAGTGGTGCTGGTTAATACAGGAGGACAGTGTCGTTATGTAATTTAATTAGTCAAATAATTTCCATTTTTACATCTGCGCAGATTTTTCAAACGTAACCACGTCAGCAACGGAGGGTTACGTTGTTCGTTATCTCCACAGCTCACATTGCCGTTTGTTTATTTGACTAAATTGCTATGAATTGTTCAGGTATTTAATTTAATTACTGGTATTCAAGTCAAAGTTGCCAAACTATAGAATCACATCATTCATTAACATATGTTATAGATGATCTTTATGTTACCGAAAATTTAGCACGGGGTGTGATAAAACTTGAACGCAATGTGTTGGCAAGAATGAAAAAACTCTTCTGAACTTTACTATAAAGGTAATTTGAAACTCATTTTATAAGCTAAATCAACACTGCCAAACCTCAATCCTTCATAAATTTAAACTTAATTAAGTATAATTAGCGTGAATTTAAAGATGAAATGTACATATTTTGGATGAGAACTCGAGTAACTTAAGATTTAAACTGGACAAGCTGTTGGTATAGCCCCATGTTTTCTATTTCACACTTAAGTTAATTTAAATTATCTTTAAAGTACATTAATAGGCGCGAAATTCGAAAGTGTAGGGTAAAATAAGATTCAAAAGCTCCACTAAAAATTGCAATTAACGTGAAGTATTTATTGAAGTAATTTTATAACCTAAATGTACACTGCCGAAACACAATCCTACGTTAATTGTCACTCATTTAAATATAATTAACGTGAAATTAAACCAAATATATTCATTTTTTGGATAAAAACTCAAATAACTTTTAATCTTATTTAAAACTACCCAAGCCATTGGTAAATCCCAATGTTTTCTATTTCACACTTAAGTTAATTTAAACTATCTTTATAAAGTACATTAATTGGCGCGAAATTCAAAAGTTTTGGGTAAAATAATGACTGGCAAAAATGTCAAACTTCACTAAACGTTGCAATTAGGGTAAAAAATGCCAATAAATTATACTTTTAAGCTTAATCCACTCTCCCGAACCGCGCTCAAATTAATATTAAAACATCACAAGTTTTTCGCACAGCCACAGATGTTTCCTATTTCACTTTCAAATTAATTTAATTCATCATTAAAATACATCGAAAGCTCTTACATATTTTAGGGTAATTGCAATTAAAGTTAATATTTTATCGAAACTTGTATCCACACTAGATAGACCGTTAAATTAAACTTAATCAAGTATAATTAATGTGAAATCAACCCAAAACACGAATGTTTTTGGGAAATTCATGGATACCTTATAATTAAACTAACAATTTATAATTAAAACTACACTTATCTTACACTCAGCCTCCATTTTCCTGTTTAATTCTTACACGTAAATAAATTGTCATTTAAAAGCATTTTTCCCATATTGAAAAGAGAGCCATTGAAAAGGAGCGAAACTTAAAAGTTTGGGCGGGATGTTACAGTATTTGTGCCTTTTTAACAGGAGTATTGTTACAATTTTAACACTACCAGACTTAGAAATAGCACACGTCCACTGGTCCAAAACCAGTTTATTAATTGCTTGGACCAGTTTTTAAATGAAAAAATTAATAATTAAGTTTTTTGATGGGAATTGAGGCGGGACCAGTTTAAAAATGCAAGCTTTCTTCCAATTTCTACTCTTAACTTTTCTCTTTCAAACACAATAAACCGTATCACTCTAGAGTTTAGACTCAAATGAAGGGCTTGCCAAGTGTACCAGGTTTTGGTAGTGGTATTAAGTTAGATTTAAAACTACGCGGCAGTCGGCAGTCTCGGCACGATTGGAATTTTGAAGTCTCGCAGAGTCAATTTAGTCAAACCTATCATTTATGGTCAAACTACCTTGAACCTTCTCGCAAGTGGGCTAGCGCCTATATATATCAACAAAAAAACTTTACAATGGGACCAGTAGAAAGAATATTATGGTAAGAGTCACTGGTCCTAAGGACCAGTTTATTTTTTATAGACGTTAGGGGTCACTAATCCTGAGGACCAGTTTATAAGACCACGTATTTCTAAGCCTTAACAATACAGACCTTGTATTTCTAATGGGACCGGCAATACCGCAACACTGAGCCGAAAAACCAGGATGGTAATTGGTTGGGCCTATCGGGAGAGGACATTGGAGCACCAAAAACATACCGCGGTGTCACGAGTCGAAAGTCAAAGCAACCTTCACCACTATAAACCCCATGACCCGCTCAATCTGGCAATCTTTTAAAACTTTGAGGTACTTCCGGTCCCTTTTTATATACAGGGTCTTCAGTGTAGCAGCTAAGTAGTAGAATTATAGTAGTTAGTTTCGTTTCCTAGCAAAATGCCAACCTATTCAAACCAGGACAAATTGGACATGATGTTTATTTTGGGTGAAGGTCGCAGTAACTTTCAACTAAAGGCAGTGCTTTATGCCGAACTGTTTCCACACCGACAACATCCGGTGCGAAGCACCTTTGCCGACATTGGCGAGCACCTTCGTGATTTCGGTAGTGCAAGATCGTGAATGTAGAAGAGACTGTATAGTCAGTAATGAGGATATTGATTTTGACATCGTAGCACGTTTTGAAGCCAATTCATGCTAATAAGTAATAATAGAGCGGTGGAACATGAAGTTGCACTAAGCCTTTCTACTGTTTGTGCCAGTTTACAATGGCATCACTACCGGCATTATCATACCCTTACATCATGCCTTAACGGACGAGGATTACCTAAGACGGCAATACCATTAGTCTTACCAGGCGTCGTGAGTTTACTGCTTGCAAATGTATTGCAAGACATGGACAGTCGTCTGCCTCAACCACAATGGTAGAAACGTCGAATATTTTCGTTGATGTGTTTACCAAACAGTTAAGAAGTTTTAATTTCAGGCCCACGTTCTAAGACCAATCGTAGGACTGTGCTTTAAAATATTTTGTTGTGTTCAGGCATATTCTCCAGTATTCTTTTTGTAACTTGTCACTAGCATATAATAATCATGAATTCCAGACATTTATTTACACGCTGTATAATTTAGTATGACATCAGCCGTTGGCAGTATTGGGGGTTGTACATAAAGGAAGGTGTTGGTCTGATCTCGACCACACTGTATATGTATAGAGTGTACGAAACAAATAAACATTTTTATTCTATATTTTAAATATTGTAATTTTTAAACTTTATCTTAAATAAAGTACAAATTATATGCTTATCGAAATCTATGTTTTTTATATAAGTTAAATGTAATTAACGATACATAAGTTCTTCTTTCAACCCAAAATGTATGACGGTAGAGCTAACATTATTATTCAAAATTTAATTACATTAAGACTGAAGTGACAGATATTATAAAAAAACGTCTTGGTTTGGACCAAGGCCGAAAAAACAAACGATATGTGTGAGGTTTATCAATTGGCTGAAGTTTCAGATATTGCAATTTTTTTTAGTTATTTTTATCCATTTAATCCTTAAAAATATTAAATTCAATCAACTGATTTTACTGTTAATCGATCTATTCCCTCAAAATTAATTGAAAAAATTACATATCTACGCTTTTTCAAGAACAATTACATTTTCCGAAAACATTTTATCATGAAATTAATTATTTTGAAGGGATTTCGTGAAAGCACCTTGACGGACATAGATTTAATTGTTGCTGGCTTGACCAATTTTCAAATTTGCACCCCCCTTCCTCCATTTCCCCAATATATAAAATTTTACAATCACCAGTGGTTCCAGTGTTTTGGGTTATCTGAGCCGATGCAATACACCCAGCAAATATTACCATATAGGTCGAAACCTTTTCACGTGACATTAGTGAACGGTACATGACTCTCCGGACTTGCCCGCCAACCTTAATAACCTAAAACTATAAAACGTTCGTGTACAAGAATGATTATTGTTGTGGCTTGACACTCGCTAGCGCCTGAAGGACCGATCACTCAGTCCAATCGGTGTACATTTGTAAGAGAGTAGACCATTTTAGAAATTACATACAGAGAATTAAAACACAGGTGTGATGCCGCCATTAAGGTCCTCTCTCTCGCCTAGAAGCACCGCTATAGGCAGTGAAAGTTGACTAGCCTCCTGCCTGTAGTCAACTTTGTAACCGTCTGGCGTTGACCCTTGGTGCGAGGGAGAATACCCAATGGTGGCCTCGCCACTGTGTGTTTTCCGAAATGGTATTTACGCGTGCTAAAATGATTATGCGTAATACGTTACCGGTGTACAAGTAACGCCAACAATGTGAGAAAGGGGTGGTGACGTTTCAAATTCTAAAGTACGAAGAGGGAAATTGCAGTGCAACCTTTACTTCATAGTCGCGACATTGGAAATGTAGGATTTCGTAGTACGAAATTAAATGTATGAATTCGTGCAACACCCTGCTTTGGAATCCACTTTTAAAAATTTACATTTTCCTTTCGAATTATGTCAAAGTTCGCTTGGTCTTTTTAGACAGAGTATTTCAAATATTCATTATTGATCCCTCAGCACGTACTCCCTTCAAAATAATTAATTTCATGATAAAATGTTTTCGGAAAATGTAATTGTTCTTGAAAAAGCGTAGATATCTAATTTTTTCAATTAATTTAGAGGGAATAGATCGATTAACAGTAAAATCAGTTGATTGAATTTAATATTTTTTAAGGATTAAATGGATAAAAATAACTAAAAAAAATTGCAATATCTGAAACTTCAGCCAATTGATAAACCTCACACATATCGTTTGTTTTTTCGGCCTTTGTCCAAACCAAGACGTTTTTTTATAATTCTCCATTTGGTCTAATCTTAAACGAAGATCAAAAACTTCATTACGCAAAGTTTTTATAATGTTGCATGATACTAAAGCCATAGTTGTGATCTGAAATTATTATAATACTCTCCATAATTTCTAGTTTATAGATAAAAATAAAATATAAATATAATAATAAAAATCCCTTACCATATAAATTATCGTCAATTTTTGAAGATTCGGGCAACACTACTTGATGTAAATTTCCAACAACTGACCTATCATTAATAATTTGGCTCTCGTCACATATCTCAACTTCATGAGAGAGTCCTAGGCTGCACACATCTATTGGATTTCCAAAATATGTGGGAAACTTTTCAGATATTGATCTACGACCAGACTTATTGAAATGATAGCCGCAAACAGTATTGCTTTTATGCCCCAGTTCTTTCCTAAATACAGGTGTTGACCATGGCCTTCTCTGAGGTACCGGACTTTTAATTTCATCTGTATTTGATGTAATCAAATTTATCCACTCCTGGCGCTGAGCTTCATTTCTCGGAAAAGGGCTAAATGTTATCCCTGGATTTCTTCGGCTAGAAGTCTTGCACCCTGGCACACAACAATATCTTCCCACCATTTTACGGTATCATCGACAACAGTTAAGCTTAAACATTTAGAAACGGATATTATTCTACCGGAATATTACAAGTTTTCAACCAGAAAATTAGTATTACCAACCTTAAATCCCGGAAATCTAAGGAGTTGAGAAATGAAGACCAATACGGAGCCGACCTTTATTACAAGTTTTTCGCCGCCATTAAAACGCGAGAAAAAAACCGGATGTTTACAATAATTTCCGACTTAGAATTTTGTCAGCGCTTAACGGCGCTCACAAACCAGTAAGAAATACGTCACTGATGACGTATGAGCTGCATATTTCTTCAAGCCACCTCCTACTTTTTGTAAAGGGCTATTCTCTTTTATAAAACAGACGCCTATCTAAAATCTCTTGCTTATAAAACAGCCGCATATCTCCCGTCAAGCTCACCCCGGGAATTAACGCTATTTTACGGCAAAATGTTTTTATCTTACGTTGAATTTATTTTCACTCTAAATTTATATCTGTGTTAGGGAGTACTCCCAATGCTAATTCCCATAGGGCGCTATACTCCCATATGAATCATGGCCCCCATTCATTACCTACTCACGGTCCTTTTCTTTTGGTGAGTTACACTTAAGGACTGCGGGGTTTCCCAAGCGACACCGACATCGCATACTAGAAACGATTCGGGGGTTATAACGAGTAGGTCAGGTTTAAAAATGTGTTCATGGTTGAGGTCATCACTCTAAGTGAGGCGGGGTTCCTTTATGACTGTGTACTTGGTTTTGGAAATGCTCATATAGACGAAGTTTAAGAGTTTATTGTGACCAATGGTATAGTTAGGCTTCGATATGGGACAGGCCTGTAAAATGTGGGACAGCGATTCGATGCTGCCGCAGCCAGATCGACAAGTGCGGTCGCCGCGATTAGAGGGAGCACCGCGACAGGGGAGCATATTAAACCTGAGTTTTAGTTTTTTTAGGACAGAGCGTCTCTCGAGATCATTGGAATCATTGCTTAACCAGAAGCTTGACCGAGAAGGATCGCCCTGATCGAGCCCGATGCCATATACCGTCGAGAAAAAGGTATTGGCAAAATATTTTCGAAGGTCGTTCCTATTGTGAGGCAAATCATGCAGAAAACCTTCTGATTTCCTGCGCATGTGGGTAATCGGCGGGGAAGACACAAGGTCTCGAATCACCGGCCAGCGATTACTGCGAAGTTTATCTAGGCGATTGAGAAAGTTCAAGGGCATACTGAAAGAGAAGCTAGGGAGACCCAAGCCGCCATCTTTCGCGGGAGTGTAAAAACCAGAATTTGGCGTATAGTGTGGAAGCCGCAGGTGGATCTTCACGAAGTGACGCACGGACGCGTCAAATCGTTTTAGTAACTTCCTTGTCATAAGGGACAAGGACATAATA
This sequence comes from Phalangium opilio, assembly GCF_054372755.1. Classification (NCBI taxonomy): domain Eukaryota; kingdom Metazoa; phylum Arthropoda; class Arachnida; order Opiliones; family Phalangiidae; genus Phalangium; species Phalangium opilio. The sequence goes on from NW_028324191.1 coordinate 1,732,178, forward strand.
TGCACAAAGCGAGAATAACTAATTTCTGGTGGGGTTTTAATGGCGCGGAACCAAGAAGGGACAGATGTCTGTCAAGCTTGGTTAGATGGGGCGGGATCTTCCCATTAGGGTTAAAATTTAAACCGAGATATGTGAAAAAATCACTCGAGGTAAGCGGTGGTATAGGCTCATCGCATAGGTTAAAGACTGAATATATAACTAGTGTGATAGGCCAGTTTTACCGTGTTTGCGGAATACTAGGGAAACGCACTTCTGTGGGTTGACCCGGAAATAACGGGACGCCATAAAGCCTGAAAGACGTTGCATGAGCAGATTCACGCCAACTTTGGACTCGGATACTAGAAGAAGGTCATCAGCGAAACAAATCGCGTTCACATTAGATGTCCAGATCTTAATGCCTATGGTGTCTGGTAACGTGTCCAATAGTTCGTCAATGACAGCATTAAACAATTTGGACGCGAGAGTGTCTCCCTGTTTAACGCCGCACGTCAGACCAAATGGGCCAGTAACTGATGGATCGCAAGTGATGGTAGTGGACGCATTATTATAGGTAGCCATAACGTACTCAATCAATTCAGGCTCTATGCCGAGACGAGAGAGGGAGCGCGGGAAAGGCTTTCGAAGGCCTTGGCGACATGGAGACTAAAGACAAGGATTTACGTTTCTTACGTGAGTAATTGATCAAGTAGTCCAACAGAAGTGTGTAACCCATCGCGCCATCTTCCACTATAAAGGCTTGTTACGCTGAATTTTAGGTCTAAGGCTGAACGCAACCGGGATGCCAGGATATTATGGTACATAGTTACTCCCGCCGTTTACCCGCGCTTGGTTGAATTTCTTCACTTTGACATTCAGAGCACTGGGCAGAAATCACATTGCGTCAACACCGATCATCGGCCATCGCATTGCTTTGTTTAAATAAGACAGTCGGATTCCCCTGGTCCGTGCCAGTTCTGAGTTGGCTGTTAGTTGTCGACCGAAACGGTCGCGCCAGGCACGAGACCCAGCACGCCGTGCAGCTGAAATATTCCACGGGAAGGCCCCGACGCTGGTCCGGGCTCAACCAAACCGTTGCCGGTCGGCCTCGCCCAGTCTCGGTGCAGTGCCAGACCCGCTTCGGACCTCAGCCCGATCGGCCCAGCCCTCAGAGCCAATCCTTGTCCCGAAGTTACGGATCGGTTTTGCTGACTTCCCTTACCTACATTTTTTTACTGACTAGAGGCTGTTCACGTTGGAGACCTGCTGCGGATATGGGTACGGTCCGGCACGAAAATCACTACCTCTCACTCGGATTTTCAAGGGCCGATGGGAGCGCTCCTGACACCGCAAGAGGCGCGGTGCTTTACGGAAATACCATCCCTATCTCCGGGCGAGCCGATTCCAGGGAGTCGAATCCTTACAAAGAAAAGACAACTCTTCCCGGGACTCCCGCCGACGTCTCCGAGTTAAGACTAATAAAAACTGGTTAAGATTAAAAACTAAGTTAAAATACTATTCAGGTGTAGTTCACACGAGACCTGAAGCGCTGGATTTCCCGAAGATAAATTGGACAGTTCGATGCGCATGCTTCATGACGGGTCGAGTACTGGGTACGATATTTACCATTACTAGCGTGACAGCCCCTGTAGCACAAGCCTTCCGCATAACAGTCGGTTAAAGGTCGAATAGTCGGTTTACGGTCCAGTCGGCTGTACCATGCTTATTCCGACACTTTTCCGACTCATGAAGCCGACTACTTCTTTTAGTTGGCAATGCCGACATCTATCTGACAGTTGGAATTGAGATGGTTTAAAGTAGGCTTGCCTAACGTCTAGAAAATTCCAACTTATTTTTTGCCAATTGATTACCGACTCTCTCGCGCTAGTCGGTATGGTGACGTTTAAGAAGAGTAAATTTAAAAGCAGAGTTATTCTTAGGCCGTTTAGTTACCGACATTTATCCGACAGTTGGAACTGAGATGGTTTAAAGTAGGCTTGCCTACCGTCAAAAGAATTCCAACACAATTTTTGCCAATTGATTACCAACTCCTTCCCCCTAACTAAGGTAACGCCATGCACGTCAACATCGAAGAGGGCGCTGCTAGTGCGAAAGCAAGTCAGCCTTTCCAGTATCTCTGACGCGGCTGGGTCGTTAGAAGGTTTAAACGAGATTTTTGTGGTTAAAAATGATTAGTTCAAGGCTTGCTAACTTTTAATTTCATCGCTAAGGTTCTTTGTCACACTATATAAACTAGAAACGTCTTCGTTTGTCACGTAAGGTTTGAATTTTGTTATTGAATTATCAATTTATCTACCTCTTAGATTCAGTTTTATGCATAAGCCTTTGCTTTTTACCTAGCTTCTCATCTGCTGGGAACCACATCCCTACAAAGTGAAACCAAAACTTAAACGTTTATGTATACCTTCAGTTTCTTTGTTTGAATATAAAAGAAGCAAGTGTTTTGGGGCGCTTGGAGTTCAAAAACCTTATTTATTAAGTATTTTAGAGATTTTTGGTTGTGAAAATAATACTGAATTCCAAAATAGATCTCAAAGTGTTTTAGTTACGGAATTTTTATGCGGTTTCAAACATTTTATGAGAAAAATGTGTGAAATAATACCTTTTAGAATTGTATGATTTTCTTTTTCCTTAAAAAAATCTGGAGGCGTATAATAATATTTTTCATTAAGATTTTTGTAATTTAAGAGATAGTAACTGGCCACATCGAAGATATTAACAATGAATATTAATAAATGCTTTAATTGATGTAAATATTATACTCGCCCTGAAAAATTTTACTTTTTGTTGAAACCAATTAGCTAGGCAGCTAATATTTCCATTAGACTAGTCGTGTAATATCGAATACATTGTTTAATATTTGAAATTGTTATAATTGATGCTGAACCTGTATGGTTCTTGAAATATTCAAAGTACAAATTCTAAAGTGATTTTCATTGAAAATGTATTAAAGAAATTTCAATACTAGGTATCAGTATCCTTTACTATAAGCGAATGAAGCCTCGAGTTAAGGCTTGACCGTCGCAAAACCGTCGGGCCTCGAGTTAAGGTTTGATCGTCTCAAAAGCGTCGGACCTCTTGCTGACAGGCGGTTAAGTCGACTCTCAAACGTGTTGGATGAGGGTCGTATTTCATTCGTGTCGTAACAGTCGGTAAACCAGTAGGCCATCGTCCAACCGGGCGGACATTTCGATTCTCAAACCCTTACTCTACCTGCCCTTTACCGACGATTTACCGTTCCTATACTAAAAAGCCGCGAAATCGTCGGATTGAGCGCGGCTTTAGGTAGGCATAATGACGCCGACATATAGTCGGCCAACAGTCGTTTTATAGTCGCCTCATAACAGTCGGAAAACCGGCGGACCGTCTTCCCGCCGGGCGGACATTTCGACTCTCAAACCCTTACTCTACCAGCCCTTTACCGACGATTTACCGTTCCTATACTAAAAAGCCGCGAAATCGTCGGATTGAGCGCGGCTTTAGGTAGGCATAATGACGCCGACATATAGTCGGCCAACAGTCGTTTTATAGTAGCCTCAAAACAGCAGGAAAACCGGCGGGCCGTCGTCCCTCCAGGCGGACATTTCGACTTTCAAACCATTACTCTCCCGACTTATTAGTGACTTTTTACCAACTCGTCGGTAACACACAAAGCCGACCATGTAGGCCCTACGTCGGCAGTGCTACTAGGGAGTTAGGACATCGTGGGGTTTGTGCCTTGCAATCGTCGTAAGAGTGATTGCCTCCGCAATAGGCACAAACGGGCAGGCGAGCCTGGCATTGGGCACCAACATGGCCGAAGTCCTGGCACTTGTTGCAGCGGGAGATGTTGATTCGCTCCCGAATACGGTGTCGTTTGAAGTTAAAGTAGACTATTCCAGACTGTAATAGATTATGATAAATTTTTGGTTGCACTTCCAGGATGCAATTGGTCCCTCGATTCGTGTCGAACTTCTTAATGACTTGTGGCTTGGTCGAGTAGGGCAGAGTGGATGACTTCCAAAGAGAGTTCCTTGTCGATATCGTAGATGGTAAGTAACGGTAAGCGTGGCATTGGTGAGTGGCATTTGAAGGTCTCGGCCAGCTGGGCATCTTCCTTCATTCTACTTAGTAACTTTTCGGTTGAGTTCTCCTTACGTAAGTATACTAGTAATGTATTGTACGTAGCAGGTTCTGGTTTGACTGGCGGAGGTACAACGCTAGGCGAGAATCCGGCTTCACCCTGATGGGCTGCAGATGTATGTACCACAGTGGCAAATGATGGAAAGGGTGGTGGTCGAAGAGATGGTTGGGCGGCAGGAACTTGTTAAGGAGCTCATGTTACGGCTAGTAATTTCGATTGAAGGTTGTCCAAGAGTCGATTCTTTTCAGCAGCAGCCCCTTCAACTCTGGCGCTAAAGGCAAGTAAGTCCAAAACGAGGCAAGTGACCTCCCTCCTTAGAGTCTCGCCACTTTCTTGTAAAGGAACGGTTAAGAGATACTTGTTCGAATTTCGACCATGTATGGGTGTCTGGAATTGAGCTGTTAATTCGGATAGCTTCTTAGTTGCCTGTATATCCTGTAGCCCAGGGGAGGATTCTGGCCTAAAATCCCGTAGTTGATGGAAGGTACTGGTGGCGTAGTTCATTTTGACTAGTGTAGGGACTATGTTATTGATCATTGGCTTTGTATTGGCGATACCTTGCTTAAGATCGGTCTGTGAAGGAAGCTGTGACGTACTATTCGATCGAGTATTTAAACTCGTCTTGGTGGAACGATTCTTAGCTGTCGGAGCCAGTGGAGTAACTTTACTAGTGTTAGCAGGAGTTCCAGACGGCGAACTGAAGACATTAGGACTCTTCGGTGGTGATTGTCTTTGTAGCTGTTTGTCTGGCTTGAATGGATTAATCGTCAAATCCTTGATGGGAGAGTCCTCGGGAACTATAGTGTCGTTGAGATTCATGACGAAGTACTTGTGAGGTACTTGTAAGCAGTAGCGTCGCTAGGGTTTGAAATTTGGGGGGGCTAATCTAAATGTTATTATAAGAACTTAATATAAACAAGATGGCCCAGGGGCTGGGACTTAATAGTAGCCACATCGTTATCTATTTAATTAGCACATAAATAAAACGAAAAAAATTCAAAGACCCTAAAAAATCAGAAGTGTCCGACCCCACAGTGGTAGCGTATCTTACTGCTGCGCCAGCCAGCCGGGTTGAATTCCCGGGTGCTGTGTGAAAATTTTTTAATTAAAATAAAATCTCTAACTGAGCTCAGCTACCTTTATTGGTGGGTTGAGGTGCTATCGAGTTCCATTTAAGCTAAAATCTGACGATAACGAAAGCGACAACCCCGGCCACTACTACTACAGCTACTACGGCTCGGGTCAAGCTAAGAGCCTATCGTATACTACGATGTACCTAAAAATTGCATAATGGGTTCATTGGAAAATGTTTAGACCTTTAAAACTATCCGTAAATTTGTGTCAACGTGAAATTATTCGTATTTTATTTATACAACCTTTTAAAGATAAAGACTACGGAACCGATTATGAAAGATTTTCACGCGTCTTAGGTTGATTTTTAGTTTTGGTTAGTTTTAGTCCACACTATTGGGACTCCCATCGCAAGAACGTGAAACATTTTACTTGTCTCCATCTGTTTTTTCTTCAAAATTTTTCTGTTTGATATTGAAATTTTTTTACACATTACTCCAGAATTTTAGGTTGGTAACAGCAATTTTTTGGTAGGGTTTACGGATTATTTGGGGGGGGGCTAAGTTTGGAATTTGGGGAGATATAGCCCCCCCCCAAAATGGCCTAGCGACGCCACTGCTTGTAAGTACCGGAGCGAGACTTATAAGTACTGCGAGCAGGTTGAAACTGAACCCTAGAGGGGTTTTAAACCGGCCGCGGAGACTTGACTTCCAGCGATACACGGTAAGTTTAATTAATTAAATTTAAAAAGTTAAAATCCGAATAAATATACTTAGTTTAAAACCGGACCCCGAACGGTTTTAAACCGGCCGGCGCGACATGTACTAAGTCACGGCACGGCAAAATCGGAAGCCCGTTAAAAGTCCTGAACCGAAGAAATTTTCTAAGTTTTTAATACTTCCAGCGCGAGGCTTAACAAAATATACTGCGCGAGGCTTAACAGCCTATACAAGAAATTTACAAGACCGGAGCACTATAAAGTGCGACTGCTCTCGACGAAAGAACACAGTCGACTGTTCTCCCGCCGTTTACCCGCGCTTGGTTGAATTTCTTCACTTTGACATTCAGAGCACTGGGCAGAAATCACATTGCGTCAACACCGATCAACGGCCATCGCAATGCTTTGCTTTAATTAGACAGTCGGATTCCCCTGGTCCGTGCCAGTTCTGAGTTGGCTGTTAGTTGCCGACTGAAACGGTCGTGCCAGGCACGACCCCCAGCACGCCGCGCAGCTGAAATATTCCACGGGAAGGCCCCGACGCTGCTCCGGGCTCAACCAAACCGTTGGCGGTCGGTCTCGCCCTCAGAGCCAATCCTTGTCCCGAAGTTACGGATCGGTTTTGCCGACTTTCCTTACCTACATTTTTCTATCGACTAGAGGCTGTTCACCTTGGAGACCTGCTGCGGATATGGGTACGGTCCGGCACGAAAATCACTACCTCTCACTCGGATTTTTAAGGGCCGACTTGAGCGCTCCAGACACCCTGTCCAAATGGAACCGATCCAAACGTTTAGATTTGGATCCTTGTCCGAATGATTTAGATTTTTAGAGAATAGGGTCCCTGGTAAGTTCCCCATTTAATAAATGCATGTTATTTTAGAAGTATTCTGAAAACTAACTTCGCTATAGTTTTTTCGTATCGCCTTTGACAATTGCCTTAAAGAACCGAAAATTTTTTAAGGCTTCTTCTATGGGACGCTAACCCTTAAAGGCGTGACTTTTTCCTTTAACATTACGGAAGTGTATCAAGTCATATTTACAAGGGCCTACCGGCCCTGTAGAATTCCTCCCATAAGTCGGTTGCACCCACTTACTACAAATTTGAAGAAAATTCTCTTAATGACATAAACATTCCTAAAATGCAGGGTGTCAAAAAAACTAAAATTAAGCGACGAAAAAACTGGAATCCATATCCTTCTATTTGTCTAACGTTCGTAGTATTTGACATAAATTGCGTGATCTCGACGTGGTAGCTCGCAATATGAATCCGGATATTTTTTTGTTAACTGAAACCTGGCTTGGTCCTGATATTTGTGATACTGAACTCAGGGCCGGATTAAGAAAATTTTCGCCCGGGGGCAGTGGCTCGATGGGCGCCCCCTCCCTTGGCCCCATAATTTATAAAAACCAGCTAGAAATTTTAACAATTTTGTTTTTATTAGAAATAAAGGGAGCTAACAGTTCTGACCCTGAAACGTCACACCCTTCTATCTCTTACTGGAGTTTCATCCCCCTAACGGTTGGAAACAGTATTCTACGCGCAAAAATGCCAACCAGAGGGCGGCTGTGTTACGTCAGACTATCTCTTCCCCCTAGCCAGCTGTTAGCTCCCTATTGTAATTTTGTTAAGTGAAAAGTATCCCTATGCATGGCTGATACTCACTCATACGCTCAATTTTAGTTGAATAAGTGACTAATAAATTTAAAAATAGTAAGCAAAAAGTGACTAAAGGGCCGTCCACACTGAGCTATTTCACGTCGCTTTGCGTTGCTTTGCTCGGTTTTGCGTTCGTAACGCTGTCCACATTGGCAGCCAAAACATTTTTCTTCGCGTTGCACGTCGAACGCTACAGGGCGCGAAGGAATAGACAACTAGCGAAAAACGTTCGCGTCGCGGTTAGCAAGCAACAAGTGACAACCAATCAGAGGAAAGGAATATTAAACGAGACAGGAAAGCCAACCTGTAGACTAGTTCAGGCATTGAAAATGTCGAACTGTCTTGAGACTTCGATTTTGAAGGATATTTAAATACTCTGGAAAGAGACAATCCAAGGCTCTCTGAAATTTGAGGTGCACTTTTCAAGAAGAGGAGTAACCAATGGCAAAAACTCGAATTGAATTGGATACAGGCGCATATATTTCAGGAATAGAGTATCATGTTTGATTTCATAGGCCAAGTGCATTTTTGGGATCAAATTATGAAAATCTCCATCAGCAAATCTATTCTGAAAATATCTCGAACCCAAATACTTCGTTTATGTTTCATACGTTGTCACCTAGTTAAAATTAATACTGCACTAGAAAGTTTTACCAATTTACTTGCGTTATCATCCGCCATGTTTGTTATGACGTCACAATCATGCTTTTTATCGGGTTGCATTCAATCGGAACAGCGAAGCAAATTGTTCGTATTGCAATGAATCGCGTTGCGCTTGTCGGAAGCAACGCGAAGTGGCGCATTCCAAAGTGAAGCTCAGTGTGGACGGCCCTTTTATAAGGGCAAATTAAGCTATAAAATAAGGGCTTTTTAAATGAAATGTTTTCAGACATGATCGATTTTCATAATTATTTTCAGTAGTTAAAGATATTTTAAAGGTCGGTGCGTAATTAAGCCCAATCTATGGGCTTAGATATTTCCAGTCAAAGGAAAGGTCCAATCATAAAATTTCTACGGCGAAATTTAATTAAACCATTTTGGAGCACAGCTCAGAATGCAAAGTAATTGATGTCGTTTTAAATCAAAACTAAAATATTCATTTGAATTGGATTGATTATAAATATTAAGTTAAATATTTGATGAGCGAGAGAAGCGAGCTCCACAATTTTTTGGGTTTGATCAACTGTAATCTCGCTGTTTTTGTGTTTAAACCGTCATACAGTCAAATATATTACGTTTAACCTTGTGGTCGAGAAGATAAATAACACCGAAAGACTCAAAAATCCAAAAAAAGTGACAAATAGTAACTAATTTTTGGAAAGGTGACTTTTAGTAACCGAATTTGAAAAAAGTGACTTAGTATCAGCCCTGCCTATGTCTTTGAATAGGCTTTTCTAGATTAAGACTCGGAAAATCTATTTATCGTCTCCTCCCAACTAATTTGGTGTAATAAATTGGTCTCGATAGCTAATATACCTATTTAAAAACGAAAAACAGTCCCGTAATCATTCAAAACTAACGTCATGTTCTTGAGTTTTTCGAAAATTTAATAAAACAATCGCTCAGATTTTCGTATCACCAGACATCTTGGGCGCCCCTATTTTGCTGGCGCCCGGGGGCAGGTGCCCCCTCTGCCCCCCTTAATCCGGCCCTGACTGAACTCTTCGAAAGTAATTACATTGTGTTTCGACGTGATCGTGCTACTAGGGGTGGTGGAGTCTTGCTAGCCATAAACCAAAGTTTATCTCCGGTCTTGCTGGATATTGACCCTGCCGTTCGTGTCTCTCCTGGTGGCATTGAAATTGAAGCTGTGTTTGCTTCTGCTAAGGCTGATGATAGGTCAATCTTGATTGGTTGTCTTTATGTCCCTCCGCCGTGTATCCATGATTATGTAATAGGGGTTTGTGCCTTACTTAATAGTATCATTGATGAGATTAACAAGCATGATATTTTCATCTTAATGGGAGACTTTAATATGGCTAGTCTTGGTCTTCCGAAACCAACCCCCGATTGCCTCTCATCACTTGACATGTTTGAATGTGTCTCAAATCTTGGTTTGCATCAAGTTGTCTCTGACAAGACGAGGAATAATAATACACTTGACCATGTGTATATTAATGAGAAAAGATTTATTACGGATGTAGTCTCTGTGGATAATTTACCTGGTTGTGATCATAATGCTGTGACTGGTGAATTAATTTGTACAGTATCTCAGAATAAGGTGGTGCAGCGCTCAAGTTTTTATTTTCGCAATGCTGATATTGTCTCGCTAAATGGTCTTATAAGTCACGCTCCTTAGGACATGGTTTTTAACTTAGAAAATGACATTGACGAGGCTTGGGACACTTGGTTATCAATGTTTACTGCCTGTCTGGATGATAGTATTCCTAAGATTACTTCTCGCCCTAAGCGAAAATCAAATCCTTGGATAACGGGCTCGATAATTCATTTAGCCAATGTCAAAAAAACACTATTTAAAAAACTCAAATCCAATTTCACCAAGTTTAATAGAGCTAGATTCAGGCGTCTGACAAATAAGATTAAGGAATTATCTCGTACTTCTTATGCGAATCATGTTAGGCAACTCTCTAATAATTTACGTTCTGAACCTAAAAAATTTTGGAAATTTGTCGCCCTCAAATCGAAACTCCCAATTCCAAACTTTATGAAGAACAATGGGGATAGCATTACTGAATGTGCTATCATTGCTACTAAATTCAATGAGTACTTTTGTTCTTGTTTCTGTAAATCCGGCCCAATTCCTAACCCAGCTGACATTTTGATGATCTTCCGCTACTAGTCGATGATGAGCTAAACTTATTGTTTACTCCATCTTTGGTTATCACCGCTATCAATAACCTGAAATGTATCTCTTCCCCTGGTCCAGATGGTATAACCCCAAAAATGTTACAGCTTTGTCGTGATAGTGTGTCGTATCCTCTGTCTGACTTTTTAAATTACTCGTTGAAGGTAGGCAGACTTCCGGCTGCTTGAAAAAGGGTTTATGTTGTCCCTCTATATAAGGGTTCTTCCTTAGACAGATCTGATATGGCGTCCTACCGTCCCATATCCTTATCCTCTGTTTTTTGTAAAATTATGGAATCAATTATATCTGATTTCATTAATTCTAAATGTATTAAGCCTGGCGTGCTCCCTGAAAAGCAGTTTGGTTTTAGAAAGGGCTTCAGTTGCGTAACGCAGTTAGTCCAGGCTTTTCATTCCTGGGCTTCTTTGTTGGACTTACGTGTACCATCTGATGTACATGTCATAATTTTTGACTGGAAAAAAGCCTTTGACTCTGTTCCTCATGATCGCCTCATTTTTAAGCTTTATGGTGTTGGTATTCGCGGTCCTATCCTAGCTTGGGTTGCTGATTTTTTAAGAAATCGTGAACAGAGAGTTGTCTTTCAAGGTGAATTTTCAGGTTATCAACCTGTTACCTCTGGCGTACCTCAGGGATCAATATTGGGTCCTTTACTGTTCATTCTGTACGCCCATGATCTTCACCTTGGTATTTCCCCTGATACTAATCTTTGGCAATACGCTGATGATTCCTTTCTCTCTCGAGCTGTGCGCTCTATGTCGGACACTGTGTTACTTCAGAGAGATATAAATATAATTGTTGACTGGGTAATTAGAAATCTTTTGTCTCTAAATGTATCGAAATGTTCATATATCATTTTAACTAGACGTCGCAATGTATTTAATGTTGATTATTGTGTCTCTAATCAAATCTTGCCTCGGGTCTTTAAATGTAAGTTACTTGGGATTTTTATTTCAAGTGATTTAAAATGGGCTGATCATGTCTTATACATTACCTCTAAAGCCAGGCGCTTGACTGGTTTAATTAATAGAACTTTTGGTCGTTCAAAAGCAGCTGTTATAGCGTTTAAGGCTCTGGTAATTCCTGTTTTGGAATATGGGTCTGTGGTATGGTCTCCTCATTTTCGAAAGGATATTGACAGTGTTGAACGGGTCTTGAGACATTTTACTTCTTATCAATTGAACCAGTCATGGTTCAATAATGTGCAAAATTGCAATAGAATACAATAGGGTGATCGTTTAAAAACACTGAATTTTTTACCTATGTATGCACTCAGACAGTTTTCTAGTCTCGTCTTTTTATACCGGGTAATCTACGGTCATTATACCTTTCCTTTACTAGATTATGTCATTATTAATGAAAGGCACGAAATTTTGATATTTGCCATTGGTAAAGCTAGATGTGATACTCTTTTTCATTCATTTTTTTTTCGTGTCGTTAGGGATTGGAATTCTCTCTCAATTGACATAAGGTGTAGTGATACGCTAGCCTGTTTTAAATTCAAATTGTATCAAAAATTTTTAAATGACGATTGCATATTATAATTATTTTTAATGCCTCATCGATTTTATCTATATAACTATGGTTTAATATGACTATTGGTTTTTATAATTTTCTTTGTTTTAATTTAATTTATGTATTTTTTTTCTTTTTGTATTTGTCAGGGTCAACAAGCTTTGTACTGGGAGTTACTCCTTTTCTTGTTGGCCTCCAATTTATATATTGGGAAATAAACATTATTATTATTATTATTATTATTATTATTAACTACCACGGCCAAAGAAATTGGCGCGACAAACCCGGAAAAAGAAAAAGGAAATCGCTAAAGCCTCTAAAATTATCTTAAGAGGCAGAACTTTGCGAAGGTTCAGCAAATGTTCAAATCAGATTAATAAAAAGTGTCTTTGTACACAAAGACGCAAAAAAGTAAGAGATAAGTGTAGAAAATTAATTGTTTGAAGTAACAGATATTCAAATTTTCATTTTTGAAGACGTGATTATAAAACATCAATTATTTTAAAAAATTTCTTATCTTAGTTTTTTTCACCAAAAATTCTTTAAGTAATATATTTTATCCTTAAACATGTGCATCATTTTAAAAATAGAAAACGTATGCATTTTTTTTTTTTTTTTTTAAATTTAGAGATAGTTTGAGTATTCGGGCCTATAAAGAGAATAAAATCAAAAGCGTATAGAAAACCATGGTTTTCTATACGCTTTTGATAAAATGGACAGAAAATCGTTCATAGCAGACAAAATAAAATAAGCATGAAAACTAAACAAAACGTGTTCGTTAATTTTAAAGTTTTCGAGTTTTCAAAAATTGACGTGTTGTATCTTTCTCAAAAGATCACGATCAAGCTACATATCCTTTTGACTCTAATAACTACATCACAGTCAAAGGGCGAATGTAATTTTCGGTTCGCAATATTTTCAATTTTAAAATAAAAAAATAAATTCTTTTAGCTCTATTTTTCAGATATCCGAGTATTGGAACTTTCTCGAAGCAAATGTTTCAAGAAAATAAACAGTAGTATCAAGGTAGTTTCTCTGAAATTTTTGTGAAAAAAACTAAGATAAGAAATTTTTTAAAATAATTGATGTTTTATAATCACGTCTTCAAAAATGAAAATTTGAATATCTGTTACTTCAAACAATTAATTTTCTACACTTATCTCTTACTTTTTTGCGTCTTTGTGTACAAAGACACTTTTTATTAATATCTGTCACTTCAGTCTTAATATGAGTTAAAACTGTTTAGAAACTAGTATTTTAAAACTTATACTGAAAAGCAGGCGCTCCATTTAAGTCTTGTGGTGTTGCTCGTTTATTAGTTACCGCGTTTGAACTAACAAGGCCCTAACCATCTATTATAGAAGTATTAATCTTGATTGCTTCAACGCCCAGTCCAACTCAAATTGCCTTCCCGTCGTTTTCACGTGCAAAGCACAGTGGATGCAATAATGCAAATAGATTCCGAAGACTTAGGCTAAAAAATTATTACGTAGACCTGTGTACAAAAACAATCTATACACCTGTGCACAAACATATTCCATAGACCTGTGCTGGGTGACCACATATCCTAAATTTTATAATTTTTTCTATTTTCGGATGTCTTCCTATTAGTTCCTATAATTTCGATAATTTTCCTATATTTTCCTATTTTTTGAAATTGTAGATATTGTAGTACCTACAAGCACCCACAAGTACCTACAAGCACCTAATAGCACCCACAAGTACCCACAAGTACCTACAAGCACCCTTAAGTACCTACAAGCACCCACAAGCACCCACAAGTACCTACAAGCACACACTAGTACCTACAAGTACCTACAAGCACCTAATAGCACCCACAAGTACCCTAAGTACGTACAAGTACCTACAAGCACCCACTAGTACCTACAAGCACCCACAAGTACCTACAAGCACCCACAAGTACCTACAAGCACCCACAAGAACCTTCAAGCACCCACAAGTACCTACAAGTACCTAAAAGCACCCACAAGTACCTACAAGTATCCACAAGTACCTAAAAGCACCCACAAGTACCTACAAGTACCTACAAGCACCCACTAGTACCTACAAGCACCCACAAGTACCTACAAGCACCCACAAGTACCTACAAGCACCCACAAGAACCTTCAAGCACCCACAAGTACCTACAAGTACCTAAAAGCACCCACAAGTACCTACAAGTACCTACAAGTACCTAAAAGCACCCACAAGTACCCACAAGTACCCACAAGCGACCACAACTACCCACATGTACCTACAAGCACCTACAGGTACCCACAAGTACCTACAAGTACCTACAAGAACCCACAAGTACCTTCAAGCACCCACAAGTACCTTCAAGCACCCACAAGTACCTTCAAGCACCCACAAGTACCTTCAAGCACCCACAAGTACCCACAAGTACCTACAAGTACCCACAAGTACCTACAAGTACCTACAAGTACCTACAAGCACCTACAAGTACCTACAAGCACCCACTAGTACCTACAAGCACCCACTAGTACCTACAAGCACCCACTAGTACCTACAAGCACCCACTAGTACCTACAAGCACCCACTAGTACCTACAAGCACCCACTAGTACCTACAAGCACCCACTAGTACCTACAAGCACCCACTAGTACCTACAAGCACCCACTAGTACCTACAAGCACCCACTAGTACCTACAAGCACCCACTAGTACCTACAAGCACCCACTAGTACCTACAAGCACCCACTAGTACCTACAAGCACCCACTAGTACCTACAAGCACCCACTAGTACCTACAAGCACCCACTAGTACCTACAAGCACCCACTAGTACCTACAAGCACCCACTAGTACCCACAAGCACCCACTAGTACCCACAAGCACCCACAAGTACCCACAAGCACCCACAAGCACCCACAAGTACCCACAAGTACCCACAAGTACCTACAAGCACCTACAAGAACCCACAAGTACCTACAAGAACCCACAAGTACCCACAAGTTCCTAAAAGCACCCACAAGTACCTACAAGCACCCACAAGTACCCACATGCACCCACAAGTACCCACATGTACCCACAAGCACCCACAAGTACCCACAAGCACCCACAAGTACCCACAAGTACCTACAAGCACCCACAAGTACCCACAAGCACCCACAAGTACCCACTAGTACCTTCAAGCACCCACAAGTACCCACTAGTACCTTCAAGCACCCACAAGTACCCACAAGCACCCACAAGTACCTACAAGCACCCACAAGTACCTACAAGCACCCACAAGTACCTACAAGCACCCACAAGTACCTACAAGCACCCACTAGTACCTACAAGCACCCACAAATACCTACAAGCACCCACAAGTACCTACAAGCACCCACAAGTACCTACAAGCACCCACAAGTACCTACAAGCACCCACAAGTACCTACAAGCACCCACAAGTACCTTCAAGCACCCACAAGTACCTACAAGCACCCACAAGTACCTACAAGCACCCACAAGTACCTACAAGCACCCACAAGTACCTACAAGCACCCACAAGTACCTACAAGTACCTAAAAGCACCCACAAGTACCTACAAGCACCCACAAGTACCTACAAGCACCCACAAGTACCTACAAGTACCTAAAAGCACCCACAAGTACCTACAAGCACCCACAAGTACCTACAAGCACCCACAAGTACCTACAAGCACCCACAAGTACCTACAAGCACCCACAAGTACCTACAAGCACCCACAAGTACCTACAAGTACCCACAAGTACCAAAGGCAGTTGGTTACATAATTTATTAGTGTGGGGGACCTTTTCCAACTTAACTTGTTAGCTCACACAAAGCTAGGTCCCCTTGTTTTTCAACCACCACGAAATTTGAACCAAATAGCTTTAAAAGTGCTAACATCATAGACTGACTCTTTACACTGCTTAAATATCGCAGATTGGAATGGTTTTGAAAATTTAAATTTAAACATACTTAGACTTAATTATAGTCAATGGAAATTGCTTAGCGGAATGTTAGGTGTTGTACCTTCCACTTAAAACCGTTTTCAAGTCTAACAAACGTGTAGTTTTTCTAATATCGTGGCCACAGGATCGTTTTTTTCAGAAAATTTCCCATGTTATTTCTATGGGAAAAATTCCTGTTTTTCAACAAAAGGTGTGATGAATTTTATGGAAATGAAAACCACCCTTAGCAACTTTATTTTTTATAAAATTAACTAATTAATGGATCTTTTTGAAATTTTAACCACATATTGTGGGCCAGAATTGTAGTTCTGTGGAATTTTTTCAATACAGTTAATGCAATACAAAAAAAGTTACATCCAACCAAAAAACCCTCCAAGTACCTACAAGCACCCACAAGTACCTACAAGCACCCACAAGTACCTACAAGCACCCACAAGTACCTACAAGCACCCACAAGTACCTACAAGTACCTAAAAGCACCCACAAGTACCTACAAGCACCCACAAGTACCTACAAGCACCCACAAGTACCTACAAGTACCTAAAAGCACCCACAAGTACCTACAAGCACCCACAAGTACCTACAAGCACCCACAAGTACCTACAAGCACCCACAAGTACCTACAAGCACCCACAAGTACCTACAAGTACCCACAAGTACCAAAGGCAGTTGGTTACATAATTTATTAGTGTGGGGGACCTTTTCCAACTTAACTTGTTAGCTCACACAAAGCTAGGTCCCCTTGTTTTTCAACCACCACGAAATTTGAACCAAATAGCTTTAAAAGTGCTAACATCATCGACTGACTCTTTACACTGCTTAAATATCGCAGATTGGAATGGTTTTGAAAATTTAAATTTAAACATACTTAGACTTAATTATAGTCAATGAAAATTGCTTAGCGGAATGTTAGGTGTTGTACCTTCCATTTAAAACCGTTTTCAAGTCTAACAAACGTGTAGTTTTTCTAATATGGTGGCCACAGGATCGTTTTTTTCAGAAAATTTCCCATGTTATTTCTATGGGAAAAATTCCTGTTTTTCAACAAAAGGTGTGATGAATTTTATGGAAATGAAAACCACCCTTAGCAACTTTATTTTTTATAAAATTAACTAATTAATGGATCTTTTTGAAATTTTAACCACATATTGTGGGCCAGAATTGTAGTTCTGTGGAATTTTTTCAATACAGTTAATGCAATACAAAAAAAGTTACATCCAACCAAAAAACCCTCCATATACATTAAGAGCAGTATGAAGTCTTATCTAAGAGAGCTACCGCTCTCTCAGAATACAACACGATGCGCCAATCTTGTAATGTGTGACTCTTTCTAGTCTCAGCGGAAGAGCCCTCCGGTTGAGAAATTTTCCAAATACTGGGGACCAGTGTTTTCGACTACATTTCCTCAATGTCTGGCGGAAGTGGGCTTTAGGGCTCCCATTTTCCATCTATGGGACCCGTTCACGGCCACGAAACTCTCGGGATCCAGGCCTCCGCTTGCGTCGGCCGCCGGGCCGGATGGAGTATCGGTTCGTTTAATGCTGGCCACGCCGCTTCGGATCGTGCTGAAGCTGTTTAATCTTTCCATTTTTGTGGGTAAACTACCACAGGTCTTAATGCAAAATAGGACTACTTTCATCCCCAAGACGGATGATATCGAGGACGTCTCGATGTTTCGCACCATCATGGTCTCGTCCATGTCCGATCGATGCTTTCATAGGTCCTTGGCAAATCGCCTCCGAAACTCGAATAGTATCAACGAGAGGCGGAAGGGTTTCATGGCAGTGGACGGCTGCGCGGAAAATATTCTCTTGCTGCATGAGGTCCTAATGTCCTCTATCTCAAATACCAAAGACCTTTACCTTGCAACACTAGATTTAGCGAAGGCCTTTGATTCCGTTTCGCATGAGGGTCTTCCACCCCGCTATCTAACGTACCTCGACCATCTCTACTCGTATTCAGCTACGCAGTTTCAGTCTTCGGGGTGGTTCTCCGAACCGAGTTCGGCAAGGAGATCCACTTTCCCCATCTTCATTTAACTTGGTAATGAACATAGTTTTCGACGGTTTACCCAAACACATTGGGTACCGGGGCAGCAAATCGGCTGAGCCTCTTAAGGCAGCCTGTTTTGCTGACTACCTGAATCAGAAGGGTGTACCTCATATGAGCAGTTCCCTGTAGAGCAGTTCTCGAAATAGCAACCGCGATTCCAAAAAAAACAGCGGAGTTTATCAAAACTGCTGTTTTAGAAATAGCGGCTGCTGTTTTAGAAATGGCGGCTGCTATTTTGGGAAATAGCAGTGTTTGTCTTGAGTTTCTAGCATTTCTTAACAATACAGTTATACTCGTTGGTTTCAAATTCTACCTTTCCCGTGATCATTTAATCAGGAATGTGACCAAATAAAAAATCATGTTTTTCAAATAAAACATGTTTTTCAATTTTTTACTTTACAAAAAAAAATACATTTAGGCCTCGATACTAGCATTAAGTTTTCTGTAAAAGCTTGAGTAAATTTGAATAACAATATAGTTAAGCTGGGAGTCGTGGCACAATCCTGTAATCCATGCGTCTTGGATGACCGCTGTGATCATTTAATCAGAAATGTGGCCTACTTACACTCGGTTTTCACTGGGCGAATTTCTTTCCGGAAAAATATTCGCAGAAAAAGCGAAAAAGGTAAAAACCGCCATGGAAATTTTTGTCCTGCGAGGTCGGTTTCCACTGGACAAAACCACGGCGGAAATAAATAACTGAGCCCCGTGTCCGAACTGAGCGATTGAGCTCATTCGATTTCCTTCATATTAACATCTAAAAATTAAATTTCTTCTACCCCAAAGATAAAGGATACTTCCTTCTTTTCCACCAAAATTTTCGAATCTATTCATTTTAATATTTAAATAACATCACAGTCCTCTAATCAAATGATGGTAAACAGGTTAAGCCTCGGTTAAACACCGAAAATTTCAAAATGGCGGCTCCCTAGTAAACACGCGTTCAGTAACTTCAGTGTTAACCACGTGACTAGCATACCCTCGATGATTGGTTTGTGCCTACGGAAAAAAAAAACGCGGCTCAAGAAAATTCGCTAAAATAGAAATAGGACCCGCAACGCAAAATCGCGAAATTCGCCAAAAAAAGAGGAAAACTTTTTCCTTTTCCGCAAAATTTTGCGTAAAACGCACGACAAACGGCCAGTGAAAACCGAGTGTAACGGATCGTGTTTTTGAAGTACACTTGGATATTGTACTTTTCTTCAGGCTGTATCAGTTTACAATTCTCATACCAGGATAGAGAAATAATTCGGCAAAGGTTATTTTATTTCGGAAGTAGATAATTGTAAACAGTAATTTTTTGGAAAAGGCATATTAAAATTCGAGAAAGGTTATTTTATGTCGGAAGTAGATAATTGTAAACAGTAATTTTTTAGAAAAGGCATATTTTAATTCGAGAAAGGTTATTTTATTTCGGAAGTAGATAATTGTAAACAGTAATTTTTTGGAAAAAGCATATTTTAATTCAAGAAAGGTTATTTTATTTCGGAAGTAGATAATTGTAAACAGTAATTTTTTTGGAAAAGGCGTAACATTGTTACACCATTTTCAAAATATTACTAACCTAAGTCTAACCAAACGAAACAAAACCTAACCTAACCTGACCTAATACTATTTAGTTGAAATTATCAACTTTAACCTAACCAAATTATCCATATCTGACCTAGTTCTTTTTGAGTTCATATAACCCAGCTGGGCCAGCTTACACCATAATAAACAAAAATAGTTTTTCGCATATCTGTTTTTCCGCTCTTTAGAGAACTGCTGTAACGGTACGCCGCGTTTACGAGAACCGCTGTATCGGTAATTGCTGTAATGGGTAAACTGCCATTTCGGGAACCGTTATTTGGAAAACGGTTGTTATGAGGACCGCTATTAGGAAATCCGCTCATAAAGGAACTGCTCATGTGAAGGCTTCCCAATCAGAAGGCTTCCTCTCAGGCGGGGCTACAAAAGTTGCTAGAAATCTTGTCTACTACTTTTGCCAAGATGGGTTTAACTGTGAACGTCTCCAAAAGTCGCACTTTTCTCTCCTTCCTTCGGGGCCAGAAAAAAAGACCAAGATCGTCAATGAACAGCCCTCTTCGCAATTGGTGGGGCTCCATTACCTTCCCTTAAAGACTATGACGCTTGGGCTTATCTTGGAATGCAGTTCCATGCATTCGGAATAAAATCTTGTAGAGACTTCGACTTAAGACCTCGACTGAGCCTTCTTCGGAGGGCTCCACTCAAAACTTATCAAAGACTGTTTATCCTGGTGTATAATTTGTTACCCAGGCATACCCACGATTTGGTACTAGTTCGTCCGACCATAGGACAACTCAACAAAATTGACACGCATGTTCGCCAAGCCGTTCGGGAATGGCTGCGTCTCCCTGCAGACACCCCGAACGGTTACATACATGCCTCTCTGAAGGACGGGCTTCTTCGCATCCCCTCCTTCAGATGGACCATACCCAGCCTAAACCTTACTAGGTTGTCAAAACTCAAAGAGTCTCGTGATGCAATGATGGTGGAGTTCACAAAGATCTCCAGCTTCTCCAAATTTGAGAAAATGTCGTTCGACAAAAATCTAAACCTTCAAACGAGGGAGGCTGCACTCGTCGGTGTATAGAAGGAGACTCTGCCATAGCATCAATGAACCGAGTTAAAACGCTTGGATTTATTTTTGTGGATGTAACCTTTCAGGCAATGAGTACATTGAGGCGATTCGTCTCCGTATTAATTGTCTCGCCACGAGAGCTCGCACAAGTAGAGGCCGAAATAAGTCCACGGTCTGCCGTGCTGGTTGGCACCTTCCGGACTCAACCGCACATCCTCCAGTGCTGCCACCGTTCGCATGGAGCCCCAATTAAGAGGCATAATTAGATCGTAAGTCGGACAGCTGAATGGCTTGATAGAAAGGGACACACGGTTCTTAAACAACCTCATTATCGATTGACATCAGGTAAAGTGCGTATCCCCGACCTCGTCATTCGCTCGCCTGATGGAGAAACAGTCCGCTGTCTTGACGTTCAGGTGATATCGGACGATTGGAGCATTAAGGCTGCTGACGCCGTCAAAACGGCCAAGTACGCCGGCGAAGATGAGCTTCACGTGTTGTGGAAGCCGGTAGGTGTGACCAATCTTCTCCTTGGATCCATCACGCTTACATGGCGGGGCTTATGGTGTAAAGCCTCCGCCAAAACCTTACTAGACTTGGGCGTCTCCAGGGAGCCCACCGGTCCTATAATTCCTATAAATTCCTATATTTTTGAACCAGTCCTATATTATCCTATAATTTCATGAAAGGTCCTATAATATCCTATATTTTTGACTTAGTCGAAGTTTTCGTATAGTTTAGCATCAAATTTATCAAAATTAAGCTTTTTTTATCGAGATCACATTTGAATAGACACCGATATTGCGGAGCTCGCTTGGGCTTTTTTATATATTATATTATATTCTGACTTTTCAAAGTAAAATCCAATTTGTTATTTTTTATTTTTTGAGATTTTTCTACAGAGCTTAAGCCCCAAAATTGTATTATATATGAGCATTTTTAGTCCTATATTTTCCTATAAAAACACATTTTTTTCTCCTATAAAATCCTATAATTCCGGGAAAAAATTCCTATTTTTCCTAAAAGGAATTTAAATTTAAGAGTGGGCTCCCTGCGTCTCCAAGTACCAACTGCGCTATTTGAGCGTAGGTGCGATACAAGGTTCGCTCCGATGTTGGCGATTCTTCAATCGCATAAACTCGGTTACTCAAACGCCTAGCGAGGAAACCGAGGCAGTCCGTGTAGGTGTTGGTTGAAGTAACGGCAGTAAATTAAAACTTCAAAATTTAACGATCTGGTGTCAAAATAATTTTTAAATCCCTTTTTGCTTTTTCCCCATCCAACGAGTGCTATTTGCGTCTATCAAAATAAATAATCTGGTCAGAGGAATAAACAATTGAGATGAGTCGAAAGGTGGTGAGCCCATTGTTGAAATAGCCAAATGCCTCGACAGTCCTCGTCATCTAATTAGTGACGCGCATGAATGGAATAACGAGTTTCCCATTATCCCTATCTACTATCTAGCGAAACCCCAGCAGGTTTCAAATCCCAGATAATAGCAGCCCCCAACGGCAGGTATCCAATCCAACATAATCCCAACTCCCAACGGCAGGCATCAAAGACCAGATATTAGCAGCCCCCAACGGCAGGTATGAAAGACCAGATATTAGCAGCCCCCAACGGCAGGTATCAAAGACCAGATATTAGCAGCCCCCAACGGCAGGTATCAAAGACCAGATATTAGCAGCCCCCAACGGCAGGTATCAAAGACCAGATATTAGCAGCCCCCAACGGCAGGTATCAAAGACCAGATATTAGCAGCCCCAACGGCAGGTATCAAAGACCAGATATTAGCAGCCCCCAACGGCAGGTATGAAAGACCAGATATTAGCAGCCCCCAACGGCAGGTATCAAAGACCAGATATTAGCAGCCCCCAACGGCAGGTATCAAAGACCAGATATTAGCAGCCCCCAACGGCAGGTATCAATGACCAGATATTAGCAGCCCCCAACGGCAGGTATCAAAGACCAGATATTAGCAGCCCCCAACGGCAGGTATCAAAGACCAGATATTAGCAGCCCCCAACGGCAGGTATCAAAGACCAGATATTAGCAGCCCCCAACGGCAGGTATCAAAGACCAGATATTAGCAGCCCCCAACGGCAGGTATCAAAGACCAGATATTAGCAGCCCCCAACGGCAGGTATCAAAGACCAGATATTAGCAGCCCCCAACGGCAGGTATCAAAGACCAGATATTAGCAGCCCCCAACGGCAGGTATCAAAGAACAGATATTAGCAGCCCCCAACGGCAGTTATCAAAGACCATATCTTAGCAGCCCCAACGGCAGGTATCAAAGACCATATATTAGCAGCCCCCAACGGCAGCGATCAAAGACAGATATTAGAAACCCCCAACGGCAGGCTACAAATCCTAGATATTAGCACCCCAACGAGAGCTTTCAAATCCTAGATATTAGCACCCCCAACGAGAGCTTTCAAATCCTAGATATTAGCACCCCCAACGAGAGCTTTCAAATCCTAGATATTAGCACCCCCAACGAGAGCTTTCAAATCCTAGATATTAGCACCCCCAACATGAGCTTTCAAATCCTAGATATTAGCACCCCCAAGGAGAGCTTTCAAATCCCATAAATTAGCAGCCCCCAACGGCATGTATGAAATCGTACATATTCCCAGTCCCCAACGGCATGTATGAAATCGTACATATTCCCAGCCCCCAACGGAAGGTATCAAATTCAAGATAATAGCAAACACCAAAGGCAGGTATAAAATAACAGACGTTAACTTTTTTTAAACTGATTTCGATTCCAAGATATTTCCATACTTCCAATTCAAGATATATCTAAACTATATTAAATTCCTAGTTATTTGCAATATCAAAAACTATTCAAATCCGTATATCTCAAACATGTCTACTCATAAAAAAAGTTGCCATGAAACCAAGATTTTAAACCGCAATTTATATTTTTCAAACAAATTGGAAGGAAGAAATTACGTCTGGCGTGGCTTACAAAGCCAAACCTACAATACCACGATATTGAAATATTTAAAAAAAACATTAAGCATGAAGGTATTAAGTTCTTACGAAAATAATTTCCTTGTTTCACTACCTCCTATTCGTTCTACAGTACTTAGTATCCTTACACATAATGTATATTTATTTAATCTTTCATCGACATTTTCGAGTAACAAAGGTTACTGTGTTCTAACTGAGAAAGCCGTATTTACGCTTCGAGCACGCCTAAGCAGAATTATCAAATTTAGCGTCAAAATTATCGTACGATTCGAAAAAACTATTAAAAATCGCACTGTACTATAATAATCGTAGGTCTGGCAACGCTGCAACTAACTGACGAATTTAAATCGACAGGAGCGAGATCTCTACGGCTCTCAGAAAACAATTTGGTTCAGTTCAGTACAGTTCCTTCAAAACAAAAACTTAAGTCTAAGGAAAGGAACAGTGTCTTTTTTGTATTTAGAACTTGAGATGATTGAAACATACTAAGTTGTTAGCAAAGATTTAGAATACAAATATCAAAAAAAGTGACAAATAGTGACTAATTTCTGAAAAAAAGTGACTTTTAGTGACTGAATTTAAAAAAAGTGACTTTCAGTGACTGAATTTAAAAAAGTGACTTTCAGTGACTGAATTTTAAAAAAGTGACTTTTAGTGACAAAAGTGAGTCAGTATCAGGCCTGCTACCGTTAAAATTGTATTCATAATAAAAATTAATTTACTTGGTTCGATTCCGTGTGGTGGCACTGAGTATAAAACTGGGAACCCAATAAACCGCAATAATTTTTACCTTCAATGTAGAATTTGAATTTAAATAATGCAAATGTAAAATGTTATTAAATGAAATAATCTGTACAGTTCTGTTTGCCATAATTTCCCTTGAAAAGCTATCGCCAACGTTTAAGCAGCGGATGTTTCATCAATAAGGTGTAAAATTTATTTCTATAGTATATTAATGTGTCTCAGCTGTCACGGTGATTACAATGGCGGTCAAGAAAACGTTAGAGCGGGAAGGCCTAGGATTTTGCAGCATCACAAAAGAAGAAGACTTGTCCGCGAGTCAAAAGCAAACCATTTTATGACGGCCAAGAAACTCAAAACTTGTTTCAACCTAAACGTATCAGTTACACTCTAAGAAATAAGCGTTCAATAGGGTTCAGGGGTAGTTCAAAATTGAACCCCACGATCCTACGTTGAACAGTGGTTGTTCAGAGGTTCATCAGATTTCAAAAAGCGTTCACACAGATGAAAAGCGTTCAATTTAGAACACTGGTTAATCCGCGTCTTGCGTTACCTTGGAAACCCCTTGTGGGGACACCTAGAGGGGGAGTTATTCGCAACGAAAAGTTACTATAGGGGGCGCTAGTGAGATATCCAAGACGGCGCGATGTCAAGGAAACAAAAACCAAGGGTGTACCTAGGTTATGCATGGTTAACTTTTGTTTCGCTGATTATATGCTCGTAATTAAGCTATAGTTTAACGATGGTTACTTACTGCTGCGTGTATAGGAGAAAAAACAATGGTACAATGGAGAAAACGCGGTTTCACAAGTTTCCTCGCGATCCAAAGGTAGTAAAACAATGGGATGTTGCTTTAAAAATGGGAAAACGACACACTAAATTTATGGTAGTCTGCTCCCATCATTTTGTAGAAAATTGTATATAATTAATTAGAATTTTAGACTTAATTATTAATTACCATTTTTGACTTAAAAAATAAGTTTTAAATGATTGTTAATTAGCATTTTTCACCATTTGATATGACCAGACGTTTATTTTGTACTGAACTTCAGATAATATCACAAGAACGTAATTAAAAAATTACAATTTATTTTCATTCATTCTTTCATTTTAAAATATACCATTTAATTTTAGGAACCCGAAATTATTCACAGTAGGTAATATCACAGTTTCTTTCTCCATTTTAGGAGCGAATCCAATTCTCTGAACTTTTTCATTAAGTTTCTTTTCAAAACCATCAATAGCATGTTTCTCTTTACGATGCCATAATTCGTGTTTTGGTTGCCGGTAAATTTTGAATCCAGAGTTTTTCTGATTTTTTCTGATGGATCTTTAGGAAAATAAGTATAATATTCATAACAAATACTGCCAGTGAAACGCTTTTTCCTTTCATTTTTCCACAAAGGATCATTTTGACTCTCCGTCTTTATGGCAATAGCGACAGCTTTCTCAATTGATAAACAAACTTCTTTATCATAAAATGATTTCTCGTCATCTTTTAATACGGTTAGACTTAATTAAATTTTTTCGCTTAAATTTAAATGAGAAAAATCTACTCGATCCATTAGGATATTGAAAAACTGGGTCATTGTTGACTTTTTGTCAGAAGGAACTTTTTTAAAGGAAATGGAACATTCTGTTAAAATCTTTCCTTCATGACTCTCCTCTAGCCGTCTCTTCTTGATCCGTAAAAAGTTTTCGCTGGGTTCAATATGATTTTGAAGAGCTGTGTCATAATTTGTACTAGCTAAGAGCGATTCTAAAATGAGCTTTTGTTTTGACTCATCAAAATGAACAATTTGATACTTAGGTGCTGCGATGCAGCATAACTGGTAAATTGTGATAAGCAGTTCTTCCTTGGTGCAATGTAATCCATAATTTTAACAAGAGAGAGAGAAACAGGAACTGAAATTGAAAAAAAATGTATCAGCAATTTGCCTAGCTCAGTTACAACCTATTGCTATGGGCAAGGCTTAGCTCAAAATAGGGATTGTTTGGTTGTATTTCTAAATTAAAAAATAAAAAGAGCTTACCATTATTATCTGCAGCAACCTGCAGCTCATCCATTTCAAAATATATCCAGACAATAAAATTCCAATCCGAAAAACCAGTAAAAACTAAAGAGTTAATTTTCGTATAAACCTACCAACACGTGAAAATCTCAACGATTGTCCTTCCCTTGAGATCAAGCTTTCAATATTTCTCGCTAGGTTACGCCACGGCCAACTTAGATTTTCTCGCCTGTACAGGCGACGAAGGAGATGATCTAAGTTGGCCGTGGTTACGCTACTAAAACTTTTCCCTGCGAATTCCTTCTGTCCAGCACAGTCTGGGAGTGGCCCGTGGGGACAGGATCTCAACGGATTGTGAATTTCTTTGTCATTTTTGGGAAACGTTAATTACGAGTAAGCGCGTTCAGCCTAACATAACGGTGGCTACGTGAATCTTAATAAAGTAGTTTGGTTTCTTCCTCTTCAATCAACTCAAAATCAATATATTTATTGAAGATATATCTTAGGTATGTTCTTTTTGTTTTACATATTTAAACTAAGATACCAAATCACTTTAGTCTTTACAATTTTATATGAGAGTAGGGTAGTATCAACCCTTT
Organism: Phalangium opilio; assembly: GCF_054372755.1. Taxonomy (NCBI): domain Eukaryota; kingdom Metazoa; phylum Arthropoda; class Arachnida; order Opiliones; family Phalangiidae; genus Phalangium; species Phalangium opilio. Next base: position 1,759,006 of record NW_028324191.1, read on the forward strand.
TGAACTCTCCATAGGCCGTAATTCAGTCAAAGGCAGGGAACCGAAATTATACTATCGATATTTATTGCCGCTTTAAATCACTAGTAATAATACAATTAAGCTTGGATTAAATTTCTTAAAATATAAAAGTATTCAATCAAAATGGTGCCTGGTCTCCTTGTGTAAAGGTATTAATCCTCCTAGTCTGAAAACTACCATTGTTCGGAACCCTTACATTTCTTAAAACTCAACGTGGTACTTTCGGCTATGGGGGTTTAAGGAATTTTTTCTTATTCTAAGAAACATGAACAAACATTCCTTCTTCCTAGGGGCCGGGAGGGCAGAAAATAGCCCGGTATCAAAAGCCGGTTTGGGGTTCGCAGCAGCGTTAGGTCAGGGAGAGAGAATCAGCATAAGCAGCCGTGATCCATGCGTGGTGAAAACGGGGGTAAATGTAGGGTACACCGCGGTGCCTATGGGCTGCTTTCTCGCGCACAGTTGAGGTAGAGGATGACAGAGATAAGGCGAGGAGGTCAATGCCCCATGAGCAAAGGACTAAAACTAAACGACGAAACGTACCGAAAATTGTTTTTACTACCCCTATTTTCCCGTTTTTTGGCGGATTTTATAAAACGCGTTTCTATCTCCCTCTTTCTCTCCTCTCTGGTTAGGTACCCGTCTCCGCTGACGTGCCAAAACCCTATCTCACCGGATCTAACACCTTTCGGTCTATTGAAGGGGTTCGACCCCTTATTCATATTGCTCTATGTGTAGTACTGGAGCCAAATTAAACAAGTGGTCCCGGCCAATTAAATACCTATCTTTCGCATGGTCCATTTTTGGTTAGAATACGCAATACATATTTTTCGGAAACATATTACCAGTCAGCGGTGCGTCTTTGACTGTATGGTTTATGGTAATGAAAATTAAATTAAACTTGATTGTTTATAATTTATTCAATTTTCTAAGGACTACTTGCAAACAGAATCTCAACCGAAAATCCGATTGCTGCGTATAGATAAAGTTAAGTACTTAATTGTTTTACCTTACTATATTGCCAGGCCTAAGGTTTTCTTATTTCGTTATTTAAACGTAATATTTAAGCCATATATGGGATACACGTGTGCAATATGCAATGTTCACAGGCATACCCCGCAAGGGTGGTTAAAACATATCCGAACCAAACACAAACACGAACCAAATCGTCTTTTTAAGTGTTCTCTTACACAAACATGTCTAACAATAACTAGAAACTATGAAGCTTCGAGAAAACATGTTTATAGGAAACATTTTCGAAATGGTCTGTTCATTAAAGAACCAAATATAGTGGAAGCGGCCCCCATAATTAACCCTGACTTTCCTGAACTGAATCCTTTTCATGATCAAACTGATAATGACTCCGATTCTACGTCTGAATCTTCGAATTGTCAAAACAGTCTCGAAAACCTTCAAAGAAATGCTGCTTTGTTGATATTAGAAATGCGCGAAAAACACAAGTTACCTATATCAGCTGCTACAGCTTTGTCGAATAAGATTGCTGATTTAGCTCAGAGTTGCATTGAGTATAGCATTGATTCAAACAGGGGGGCAATAGACGGGGATAGTCATTTAATAGCTTCTAATATATCACAGTCTTTGACAAGCATTATAAAAAGCGACTACATACTTTTAAAATATTGCAAAAATCATTTGAGTCTTGTAGAAGCAATTGATTATGTTCTAGGTACAAAGAGAATTAATAACAAAGTGTACAAAGACACATTTAGTTATGTTCCAATTAAAAGTATCTTGAAACATTTATTAAGTCATGGTGATGTCTGGTCCGAACTTAATAAGGAAAAGCGTATCGTTGGAGGACAATTTTTAGCGGACTTTGTTGATGGAAGTCTATGTAAAAATAACCCAAGTTTTGAAAATGATCCGTATCATTTAAGATTGCACCTCTACATAGACGAGGTAGAACTTGTGAACCCTCTAGGGGCTAAAAGAGGAAAGCATAAGGTGTCATTTGTGTATTATTCAGTTGGTAATTTCCACCCTTCCTTCCGAAGCAAGTTGAGTAGCATAAATTTACCCCTTTGTGTTAGGTATAATCTGAATGGAAGTTACGGGTATTCTAAAGTTCTTAAACCACTTTTGGATGATCTATTAGATTTGCACAATGAAGGTTTTTTGTTAAATAATCATTTAATCCGCGCTTCAGTTGCTACGATATCTGGTGACAATTTATCTAGCCATGGCATTGGTGGCTTTAGGCAGAATTTTTCCAATGGTAGAATATGTCGACATTGCATGATTTCAAAAGATAGAATTGCTGAGTGTTTTGATGAGAATGAAATGGTCTTGAGAACCGAAGAAGTCCACGCATATCATTTGCAGGGTGTGCTAGAAAATCCCGAAAATATTGCTTTATATGGTGTTTCTGGGCCCTCCCCATTTACAATATTGCCTTATTTTGAAAGCACTAATGCATTTCCACCAGATATTATGCATGATTTTTTCGAGGGTGTTGTTCCGCTCTTTATTAAGCATTTAGTTGTTCATTTGGTCCGTGAAAAACTACTAACTTTAGATCAAATTAATTCCGTCATTCAAAATTTTACATATGGGGACATTTACATAAAAAATCAACCGGTTCCCATGTCTAAGTCCATATTGACCGAAAAAAGAAAGCTAGTCGGATCAGCAGCACAGAAGATGTGTTTATTGCATTTTTTCCCTTTAATGTTTGGGACATATGTACCCGAACGCGATAAGCTTTGGATTCTCTTACTTATATTAGTTGAAATAGGGGAAATTATTTGCGCTCCTGTCGTTGATAAATCTTGGCTCTCATATCTGTATGACATAATAAATGATTTTTGCAATCTGTTGAAGGAAGTGCCAAATTTTAATTTTATTCCTAAACTTCATTACTTGGTTCATTATCCCAGACTTATCCAAAAATATGGGCCCTTAATTAGATTATGGTGCATGCGGCTTGAAGCTAAACACCAATACTTCAAAACCATAGCAAATTCATCCCGAAATTACCGAAATATTTGTAGGACTCTAGCTAAAAGGCATCAGATGCTCCAATGTTATGAAAGGTGTGGAGAAGAAGGTTTTGAGAACGGTTACTCCGTACAATATAATAAACTAAAATATAGTAGTTTACCTTCCAGTTTAAAATTGTTTGTGAAAGAGTACCTCAATCTTCAATCTGATCCCAAATTTACCAATTTAGCCTCGGTTCTTACTGTTTCGTCAGTTGCATATAAACCTACTTATATTTCCCTATTTCTCTTACTGAAGAAGACATTCCGATTTTTTTTAAGATTAGCTATGTTATTCAAATTAGCGGCAAGTGGCACCTTTTAGGTAGACTTTTAAAATGCAAAGCTTACGTAAAACATTACCGTTGTTATTATGTTGAAGAAGTTAACTCTTGGTATGCTTTAAATTCTGGGTATGAAATTGATAGTAGCGCACTGTTATCTTACAAACTTGCTTCTGAGATTGTCGTTTGTTTAAACCACAAGCTTAGTGGAATAAAATATTAGCTTTTCAAAGTAGAAATGGGACCTAAAATTGATATTGGCCTAAAACATAATAGATCAATAGTAAATGGCATAATGGGTAGTCATCTTTCAATTCATAAGCAATTTAGGCATTTTTAATTTTTTAAAGTCAATATCTCATTTTTCGGAATTATTATAAAATAAAAAAACGCATGACCTTAAGTTTAGAGTCGTTATTAAATTTAACTTATTCATTTCCGTCTGGGTGTAACTATATATTTTCTTCCACTTGGCAAAGTTTCACCCATTAATTGACCTTAGTACCAGTATGATGAAATAAATATTTCCGACGTCAATTAGACCTTCCTATTTTATCGGGACATTTCTGTTCCCGAATTCGAAATTCACATTTCAAAAATTCCTTAAATGTTTAGCAATTGAAAAATGACTAATGCATTATGTGGTTTACTAACAATTTACAATATTTTAGGCCAAAAAATTTTGCTTGCGTGAACTTTGATGAAAGCAAACCTTTTGGAGATTTATTCTATTGATTTTATGCATATTTCAAGTTTTAATCGATGAAAAATAACTTTTATCAGGTTAAAAACAACTTTAAAAGTAAATTTGGAATTAAACAAACATTTTGGAATGGACTGGCAATATCATGTCACGTGTGGGAAAGAAAAAAGAATATTCAGCTGCAAAGAAAGCTGTACTCGAACAGATTTTGTTCATGATATTGGACTACTGTTTGAAATTGATGTTAAAATAATACAAGTCTTTAATACCCAATGGAATGACTGGGTTAACCATTCCGAATTTGTGATACCGCCGAATGGATCCAAATTAAATATACTTTATGAGGAAAAAAATACTGTGAGTATGGTTTATAAGAAATTTATGGCAGTGATGTAAAACTATCTATGTTTACCCGTGTCAATTACTTCGTCTTAAGTCATAATTATACTTTATTTTGAATACCATTTGGAATTGTTATATTTTAGCACCGCTCCCGTTCCTGCGTTGACGCCGAATGAAGAGCCAATGGAGGATTCTAGTACCGATGAAAATACCACTTTTGGATCAACTAGTGGTCGTATTCCAGATCCTTACATAATTCCCAAGTTGCCTCCAATTGTTCTAGATTTAATTAACAAAAAGGATGGTGAGGTTTTTAGTCCAAAGTATAGAGCTGCAATTGTTCAAAATCTCTATGAAGATGTCAGCAAGTTTGACATGTAAGTGGGAAGTCATATAATGATGGAACAAGTTATTTGACACGTTTTATTGAAACCATAATTTGAATATCTTTTTAGATATCCTAAAGGTTTTGACTACTCAAGGATATGTTTAGCTCTGATAACTAAATACAAGTTTTTGAAAGATCGGCTCCCTAACACAAGTGGTTATGTAAGTGAAGTATTATTTATAGTCTTATCAGGTGCGTGCCAACGTTTTTAATAGAAGTGGGGGTTTTGCCCCACATTCACCTCTTCCTGAGTTTTATTATAATTATTAATATTTATAATTACACAACGTTAAATTAAAAATTAAACGTTTCTAAACAAGGACACATGGATGAATTCACTGAAAATGAAATTTCGGCATGAGAGGATGCAAATGGGTAATTTAGACGTTGTACGAGTTATGAAGGAGAAGTATACTAATAAAAGAGAACGAAGTATTGAATCTAATAAAAGAGAACGAAGTATTGAATCCAGCGCGGAGAAACAGACAAAAACGAAACTGAATAGGTCTGGCCGCCCAGCCGTAAGTAAATTTTTAGGTTCATAGAGGGCTTGTTTTTAAATCTTGTAAATAGGACAAGAGTCAATTATCATCATAAAATGTTAAATACATCACTGCATAGCGCGTGGGTGGGGGCAAAACCGGTTTGATAAGTACATTGTTTATCACATCTCGGGCTATAATAGCACTTGATATAGCGCGTGCTACGAGTATTTTGTTCGCTGGTAGGCAGGGCGTTCCACAGTTGGTTGGAGGCGCTGCGTTTAATTTAACAGTGAAATCTGAAACTTGCATATTTTTTTAAACCATTCGGAGATATTTGCTGAATGATTCTCTATGCAGATAGGTCTTATAATTGGTAGAAAAATCCATAAAAAATCACTTGATTTATCTCTTTACCCTCCCTTTAATGTCACTATTTTAGGTTAAACCTTTTTGCGTAAGAAGGTGGTAAACTATAGACATTTACTTTATATTATTAGAGCGAATTTGGATTAGGGGAAGACAGAGAGAGTATTAAGGCACACATTAAAGTTGTGCAACAAGAAAGCAAAAAGGCGCATTTGGACTTCACCATTATTGACGGAAAATGCAAAGAATAATGACGTACAGACAGGCCTATGCTTACAATAATAATGTCGAAGAAGTGATTACAGAATTTCCTGTTTTGTGCCTAAAGAACCAAGTATGTCCACTTACATCTTCAGCTCTAAAACTCAGAATTCATAACCTTCATTTATATTTCAGCTTGTGTATGAGCTTAATCGGATAAAAGATTTGACACCTTCGGCAGAGAAATTAATTTTTCATTTTTTCCAACCTCTTGCCTCAAAAATATTGGATATCATTAAACGTAATCCGAAGAAGAAAAAAAATGTTCAGAAATTTCTGGCAAGTCTTGTGGAATTGACTGAAGTCTCAACTGAAGAAAAAGTCAAAGGTATGCATTCAACACTATATATTCCCATGTTTAAAATTTAATAGCATTGAAAATATTTTTAGAGCTTGAACTTCGAACTTGCCTTTTAGTACTTCCACAAGTAGAATAATCTTACACCAAGTTCCTATGTAAGATTTTTTGCCGTAGCCTCTGTGTCTGAAAGTTCTGACGTTAAGCTTTTTAAAGTTCCCAACGGAGCTCGCGTGAATGGAGAGATAATATTTCTAAATTATCGGCCACGACCGAGAACGAACTTTTGAAGCAGCGCTGCACAGCGGTGGAGAGTGAAGTAAAACAGGCGGTGTTAATTTTTTTATCCGAGTAAGTTCAAGCATGGAGGGTTCATCCAAATGCACGGTGTTTGCGTTTTTTATGGCAACGGTGTATCGTGTGGAGTGCAAACGTAAAAACGTAAGAAGAGGGTGATTAATTCGACATAATTAGAAGCCGACGGAATTATATTTTTCTGGCACGGAAATACTCTGAGTTTGTTTTGAGAGCCCTTTATCCATTTCTAAATTAATACATTTAAACCTAACTTGCTCCGCCACTACGTAAACTCCTATCGCCTTAGATCTACGCGAGCGGATCTACGTCTCTATTGGCCGAAAAGCTCATCACTAGTTTCGTACCTTTTTTAAGGGGGGTGGAATTTTTTTAGTGAGACTCAGCTTTCCGCAGCTGATGTTAGTTGGCGCCGAGAAAAAATGTTAGTAGAGAAAAACTTTGGGTGTTCAACTACCATTTACTCTACAGTAAATACATTCGGCCTAGCCTTGGGATATCAAGTTTTAGGAACACTCGAGATGAGACGTTCGTTAGAGACAACCTTACACACAATACCCTCATTCGTAGGCTGGAAAGCTATGTCCTTTTAGATCATCTCCTTTTGGTACTTCCTAGTCTCTTCGGGGAAAATATAGAGTTGTGGATCGCTCAAAATGTAAGTTTAAATCTTAAATTTTATATTATTTTCAAATAATAATTTGAAGGAATTAAAAAAAATTCCTATAGTCCTTTAAAGGGAGCGTGAATATTTCAAACATGATGATTTTATTCGCTTTACATTTTATACTATTCTAATATAAGGATAACTTGACCAGAGTAGGAATAAGGGTTTGATATTATTTCAGGAAACAAAATTCAGCACGCCAACCCTGGTTTTCCATGGCGAGGATTATTACACCTCAGCCATGGAGGTTAAAATTGAAGGAGTTTCTTTCGAAGTTGGTAACTTCGAAAATGGAATTGCATCCATATTCTCAGGCTACTATGCTTTTCAAATAATGTATCCATTGGGACTCTCTAAAACTCTGGAGTGTTTACAAAAAGTGGTCCTGAAGATTGATGCCTTGAAAATATCAACATCCGTTACGGCCATTTACAATAAATTATCTGTTTAGCTAGATCATGATTTTTTATCGTTTTTGTTTATTATTAAAACTGACTTGAATACCTGTCTTAAAATGTGTTACATTTTTAATGTTCTAAATTTTTATTTTGCATTTAAATTAGTTCAAAAAATCACTATTATGTTCAATATCGAACGTTATTTATGCGTTCGAAATATCGTACAATTTTGATCGCATTTAAAAGAGTTCAACACAACACCTTTTTGTTCAACATTGAACATTGAGTATGCGTTTCCAATATAACAATATCATTCAATATTGAACGTTAAAAATGCGCTTGAAATATATCAGTATCGTTCAATTTTGATCGCCTTTAAAAGAGTTCAACACAACACCTTTTTGTTCAACATTGAACATTGAGTATGCGTTCCCAATATAACAATATCATTCAATATTGAACGTTAAAAATGCGTTTGAAATATATCAGTATCGTTCAATTTTGATCGCCTTCAATCAGTTCAGAACAACACATTTTTGTTCAACATTGAAAGTTGAGTATGCGTTCCCAATATAACAATATCATTCAATAATGAACGTTAACAATCCGTTCGAAATATAACAATATCGTTCATTAGTGAACTCTTTAAAATAAATCCAAAAAACACTTTTGTTCATTATTGAACACTAAATTGTCGTTCTATGTGACACACTTGAGTTCTCAAAAGAACAAAGTCCTCGCGTTCTATGTTGAACGCTATGTAAGGCGTTCAAAATAGAACAAAAAACGTTTAGCTACGGGGACAAACCTCCGAACGCAATTTTGTTCTGATCTGAACAAACTTTTTTGAGAGTGTAGGCGAGTTCGGCAAGTTCTAGTCCGAGACGGCTTGTAAGGTAGATTTTCACAGAAGACTGCGTTTTAATTTCGCCCAAGACCATCTAAACTGGACAGTTGATGACTGGTCGTAAGTTGCCTTCAGTGACGAGAAACTGTTTGTAATTGCACACAATGGGCAGGTAACATTTATTGATAAATCGGTTACCTAATATATAAGACGAAAATGTTTAATTTCATCAAGATTTGGGTTACAAGGCCTATCAAAATACCAGGTTTGATAAAAAAATATATAAAAGAAACTCGAAGAAGCGGACGCTTCACCGTGAGCGTATGGGCCCAAGGAACTGGAATTTACCATCGAATTGAAAGCAGACTAAATGGACGTCAATATGCCAATATTCTCGCAAATGTCATGCTGCCTTCCGCAATGGAGACATTTCCTGAAGGAAATTTTACCTTCCTAGAAGATAGAAGCCCAATTCATACTTCTCGTTCGCAAACTAAATCAGAACAATGGATTTGAGGGTTAGCACAAGAACTCATTAAATATCACTAGTGATATCAGAAAGTCATACCAATACTTGGGAGTGGATAAGTGGGCCAGTTTTGGTAAGACCACGTTTTAAAAACGTCAGCTATTGCGTCACAAGAAGTTGCACGGTTGTTTTCAATCCAACATTAATAACTGCTCCATCTTGAGACTAGTGTCGGTTGATTCTCAATTTGTTGAAAAGCAATTACAGCCTATAGATCTCTGAGGATTGCGAGAATAGGTCCTCACCCTCTTTCACCACAAACATCGTAGTATTGGCTGTATGGGTATCTGCCCATTCCAAGGAGGAGTATGGTTTCCGAGTGAAATTAATAAGCTGGTTTAGATATAGACTAGGTTTATTTACTAATGATTGTTTTGGCTAATAAATGGAATTTTTGAAATGGCTAATTTTTCTTCACTTTCGAATAGTTTTTTGATTGGCCACCAAAGGGGCCTGACATGAACATTATAGAAAACGCCTGGGCTCTAATGGTCAAAGTAATTGACCATAGAGACGTTAAAACGCGGTACAGCTGTGGACTGCAATCCAAAATGCTTGGGAAGAGATTGGCCAAAATTAAACATGATTTGGGAATTTAATTGCCTCACTACCAAAACGGACGAGAGACAGTGATTCAAGGAAATGGGTATTAGACAAAATATTGAAAATGTTAAATTTTTGAAACTGGTATTCCAATATTTTTATGAAAATAAAGTATTTTTTTGCTAAGGAGTTTTCATTCTTTTTCTATTTAAAGACGTTTTCACGATTTGCAATAATTATCCATGCGCTTTAATTTTTATCAAAGAATTCTAATCATTTTTTTATGGCTATTCATGAATTGAAATTGACATTCGTGAATTTTTATTGCCATTCATGAATTGAAATTGACATTCGTGAATTTTTATTGCCATTCATGAATTTCTATTGTCATTCATGAATTTCTATTGTCATTCATGAATTTCTATTATCATTTTTGAGTTTTTATTGCCATTCACAAATATCTATTTTCATTCGGGAATTTTACTTTTTGCTCATTTTAATTTTACTTCATGAATGTTTATTGTAATTCATGAGTTTCTATTGTCATTCATGACTTTTTATTATCAGTCATGAATTTTTATTGTCATTCATGAAATTTAAAGGCATTCATGAATTTTTATTTTCATTCATAAATTTCAATTTTTCCGCGAACTTTAATTCAATAATTTTAATTTTTATTCATGAATTTTTATTATCATTCATGAATTTTTATTATCATTCATGAGTTTTTATTATCATTCATGAATTTTTATTATCATTCATGAATTTTTATTATCATTCTCATTCATGAAATTTAATTTTTTATTCATTTTAAATATTTTTTCCGCGAATTTTAATTCTTGAAATCTAATTTTTTGACATGAAATCTAATTTTTATTCGTGAAATTATTTATTATTCATGTGTTTAGATATTTACTCATGAATTTTTATTTTTCTCCAATTTATATATATTATTATTCTAAAGGAAAACAAATTTGGGGGTGTTTTTCGTTGAAATAACATTACCCGCCTTTGGCTTCATTGGCTTTTTCTTAAATCTAATTAAAGACTTTTTTGGGGTTCGGCTTAAATAGTCAACAAAATCACGTCACGTTTTACGAAATAACGTTTGAATGGCTGGATCGATTTTAAAATTTCAAAGAGATTTCGTTTCTAGATGACATGCTATCTGATGCATTAAAAACTAAGATGCTAAGATTTTGATTGGTCAAAATGCGATGTTTTGTTCTTTTAGATGTCACAAGCGATAATATTTTCCGATTTTCGAAAAACAAATGTCTATCTAATCTTAACATTCACATAATGAAATTATCGTCGATTGAAAATGATTCGAAACTTATTTCCGCGACTGTACACGTCCGCGAATTAAGCACGTGAGAGTCGGTAACTGCGGTATTGAACTGCAGGCCAGGTCCTCTTCCCCCACTCGTTTAAGTCCAAGCCATAGCGTGTATAAACACAAGACGGCCCAAGGGCTCGTAATAGTAGCCACATCGTACGAATGAATAGCCCCTCTATACCCTACCCTTATGAGTGGATAACATCTCTATACCTTACCCTAATGAGTGAATAGCGCTATCTTTTACAATGCTTAAATGATTTACAGTGCATAAAATCAGAGTTAATAGTCACTCGATTCCCTACTCTAAACAGTGATAAAATTATAACCGTATATAATAAAATGAAAAACTTAATAACTATAATAAGGTGAAATAAATTTTATTATGTGGAATCGAAGGCTCAATACTGACAATGAATGTATTAAATGTCAAAACTTAAGTCTTTATTTTTTCTTTTAAAACATATCACCTCCAACCCCTTCATCCTCGCTGTCCTCACCGCCACTAATAGCTTCGTTTGTGTTGGCTTGATTTTCTAGCCGATTTTCTCCTTCGTTCCAGCATGGAACTGGATATGGATACTGCAACAGTCCATGTGCACCTTCAAACAATATCATTGCATGCTCTAGCATTTCATTTTCTTCATTTTCCTTTTCCATTTCAAGATCAATGTTTTCGTCTATTACACTCTCCTCATAGACCTCAATCTTTCATCGTCCCTTGGATCATATTCCAAATTATTTAAAATTTCGTCTTTTTCATCATCGGTTACAGTACTTGCAAAGAAACACATATTTATTATAGAACAAATTAATGAAATAGAATGGAATAATATTTATAGTATTCACCTATTTTGACTAGCCATTTCCGAGTAAATAGTCAAATTTTAAGTTGCCCAAAAAAAAAACCCGCTAGTTAATGCTAAAAACTGGTACAGTAAACTGGTTGACACCAACAAGAGGAAAAACTTTGAGCCTCTACAAAGGGACTGTCCCTTAAGGTCTATTCGCGTAAAATTTTCCTATTTTATTTCCTCAAGCCAACAAGGTGAATTGTAAAGAAGGGACCATGAAAAATGGGAGCGGTACTTTTAGCTTCTTCTCTCTCTTACCCTTCTTTAAGTTGACATTTTAACCCGTTTACCCACGACTGGCTGGAGCCAGAAACGTAGATAAAATCGCTATCCCATGTCGCCTTCCCTTCTAATTGTCTTGGGACTAGCCATTTCCTTTGTACAACGTAAAATTGGTAGACATACGCAACCGATGACCAGCCAAAAGCTCTCCCATATTACTACAACTCCGTTTACTATACCACCGAAGACGGGAGATAGAACGCGCGCGCACTTCGTGGGAGGGAAAAGGTTATGACCTTTCGTCTTGTAAGCCTATATATATACCAATCGTCAAAAGTCATAGGGTTTTTAAAAATGGTTTGTCATAATTAAGACATTTTTTCCAAGATTTTCGGAATACGTAGGAATTAGTAAAAGACGGATACGTTAATTCCCCCTACAAGGGAAAGTGACGAAAAGTTTCTCGTATTCGCTTGTCGTTTCAGTAGCTCTTTAGTCACAATAGAACACATGCACGCTTTAATATATGGTAGACTTAACAGAAACACCCTGTACAGGCTCTAAATGTAATAAATAATTAAATAAACCCTACTCTTAAAATTCAATTAAAGAACCCTTAACATCTCAACGTGAGAATAAAAATAAGAAGTGTAACTATGCCTAAATCAAATTCCAAAAAAAAAGATGGCCCAAGGGCTGGGCCTTACCGACCCCGCAAACTAAAAATAACGACGCCCCGACACTTTGGCTAAACTAAAGGAAGAAAACTTAGTATCTATCAAGTCTTTATGGTACAATGGTAGAGCGTCTTAGTACTATGCAGCGATCCTAACTCAATTACCGGCTGCAACCTTGAAAAATAATATAAATGTGACCCTGCTAGAATACAGAGTAAGTCATAAATGTTGAAATAAAAATTTTATTTGAATAACGTTTGAAAAGTTTTTTCCATATTCTCTTTTTCCGTTTTCTCCTATTTCTACTCTTCCTCTGTTTTCTCTGATTTTTCTTTCTCCTTCTCTTCCTCTGATTTTTCTTTCTCCTTGTCTTTCTCCATGTTTTGTTTCGCTTTCTCTTCCTCCACATTTTCTTTTCGTTTCGTTTCCTCCTTTTCCTGCTTCTCTAGTGACTTTATAATGCATATCTTAGTTAAATTTGGAACGAAATATTAGTGGAAGCACAATTACAATTTGTGCTTCAGCCATTTCCATAGATCTTATAAAAAATTCCATCCATGTCATCATCCATTTCGTCATCGTCCAGCGTTATTATTTTCGGCTTTTTAACATTGACCCTTTAACGTAAAGACAATGATTGAGAGCTTCGGTAAATGTTAAGATAAAATAAATGTATATACATGGATGTTGCGGCGTCCGGTTGAAATCTTTTAACGGTGGATGCTGTTAAAAAAAGAATCATTTAAGATCAATGACTTTCTCGTAATTTTGAGTTTGCAAGTCTGGTATTCAATATATTTCTTTGGTGTTGAAGTGAACACGGTGGATTCCACAGCAGGGAAGATATCAAACTTGAAATCAACCCTAAAAGAGAAAACCATACATAATTGAATACCTTCATATTTATTAAAGGAATATTATAAAATGTCTACAATTGAAATGTTTCATCATAGAGAGCGCAAACTAATTTTAAAATATTTTGAAGCCAAAAAATAAATAATAATAAGTAAAGAGCGATCGTGGTGCTTATTGGGGCAGGGAAAAAGGGGGGGAAGAAACCAAATAGGGTAGAGTTATGAATAAAGTGACCATTTATTTTTTACCCCAAACCGGGACACTAGACACAAACTTATAAAATTCGGATCAAAGTAATTAGTAAACACAACGAAGAGTTTCATTATACGGTCTAATGAATAGAACTTAAATTTTTTTAAGGGTTTTAGTTTTTTTATTTTTTAAGGGTTTAAGTTACTATTTTTGTAAGAGTTTTAATTATTTTGGTTTTTTAGGGGTTTTAGTTACTATTTTTTTAAGAGTTTTAATTATTTTTATTTTTTTAGGGGTTTTGGTTATTTTTTTAAGGGTTTTAGTTATTTTTATTGTCTTTTTTATATTTGTCGGATGCACAGATTTGTCTAAGGAAGTCTGGTGATGATTTTAAGTAGGAATAATACTCTAGGCAAGTCATGTCGATGCTAACTTTTGTAATGAGCATTGCTTTCAGGACCGGAACTTGCAATTGTGTTTTTTCAGTTGCCCAGAGCTTATTCATTTGAGAAAACACTCGTTCAACAGGTGCATTTGTACAAGGCACACATAGAATATATTGAACAATTATACTCAAGATCTTGTGATCTAAATTGTTCGTTTTAAAATATTTGAAAAGCTCCACCCAACGAGTTTCAACAGATAGGCTCAAACTATTCCATTCTAAAAATTTTTCAGGTGTGACATATTTACAAAGTAATGAAAATTCATCACATAATTGTACATCAGCGGCATCATGGTCACTTCTGATGAGTTCTTTTTCAATAAGGGAGTCCAATACTTTTTGAATCAATTCCCACTCTAGCACTCTTGATAAATTAGCCCATTGAAAAATAACTAACTCCTGATAGAACGAAGTCCACTGCCCTAAGTACTTGTGACATGTTTCGTAAAAACTTGAAGCTGTAGTTTGCACGAAACCTTCTTCAATTAACCCGCTTTGCTGCAGCGGCGCATTTAGTGTTCTAACTGTGTACGGTAGAAAGTTGTTCCTTTGTTTAGTCATCAAATTGTCCTTCAAGTCATTTACTTGCTGGACCACTTGAATAAAAGAAATGTTTTGACCTTCAATTTTCAAAACTACTTGATGAAAAGTAGCAGCTTGGGCATGGATAAAATAAAGCCATAGTTCTGAATGTGGGTTCTCGAAAAACTCTTTCAGTATTTTAGGACATTTCTCAATGCTCAAAAAGTAACTTTTTAAAGACTGATACAGCTTTAAGACTCTCTCAACTGCAGGCATTAGCGCAAGCCATCTTGTTTTACTGTAACCTAACAATTTTTCATATTCAGTACCAACATTTTCACAAAAATCTTTAAGCACCTCTACCCTGACTGTGTAAATATAAAAAAATGAATATATTTTTACAATAATACATTCAGTATCAAAAGGCAAACAATCTGCTGCAGATTTAATTGCGTTGTGAACTATATGCGCTCCGCAGCCAATACCAATCAATTTGCGGTTCAGAGTTGAGTTTAATTTGTGATAAACATTATTAACACCTCGTCTTTGAGCGCCTCCAAAGTTACAATTAGTGTTATCTTCGCAAAACGCGACAATTTTCGATGATAAATTGTGTTCAGTAAGAACCGATGTCAGATAATTCACTATAATTTCCGATGTTTCACCAGCCTGTTCTTGAAAATCCAAGATTTTTATCTTCACTCCTTCGTATGGTCGAAAGTAACGTACCAAAATAGGAAATATTTTGTTTGAGCCGTGATTTGATGCGTCGGTAGAAATTGAGATGCAGTGTGACTCAGATAAATGGGTTTTTAATTCATTAGCTGCACTACGGGCTAAAACATTAGTTAAGATCGCTTCCGTTTTGGTTCGGGCACATCTGAATTTAGGCTCAAACCATAACTGTATTAATTTGGAAGCGCAGTCGTTGGAGCGAAAACTGTGGTTTTCTTGAATAGTGTGGTAAGCCCAGACACCTTCAGCTGCAGCAACATCCATGTCTTTGGAAGTTGGAGTCGAAGTACTCTTAAAGTAGTTAACCATTCTAGAGCTTGATGCCACAGCTTGTTTGGCTTTCGCATGCTTTTCTGTTTTTAAATGATATTCTATGTCGCTTCCACCTCCATGAGATACACTAAATTCTGAATGGCATTGTTCACATCGAACATCTGAAGGAGTACTTGCTTGTTTTATGAAAGGGTATTTCTTTTAAGATTGTCGTTAAATACGCATTTGCCTTTAGGCATTTTGAATAAAGAAGACTCACTCTTCACTAGAAAAACTACACAAGTCACCTTGAAGAAATCTTGAGCAGACTACAAAATTTGGATGGTAGTAAGTAGAGTTTAAAAGATGATGGTAGTAAGTACAGTTTAAAAGATGGCGCTAGTTACTAGTAGTTATTCGGATGTGTGCACAAGAAACCGCGCGATAATCAAAACTGGGACAATTTCGAGAAAACGGGACTTTTTAGTGTCCCAAGGCATTCTTCGGAGACACCGGGACAACGTTTAAAAAAAGACGGGACTGTCCCAGCGAAAACGGGACGTATGGTCACTTTAGTTATGAAACATCAGAGTTATAAAGAGAGAAATTTCTACCTCTCTTTAAATGAAAGAAATTTTAGGTGTAAAAGTTTGGCTTATTTTTCCCTCTGTAAATTTAAAAAGCTTCCAAGCTTCACGTGGAAACTAAATACCGTTCTTCGCAAGTCAATGCTTGATTTCCAAGCGAAATATTGAGCCATAACGGCCGCCGATAGATCGGCGTAACCGTGTGCCACTTTGGTAACTACCAGCGCCGATATGACCGTTTTTTTCTCGGCGTTATTTAAATAACAAAACGATAATATTTTAATTAAATTATTATTTTTTCTTTGGGGTTTAGCCAAAACAACTTTCTTATTGAATTCGGCACCTGCCAAATTCCCCGATCTCTACTTCGAGCTTGGCCCAACCATTTTTCGGACATACAGTTTGAGTATTTTTGTCGGTCATCTTGGCTGAATGAGCTTAAAGACTAAAATGATTTCAGTTTTGGTAAAGTAAGAAGGAGTTATACCCCCGACCAAGAAGGTATAGAACAGTTAGCAAGAGATATTTGTCTTGATAAGCAGAATATGTGGCGCTTTCAGTTTTTCCAATAACGCTAGCCCCGTCCAGCAAGATTTAGAAGACGTAGGTGGGGCTAGGGATTAAAGGAATATATCGTTTGCCTGTTACCTCTGATCACATCTTTCCCCCAATTTTCCACTCCCTTTCTTATTTAAAAGAATTTAATCAATTGCAAATGTTTTCTTCCTCTGAGTGATCTCGATCACGTGTATACACATCACTCTCTAAAGGCCGAGAAAGCATAATCAAATGAATATGCTTATTATGCCATCTCCCTCTGAGTGATCTCCCTTACTTTTATCGAATGCCATTTTCTAAGCATTTTAAGGCTTGTCTTAAACCTTTCTAAAAACAAAAATCGATTTGTGAAAAGAATAGGTCGATTCTCTATAATCAGCACTATATTTTTGGATTAGCAACGGGTTTCCAAAGGCTAAGTCAAGCTGACTCCCTTTATTGGTTGAAACCTTGTTCTTCAATCCTGGCATAAGTTCAATTTGCCAAGGCAAAAAAAACTCTGTCAATGCCTGTTTCCTTACTAAAAAGTCAACATTAAAATCCCCCACGGCCAAAGTGGGTACGGTTGGATCGTACTTTTTAGAAAACAGCCTAGTCAAATCATCTAACACCAGTTTCAAGCTTGCTTGAGGCGATTTGTACAACAGTACTATCGCTATTTACTCGCCTGCCAATTTGCAATCGAGCCAAATCCGTTCAAGGCGGGCTAAGGGCGATGGCTGCCCATTTGGAAGCCGACCACGAGTGACTTTACAATCCAAAGTCTGTTCAGTCACTTTACTATTTCCATAAATAGTAGATCCATAAGATCGTCCTTCGGGAGCGTTCACGGGCAAGAAAATGCCTCCAAAATTCTCAAATTGAGGGATACTTAAATCATCTTGCTCTTTCGCTCGAATTTCCACAAACAAAAGCAAGTCAGCACTGACAATGAAATCATCACGTCTGGCATCCTGCAAATGACCCCTTAAAGACTCGGGGTTATGGAAAAACATAACTGGTCGTGAAAGCAATGAGGACACGAAGAGCTGCCCTTCTCTTTCCATTCTTTCCATTTCAATTTTGACGATGTAGTTGTCCTTTAGAGGTTCGGGTGCTACAAAATCGCCATTGATATAAAGCCCCTGAGCGGAAGTGGCTCGGCTGCAAGCAACGTACAACATTGACCTTTGCATTTTTCGGTTTATGTTGGTATGAACCAACACGCATTTGTAGGTATCACCCTGACTCTAATGAATGGTTATTGCTTCTGCCACTTGTAAGGGAAATTGTTTCCTAGACACAGTGACGTTTTTATTCGAGTGTCGAAGCGTAAATGACCTCACCGTCTTTACAAGGGGAGTCCACGAAGGCTCGGCCTTAGAAGCGACAATCAAAGCGGCACTTTTAGCCCTAATATCTTTACCCACCCTTTCGTGGTCAAAGAAATCCAGACTCTAATAGGAACACGAACCCCATCTGGAAGCACTCCGTAGTAAATTTGACGTATTCTACCAGTGGCTCCATTAACAATTCCATCTTGAATGTCAATGTTGTTGGTAACCATTTGCCCAGCACTGATTTGCAAGCGAATATTTTCACTCAATCCGTAAGTGGAACTGGGCTTCAGTTGTTTCGCTCTATCCAGGATAGTTTTTCGCACAAGCGCTTGAAAGTCTCCTTTCACGTTATCGAAAGCCAAAGAATCGCAAAATTCAGTATTGAACTGACTGAGACGTAGCTCATTGAAATCTGCCGCGCCTTTGTTCGTAGCATACAGATGATGGCGTCGAGATGAGGGTCGCCTTTTACATTCACCTGCTGTTTCTTGATTAGTGAAACGTCACTGACTTCCATTTTTCCTATTGCCATTCGATTCTGAGCCATGGCGAATGCCTTGTCTTCCTTCTGACGAATGATCTCACTCAAGAAAAAAACCTTAAATTCTTTCCATTGCGGATTATTATCTAGAAATTCAGCATAAGGGGTGTCACGAGCTTTATGAATTTGAAATGCGTAACTATCGCCTACTGGTTTTAGCTGGTTAAAATCGCCAACAACCAAAACTGATAGTCCACCGAAGGATTCTTGTGATCTCATAATCTCTTGGCACCAAGAATTGACCTTCGTGAGTATCCCAACTTCGGCCATTGAAATCTCGTCAATAATTATCAGTTTGAGGTCCTTCCAGGCAACCCTAATTTTGTTCAGAGTTTCCGACTGCATTCTCGACATGGGCCCTCCGTATTAATAATAATAATAATTAAAGCTTTATTGGATATCCCTGTTCAGTCGAAACTGGTTTACAAAGGGGTCCATTAGTTAAATTAATTGTTAAACATTAAAAATATACTGTTTTACTACTCTCTTAAACTCATTAATGTTAGCTATATTTTTTATATCACATGGTAAGTTATTCCAAGATTGGATTCCCCTGTTTTTTAGACTTTTCAAGTTGGTTGTCGTTAATTTTGATGGCAGAACAAAGGTTTTAAGATTTATGCGGGTATTATAGTTATGATCGACTAAATGAAACATATCAAGGATATACTTTGGCATTTGATTATTATAGATTTTATACATTAGTACTAATAGCTGATATTCATATTCTTGAGATAGGGTCATCCAATTTAGGTTTTTAAGAGCCTCTGTGGCAGATGATCTCTTATTTCGGAGTAATATTAATTTGGCACATTTATTATGTATAATTTGAAGTCTATGTAAGTATTTTTTGGGGCCTATATTGTAAAATAAATTACCGTAATTAAAGATGGGTTGGATCATAGATTTATGTAGCGTAATTTTACTTTGAATGTTCAAACATTTATAAAGTGGATGGACGAGCCAGAGTCTCTTATTTACCTTATTTAGTACATATTCAATGTGATCAATAAAATCTAAATTTTCATCTATGATGGTTCCGATATATTTATATGATTTTACCCGTGATATATCTAGGGGCCCAAGTTTGATTATGTCTTGCGTTGTACCTCTTAATTTTTTAGGTTCAATAATCATAAAAACAGTTTTAGATTCATTAAAAATAAGGCCACGTGAGGCTAACATTTTCTTTAGAGTTATTACGTCCGATTCTAATTCAGTGATCAATTTAGAAGCGTCATCTGATACCGAGAGAAGGGCATCGTCATCCGCGTATTCAAAAGACTTTGAAAATTTTAAGCATTTGTGATTATGTCTCGTATATATGTTAAATAATAGTGGCCCCAAGATACTACCTTGAGGAACACCTGTAGATACAGTCATTGATTGAGATTTTGTATTACCAATTATTACGGATTGTGTTCTTTGACTAAGATAAGAAGTGAACCATTTAAGGGTGCCCGTATCTGCCCCGCATGATCTAAGTTCATTAAGCAATATTTCATGATTTACGCAATCAAAGGCCTTAGACAAGTCAACAAAGACAATTCCAACATACCACTCTTTTTCTATACTTTGTATTATGGTCTCAAAAAGGTTCATGACACACGTGGTCGTCGAGTGACCTGGTACGAAGCCAGCCTGCATTTCATATAATAAATTATTATCGATAACATGTGCCAGCAATTGGTCGTATACGATCTTTTCAAGGATCTTTGAAAGAATTGGCAGAACTGAAACGCCCCTATAGTTATTAGGTTCCGTTGGGTCACCTTTTTTATATAAAGGGACTACTTTGGCATCTTTCCATTGATTTGGAAAGGTGTGACTGTTTATGGATAAATTAATTAGCTTAGTTAAGAATGGCGTAATTACTATAGCTAGACCCCTTATCAGGTCACTCGACAATCCGTCTGACCCTGTTGCTTTCGAAGACTTTAAATTCTTTAAATAAGTAAAAATCATGCTTTCTGATACTTCTACTAATTTTAAATTACATACATCATTCAATTCGATTATTAACTGTGGATTAATTATACATGGATTTTTCGTGAAAAGCCTGTTTAGGTTATTTGCTATCTCAAATTGAGTTGTATATTCTATTCCATTATTACGTATCATGACAATAGATTTAGATTTGGCTTTCATGAAGGGCTTTACCAATTTCCATAGCCCCACCCTTTAATTTTTTATGAAAATAATCTTTTTTACTTTTTTGAACCAAGTTACTCGTCAAATTACGTAATTTTTTATATTTATCAATAAATAATGGTTGTTTAAAAGATTTCTTTTTGGCCATATCCCTAAGGTGCATAACATGTTTTATCTCATTGGAAAGCCAAGGTGGGCTATTTATAAATTTGCGTTTTGATAGTAGTGGGGCATACTTGTCAAGTGTGCTTTTTATAGTATTTTGTAAAGAAGAGACACCATCATCTATGTTTTCTAATCCTAAGTAATCGAGGTTACTGATTAAGTCCTTTACAAACTCTTCACTATCAAAGTTTCTGTAGTCCCGAATAAAACTAATCTCTTTTTCTTTACGCGGAGCTTTTTTCTTCCTTATACACATAATTAGGTCATGATCAGATGCACCGGTTTGTATAACTTCTTGGTATAGGATTCTATCTGGACGGGTTGTAAAAATTAGATCAAGTAACGATTGCGTTGTTAAGGTTGTACGTGTGGGACTTTCAATTAATTGTTTAAAGTTAAGGAGAGTTTTCTTCAGCGCTCGTACTCTTGGTAGTACTGGTTTATGGAGGAAATTACAGTTAAAATCACCCAAAATCATTATTTCGATATCCTGATAGATATTATGAAACTGCAAGAGTTGGGCATCTAGCTCTTCAAATGTTTCTTCATAGTTAAAACAAGGGGGGCAGTAACATGTTCCAATTAAAAGAGGTTTAGTGTTTGTTTCTTTTAACAAACACCATAATAGTTCTAAATCTTTGTCTGTATGTTG
This sequence comes from Phalangium opilio, assembly GCF_054372755.1. Taxonomy (NCBI): domain Eukaryota; kingdom Metazoa; phylum Arthropoda; class Arachnida; order Opiliones; family Phalangiidae; genus Phalangium; species Phalangium opilio. Next base: position 1,780,512 of record NW_028324191.1, read on the forward strand.
CGTAATATTGTCGACAATGGAAAGGTTGAGATGATCCCTATGATAGAGACAGACACCTCCGCCACGCTTATTTCTCCTATCTAGTCTGATTACGTCATATCCGTCGATCTTAATTAGACTGTCTGGAATATCTGTTTTAAGCCAAGTTTCACTTATAGAAAGAATATCAATGTCATGGGTAGTTAGCAAGAAAATAATATCCTCAATATGAGGTACTACACTCCTGATGTTATTATGAGCGATTTTCAAGCCACCACGAGTTGATTTAGTTTCACTGTTGGATGTAATGTCATTGTTTTTAACCGAGGCGTTTGAAGACAAGTTCTCAAGTCAGACCATAACTGGGTCATCGTTGAACTTATTGGTTTCTCGATACCGATGAATTCTGAATGGATTTGGCCAATTTTCCAAATTTAAAATAATAGTATCGTACTTTTGCCCGCCTTCTATTAAGTATGACCTCTTCCATTGTGATACAGTAGCCAATTCTGATACTGTAACATCTGTGACATCAAGATCTTGAAGATGTAATTTTACCTCTTCTGCGGATGAATTTGCTGGGCAGTTTGATAACACGTACTTCGATGTTGGTGAATTTGATAGACTGATTCCATCAGAGTCTTCATTTATTCCCCATACTCTTGTGTTGTTAGGAACGGTAGATAGTTTATGACAGGAAATACCAGACGGCCATAGTTCTGGTTTTAGAATATCGTTGCATCCTGACGATGATTGAAATATAAAACAGTTATATTTTGATGTAGGGTCTTCAGATTTTCTAGAGAGTTTTATGTTTATAACGTTAATGTTTCTTTTAATGATAAAGGTTCTCATTGTCTCAACGGTTGCTGATCGAGAACAGTTACCGACGAAGTAATCATTTTGAGACAATACCCCTTTAAAACGTGAATTTTCAGTTCTGCTTTCCGGCATTCTACCAACAGGCCGTGTGGGTACTTTTCGTTTTAAGAAACCTTTATGGATTTGTGGCTGACTAGATTGTGCCACACCAACATCCTTGTTGGTGTTGGGTCTTTGATTTATGAATAAATCAGTATATAGTTTTTTTGGAAAAGTCTGAGTCTGAAAAGTGTTGCTAATGTTTGGTCTTACTGATATATTGTCATTGCGAACAAGTGGACAAGCTCCCGTCAGGTGGATCTCCTTATTTGCCTCCCCACGCAACGTAGTTTCCAATGTTTGCATTTGTGTTTTGGTAGATTCACGAAAAGTTTTGAATTCTTCGTCCAGTATGTTAAGTTGGTTACTAATTGATTCAGTATCGAATTCATCTTTATGTTCTTTAAGGTCGTCGATACTTGTTTGCTGTATTTCAAGTTTTGAAGACAAAGTTGATATTTGTTCCGCGTAAATGTCTAGATTTTCATCAATAGATGCTTTGGCTTGAGAAAACTCATCAGCAAATTGTTTTAGCTTAATTAGGGTTGACACACACCCCGCACACATCCAAAATGCTCCAGCTACCTCGTCTTTAATGTTCAAACAAGTCAAATGAAACCATACATTACACATACCGCAATGTATCATAGCCCCGTGTCTCTGATTTCCTCCATTAAATTTGCAATCCGCACAACAATGTTTAGGCATAGTTAAAATTAATTATTTAAAGTTAAATAATAACTAGTCAAAATTAAGATAAAATAAATAAATAAAACTTAAGATAAAGCTAAGATCCAAAGCCTGGACCGCGTTTACTTTAGGGTTAAGACCAAGGGTTAGCGTTCCTAACGAGAGCTCACAGAAACACGTCCGCTCACGACGAGAACTGCCTTTGTACTTGTTAACATTGAAGTCGTAGGGGAAAATAACCTTTAATTGGAAAGCTAGAGCTCTGTATATATTGGCTAACTGGAAGCGAGAAAGCCGTATGTAAAGTGGTTCCACCAATGTTAAAACCGGCTTTTCCCGTGAAAGCGCACTTCAAGACAATAATGTTGGAGTTGTCAGCTCCAGGTTGTTTGTGAAAGTACCAAGTGACGCCTTCCCAAACTGCGTTAATGAGGACGCTTTTACCTACTCCGTCTCCCCCAGTGACAAATAGGCGGAGATACTGGTCGGGCTTAGTTTTGAAATGCCCAAGAATGTAGCCAAATACTTCTATCTGCTTCACGTTTAGACCCTGTACCATTTTGGCATACTCACTGTCCTCTACTATACGAACAGTTTGCACGACTGTGTAGTCTGGGACACGGCAATCGGGGATTTCCCGTCCGATGTCTGCCGTAGCATCTCGTACGCAAGCCGGAACGGCGAATTCTGGGTCATCCATCGTGTATTGGCGATCTCTTTCATCTTGATGCTCTAGTATTCGTTGCACATTAGCCAAATCTACTTGAGCTTCACTTTCGAGGAATTCTACCCTCGCTCTTTCAAAGTCGGCTTCACCAGTTTCATTTACAAATTCTTTTCTTTTCCGCGAAATCAGTTCCAGATTTGCTTCGTAGACTTCTTTGAAATCTTTTTCCAAAACATCTGTGGCCTCGTCGTGCCAAGGATAGAACAAGACAATTTGCTCTCTGTAGAAATCCAATGTGTCTTTCTCGATACTGTAATTCCTGTATCGGAGGACTTTTGCTTGTGTACGTTTGCGTACAAACCCATGGCCATGTTTCAAAGCGATCCAAACCGAAGCTACATTAGATTCGGGCTCGCTATCATGTCGTTCATCCTCTTTTAGACTTGAAACTTGCCGACCTCGGCCTTTTTTCTTATTGAATTCATACCAAGCTGAAAATTCAGCCAAACAGACTGATTCCATATCATCTGGTCTTAATGGGTAACGATCAATTAGGCCTTTCGAAAAAGTATCTGTACTATCTTCTGGCAAATCATCAAGCAGACTCTTTGGCTTGAGAATATGAACTCGCTTCTCTGGCATATTTGTGTTGATAAAGATGGTAGCTCTACTAGACTTAGACACGGTTATCTGCAGGCATAAGTACGCCGCTTCTGGGGCGGAAATTTCATGACCAGTGAGAAACTTGTTGGCGATAACTTTAAGCCTTTCTTTAACAGTAGAGCCCGCCTGCCTAGCGGCGTTCATAGCTTCCATAAGTAATTGGGAAATGTCACGCTGTGATTTTCCAATGTAAGCGATGACGTACATAATGCACGCGTAAGCATCGAGAACAAATTGAATGTCCATATTGGCTCTCCATAATCTAAGAAGGTCTTTGTTGTAGGCGTTCACTCTTACTTCCAGAGGAGATCTCATCAGGAGAATGGTTTTTCTCTTAAGATTGAGCGTTACGCAATCAATATAGACCCGTTCCGTTATTTGAAGAGGCCGCAAAAACTCTTCAAATGTTTTAGGAGAATTTTCAGTCGTCAGAAGCCCTATGGCTTTTTCCACTTTCTTATATTCCAATGCGATATATTCACCGTATTCCTCTGCTCAATTTCTTAAAACAGGATCGTGTACATATTTTCTCGGCATTGGAGGCCAAGGAATTCCAAAACGACAAATCGTTTTTTCTCCCCGTTTCACCTTGCACGTTCTTGGGGGTTTGTGCGTTTGAAGAGGAACCAGGTTAACGAAATCTTCATTTTCTGATTTGGCGGAAAAAATGAAGCGCTCAACAAAAGTCTCGACTTCTTCAGTGTTTGAACCATCCGGTTTTAATTTTGGAGCGCCGGAAACCCAAATTACACTGTACACATGAGGCGACCCACGATGTTGCAACTCAACTCGATAATAACTCCACCACTAGCCCCAGAGGTCCAACCTTGCTCCTGAGGTACTTTAATAATGCTTGAAATCTGTAATCAAAATATCTCGCGCATGTAATAGGGTCCTCCTGAATCAACTTGGCTTTATCTTTGAAAGCCATAGCTTCAATGTCTTGGTTATTCGTTATACTTTTGCCAGCAGTTACCAACAACGCATTTATTAACTCAGGCCATCGGGTTTAGGCCGCGCTTACAGTCAGGAAAAACGAAGGAATTCCGAGTTGTCTCACCATGGCCAGAAGGTCCCTCGATTTTCGTTGCCAAAATGCGGGGGAGTTGCGAAGGGGCTCCCGTATTCTGAAACCATCGTCATGATGAAGTAGCGATTAAATTCCACCTTCCAACCTCAGTGTCCCCGCTGTTAGGCCACGCCCGTCAGCAGATTTAGTTTTGCGTAAACAAATTTGAATTGCTTGACTGAGTTTCATTGTCTCAATCTTTAACCATTTAAAAAATAGATTGGTGACGTCACTAGCGCACCTTCTGTCTGAAGACAGCAATTCCCATTTTACAATATCTTGATAGCTGCATTTGACCTTAATGTCCCTTTTCTGCCCTCCATAAATTCGAGGAAAGGACAGTTCTTCGCAATCTTCATCGTATAGCAAAGATACGGGACGGCTACCTTCTCTTGGTGCAAAGGTTATCGTGATATTTGTGTCCAATAAATCATCAGCTGATAATAGCAACGAATCTCTGGCTCCACAATTGACGCTTTCTTCATCCTTTTCCTCAACCCATTCTTCGTCACTATCAATTTCCTGCACATTGACACTCTTGCCCACTTGCCCATCACCTTCGATTGACGGAGTCTCGTTCACTTGTGCGGCTTCACTTAGAGCAATATTTCTGTCGTTTTCTTTTACGACGAAATCAACCGTTTCTTGCACCAACGTGTTCATGAGGTCCTCCGAAAGAGTAATGCAATGTTTCTTATAAAGTAGTGATTACAGCAGAGCCTTAAGCGCGGCTAAAATAAGCTTAGGGCGCACTGTTTCAAACATAAATGGGTTATTATACTGCATGCGACGCATTAATTTCACTCGTATTGTATGTGTTTTGTCAGGCAGTCTTGGTAAAACGGAACAGGACGTGTACACGTTACAAGGAACATTAACAACGGTGCCCTTTAACCCTTTTTTCGAATCACAGCCAAGAGATCGTATTTGAATGAAGGGAATTCTAGGGCTAACAAGCAGTCGCTCGAGATTAGATAACCCTGTAATAGTCTCATTTACGACTGAAAAAAGCCATTACCCCAGTAACACAAGTGTTCCGCGTTCGAGTCGGTTCGAAGTAGATTCGTCGGTTTATGGTCTAGTCGGTAGTTACGACTAAAATCCGACTCTTATCCAACTTCAGTTGCCAACTCCGCGCTGCAGTCGGCCGTGAGAACAATAAAATAGAGTTGGCTGATAGTTGTATTTTAAGTCGGTTAATGTAATGAAGGATTAGGTCGGCTGCTCGACTCCATACCAACTAACACGCGTTTCTATCAAATAAAAGATAACAATATGGGTCTAGAGGTCGACATATCCGACGGCCTACCGATCACACTGAAAATTTCTGATTTAGTTGTAATGAAGCTTCTTCCGCGTTTCAGTCGGTTCGAGGTAGTTTATTCGCTTTATGGCCTAGTCAGCACTTACGACTAAAGTCCGCCTCTTATCCAACTTCAGATACCAGCTCCGCTTTGAAGTCGGCCGTGAGAACAAACAAAGAGAGTTGGCTGATAGTTACATTTTATGTCGGTTGGTGTAAGAAAGGATTAGGTCGGCTGCTCAACTCCTTACCAACTAACAAGTGTTTTTATCAAAATAACAACAAGGGACGAGAGGTCGGCATATCCGACTGCCTACCGATCATACTAAAGATTTCAGATTTAGTTGTAATGAAGCTTCTTCCGCGTTTGAGTCGGTTCGAGGTATATTCGTCGGTTTAAGGTTTAGTCGGCACTTACAACTAAAGTCCGACTCTTATCCAACTTCAGTTACTAGCTCCGCTTTGAAGTCGGACGTGAGGACAAACAAATAGAGTTGGCTGATAGTTACATTTTAAGTCGGTTGGTGTAAGGAAGGATTAGGTCGACTGCTCAACGCCTTACCAACTAACATGGGTTTTTATCAAATTAGCAACAACGGTCGAGAGGTCGACATACTAAACATTTCAAAGATCATTATTTTAAGACACATCAAAGAAACTTGGATTTGTATTACAAACAAAACATAAACTAAAATTTTAGAATAACAACATAGTGTAATATGTTTATTCACCTTGATATAAATATAAATCTCTCGTTTTAAGTATCATTTTAAAGTAACATTAAAGAAAATGTTACGGTTTACGGCCTATTTTAGCTTTCCCTTAAATTTACATAAGCCTTTAAAACCGTTTCCACGGTTAACTCATTGCTACTTCGTTTTTATCGAAGATAACTGCAGTGTACACTAACGTTAAGTGCAGTCATTCATGGCTATCTCCATTTATCGTAAACCGCTCAAGGTGCGAAATTCTATCCAATGGGACTTCCCTTCTTTGGTTTCGGTTGAATGGGATTTCGGTCCAATGGGAGGGAATCATCAGAGCCACTTCGCATTACCTACAGTAAAAGATCTCTAAACCGACCTTTAAAATATTCTACAGCCGACCATTAACAATCCATCAAGCCGACCATAAACAATCCATAAAGCCGACCATAAACAAGTCGTAAAGCCAACCATAAACAAGCCATAAATCCGACCACAAACAAGCCATAAATCCGACAAATAACAGTCGATAAAGCCGACCGCAATTAGATTAATAATCCGACCATAACCAGATAACAAAGCCGACTTCTTGTTTGATAAGGTAAGAGCTGGCCACGCTTACTTTTTAGAGTCGGTTAAAGTGCTGGCAAAATTTCTATCCCGACCTCATTTTGGAAATCCCGAAAATTTTCCGTGCACGTTTGAAAAGGTTGGAAAACCGCTGGACCGACCCATTTTCGGGTAGGACATTTCGACTGTCAAAAGGAAAGTCTACCGACCATTTTGCGGCAGTATAGTGCCGTGTCGGTTGAATCTCGAGCCGACTCCATTGGCCCAACATCGATTTTGCTACTGGGGTAACGGGGCTGAATTTTCGAATCAACCCTTAGATACGGCTGCGTGACAAGGCATGCACAATTCCACTAATTTGTTTGTAGTTAGGCTCCTTTTACACTTTTTTAGTCGACGTATATGATTTTGAAATTGTTTAGAAATTTTCATATCGTTAATTTTTCGATTTGCGGTAAAAGCTGTTAGGAAGCTTTTGTACTTTTCTTCTTACTTCTATGAATAAGATAGAGGGCGCTATACTGCCCGCATACGCTACTTTCTAGCCTCTGAAGTTGTCGTTTACCAAAAGTCCATTTTCTGCAGTTTGAAGATAAAAATCTTATACTAGGCAGAAATGGTGGCAACCCGTAGCTATCGAAATAGTACCCTTTACGAGCTCGGTCTATGAAAACCGAGACCCGGTGAGAGCCCTTTTCGTAATTCAGATCTAGATTTATAATTAACGATGCGGGATGTCTGGTTACCTTGGGTAACCTATTTGACGCGAAAACACCCAAAACGTTGGGCATATCTGATAAAGCGAGAATCAAGTCTACGGTGGTAGTTGCTGACATTTTAATAATCTACAATTACGTTTCTATTTTTATCGATTTGAACCATTCTTTGAAATTCGGCGTATACAATACATAATACAGCTTCGGGCAAAGGCTTAGCGAATCCTTTGTCCAAACTTAATTGTCTTTGTTTAAAGGGATTCCAGTGGTTTGTTTCGCTAGCCAATAGGTCCGGTGTCAGATCAAAAGCGTACAAAGTTAACCCTTTGGCAAACTCTTTGGGAGTAATATCGTTACTGTCGTCTTTATAATGAATACCGGTACCCGCGAAAATGTTTGATAAGCTTTTATATACAAGTTTTTACCGAAATCAGGAGTCAAAGGTTTCGATGGTATTTGTTCGTTATCGAGGTACAGAGACAAAAAATTTGAATCGTAAGTTTTAAAAATAAAGGGAGTCAGAGCGCAACTGCCCTTGAACGCCGCGTTGGACAATAATTCCATAATGACGCGATTAGGTTGAGGACCTAGATTTATATTGTTAATATATTTAATTTATTAGAAAACTAAATTTATCAAAATTATTCAAACCATTCCTATTTTCGAATTGGTGTTTGAGAGTTTGGCTAACAGTTTTTTAGATACATTGGAATTTATTGTCCTTTCTTAAATTGGGGGCATTCCATGAGGTCTCTCTATTCCTTTTGTTATAAATTTTACCCTTACTTCACGCTACCAAAGGCATTTATGATGGAGTAATTCTATTGGCGTGATAATAAGTTTCATTAATAAATGTAATAAAGGGACTGTAAAGAAGTCGACGGACCGTTGATTTTTTTTCAATCAATGATGTCAGCAGCTGATGTTAGACGCGTGAAAGAGGATTTTTTTCGTTTTCTGGGTTTAAAATTTTAAATGGAACCTCTTATGTCTTCATTTTAAATTAGTTTGGCAACACCCGATTTGCTCGGCCTAAAAAATGCGATTCCGCAGTCCCAAGGTCTTCAAGGTTTAACGAAGAACCCGTATTTTCCAACGCTAAAGTATGGTCTATTTGGCCTACTATTTCGTCTATTACTGGGTTTTGTGGGTAATGCATAGTTTTAACTAAAAGAGCCACAGAAAATTATGGAACACTTCGCTGCTACTTCACTACAGTGTTGTCAGGAAGTTAGTTAAAAAAGTGTATGATGTTTAAATAAATAAGATCGTTATATACATTAAAAATATTTAATTACAAAAACGAATACAAAATAATTGAGAAAAACAAAATGAACAATTAAAAACAAAATTTAAATGGGAATATTTTCTTTACTTTTATACCAATAAAAAGCGTACATGACGCTTCTCTCAAAAGCGCTTGGTTTTACCCGATGCGAAAGAATTCGCTGGGGAAATAAGCATTTAAGGTAGGCTCATCCTCCATTTTCCGTTGCCTTAGGGCAACCAATTTTATTTAAATCAATAACGTCTTTAATTTTAAAAGTTTCATCTAAAAACGCGCATTTTTCTTTTCCTTTGGAAAAATATTTGACTAAGTCTCGCGTTGCGTAATTAAAACATGCCGATAGTATAAGAAGGTACGTCACCATCTCGGAAAGAAATGCCATGGATGTATTTTGTTGCATAAAAATTAGTTCTTCTGTTATCTGGGTAGACGTGGTATGACTGAGGGTTTTGATTCTCCGGTAGCGATGGATAATTCTTTCGGTATAAATGTCGGCCGTTTATTTTTTTTTTTGGTTTTTCCCAAAAGATAGTCGAATTCTACCACAACTGTTTTACTCATTTTGGAAAGTTGTCACCGATTGGCTTAAATAGCTGTGGTTAGCAGGTTAAGAAATAACTTAGACCAAAATTTAGATGACATATAATGATCTCTTTATTATCCAGGTTCGTTAGGTTAGTGGTGTTTATACATAATAATAATTTTGGGGTTAGTTAAATATAATAAATTTATGATAATTACTATTTACATATGTAGAGTGAAAGTAATTATGGGAAGCGCCAGTAGGGAATGTCCGTACTAAAGAATTGAAACACTTACAGAGATGTTGTTAAGAGCCATGTGAACTGTGTCTGTGCCCTACTATAAACGGTACGCGACTAGGAAACTAAGCAAAGCGCGGGAATTCACTGATTGAAAAACCGAAGCCGTTAGAGGGTCGGGATGTCGACCTTCTATCTCTCCGATGACAGGTGTTAGCCACTCGGGTGTTGAATCGAACCCCTACTGACCAGCTTCTTAGATTACTACTCCACGAACTATCTAACTAACTCAGTTCCCTAGGCTGGTCAGGCTATATATATACTTTTAACTTATCTCTAGTTCCGCCTATCTAAACAAGGGGGGCAATCAAGTAGTGCAATAGAGCGAACTCTAGCTAGAGACTCCATTTTTTAGAATGGATATAGGCCTAGGGTTACGTTCATATGATTTGGAGCCTGAATGGGTAAGTCTATAAGAATTACGATGTTTGTGAAGGCCCAAATGTAGCTGTCCGCTACAACCTTCTCTTTACTTCTGTTCATTCAGCGCGCCAGCGCTTTCCCCTCTATCTTTCTCTCCAAATCGGCCCCTGTCTTTCCCTCTCTCTTAAATTTACCTTTACCTTCTCTCATTCAGAGGGCTAGCGCTTTACCTTTCCCTCCAAATCGTGCGCGCATCCGGGAAAGGGCAAAAGCTTGGGGCCTCTCTTAATTTTTACCGGAATTAAAATTCCGTGTAAAATTAACAAGTTGGGAAACCAAAATAAACCTCTCCGAGCCTAGACGAATTTACTTTCCAAACACAGGTCCGTGAGCCAATGAGACAAACCGGAAATACATAGTTCTAATGGGCGAGATATTGTCATGATCATTTGGTTTAAAGCGTTTAATAATTTCCTGCGTATCCTCATTAATTCTAATGAGGACCTAATATCTATCACTTAAATGTGTATTTAACTTTCGGCTCACTCTGAACCGTTAAGACCTCCTATAAGAGGACATGAAACAAGGTCAATTAAGGTTAAGATCTAGGTTATCTTATCTCATAGACCCAGTCGTTTCAACGCGTATGGAGAGATGAAGTATTAACATCCTTATTATTTAATGAATCTAAAAGTTACGTTTACACTATATATAAATGTAGCAAAGATGAATTAAAAAGTAAACACCAAATTTTAAATGTTAATATCAAAATATTGAGATGAAACAGAGCTTTATAGCTACACAACTACTAAAAGAATCGTAATGCCGAAAAATATTTAAGTAGGTATTTCCATTTAATATTCTCCAAAAAGAAAATGCTATCGTTTTGTAAGAGATCTTTTCATCCTACTCGCTTTATATTAACTTTGATATGCGTGTAGTGTTTCGATTCAGATGCAATCTTTATTAATCGTTCTATATTAACTCTCACTTTGTCAGTACATAGAAATAAGTTTATCTTAAATAATTATTTAAATATAAAATATATTAATTATTTTAATCGCCAGTAAATATCTTTATAAATAGTTAAATCGTTTAAAATAAAGTTGTTCCTATTATCTTTCGAAACTTTGCTAATATTGACATTTAAAGTGAAGGGTACCCCTATTGTCCGCTTTCTTCAAATTTTGGGGTATATATACGAATCGTTTCCATTATAATAGTAGATAAAAATGCATTCGCGTGAACCGATGGTGGAAGCCCTGCCATTGGGAGGCTAGACGTTTCTCGTAACCCTAGCCGCTCGCCGCGTACATCTTAAGCCTAACGACGATGATGGACTAGAAGCCAATGTTACAGATTGGTGTCTATGTGGTATAGACGAAAGACCAGTAGATGGTGGTGTTTGAAGCCAATGTTGCAGATTGGTGTCTATGTGGTACAGACGAAAGACCAGTAGATGGTGGTGTTTGAAGTCATTGTTGCAGATTGGTGTCTATGTGGTATAGACGAAAGTCCAGTAGATGGTGGTGTTAGAAGCCAATGTACAGACGAAAGACCAGTAGATGGTGGTGTTTGAAGTCATTGTTGCAGATTGGTGTCTATGTGGTATAGACGAAAGACCAGTAGATGGTGGTGTTTGAAGCCAATGTTGCAGCTTGGTGTCTATGTGGTATAGACGAAAGTCCAGTAGATGGTGGTGTTAGAAGCCAATGTTGCAGCTTGGTGTCTATGTGGTATAGACGAAAGACCAGTAGATGGTGGTGTTAGAAGCCAATGTTGCAGCTTGGTGTCTATGTGGTATAGACGAAAGACCAGTAGATGGTGGTGTTAGAAGCCAATATTTCAGATTGGTGTCTATGTGGTAAAGACGAAAGACGAAGAACAGAAGATGGTGGTGCTTGGAAGCCAGCTAGTACAAACTAGTGTCCATGTGAAGTGGACGAAAACCAAAACTGGTGGTGTGGGAACTCAAGTAGAATGGCCAGCGGAGACAAACACAATTTTCCAAATTTCCGTGAACTGTCAATGCAGTCCGGAAATTGGGAACACGTTTGCTCCGATACGCAAACTGCGAATGCGGTCACGTGGGATGTGACTGACACACACACAGACACACACACCCACACGTCCAGTGCAATACCTCTCCGTGACGTCATCGTCACTAGGAGAGGTAAAAACGAAAGGCGAAAAATGTCTTGCCGAAGCTGTTAGTTTCTACTTCCCTTCTTTCTATTCTCTTCGTTTAAAGTATAGCCTGTGACGCCATTTCATTCCCCTTTCTTGTCCCCTTGCTGTTTCCAGGAGTATGTCCTTTCAACGCCATATTCACGTACCCGTAAACCGACTTTTGACCCCTACTTCTTATCCCATTTTTTCACGCAAAGACCGTATACATAGTCGTGTTCAGTCAGAATGTTGTATAGGATAGAAAGTAGGACTGCTGAAGTCCAATTGAACACAGCTATAAATGTCTATGGAAAGAGACATGGAATTTCTCTGTTGTTAGACAATTACAAAATGTCTTACTTTCTCCTAAAATAGCTTCTGTTTCTGGGGGCCAATCTTCGGAGAAGTCTATCTTTAGTAGTAATATCTAGACCGTCGATTACATCCTAGAAAAAATGTTGTTTACCTTTGAATTTAATTTAGACAATGGCCCTGCCTCGGCAGACTCTACCAAAACAGAAAATGCCCCCCTCATCGCCGGGTCTTGGGCTTGTCGCAGCCATTTTTGAGCCGGTTGGCGCACGGAGTCTCGTTGGCGTCTTGAACGGGCACCGCGACTCCTACAACGTTTTTTAGGAGCAGGGGTGGGCTATAAAATTTATATTTTGTCCTTACATCATATGAAAACTTAAAAAAGGGGGCTGTCATTCAAATCATGCGGGCATGCAATATTTATCCTCAGATGCTTTATGTTAAAATGGTCTTTAAAGAAATCTGGCCAATTAACAAAGAATGACTTAGGCTACTTTCACGCTATGCCACGCTTGATGCGGCGGTCGCAACACTAAATGTCCCGGACCGTCAAACTGGCCATATTTTATATTAATTTTAAAAACTCAAAACCTAACCTCCAGCTCGGGAAGTTCCTCTGAGGATGTATCTTCGTTGGGATCCACATCTTGGAAATGCGAATCCTCGATACCTCTTTCCAATTCTTCGATGAGGTCCCGAGTTGGCTCCCCTGCTCTTCCCACAATAATTTGAGGGTCTGGGGCGCGTGAAGTGCTAGGAATTTGCTGGTTTTTGCAAACTAGCACATATTTGCCCACAACTCCTCAGTTACATCGATCGGTTAACTCGGCACTATTTGCCTTGCATGGATACAGTAGGCGCCCATGGGCTCGAGTACACACACACCGACACGAACAACAATTAGAAAACGGGTCGGATGAACCAGATTTCATTGGAATTGGGAAGTCTTCCATTTTTTTGAACTTTCTACTCTCAAGAACACAAGTTTTAAAATGAAATGAAATGGTACAGTGTTGGTTATGCCTGATTCGGCCATGGGAAAAAGTGAAGCAAGCAATTTTAGCACGTTGGCGTTAAAATCAAAGGGCGTGATCACTTTTGGTTTCGTGCCTAATAAGCAATGGATAAGGAAAATTAATCGGTGTAGACGCTGTACCTTTTACTGCAGTGTAAGGATTATTCTTAACCTTTATAGGGAGGATGGAGTAGAAAATCAAGTGATTTTTTATCAATATTTTACTAATTATAAGAAGAAAATGTATGCTTCGCCTCTAGCAAATAAACAAGTAGTAATTTTTTATCCAATTGGGAAAATATTTTATTATCTTAAATTGTTTTTTTTATTTCATTTTTCTTCAAAATAAACTTGAAATACCGTCACCGTCCACCAATCCATCCTTTAGGGACGGTCTAGAGTCTTCCGCTGGTTGTTGGAATCATGGTCTCTTTTGACCCCTAGACCGTCTTAGGGGTGGCGGCTGAGTTGGTGGTGGTACGGTGACTGCGAATTCCTGAGGTTGGGGAGGTGCAACAGGAACTCCGGATGGGGACGATGTTGTTACATCCATCGATTCCGCGAAAAGGTTTAGAAACATCTCCCCCGCGCTCGGTTCTCAGAGGAGGTTCTCGGGTCCCATAGCTGCACCTAAAAGCACGCACACCCACATATTTATTACATTTTCATTCTCTTTATTTATAAATGAAAGTTTCTTATATTACTCACGTCGATCACCCCACACAATTTGAAGAATTTTTCAATCAGTTTCCTTACATTCGGGAAGTATGGGAGATGTTCCTCCACGACACCCCTTCCCTCCCTGCATACCATTTCATTAAAGTACGTGTTGTGCATGACTTGTATGGTGTTAACCATTTCCTTGAAGGTGAAATTTAACTCGGACGCTTGGCCACGAGTAAATTAAAATGGCTTTCGTCTACGTACTACCGTTGCTTGTCATTTTGCGCTTACCATTTTATTACACAAAGTTCCGTTTATTAAATACAAAATATCGACGGCTTGTATAATGTGATAAGAACTTATTAAGGATTAAATTAAATAAAAACATTACGAAGGATCTTAAGTTATGATAAGTGTATTCAAAGTTCTCCAACTTTCGTTATTGTATTATTTTTATCATATTTATAACAAAATTAACAGGTGTTAAATGAAAGAATGAAAATTCCGGGCGAACGACGAAAACGGTTTCTTACATTTGGCAGTTAGGGGCGTGAAAATTGAATAGCCCCCCGAGGCGCGGATACTTATGTTAGCGAAAAAGCCCTAGGTCTACCATCAGCTGGGCCAGCACCCCCCCGGCGACTTTGTCTAGGAACAGTTTCGCCCGCCGTATGTCGTGTAAGGCTGCCGTCCGAATGGACGCGGCATCGATCACGCCATCGACATCGACGTCCCCTTCGGCTTCCCTGTATATCCGGGCTCTCCTTTTAAAAAATTTTACGATGGCTGTATTGAGACTGTAAAGAAAAATGAAATTAGAAATGGTCTTAAAAATGAAAAAAACTATATAACTTACGAGCCCGAATAACAGTTAGCTGTATTTAAGGGCTGTTCCTCTCCAATAGGCTCTACGGGAAATACCACCAAACCCAACGTGTCTGACCTAGGGCTTCGATAACATAATTTGTTTTGACCGCGAACAGTTGTTCGACGGCCGTGCGTTCTTCGTTGACGGCAGGTTGATCTTCCTCGGCCGCCAGGTGGATATGGGCTTAGATCCTGTTCAAATTTTACGGAGGAAATATAGCTACTAAAAAATAGGAGAAAACATGGAATGTTTACCGCTGGATGTTACAATCCAATGGTGTAGGATCTTCATCCTCCACATCAGAATTGGATTCCTCCTCCCCTCCCTCCACCACCTCCTCTAGTTCCGCTAAGGGAAAAGGCTCTTCTTCTAAAGGTTCATCGGGAGCAGGTTGGTTGAGAAATTCAAAGACCTCATTACCAAACGGTAAAGGATTGGGCGTCCTAAAAACTTATTCTATGATTTCAGGAGAAAAAACATTATACTCACATGTTGAAAGTATGGTGTAGTCAGGATTTAGTCTTAGTAGTAGTAGTTCGTCAGTGTTTAGGCTGAGAGTGATTTTTGTATTGGGTAAATTTCCGTATTTATAGTACCCATGGAGAAACTGGGGGGTCTTTTAGTCTCAGACGTTCTTTCTATATACCCCAATACAAAAACCTTATGATCTTTCCAATATTCAAAAGTTGTTATTGAAGCAAACGAGACCCCAAAATCATAAAAGTCTAGACCCTGTGACATTCCTAAAAAAACAGAATTTAACCCCGACTTCAAATGATTCCTAACGACAATAACACATTCCTAGCCGATTTCTATGTACTCTAGTTATTGTTGTCCGCATGCCTCTCAATACATTAATAAATAATTCAAGTCTAGACCCTGTCACATTCCTAAAAAAACAGAATTTGACAAAGACTACAAATGAGTCCTAACGACAATAACACATTCCTAGCCGATTTCTATGTACCCTAGTTTTTGTTGTCCGCATGGTTTGCGATACATTAATAAATAATTCAAGTCTAGACCCTGTCACATTCCTAAAAAAAAATTTGACCCCGACTGCAAATGAGTCCTAACGACAATAACACATTCCTAGCCGATTTCTTTGTAGCCTAGTTATTGTTGTTCCCAATGCTTTAGAAGCGTCTTGTTATGGTCCTATAAATATATGCCTATCCAGATCAAATGACAAAATAAATACGTTTTAAAAAATTTATTTCAATACAAATTTACACCAAGCCAAAAAGATTGACAACGCTTATACGTTTCTTTAAATAAGAAGTTTGAGACATTAATATATTAAATATATTATACGATTGAAAATCAAAACTTATTCCGCGTTCCTTTAATCTACTCTCAAAAGCCATTAATATTTTATACGGTGAAACATACGAGCAAAAATATGATAGTACACGGTCAAAATTAATATGATCTTCAATTTCTTCGAAAGAAAAGAATTCACCGTAATCTATGTGCAATATTTTATATATGGTAATAAGTTCAGCGCAAATCAAATCACCCAGCATTAAATAAACCTGTTCGTTCGATACAAGCTTTTTCACATGTTCATTGATATATGGCATTAATCGATTTAACTCGCTTGCTTCTGAAGCGTTCAATGTGAAGTCGATACTCTCTCCACCCCTGATATTCGTTTCCAGCTTTAGATTGTTAAAGGTTGCGTGTGCTGATGTCGAAGATAATGGAGTATCGGCTAAAATAGCATCGTATGATGTGGGTTCTTCGCAACTGGTCCAACCACTAAGCGGACCAATTTTGGATGTAAAAGCTTGCCAAGTGTCAACATCAAAACGAAACGTAGACAAATCTGGTTCTTTCTGGCATATTCTAATCTCGATGTTGAGATCAGACGTGAATCCGAAAGATAGAAATACTTCTCCCAAATGGAATCTCGAATTGATTTTTCGAGGTTTGGACGGAAGTTTCCGTTTACGAAAATTATCAACTTCCATTCTTATCTAAAAAAAAACATCCGCCGTTATTATACTATACCAAGCGAGCGCCCAAAACTGTTACGTAAAAATTCTACTTACAATTCAATTGACCTTCTTATTCGAATGTCAAACTCAAAGTGAGCCCTAACAACCACCCATGGCTTATGCCTTCATTCTTTAGATGGGTGTGGGGGGAGAAGGGGGGTCAGTTCTAGTTAAAGCTAGCATCTGGTTTCTTTCATATAGGGTAAACATGTCTGGGCGAAGATGTGTTTTGTTCAGTTCTAGTTATAGTTTAGTTTGGGGGAGAGAGAGGGGGTGGCAGTTCTAGTTATGGGCTGGCTTCTTTCATATAGGGTGAACAGGTCTGGACGAAACTGAGTTGGTCGTTTCTAGTTAGAGTATGGTCTGTTTAGAGGGAGAGAGGTGGGATGTACCTAAAAAAGATTATATTTTTGCATCGTAAAAATCCGTTACGTACAACATGTGGGGGGAGGTGGGGGTAAGGTGAGTGTTATGGCCTATATAAGGCAATATGTCGAGCATGCAAAACTCATTCTCTACTTCAGAGTTATAAAGTAAAGACGAATAGCATAGTCTCGCTTTTAGAAAAGTTTTACAAAACCTGTCCGGACACGTCTTGATTTGAAAGGTAATGTATTTTTATATTCTTTTTTGTTTTTCATGGGTACAGCATTTAACGTAGGTTTTTTTACTATAAAAACGCGTCAAGATGGATCAAGAATCTATTTTATTCGAGATCGAGGAATTGGCTGCTTTACGACCATGGCCAATTAAGAAAATTTACGCTTTTTTCTTTAATTTATGCGCATTACTCAAACTTAACCCAGCTACAGTCGGGGAAATTTTACCGACTTTTTTGTCTAATAGAGGATACGCTATTGTCGAAACATTTACCGATATATTTAAATATATGTTAAGCGTACCGCGTGAACCCGAACAATGCCGCAACGCGGAAGAGCTGGAAACATTCCATAATAATGTGCCTTTAGCGTGTCGTGATCTGTATAGGGCCCATTTCGAACAAAGAGCGTTAGAAATAAATCAACGCGATATAGACGCTTAAGAATCTATTTTATTAGAGATCGAGTCGTTGGTTGTTTCACGACCTTGGCCCTTTGAGAAAATTTACGCTTTTTTCTTTAATTTATCTACAGTACTCAAACTTAACCCAGCTACAGCCGGGGAAATATTACCGACTTTTTTGTCTAATAGAGGATACGCTATTCTCGAAACATTTACCGACATATTTAAATATATGTTAAGCGTACCGCGTGAACCCCAACAATGCCGCAACGCGGAAGAGCTGGAAACATTCCATAATAATGTGCCTTTAGCGTGTCGTGATCTGTATAGGGCCCATTTCGAACAAAGAGCGTTAGAAATAAATCAACGCGATATAGACGCTTAAGAATCTATTTTATTAGAGATCGAGTCGTTGGTTGTTTCACGACCTTGGCCCATTGAGAAAATTTACGCTTTTTTCTTTAATTTATGCGCATTACTCAAACTTAACCCAGCTACAGTCGGGGAAATTTTACCGACTTTTTTGTCTAATAGAGGATACGCTATTGTCGAAACATTTACCGATATATTTAAATATATGTTAAGCGTACCGCGTGAACCCGAACAATGCCGCAACGCGGAAGAGCTGGAAACATTCCATAATAATGTGTCTTTAGCGTGTCGTGATCTGTATAGGGCCCATTTCGAACAAAGAGCGTTAGAAATAAATCAACGCGATATAGACGCTTAAGAATCTATTTTATTAGAGATCGAGTCGTTGGTTGTTTCACGACCTTGGCCCATTGAGAAAATTTACGCTTTTTTCTTTAATTTATCTACAGTACTCAAACTTAACCCAGCTACAGCCGGGGAAATATTACCGACTTTTTTGTCTAATAGAGGATACGCTATTCTCGAAACATTTACCGACATATTTAAATATATGTTAAGCGTACCACGTGAGCCCGAACAATGCCGCGACATTAAAGAGTTGGAAACATTCTATAATAATCTGCCTTTAGGTTGTAGTGAGTAGTAGGGACTATACAGATATGCAGACATCCAAGATGGCCGCCACCCCAAGATGGCCGCCCTCTCCCCATCCACCAGACTCAAACCAAACTTTTCAGACAAGTCTGGACTAGCCCGAGCTGCTAGTTTCATCCCCCATGACATCATCTTCTTAACTTAAACTAAAACTAAAACTATAGTCAACCTTGACGTCATCCCTGGCTTGCTAACATTGGGTGTTACCCTTTTTTCTCTGTAAGCCTAAAGTTAATAAAAGCACAGATTTTAAGACATCAAATATTTACTTTTTATAAGATGTACAGATATGGGTGATAAATAAATACAGAATATATATTACAAAATAATCAACAACCAACAAGGATAAACAAACATGTTTTAAAGAGTTCATTTTTCACGTTGACCCTGTATCGTTATTTGGCTCGGAAGTGCAATCGGCGGAGGGACGTTTGGGTTTATTTTCTAATTGTTTTCTGCTTCGCCGTTCAATTTCGTAAAGAGTTAACAAAACGTTGACTATTAACCCGTAAACAAAAAAGAAAATGAGGCACAACATATTGCGAGGGCTATGATAACAAATGATATTTAAATTGCTAGTACGTGCTATATGTAACATACTAGAGAGTTAAGCGGCAGTTTTAATTGGATCCTATTTGTCACATTAGGCGGAGCGTAAGTAAAGAGATAATATCATTGGATAGGCTAATTAAGGTGGAGTTAGAAAATAAGCCTATAATTATAAGTCTGACAAGAATAACAAATATAGAAATAAAAATTTTTAATAACAAACAATATAATATATACAATAACAAATATTTATATGAAAAAAACCCACCATCATTTAAAAAGATTAAACACCGGTCGACCCAAACCCCCCACTGCCGCGTGCCGTCGGGGTCAAAGTCTAGAAACAACATAAAAACATGTTACAAGTTGAATTCTAAATTAAAAAACTTGAAAATATTTACCGCCGTTTCCACCGGTCTTAGCAATATAACCGGGGTCACTATCAATTGGGCGAAACGATCACCCCGCTTGACAACGTAGGGGGTTTCCCCGACATTTGCGACGACGACTTTTAGGGGTCCCCGATAGTCGGCGTCTATTATTGTTAAGAATTATTATACTTTTACACACTATAAAATAACTAATAAACATACCTATCGTCCCCTCGGCGACAAACAGCCCTTGGGCTGTTAAGCTGCTACGGCCAACAAGGCGGCCGTAGCTGTTCTCGGGCAGCATCACGCCTAGCCCAGTCGACACGATTTTGATACCGTGAGGGTCGATTACGGTATCCACTGGACAATATAAGTCCAGCCCGGCCGACTGGGGGGTGGCACGACGGGGAGTAAGCGCTGCCGGATGGATTTTGATCACGGGCAGGCAGGGCAAACGAGGAGCGGTCGAAAAAGACATCTTAAAGTTTTTGGGATAGTGTTTCAGAAACAGAAGTTAAACAACTGATAACTTTCATTTTGAAACACGGGGCTTATATACAAAATTAGCGAGGTCAAATCTAATAGTGTCTAGCCAATACTTTCAAGATTTTTAAAATTCAATAAATAGCCAAAAAGTTAATTAGATATATAGGTATAAAATTACAAAATCTCTCCGAGGTCTAAGTTTTTTTCGTATGCAAAAAAGTTGTCTAGGTGTGTTTTAAATAATTCAAACGAGATCGTGTTATATAAAAAACCCTTTAGCGAAGGTTAAAAAGAAGTTACTTTGATAAATGCCTAAGGGGACAAATATTATTCGTATGCAAAAGCTTGTTTAGGCGTGTTTCGAATAATTTGAATAATTCTCACGAGATCGCTTTATATAAGAAAAACAATTTATTAGTGAAGGTTAAAACTAATTACTTTGGGAGGGACGGAAATTGTTTTTTTGACATGATTTAAATCTAAATAAATGTATATTAATATTAAACTATAGAGGTATTTTTTATATAGATAGATATCCTAATGTCTTCTATAATCTTTAGTACCAACTCCACAATAAAAAATGTTTTTTAGGTCAAATTAAAAATAGCGTATCAGACATAATTATATTTTTTAAACTCTTAATAAAAAAACCATGTCTAAGCCTGTATTCTAAAAAAAAATGGCCCTGAGATTTTGGGTATAAAAGCTTGAGCATTGGTATTGGATTCTCACAGTCGATCCAGCCATGAACAAGTACCAAGAGTCTCAATCTATGTTTGAATCTCCACCGTCTTCTCCTAATAATCGACAAGGATCCAGCAACGGTCAACGAACGCTGAGTCAATTTGTAAAACCCGACCCCGTTGAGATCCTCCTCGATTCTGACGACGAGGAGTTTGTCCAGGACGTGTTGCAGAAACACGTTGTCGGCGTCAACGGGGTTGAGGGGTCCTATCGCTTGAGAAGCGACGGGCAATATTTCGAAACTAAAATCCCCCCGCGAAAAGGGGATTTCTACATAGACATCAGTATCTATAAATTTAAAGACATAAAAGACGCCCAGGCGGACAAACTGTGGGAGTGTAGACATAAGAGGCTAAAAAGAGTCGTTGACGCTAAAAACAAAGACGCCATCAAACTTCTTAACGCTTTCCATCGCTTGGTGGACGACGTGAAGAACGACGCAGAAGCCGCTCAGCAGCCGCCTAGCAAAGTACGTATCTATTTAACAATAAATTTACAAACCAAAATGTTTTCTATATTGTTTTTATTTGTGATAGAAATTCAAAAAATGAGCAGTGAGAGCAGCGGCAGCGGTAGCGACTCGGAGGGTAGTGGAGGAGAGGAACACGCACAGGTAAACCGGTACTACACAATTGAGCGGCAGATTGACAAAACGAGTCGCAAGTGGCATTGTAAACAAATCGATTTGCGTATAGCTTTCAAAAATCTGGAAGACATTCCAACGCGAGATTTTTTTCGAATTTTTCGAAAAATTCTCGACGACGTTATACGTAAATTAGTAACCGAGAATCCCGGGTATAATCGGGTTCGATTTGTTTTAAGCTCCCCCGGATTGACGACCCCTGTTAATATTAAATTTATAAAAATTGACAAATTCACCAGTAAGCGAATTATGCGCACCATCTATAGAGTAACGCAATCTAGTCGGGACTTTGTCTTTAATGGGGAAGATTTTCAGTTTGACATTATTTTTCTAAACCTCGATGCTAATATAGGGACTTATTATAAATCCATAAAAAATAGAACTTTGGTTAATTTGGATTATTTCGTTAAGCAAAATAACCAATTTATTTTTATGGAAAATAATGATAATCTCTGTTTTGCTCGGAGTTTAGTTCTGGGTAAAGAGATGGCCGATCGCAATTTTTATCAACAAAATAAGCAAGGTCCGCCCTTTAACCAGGACAATTTTAACAAACTGAGACGCAATAGCACTCTTCAAGGTAATATTGCAAAAATCTTGCACAGGAAAGCCGGAGTCCCCGAAGGTTTTGTTACTCTAGAAGATATTCAAAAATTTCAAAATTATTTAGTTCCCCATTATCGAATCGTAATCGTTGATGCTGCGAATAATTTTACCATATTTTTCAAAGGCCCCCAAGCTCCTAAATTTATCTATCTATTAAAAATTGGCGACCATATCCACCCCGCAAAAACTTGGCACGGCATGATGGGCGGTTGTGTCTCTTGCGATTTATGCTTAAAATCCTTTTACAAATACGAATTGTTAAAAGAGCATAAATGCCCCGAGGATACAAAGCCTTATATATGTTTTCGGTGTCAAGGAGAAGCTTTTCATTTAACTAACGAGGATGCTTTAAAACGTTGCGACGAATGCCACCGCTATTTTTTCCCGGGCCCCTGCTACGAAACTCATTTACTTAATGGCACCTGCGCGAGCCAAAAACGATGTTTAGAATGTGGGCGACTGATGGGTGACGACCACGACTGCAATCCCGAATGCTCTCAGTGTAAAATAGTCCATCCGCCAGGTGAACATTTTGTTATGCCTTTGGAAACCAAAATGAAAGCCTCGCGGTTTATTTATTACGACATTGAGACTATTCTTAGAAATAATATCCACGTCCCCATTTTACTAGTTTGCGACGTAGAGACTGAAGCTGGCTTTGAAACCAAAATTTTTTACGGCGCCAATTGCGTCGAGCAATTTTTAAATTATTTATTTAGCGTCGAGCAGGTAGTTTTGACTGGACAGAAACGTAAAACGTACCAACCGCGCTTTACTAACACTCAAGTCGTAGCTCATTACGCGAAAGCTTTTGATAACTTCTTAATTCTTAACGCTTTAGTCCATAGACACGTCACCCCTGCCGTTATTTTTGACGGCAGTAAAATTCTCATGATTCATCTCGAGGGACCGCAAATTAGATTCCTCGATAGCTTTAATTACATTAGTCAACCTCTGCGTAATTTCACCAGCATGTTTAGCCTCGGCGATGTGGCGAAAGGATTCTTTCCATTTGATTTTCATACCGAAGAAAATCTTAATTACATTGGCGTCATCCCTGAAGCTTCGTACTTTAACGTAGCTCAAATGAAAGCCAATGATTATCGAGATTTTCAAACTTGGTACGCATCAATGGAAGGATCTATTTACAACATCAAAGAGGAGCTTATTAAATATTGCATTCAAGACGTCAAAGTCCTGAGACAAGGCGTCGAAGCTTTTAGAAAAATTTACGTAGATCTAACCAAATTAGACCCTTTCTGCTTAAAAAATATTACTTTGGCGGGTGCTCTAACCACTATTTATCTTAACAATTACTATAAACCTTACAGCATGGGTATTGTTCCTTCTAACGGCTATAACGCAAAATTTAATCACAGTCAAATTAGCTTAAAATATCTCGCTTGGGTGGAGAAAACTGAAAATATAAAATTGCGCACTGCTTTAAGCTACGGGGGCGAGTACCGCGTGGGTCGCTATTTAGTCGACGGCTATAGCGAAACTCCTCCCAAAATCTACGATTTCCACGGTTGCTACTTTCACGGTTGTCCATGCCAAAAACTTAATGCCTACAATACCCAACTCAAAGCCAGCAACAGATTTCTGTACGAGCGGACCCTAGATAGAGAGCTGTTTATTAAAGAGAAGATGGTCGGGTATGAATATACCTCGATCTTTGAGTGTCAATTTGCTAAGCTTTTAAAAGAAAACGCCGAAGCAAAGGCTTTCTGCAAAAGTTTAACTTTTCGACCTCAAATATCAGCCCGTAGCGCTCTCTATGGGGGACGGACGGAAAATTTTGTTCTTAACTGCCACGTGCAAGGTGAGGAGAAAATTTTCTACAAGGATATTATTTCTTTGTACCCGAAAGTTTGTCGCGATTGTCCGTACCCTAGCGGCCACCCCATAATCTATAGCAGAGATTTTGACAAATCGCCAGGGTGGTATTTTGGCGTTATGAGTTGTCGTCTGCTTCCCCCTCAAGATCTCCACATCCCCTTAATTCCCTTCCGCAGCGGTGGTAAATTAGCCTACGCCCTCTGTCGCACGTGTCTAGAATTGCGAGCGGAAATCTGCGATCACACTGTCAACGAAAGGGCTTTCGAATCAGTCTGGCCAACGGTTGAAGTCTATGCCGCTATGGAACATGGTTATAAACTCCTCGATATATTCGAAGTGTACCATTATCCAAAAACGGAATATTTCTTTGCCCAGTACATGACTGATTTTATCGCCCTAAAAGTGAAGAATTCCGGATTTCCCGCTCACGCTCAAACGCCTCTGCAAAAAGAGGCGTATATCGCTGATATAAACAAGAATGAAAAGCTTTCTCTGACCGTGGCGGATATTCAATCAAATCCTTCCCTGCGTAATATCGCTAAAATTAATATAAATTCTCTTTGGGGTCGCATGGCTCTGAATACGGGAAAGATTCGCAGCATCTTTATCAACAATTATTACGAATTGATACGATACGCGAGCGATTACACTCTGGAATTAGTCGACTTACGGCCAGTTACGGAGTCGATCGCTCTCTTATCGTACAAAGCCAAAAGCGATTACGTTTCGGACTACAAACTGGGGTCGGCCATTGTGGGGAGCTTCGTCTCGTGCTACGGGCGACTCGAATTGAACAAGATGTTGCTTCAATTAGACCGCGCAGCCTTGTATTGTGACACCGACTCAATAATCTACCGCCATCTACCGGGAAAGTTTGACATTCCAACTGGCAATCATATTGGTTGCTGGGCGGACGAACTCGGCGGTGATTATATAACTTCCTTTTGTAGTACCGGTGCCAAAAGTTACTCGTTTCGCACTAGCAAAGGAAAAGAAGTCAAGAAAATTAAAGGGTTGACGTTAAATCGAGAAAATCTTGAAAAACTTGACTTTGAAACCTTTGAAAGTGTAGCGATGAACCCGGAAAAGGAAGTTACAGTCAATGTCCCTTTTAATTTTAAACGGGATAAATACAAGCTGCAGCTAGAGGCCGTTAAAATTACCAAAAGATTTCGCCAAACCTCGAATAAGAGATTGTTGAACGCCGATTTGACAACCAGTCGACCCTACGGTTTCAAAGAGGCAACACCCGCTTCAACATCTCTCTCGCATGAATTACGAGGCTAGGCGAAGGCATACTTTTGAGGGCTTGTGGGAATCTTGCGTTCCTATCGAAGCCCTGGCCAAAGACGGTTTCTATCTTGCAGATGTAGAAACACAGACGACGCGCTGCGCCTTTTGCGGCATTGCCCTGTACCAGTGGCGTTGCACGGACCATCCATCGAGGGAACATCGGAAACACAGCCCATCGTGTCCGATGGTTTCCAAAAAACCGTGCAACAACAAACCACTGCGTCAGGGGTTTCCCGACTTCCCGACCAGCGAGGGCGAGGATGTTTGCGAGCCTCTAATCCAAACATGCCCAGCCACCAACAAAGAGCGGTCGGGAACCGAAAAAGTGCGCGTGCGCATAAATCCGTCGTGTTTTCTTCTGTAGTGCGTGTGTACCAACTACCCTCCGAGTCTCGCGTCAACTTTAACCTCCTCAACGTTCAACGCTTCCGCCAGCGTTGTCTGGAATTAGAAGAGAAACTTTTTAAAAAAACAATTACTTCATAGGGGATTTTTTTTTTTTTTGGGTAAAAGGGTTTCGTTTATATTGTTTAAATATTTTTTAATTTGTGTTTATTAAGGGTCTTTGGGTTTTGGGTTAATTGTATTTTTGATTATATATATATATAAACTGTTAATTAAAATAAAAATGTTTATTAATCAAGATGAATCCAACCGAGTCAGTCTCGCATTCTTTAAAGTTCCAAACACCCGCCCAGTTTCTAATCGTGGGGCCAACGCAAGCGGGGAAGAGTTTTCTTTTAAGTAACTTATTGCAAAATCATCAGCTTATGTTTGACCCACCGCATAAAAAGGTTATTTATTGCTACGCCGCCTGGCAGCCAAACTATGAAAAATTGAAACAATTGATTCCGGGAATTCAATTTATTCAAGGCTTGCCAACGGCGGATCCGGACTTTTGGGAAATGAATCGCGACTCCTACTTGATACTAGACGATTTAGCTAGCCAATTATTTAAACAAGCTCATATTGCCGATTTAGTGTGCGTGACGTCGCATCATTTAGGGTATACGGTTATTATTATTACTCAACAACTGTTTCCCAAGGGTAGCCAATCGCGGATAATTTCTCAAAACTCTTCCTATTTTATAATAATGAAAAATCCTCGAGATGTCGCCTCTATTAGATATTTGGCGCAACAAATAAGTCCAGATAACCCGAAGCGTATTACGGAGGCGTACAGACTAGCCACTAGAGAACCCTATAGCTATTTGTTAATTGATTTAAAACAAGAAACTCCGGAAAATTTACGATTAAGGTCGCGAGTTCTACCTCACGAATCACCTATGTATGTCTATGTCGATTAAATTTAATTGTCATTTGAATAATGGCCCCACGCGTTAAACGTCGATCAGCAAAACGCTCCCGGCTCGTCGTAGCGCGTCCCTCGACCAAGTTTGCCAAATTTGTCCCTTATTTACAGAGTTTGCGTCAAACTAGCTGTAAACAACGGCGAACGCTCTTAAACAATAGTAGCGCGCCTCAATTAAAGAGCATTCAGACAATTTGTAAGAATTTAAAGGGCGGGGGCATTTATTTGAGTAAAGATCGCAAGAAAAAGCTAGCAAAGTACAAGAAAATTATTAGACAACTCGGATCAAGTACCTTGTCGCAGAAAAGCAAAAAAAAGCTGTTGTTGCAGCAATCAGGTGGTTTTCTTACGACGTTGCTTGCCGCAATCTTGCCTTCGATTGTCCAAGCCATAGCTGCTAAACTATGAAACAAATGGTTCTCGTGCCCGCTAGCGCAGTAACTTCAACAGCTGCCCAAGAGCACTCTGCTTTGGACCGAGAGATTGAGGATATTTTAAAATCGCCATTGAATGCCTACGATAAATTATATAAATATTTAGACGCTTTTAAGAAATATTTAAGTATTGAGAAACAAATTCCTTTACCTAAATTTGAGGTCGTAACACAGGCAATGTCTAATGTCCCCACGCCACCATTACCGGTCACCCCTAAAATGCCCCCGCGAAAAAAACAATTGTCATGGCCGAGCTATGCCACGTCATCACCGACAACAAGCGCTTCGGGCAGTTCTTTTACTACGCCTAAACGAGCCGAGCCTCGGCAAAAGGTTTTCAAAAGCGAAACGGCTGCGGGGACACCAACACCAGAAGATTTTTACCAACAATTTGGGCCGACCTATGTTGGAGATATGGTGAAACGGCAAGCCGAAGTTCTTGCGAATCATTTGCAAAACACATTTTTCACGCCAAAAAGAGAGCTAGAAGAAGGAGCTGTCGGTTATGCAAATCGTGACGACGATTTACAAGAGGAAATTGCCGATGAGCAAGAGAATTTAGCGGAGGAAAACGGGGACAATTTAACGGACTTGGAAAACCTGTTTGAGACGGCCTCCGCTAAACAGAAGAACAAGAAAAAAAAGAAAAAACCTCGGAAAAAGAAAGACGAGCTTCAAAACTTAGGACCGCTGGTTCCATCTAACGAGAGGAGAAAGAGGCATAATAAATGGCGCGATATTGATTAATAAAAAAAAAATGTAATATTTAGACAAATAAAAAATTGTTTTATTGCGAACAATATCTGTGTACATGTTTTTTTAAATGTAAAGATAAATATAATAAAGCGACATAGTCGTTAAGTTTAAGATTCTGGTCATAGATGGCGTCTAATATCGTCTTTCTAGCTACGCCCTTACAGCGGAGTGCTAGGTACAGACTACAATGCAGACCGCACAGTTGAAAAAATGGATGTTGAATTTGTTGTTTATTGTAAACAACTCGTTTCCCGTATCGTTTTAAATTAACTTTATAGTATCGCGGCGAATTTCCGTAAGTGCAAAACATTTCCACCGTGTCATTGTTAGAAAAGCACGCTATCCAATGTTCTCCAGCCTCTCCAGCTGCTTCATTATTGAATATAAAGCAAAATTTGGACCTTTTTGGCCGTTCTGGGAGTCTGTTTACTGGGAAGCATCCTAAATAGTAGGGTCGCGTTCTTTTGTCGCAAGTTAAGAGAGCGTTTATTTGCGAAGTGTTCATAATTTATTCTTGACAAGACCCGTCTCGGGTAACGAGACTTTTTGTAGTTCGGCGCCGTAGAAAACACCCAAAATTTGCTCCCCCTTTAAATCCGCTACGCGATAGACGGGTGGTGACCTGGGTATGACGTCAACAACGCGAAATATTTCGTCAGTAAAGGTGCCTCCCGAGCTGGTTTTTCTAAATACTCTACTAGCTATAGAAAGACGCACGTGATCGCCAACTTTAAGCCTCGGTGCGTATCGATTAATTCCGTTTGATTTCCCGTACAGTTTATTCCAAATGATTGATTCGTTATCTATATTAACATGAACCGGTGCAATTCCAGTAGTTGAATGAACCCGTTCATTATAGGCTTGAGTAATTAAAGGTAAATATTTAACGTAATTTTTATTCCCCGTGGCCGTAATAACCCGGGCAATTTGTTCCTTAATTGTTCTAATAAAGCGTTCCGCGAGACTGGCTTTATGCTGACTCCGGGCAAAATGTATTTGCACATTGTGCCGTTTCAAGAAGGAATCAAAGTTGCGCGAACTAAATTCCCCCCCGTAGTCCGTGTATATTTTTAAAGGGATCCTCTCTCGAAATATTTTTTTAAAAGCCTCGATAACCTCGCCAGATGTTTTGTTTCTAAGAGGTACTGTCCATCCGTAGCGGCTTAAGACGTCAATGACGCACAAAACATAGCGAACATTTTTATTAAAACGTTTTAATTTCGGTAGATCCAACAAATCAGCTTGAAAAACGTCATCGATAGTCGAGGCGTACACCTGGTTGGTTTTGAATCGGAATTTTCGAAATCGATGTTTCGTGTAGGCAGGTTGTTTCTCGAGAAAGGCGATTAATTTTGCTTTTGGCACGTCCGGTAAGGCCTTTTGTAATCTGGCTAGCGATCCATAGGCGGCCGGATTAGCCATGTCGTAATAAATTTTTCTAATTTTAGCGTCCATGTCTTAACAAGTATAAATAACGACTAAATGGTTTACCAATAAACAACTTTATTTAATACACGCAAAGGTATTTTATAAAAACTATATCAGTTAAACAAATACGATATATCAGTACATTTATCTTAATAGCCATAAATCAAGGCATTCTTTAAATCGGCAAAACTGTTGACAAAATAAGCGTAAATATCCTCTTGATCCTCGATCCATCCGTGTTCGGTCTCAAATTGATGCAAAATTTTCTCACGATCCAGTTGAGGCAACGCTTCGTGCAAATTACGCTCGACTCGATCGCTGAAATTTGTGTCAAATTCCGAGCAGCTTTGAGAGTGGCATATTTGTTTTCGACACTCGACGTTGGAGCAAGTGGAAGTGACGTCAAACAAAGTGGTAGTGAGCTCGTTTAAAATTAATTCGCGCATGCGACAGACAGCTATCCCTTTAGCCTTGAGATCCTCGTCAATCAACGGCTTTAAGTCGATCAATGTCTGCCATCCTGTTTTGTTCAGGCTGAATCCTTCGCTGGTGCTAAAGTTGAGGAAATAACGACTGCCGCTGCCTCGTTCATAGTATCGAAGATCGATTAGACGTTCATCTTTCGAGTTGACGAAGCATTCCAGCTTGATGCGCTCTTTGACGGGCAACCAAATATGATAGCGAGGTATTTTTCCGTCAAAAAAGGACGTGAGTTCATTTTGAAACCGAAACAAAGCGTACCAGGCGTTAGGTTTTAATATAGTTTTTGTACGCGTATCCGATCTTTGAATTAATATTTTAGGTTCAATTGATTCAATGACGCAAATGTCGAGCTTTGGCGTGACGGTGTGTACTTGGTGCATCTTGGCTCGCGACTGATATTGTATTTATAAAGTTTTAGTCTTTTATACGTTGGGGTGATTATAAATAATTTCTCTGTTTTTAGATATTATTAACTGATTGTTTGGAAATTCGGCCATGACAATACACGTGACGTTTTCGGTTAGCGGAGAACTAAATCTTAACGATAATCGCAAGTTACCAGTCTGGGGCATGGAATTTAAACCTAACGAAGCGAGATGTTCTCTACTCAAATCAAAAACAACGACAAAAAAGCCCTTCTTATATAAATCGTAAGAAATTATATTTCCTCGGTCAAGACCTAATATCTCGAGACCCTCGAATAAAGAATTGTAACATCTAACGTACTGGTCGTCGTCAAAATTAGGCGTAAACGGGATATCGGGATAATTTTGAGAATTTAAAGAGAATTGCATGAAATCGAGTTTGAAATGTTGGAGATCCAGGGGGTTAGAAGTTGCTTCCCCTACAAATTTTTTATTAGTAACGAAAGCCACGACAGTTCGCGAGGGTAATTGCCCCGTAAACAAGCTGTCCCTAATAAAATCTTGCGTTCCGGTGGTTATTAAGAAATTTTTCATAACAATAGAGTTTACTTCGTAGCGAGCGTTTATTCCCGAGTTTAACATCTGGGCGTGAGCTAGTTGCAGTTCGGGATTAACCTCAATTTCGCGCGTAAACAAGGTGCATTCCGTTAAATCAATCTTATACTTTTTGCCCTGCTCATTGTGAATAATAGCGAAATCCGTGGAGCTTCGATGAAGTCTAATTCGCACCTCGATATTATCTAGTAAGAATTTGGGCGTTTTGAACATATCCAAAAATAATTCGCCAATTACATCGCACGTCTTTGATTGTGCCACGCGTTTAGCGCGACGACCAATACCATTATTTTCTTTGTTAATATTGGCATCTGCTAAAGCCGTCGCCGGATCGATAATGGTATCCAAATAATATAACATAGAAGTTAACCAGGAATTGGCCGCCGTTTGTCCATAATTTAAAAGTATTTTAAAATAGGCCATATATGGGTACATATTATTAGGTTGTTGGACAGCGACGCCATTAAGAAATAATTCTACTTGACAAAATAGCGAGGCAATTATTAAATTTGTTACCGAGACTTTCTTTTCCGCATCTGGAACGGCCGTGCCGTCCTCGTGTAAAACGCGAAATTTTAATCTCAAAAGAGTTTTAGTCAAATCATGATAATTGTTAGAGGGAGGAATGATAAATTCTATATATTTTGCATTAGTTAGTGGGGCAATTGGATAATGAGCAGTCGTTTTAGTCCCAACAATATTATTATTCACCACTGGCTTTTCAAATACTTCAAAGTCGGAAAGAACTCTTTCGTAGGTCGACATGTTTAGTCTAGAAAATCGCGTTTAGTGCGTCGCTTAACACGTTTGCTCCGGCTTGTTTTAGCAGTCCTCTTTCGTTTTCGGCCCGTCCCGCTTTGAGTGTTGACGAACCGGTCCACGCCTTTATGTAGTAGGGAATTTATAGATTGTTTGACATTTCGTTTAATCGATTCTCGAGGTGATATGGTGGGGTTTTGGGCATCGCTAATTACTCTACTCGTTAACCCCACAGCTTCGGACGCTAAAGTACTAATGGCCGGCCTAATAAAGGGTGTAATTTTGCGCAATAAAGAATTAAAGATACCGCCAACACTAAAACGACCTCCGGATTGGAAAACGTTTGCGTGTAAAGCCGGAAGGGACGATCCTCTTTGGAAATACAGAGTGTATCTATTAGGCACCATTGCTCCTGTTCTATTGACGTCGACGCCTAAAAAACAGTTTAATATATACTTTGCCCAAATTAAACGGGATATTTTCCCCGTAATCGGATTTCAATTCAATTTCAATTTCTTGTATATCGCTGGTTGAAATTGGATAAAAGTCGATATTATTAAATATTTCCTGGTTCTCCTCGTCTAGCAGCGAAAAAGCCGGCATTTTTATGAAACGTAACAGAGGGGCTTGACCACCACCCACCACTTGTTGGCGGATAATATTGGTATAAACAAACATGGCATCGACGCCTCTCATGATATCAGCGGGGTACTCCGAAGTCTCGTTATTAAGATACCGATCTAATAGATTGGCACTAAAGCCTAACAGCCTCCCGAGCCCTCTTCCGGGTGTTGTTTTGGGAAACAAAATTGAGACCGTATCGTTTAATTTTGAAACCGTCACGGTTCCGTCTACATTCTGCGTAAATTTTAGACTTTTCCTATGCGCCGGGGACATGGCTTCGCTCATAGCACTTAAAACATCGCTAATATGATAGTATACCCCGGGAGGAATCTCGCACGCGTAATTGTCAACTCGTTTGCCTTGAGGGTTATCCTGTTGATATCCGGGTAGGGACGGCTGGTCAGCCATATTTGGATCTTCTGGAAATCTATCAACATCGTACTCGCTAGTCCAAAAATTATTAGCCTCTGTCAGTGTCATTGATCTCAATCGGGGGTTCACCAACGCTACACCCGAGTGGCTATGTTGCAAAACTTCTCCCTCTTCGGGAATGTTAAATAACTTGGCCATCGGTCCAGCTACCGATACGCGAACACCTCGCTCTATTTCGAGACGCGTGTAGTATCTATTTTCTGGCGCCGTTTTGAGAATAAAGATTTTAAAATGACGGCGAGTCATAAATTGCTGAGCTTCTAATAATTTGTTAATCACTTTCAAATGTAGCGAAAAGGGGATTACCGCACCGGTCGGGGTAAAATCACAGGTATATTCACGCGCCGGTATTTTGATTTTCGTTGTCTCCGTCTTTGTAAAAAGATACATTAATGAAAAGTGGACGCGATATGACACTCCTGTACTGTTAGTAGTTTTAAAATGCGTAAAATTACGCTCTAGAGGCCTCTTGGATAGAAACGTCCCCCCAACGTATTCATTTTCTAAATTTAATATATCCTGCAAATCCGGCGAAAATTTCATTTCAATTTTTGCCGGACAATGGACTCTAAAATAATGCTCCGCTCCTTGTTTAATAATGCTAAATTCAGCATTGTGCAATCTTAAAGGATCGTGGTTGTTCGAGCTTATTTTGAGCTTTTCGGCGATTTCATAATAAATTTTAAAATCATCCTCCAAAGATTGTTTCGCTTTAAACTCGCCTGACACCAAGAACAATAAATAAATCCATGGCTCCTCCCCGGCGGTATAATGCTTAATGGTTCTATTGATTCGATATTCTAGATAGGCATTGTTTTCATTTATGGTATATTCTTGTATCGTGAGGCTTAAGGGCCCGCATTGCTGCTTTCCGGTATAATATTTATCGGGGTCGAGGTTGAGCAATTTAGCTAATTGGGGAGAAAATTTAATTTCCACCCATTCCGGTGTTTTGAAATTATACACGATAGCATAGCCCCAATTATCTACTACGTGATATGTGAATTGAATTTTATTTATTACTAATTTTTCTAAGGTGTTGGCTACGGCTCGATAAAGCCCTTCGGCGTTTTTCTCTGGCGTTTTACTGGCTTTAAAAGTTTGAGGTAAGAACAATATTTTATAGTTATCATAATCTTCGGGGTTAATTTGTTTAGGCTTTTCAGAGATAATTGGCTCGGGTTTTTTCTTTGGCGGATCAACCGGCTGCGGAAACAAGGGTTTTTTATCAACCGGTGGTGGGGAGGATGTCGGTAATACGGGTAGCTCAAAAGTAGAGGATGTTGTAGAGTCTGGAGATTTTGAGAGATCAGGCTTGGATAGATCAGGTTTTGATAGGTCGGGGTTTGGTAAGTCGGGGTTCGATAAGTCGGGTTTCGGTAAGTCGGGTTTCGGTAAGTCAGGTTTTGGGAGGTCTGGAAATATATATATTTCCTCAACCTCCGTTGGCGAGGGGGTCGGCGTCAGTGGTTCGAAGGTAGAGGGTTTCGGGGTCTCTTGTTTTGATAGATCAGGCTTATATGGGTCCGGAGCTGGAATTTTGGGGGGATCCGGAAGTTTTAGGGGATCTGGCTCCGGCTTTGACTTCGGTAATTCAGCCTTTGGTTTTGGTAGTTCGGACTTCGTTGGCTCCGGCTTTGGCTTCGGTAATTCAGCCTTTGGTGGGTCTGTAGTCAGAATCTTTAAGGGATCTGAAGTAGACGGGGTTGGTCTAGTTGTTGTTGTTGTAGTAGATGTTGGTTTAGTTGTTGTGGTAGATGCTGAATTAATCGTTGTAGTAGCGGCTGAATTAGTTGACCTCGGAGGTATTAGTTTATCCGAACTTGGAGGTATCGGTTTATTTGAACTTGGAGGTATCGGTTTAGTCGAATTTGGAGGTAACTGTTTACCTGAAGCTGGCGTTTTAGAGGGGTCAGGCCCTGAATATGTTGGATAATAAGGCTTTGGAGAGGTTTGTTTCGGAAGCGTTATTTTGGGTGGTGGTGGTGGTGGTGGTGGTGGGGGAGGGGTTATTTTGGATGGCTGTGGTTGTACAAATACTACGGATTCAGTCGTAGCAATAGGTATCGGAAGAAAAGGCGTAGTTCGCGGTAAAATAGGTATAGATGGCGGTACAGGTTTATATTCTGGTTGAGGCTTTTTTCTTATTGGCGGAACCTCATGGCTTGTTTTACGTTTAATGGCGGCTTTGGGAATGTACTTGTAATCAAATTTTTTTTTAAAACTATCTCCAACATTATCAATTTCGATTTCCACGTAATTATTAGTGTAATTTAAACTTATATTTTTAGCATGCTTTGATACAGGATATTTGGATATATATGGAACATCTTCGTAATTATTCTCTTTAAATTCAAATAGCGTGGTCAAGGGAGAATCAGCTGGTATTTTGAACCGTATGTTTTCCTCTCCTAAAACTTGCAGGTAAACGGGAAAGTTTGTATCTAACTGTTTTCCCAGGGCCCCGTCTTTATATTTATTCACTAATTTAAAAGATAATTTGCCTTTTAAATACGGATGACTGTTTACATCATCATTTAACAGCTCGACAAAATTTTGGGGCAGTTCGTACTCTTTGGTCTTGGCATAACGATTGACAGGTATCTCTATTTTTTGATATTCAACAGGCTCTCGAACAGCTGCATAGTTGTCACGGTTCGGGTCACTTACAACCTGAATTTCAAACTTGTTAAACTCTTCGCTTATATTCACCCAATGATTTGGAAATATGATTTCTGCCAGCCCAACTTCATAATCGCTAGTCAAGTTAAGAGGTTGATGCAAATAATTTTTAAAACTTGATTGGGTATTGTTTGGGTATATATCTAGACACGTATTAGACGATAAAGTTAAAAAAAAGTCGTCATTCATGACTAACGCCTGTTTATCAACTAACCCCAACTTCTTAAACAAAGCTTATTTTATACATAAAAAAGATCGTCCATAGCTCGGTAGCCTGGCCGGGATTTGAACTCGCCACCTTTTTGGGTATTACATTAGTAGACCCTGCCTTTAACCACTGAGCTATGGACGATCTTAAAATACACGCCGTTTATCTTCATCAAAAAAACTTAAATTCTTAAACTTTTAAAAGTCGCTACCCTTGAAAAATCTACGTAGCTAGGTAATTGACCTTACCCGATTCCGGTAAAAAAGACAACGCCCTGGTTAGATTGAGCCGGTTTCAACCTGTTTTCAAGCGGTTATTATATAAGACGTTGGGCTTTAATAGTACGTTTCAGGGTGTGGTCGATAGGGTGTGGTCGGTAAAAAATAATTTTTTTATCTAGAGAAATTGTTTAATATTAAATCTGCTCTCGGTCATTTAGTATATAAGCTCCGTGTTTCGTGAAGAAAGTTATCAGTTGCCCAGCTATGCTCTTAAAAGTCCAACTAAAGATGTCTTGCTTTAACTCGTGCCGCTTTTGTTGGGTGAGTAAAGACCAAACTCAATTTTCCAACGGAAAAGGGACCAATTTCGATTATGCCAACTGTCTCTTCTCGGGCATTGCCTGAAAAGGGACCAATTTCGATTCATGGGCTAGATTTACGTAGCTTTTCAGTACAATCCCTGCTTTGCCACATTTGATTGCACCGAAAAGCTGCGTAAATTTGTGTGAAGTCGCATTTTTTTTCGCGTCCCACCACTCAACGTCGGCCATAGTTCGTGACCAAATGCAAGAGATTTACGTCAGAAATCCGGAAAATTTGGTCACGGATGATGTTGAGGAGGTTCATGAATCGCCCTTCATTGCAGTGTGATATGCGTCCATACAACGGACTATTGCAATGAAGGAAAATCGAGTTTAAATTAAGTCCTGCTACTTCTTCCGCCGCAAGACTTAATTTGACGTGTTTTCCATTGGTCTCTTGAAAGTTGCGTAAAATTTGTGTGAAGTCGGCTCAGCCATTAGAATGCACGAGCAAAGCCTTTTGGTTGTGGTTCGATTTCTTTCGCAAGGTCGGGCTGACACTGCAATGAAGGAGAAGTTCTGGCTCAAACAACCAGACCAGAACAAGACGACCAGACCCCACAGTGGCTCGGATGTAACTTCCTTCGGGAGGTAAAGGGTCAACGAAGAATTTTATAGGACATGGCCCGTACAACCCGACAAGCCCTGCCACCGCATAAGGTTCTGCGTACCCTGCACCAACTGGAGCACGTTCTTTTCAGTGAGGCCTTGACTTTGATGTCCTTCTCAAACTTAACAGCTGTTCGCTCGATCAACGTGGATAGGATTCGGAGCCGAAATGCCCAAGATCTTCATGAATCAATGGAGGCATGTACTACCAGAGTGCCTGAAAAAAGCTAGTAGCCGACCCCCCGCTAGAGTGAATGCCACGTTGATGTCGTGAAATTGTTAATAAAAACGCTGCGCTAATTACGATTTAAAGACCGGCTTTCAGTTAAGATTTCGACTAAAATATCAAGTTTTGAAAATCAAAATGTCACTTTGAGCAAGATGCTTTTTACGCTAGAGACAAGAACAATTACCTTCAAAATTTCGATTTAAAGACTGGTTTTCATTAGCGGTAAAAGTAGCGGTAAATATTTCTGGTTTTAATTTAATTTTTGTTTATATTTATATTCTTGTTATTCTCTATTTATATTCTTGTTATTCTCTATTTTATTGTATATATTATTTGGTATTTGTTATTAAAAAATCTTTATTTATATATTTGTCTTTGTTTCTCAGACATACTTTAAAGGTTATTTTTTATGGCGGGAAATTCAAACGAGAATCTTACAAAATAACTAGACTGGTTTATTAAAAGAACTACAGCCTCCGAGGGTTAAGCCGAGCTTGTTTTGGGGAAAAAATGGGTAAAACCCCTCTAAAGAGTCATAGCATGCTGGAAGGTAGGGCTGATCAGGTAGGAGTTTAGCTTAATCTTTGGGTGGAAGTTTGGTTTGAGTCTGGTGGATGGGGAGAGGGCGGCCATCTTGGGGTGGCGGCCATCTTGGATGTCTGCATATCTGTATAGTCCCTACTACTGTAGTGAGCAATATATGGCTCGTTTCGAAAAAAGGGCGTTTGACATAGGTCAACGCGATATAGACGATAGGCAAGCTGAAAATCTACTCATTGATGAAAAACATGATTAAAGCTTTAAGCATTTTTGAAACGGAAGAATCAATTGTGCGGGAATTTGAATCTACCCAGAATGACCGTATAGTTTGCGACTTTTTAAACAATAATCCAGAGCTGGGTTTCGCCTCTCAAAACGATTTCGCCTCTATAGATTTTTCTGGTCTTAGTAATTTCCCTGATCAATCAGGAGGCGGGGCGAGGGGAGCAGTTATGACGCCAATAGATTCTCTGCCCCACTGTGAAATTACGAGCCAAAGAGTGCAAATGTATCCTAGGTTCAACCTTTCTGGTCCAGAAATCACTGTAAGAATAACTAATAATTTGGTTGAGGGCTTAGCCAATATTGTCCAAGCCGTTCTTAATAGGCTAGCCCCATCTGATATGATACAGATAACGGCCGAAAGTTTAAGCTTGCCAAACCGGGGCGAGATATCACTCTCGTTTCGTAGAGGCGATCAAATGGACTCTAAATCTGTTTTAGAAGAGATAGAATCAGTTTTATACGACGATGAGTTTGAAAGATTCTTTTTGGGACCCATCGTCTTAAAATTTCACGTTGTAAGAATCCCGGTGGAGGGGTTTGGTCGTGCTGCTCCCAAATGAGTGCGGTCCTTTTATATCTTTTCTCGCGACTCCCGAGGAATTATCAGGATCGTGAACAATGATAATCTGTGTTTAAGTCGTGCTCTTTCCGTGGCAATTGCGCATTCGGAACATAAGAGAAATCCGACTAATATCGCGCTTAAAAACAAATTTAAGTCGATTTCGTACACGCGAGCGGATAGAGGTGATACGGCCTCTCAACGAGATGCCGCTATAGAGCTTTGCCGTAAAGCTAAAGTTAATCCAAAAGACTGTGGCAAAGTAGAATCTATACAAATATTTAAAGCCGAATTAGCGCAATATAGTATATTTTTAAAAATAATTTGCCCGAATTGATTTTGGGGGAAATCGACATTGACGACAATAGACCTCGTTTGATATTAATTAATCAAAACAGACATTACAACGTCGTCACGTCTTTAAGACCTTTGTTCGGGATGGACCATTACTGTGAAAATTGTCTGGTAGGATTAAGAAACAAGCGAGATCATAGTTGCAATCTTTATTGTTACAATTGTTTACGAGATCAAACTTGTAGGGGCCCTGACCGAAAGTGTGACAAATGTCTCAAGGTTTTCAAAGGAGATGAATGCTTTAATTATCATAAACAAAATGGTTTAGACGGGAAGAGTATTTGCGAACAACTATTTCACTGCAAACAATGTTTCACGCAAATAAATTTATTTAAGCGTGAAAATCAACCTCATACGTGTGGCGAGACCTATTGTTCTGTCTGCAGTAGATACACTCCCAGTCCACACTATTTTTACGTTGAGGTAATTAAAGAAGAACCTCCTAAAGTTCGCCAAGCGAAGAAACAGAAAGTTGCCCCTAACATGCTATATATCTTTTACGATTTCGAAGCTATTCAGATATTAGAATCTGAGGAAAAAAGGGGCGTTAGTCCACCAGCCTCTCCTTTGCGTATCAGAGATAGTTTGTGAAGATTGTATTGATGTACCCGAGGCAGCTTTCGTCTGCGGGAAATGTGGGTCACTCGGACCGAGACAGAGAGTTTTTGAAGGGGCAAATTTTTTAGCCTTTCTAAGAACGTTGGCCGCTGTCAAAAAGGTAACTTTATTGGCACATAATGCTAGCGGATACGATAATCAGTTTCTATTGCGAGAGATTATGGCTCTAGGCGAAGAATTTAAACCTAACTGCATAATTAACGGCACTAAAATTATAAATTTAACTGTCTTTAATTTAAATTTCCTTGACTCTTTCAATTTTATCTTCGTGCTACTCTCTAAATTCGCCGCCACTTTCGGCTTAGAAGATGCTAAAAAGGGTTATTTCCCTCATTTTTATTTAACGTTGTTAAGAATCACGTCTTCGACCTTAATAATCAATTAGCAACAAATTATTTCTTAGAAGACCAAATGCCTCCTCCAGAAGCTTACGGGTCGGAAAATTTAACCTCCAAAAATCTCAAAGAGTTTATTGGAGTGGTACGATAAACAAATTGAGGAGAAAAAAGGCTTTAATTTTCTGGAGGAATTAAAGTTTTATTGCGTCAAGTATGTTGTGATATTAAAGTTAGGTTGCCTAGCTTTTAGAAAAAGTTTCTTCGATATTGCCCAGGTTGAACCTATCCAGGTCGCGTGTACTATAGCCGGTTTGTGTAGCTGGGTGTTCAGGAGACACTTTATGGATAATGATTCTATAGGCATTATTCCTCATAACCTCTATAGAATGATTGATAATCAGTCACTGGTGGCTATAGAATGGTTATCCTGGTATGCTCACGAGAACGCCGTAAACGTACAGTCGGCATTTAATGGATCGGAAGCCAAAGTTTTGAAAATGAAAGTGCACGGTCTTTTGATAAAGATGTTCTAGAGTTTAACGGGTGTTATTTCCATGGTTGCCCTAAATGCTATAAAGTCAACCGCAACCAATCTTTACAAGGTGATCCTGGTCAAACCTTGAACACCTTGTACGTCAGAACTTTAAAAAAGAAGGAACGAATCGAGAAAGCGGGCTTTAAAGTAATAACGAATTGGGAATGCGATTGGGGTAAAGATAAAACCGATAATCCGGCTATTGGTGTTTTTCTGGAAGCAGAAAACATTAAAGAAAAAGTACGTGAGCCTTTAAATCCTCGCGATGCCTTTATTGGTGGAAGAACGTCGGTACTTAAACTATACCACAAAGTTTCAGGCAGCGAGAAAATGCATTACGTTGACGTAACTAGTCTCTATCCTTTCGTCAACAAGAGAAAGAAGCTGCCAGTCGGGCACCCAGAAATTTTACTGGATAATATTCCTGACATTTTCGCATTCGACGATTTCCTGAAATGCGAAGTTCTACCACCAATTAGACTCTTTCATCCAGTTTTACCAACGAGGTTAAACAATAAATTAGTTTTCACTCTTTGCCGGGAGTGCGCTTTGAAAGGTTTCCAAGGAGACTGCCACCATTCCGACGAAGAGCGAAAACTAGTCGGCACCTGGGTGATTGATGAACTTCGTGCCGCTGTAAATCGGGGTTATGTTATCCTAAAAAAGATAGGGGCCTGGAAATACAAGGTGCGACAATATAACCCCGAAACTGGCGAGGCCGGCTTGTTTCAAAAATACGTTGATTCGTTCCTTCTTGATAAACAGACGGCTAGTGGTTACCCCTCCAATTGCGTTACCCCCGAGGAACGTGACAATTATATTAAAAATTTTAAAATTAGAGAGGGTGTACTTTTAGACCCAGCCAAGATTAAAAGAAACGAAGGGTTGCGTAGCGTAGCAAAACTTGCCTTGAAGAGTCTTTGGGGTAAATTCGGGGAAAGTGTCAAATCAACCAAAACGGAAATTATCAAAGAACCCCGTAGACTTTACGAACTCTTAAGTAACCCGGATGTTGAAGTAAAAAGTGTTTTAACCATCAATCAAGAAACGCTGCTAGTCAAATGGGTTCCTACGACTGAGGCCGACGTTGTTTTGAAGCATACCAACGTCTCCATAGCTTGCTATACAACGGCTATGGCCAGACTATGTTTATTAGAATATCTGGAAATTGTCGGGGATAAATGCTATTACCACGATACAGATTCTCTTGTGTACATGTCCCCCCTTGGAATACCACTAATAGAAACTGGTAACTTTCTGGGCGAAATGACCAACGACTTGGAAGGTTATGGTAAAAACGCCTACATTGATACCTTTGTCAGTGGAGGATGCAAAAACTATAGTTATTGGGTAACAGATCCCGACTCTGGCAAAAGGTTCAATAAAACCAAAGTCAAAGGGTTTCGTCTTAATGTCTCTAACGAGAAACTAGTCAATCACGAAACTTTAAAAGGACTACTAGGCGTTGATTTAGATAAACCCCTTTAGCCCATAACGGTTCCAATTCCGAGACACATTACAAGGCTTCCCAACCACACGCTTGACTCTATAGATACTCACAAAGTTTATAGAGCCACGGTCGGTAAAATCCGTATACTAGACAATTTCAAAACAGTCCCCTATGGTTACCATCGCCAAACTTAATTTATTAATTTATTTATTGACAAATTGCCTAATTTAAAACTAATTTATTGAC
The DNA here is from genome assembly GCF_054372755.1 of Phalangium opilio. Taxonomy (NCBI): domain Eukaryota; kingdom Metazoa; phylum Arthropoda; class Arachnida; order Opiliones; family Phalangiidae; genus Phalangium; species Phalangium opilio. Next base: position 1,822,299 of record NW_028324191.1, read on the forward strand.
TAATTTATTTATTTATTTATTTAAAAGTTTAAAACTAATTTATTTATTTAAAACTAATTTATTAATTTATTTAAAAGTTTATTTACCAAAATGCAAGTGTATATTGTATATTTAAAATGAAAAAAAATTTTAAACTGATTTTGTTCTTTTTTCGCACGCTTTCCTGTCATTCGTGTTTATACGCGGCGCGTTTCCCCGCGATGCACGGGGCGTTCTTTTCCGCGACACACGTTCTTTTCCGAGAGAAGAAGATGCGCGCGACCCCTATATTAACGTTTGGCCGCTTAAAGTTTAATTTATTTAAGCTCGAGAACTCGGAGAACAATGACTCCCTTTTATCATCCGTGTACCATAACGGTAAATGGGCCGAGTGGGGCTGGAAAAACGTTTCTTTGCGAAAGAATCATTAAAAATCATCGGGAAATGTTTGAACCCAATATCGCTGAAATTATTTTCTATTATTCAGAATATCAACCATTTTACGACAGGTTGAAAGGTTTGGTTGTCTTTAAGGAAGGTTTACCGGATATGAACGAGTACGACGGCTCTCGAAATTGTCTTCTAGTAATAGACGATTTAATGGATCAGAACAAATCAGGTTTGATAGGTTCAATTTTTACCATGTTTAGTCATCATCGTAATTTGAGCGTGCTATATTTAACTCAAAATCTTTATCATAAATCCGGCGACGCTAGGGACATAAGTTTAAACACAAATTATTTGATACTGTTCAAACAGGTGAGAGATAAATTGCAAATAAATTATCTAGCTAGACAAATGTACCCGCGTAACCCGAAATTTTTAATGGAAAGTTACTTGGACGCTACTGAACAACCTCATTCGTATTTGCTATTGGACTTTAAACAAAACTGTCCCGAAGATTATAGGGTTAGAAAAAAAATATTTCCCGATGAGCTCATGGTAATTTACGTGCCCAAGAAGAGATAAATTAGACTCGTATCATACAAGAGCATTCATTTGAATTATGAAACGCCGAGCGATTACATCACAGCGAGACGTTCTCTCAGTTTTGAGTAAACTTAAAAAAGGGCCTAGACACGCTTTTATAAGATCCGCGGATAAAGGTTTAATAGACGCTATATCAGAATTGGTTTTAAATACGTTACACGGAAACGTGAAATTGAATTTGGCTCAAAGAAGTAGGCTATACAAGTATAAGAATAACCTACGCAAAATAACTAGTAAAAGAATAGCTTGGAAAAAGAAAAGGGCTATTTTATCGAACCAAAAAAGGGAAGGTCCTTTTTCTTTGCTCGTACCGCTTCTTTCATCGGTTATCGGAGTCTTTAGTTCGTAATGTACCATAAAATGACGTTGGTACCCTTGAATGAACGGAAAATACCGTCTCAACCCGATATTCAACCCGTTGATACTCTAAAGACAGATGTTATGCAAGAATTGAGTAGGGAGATGCAATCGGTTTTAAACAACAATTCGTTAGACGATCGCTCCAAATGGATTATGTATCAACAGCTAGTCCAAAGGTACAATAATATTTCTCGAGAAATCGTGCCGGATCCGACCGATAAATGGATTGACATGTTCCCCCTTAATTATAAGGGGAGAGCAAAGAAGGTTTTTACTCAGTTGCAATCGCAAAAAAGAGTTTTTGTAAACGGACGAGAGATCAAAAATTCTGATATAGCGCAGTTAGTATACCATTACATTACCCCCCTTAAAGAAATACCCGAAGGCTGGAGCGATTTTCATAACATTGTAAAAGAAATTGAGGGGCCAAAGCCACCGTCTCTCCCGAAACAGTCCCCATCCTTCCCCCTCCTCTCCTTCATCTCACTTCCCCGCCAAAACGAACGCCCTTAAAGAGGCGGCTAAGAAATTACGGTAAATAAAATTCAAGCGGGCCTCGTTACGTTACGAAAAGGAAATCTTCTTCTATAATACCAAAATGGCTGAGCTTCAACCCAACAACACCGAAAAATTAAAAGCCATATACTATGATCCTTCAAACCCCGCTTCGTTTTCAGGAATAGACGCTTTACAACGAGCTGTTAAAGATGATGCTATATCGAAAGCGGAAGTAATTTCGTTTGTGGAAAGTTCCACCCCGTATACTTTCCATAAAACGGCTCGTAAAAAGTTTAAGAGACGCCAAATTATAGTTCACAATATCGGTGACTTGTACCAAATAGACTTGGTTGACATGCGATCCTTGGCCAATGATAATGATAACTACACGTTTCTATTGACGTGTATAGATTGTTTTAGTAGAAAACTATGGGTCGTGCCTTTACTACGTAAGACGGGAAAAGAAGTTGTTAGAGCCTTAGCTCTTATATTCAAGGATCAAATACCGATTAGAATAGAAACGGATAAAGGGAAGGAATTTTTGAATTCATCGGTCAGAAAATTTCTCAAAGAAAAGGGGATTAAATTCTTTACGACCGAGAATGACATCCACCACGCCCCCATTGTAGAACGAGTGAATAGAACTTTAAAGTCTCGTATGTTTAAACTGTTCACCCATCTCCATACTAGAAGGTATATCGACCACCTGCGAGATATAGTGACGGCATATAACGGCGCTTGGCATAGTACTATTAAAATGACACCGAATAATGTTAAACCAACGAATATATTAGAAGTGTACAGAAATATTTACGGGACTGAAAGCAAAGGACAGAAAAAACGCCCTCCCCCCCCGAATAAAAAAGGGCGATTACGTCAGGGTTAGCAAAGTAAAAATGGTTTTTGAAAAGGGTTACGAAGCCAATTACTCCACCGAAGTTTTCCAAGTTGATTTTATCGGAACTGCCCGTGATCCAGTGATTTACAAGTTAAAGGATCTGGAAGGAAACCCTATAAGTGGCGTGTTCTATCGCGAAGAGGTTCAGAAAATGGTTAAACCCCAAAGGTTCAACATTGAAAAAATCATAAAGCGGGGAAAAAGGCGTGGAAAATTGGAGTTATTAGTATCTTGGGAAGGCTACCTGAAAACGCAAACCTCTTGGGTTCGTGGAGAAGAAAAAAAAATCAATCGTTTTACCAAACCCTACCAAGTAACGTCAACGGCTCGTTATTTCCCGATAATACCAGGGCGCATTACTGTACCAAACTACCTAATCCTATTCATTTAAATGGAAAATGGGAAGTGGCTCTAGTAGATATATTGTATACGTCTACATTTTACAACGTGCCAAGGGCTAAGGAAGAATGTGATGTTAGTTTTCATAACGTTTCCAGATACGTGAGCAAATATACCGTTGGGGATGTAGTCGAAGGAAAAAAAAGACAGAGAAAAAGTAAAGACGCTAGGAGGGAAACCCTAGTTATGCCCGGTGTTCCCCCGGGGTTTTACAAGTCTACAGAACATTTAATAAACGTCATAAATAATTCGTTCGACAAAAATGGCCCAACATTGCGGTTGATTTACGATAACGTAACAGGACACGTTACTATAATACAATCTGAAAAATTATTGAAACCTTATTTAAAATTCGAAAAAACCGTTGCCGAAATTCTCGGATACGATGAAGATAGCGAATGTATCGGTCGTAGCGCAAGGCCCTCTAATTTGAATTACCACGTTCCGGACCAGTTATTCATCTATATAAATATCGCTAGTGATCATATTGTAGGCGACCACTCGGTTCCTTTACTGCGGATCGTTTCGGTTGATGCCAAGAAACCATACGGGTCTCAAATATTTCAAACCTTTACCAGTCCTTATTACGTACCCGTTGGTAAAAATTACTTTGATATCATCGAAGTTAATGTAAGGAATAGTTTGGGGGAACCGGCGCCATTTGAATACGGAAGCTTAACGGTTAAACTACATTTGTGATGCCTAAGCCAGACCTCTTAGAACGGAGACAATGTTGCTACAAGCAATATTACAATAATCAAGGGGGAACCGGAGGGTTTTATATGGGGAATAACCCTAATTTGAAAGGTTACGGATTTGGGAGTTTTTTTCCGGATTGGTAAGGTTTGTTAGGCCTTTGCTTACAAGCGGTGCCAAATTCCTCGGCAGAAAAGCAGTTAGTACGGGAACCAAAATTTTCAGTGACGTAGTATCGGGCAAGGATATTAAAGAGGCTGCTAAGAAAAGAGTAACGGAAACTTTGGATGATATTAGAACTCAGCATGGGGCAGGGGGGAAACGTCGCAGACGTAAAAAACCCTTGAAACGAAAACGGGCTCAAAGTAAAAAAGGTATAAAACGAGCGACTACCAGGAAAATAAAGCCAGTTCGCCGTCGTATACCCTACAGGTCAAGACGACACGATATATTCTCCTAAACATGTTTCAAGCGACAATATCTGAGCTGGATTTTTTCGAATCTGTACCGATTCAAACTTCGGTAGAATTGGCCAAGTATGTTTGCTATCGACCTATTTCGGTTTTGGATGGAGACTCTCAGATTGAATTTTACGTTCCTGGAAATGGCGAAGAATATATTGACGCCGCTCTAACTATGCTTTATGTTCGAGCTAAAATAGTGCATACGGATGGTACCGATCTTGTTTAAGCCGATAACGTAGGACCCGTCAAGAATTTTTTACATTCGCTCTGGGATACGGTAGAAGTAACCGACAATGATACGGCTATTTCATCTTCAACCGGAAACTACGCCTTCAAAGCCTACCTAGAAACATTGCTTAACTATGGAGGAGACGCTAAAAAATCTCCTTTAACTTCTTCTTTATGGCATAAAGATACGGCCGGAAAAACGGTTTCTGTAACTGAAAACCAGGGGCATCTTGTCAGGAAAGAGTTAGCAAAGGGCTCGAAAGAGATTGAAATGTACGGAGCCCTACACGCTGAAATGTTTAACGTTTCAAAATTCATACCGAATGGCGTCAGTCTTAGAGTCAGGATGACCCGAAATAAACCGGGTTTTGTTTTGCTCGGAGCTCCTCCCCCCGGTGGCGTATGGTACAAACATGAAATACTCGAAGTAGGTTTATATATTCGTAAAGTGAGAGTAGCTTCTCGAGTAATGCTAGCATTAGAATCGGCTTGGACTGAAGCCACGGCAAAATATCCATTCACTAGGACAGAAGTGAAAGTTTTTACCATTTCGGCAAATATTCAAAAAACTACGATAGATAACGTATATTTAGGGGTTTTACCAAACAGATTAACAGCGGGTTTAGTAACTCATAACTCATATAACGGCAAATTGGGTTGGAACCCTTTCGAATTCAACAACTTTAAAAGCGGGTTTAGTAACTCATAACTCATATAACGGCAAATTGGGTTGGAACCCTTTCGAATTCAACAACTTTAACGTGAATTATATTAATCCGATTATCGGCTCGGAACAAGTACTAGCTAAGCCTTTGCGACCAAATTTCAAAAAGGGTCTTTATGTTAGATCATATTATTCTCTGTTTACCGGCTCTGGTACTCATTACAAAGACGATGGTAACGAAATATCTATGAAGGAGTATCCCAAAGGCTATACACTTTATTGCTTTGATTTGACTCAAGACGGAACCGCGTCAGATATAAATCATTACAACCCTATACGACAGGGACAATTGCGACTTGAACTCGGGTTCGAAGAACCTGTACCCGAAACGCTGAGCTTTCGAGGCCAAGCCGGCAACCGTTTCCTGGACATTCGCGCCACCGTACAATAAATCCCACGTCTCGATTTCAAAACAACGACAGAACCAGTGGGTCTCGCGTAATCTACACCGATTGGACTGGAATGCTGGCCTAACCTCTTACGCCAAAATCGACGAATGCCTCGCCGCCGGTCTACAGGGGGTCGACCTAATCTTTTTAAAGGGTGACGAAATAGTCGCCTTTCTATCGGACCATCTCAACAGAACGGTTCACGACTTGAACGACTTCAAGTGCCCGAAAGCCACCACCGCGGACATCATTTCTCTTCCCGTACGGTGAGCACCGAACGGCTTGCGCCTTTGACAAGGCTTTAATTTACGCCTTATGGGCGCACTCTAACAAAGCCGAAATTAATATTTCGTGCAATCAAGACATCCTTAATGAATTTTACATGTAAAAAAATGAATAAATGTATTTTTTTCTTTAAAAATGATTTTATTTTTTCAACATACACATATTACAGTTTGAAAACAGATTCTCTGAGGGGGGAGAACATGTCTGGTCGTTTTATTTGCAGACGAGTGACGTAAACAACATTTGTAAAGGGGGAGGGGGCTCATAGCGGGGATGGCGAACGAGTCTGGGCACGAATTATCTTTAATCTTGGTGGATCCATTTGGTTCGAATGTCGTAAACAACTTTGTATACAAAGAACGTCTGCGGGGCTGGCTGACAAGTCTGGGCATGATTGATAGGGGGAGAGAGGGTGGGGGGCAGTTCTAGTTCTTGTTATAGGTTTAGTGTGGTGGCATGGGGGTGGAATGGGGTCGGCTCTTGATATATTTTGAGTTTGGTTCTAGTTAAAGTTTAGTGGTGTGGGGGTGGAAGATGAGGGGCGAACGGGTCTGGGCATGAATTATTTTAGCCGCTAGGGGGTTTGTACATGTTGAATTATATAAGAAAACGGAAAAGATCGTTGGGTTTCATAACTAGTATGAACACCGAGGCAAAAAGACGTGAAAGTTTCCATCGCTGGAAGGGTCCGTATATAAATCCCCGAGATCTAGCTAGAGACGGATTTTTTTATTTATATACGTATGGTCACGATACCGTGGAGTGTTATTTTTGTCACGGTATATTAAACGATTGGAAAATTCGGGACTCTGTGCACGAAGAACACAAACGTCATTTTCCTAGTTGTCCCTTCATGCGCGGACTTCCAACAAACAACGTACCGATCGAAGACGACAAGGGTCACGACGTACCACCCACCGCCCGCTCTGATTATATGGAGTTTTGCATTCCAAAGTCTACCATTCAAAAGGCAATTTTGGATACCTACGTCCAAGAAAATTTCAGCGACCCCAAGAACCGCGAAATGTTGAATACGACATAAATTCGGAAAAAGCCCGTTTAAAAACTTTCCAATCGTGGACGTTGCTTTACGTTGATGCCGCCGAACTAGCGCGAGACGGGTTTTATTTAGACCGTAGAGATACCATCAGATGTTTCTTTTGCCACGGTACTCTTCAAGTATGGACAGCCTCGGAATCGGTAAACGATAAACATAGACAATTGTACCCAGACTGTCCATACATTTTCGGGCAACAAACGCTAGTCCACACGGACCATACCTTCAGATGTTTCTTTTGCCATGGCACTCTTCAAGTATGTACAACCTCGGAATCGGTACGCGATAAACATAGACAATTGTACCCCGACTGCCCCTTCATTCTTGGAAAACGGACGCTCAATATGCGTATCGAATCATTAGTATACGTTACTTCGGAAAACGAGGACTATATCTGCCTTATCAAGAAAACGACTCGAGACGAAGCCTTGGCTAAAAAACTTTTACAATGGTGAAAAAAAAGTTACTTTTTGCCCTTTTACCGTAATATATAAAATACCTTACGAGGATCGTTTTAACTATTATTATATCGAGAAATTGCATTTTAATGAACGAACCGTAATATTAATACTTTACTAGAAAAAATACTTTATGTAAAAAATAAAACATGGATAAAATATTTAATGCCTCTTGATTTATACATACATAGCGCGAGCGCAAAAGTAAAACAGCCCCGCTTTAAAAAAAAACGTTGGGAGAGAAATTCGGCGAGAGAGATAGAATGAGAGATAGAATGAGAGATTTAGAGAGAGGGAAGTCCCCCGGCTTGTACGTGTATCGGAGAGGGAACCGGTACGGAGAGGGGACCAAGAGAGGAATCCTATAACATTTCAGTACTATACGGAGTTGACCTATATACAAGAGAGAGAAAAATGCGCGCCTGCTAGGCTTGTACATTCGCGAGCGTAAAAATAAAGAGACGGTCAAAGGGAAAGAGACGGTGAAAGTCAGAATATCGGAGGGAACCAAGAGAGAGATGTTAAGAAAAAAAGCTCTCCAGCCTTCACAGAGCTCTTGCGGGTATAGGGCTGGGATAAAAGAGAGAGATTTAGAGAGAGGGAAGTCCCCCGGCTTGTACGTGTATCGGAGAGGGAACCGGTACCGAGAGGGGACCAAGAGAGGAATCCTATAACATTTCAGTACTATACGGAGTTGACCTATATACAAGAGAGAGAAAAATGCGCGCCTGCTAGGCTTGTACATTCGCGAGCGTAAAAATAAAGAGACGGTCAAAGGGAAAGAGACGGTGAAAGTCAGAATATCGGAGGGAACCAAGAGAGAGATGTTAAGAAAAAAAGCTCTCCAGCCTTCACAGAGCTCTTGCGGGTATAGGGCTGGGATAAAATATAAAGATAAAGTGAAAGGCAGAATAAAAAGGGGACTTAGCGGAAAGAGAGAGCATACACTCAAGTAGAGAAGAACAACCTCCACCCTTCGGGGGGAGGAGGTGAGGGGGAGACCCACCAACCCCCTCCGGGGGTGGAGGCATGGGGGCAAAAAAATACGTACCCCCTTCGCGGGTATAAACCATGGGGGAAAAAATCATCCCCCTGCGCTGCCCGCGGGTATTCTCTGTTTCAAGATATTTTGACGAGGAAATTAATCGCGTCCGTGATTCGTTCATGGGACTAGCGGAAGTTCCTAAAGCAGACGCACAAACGTTATTTAAAAAATTTCTGGAACCTTTAGAGCGTTAGGGCTTCCACTAAAAAACTTGATCGGATTTGCTGCAGATAATGCATCTGTAATCATGGGGAGCATAAGTGGCGTTCAAGCTCATTTAAAAGTGCGTTGTCCTAATTTATACGTCATGGGTTGCGTCTGCCATTCATTCAAGCTGTGTGCTTCGTCAGCCTGCGAGACATTGTCGCGCACAATCGAAGATCTCCCTAGAGACATTTATTCGTATTTTAGCCATAACGCAAAAATAATTTCCGAATTCAAAGAATTCCAGGAATTCGTAAAAATAGAGTCCCAGAAAATACTTCGACCATGTCAAATAAGATGGCTGTCTTTAGAAACGGTTGTAAACAGAATCCTAGAAAAATGGGACGCCATGATCATAAAACATTTAATATTTGAAAGTAATTCTTATCTTAGTTTTTTTCTCCAAAATACCTTTAGTAAAAATATTTCATTTAGAAATTTCTCCATCGTTTTAAAAACATTACGCATGTGCATTTTACTTTCTATTAAAAAATATACAGTTAGGTTTGAGCATTTGGCTCTACAAGGAGAATAAAATGTACTAAAATCGTTGATAGCTGATAAAATAAATGTAGGATTGAAACCTAACAAAACGTGTTCGTTAATTTCAAGGGGAAGATCATACAAAGAAAGATCTGTTTGCCTCTGCGGAATCTTCGTTTTGAAGACGAGAAGGATGAAGAAGATACTGATACGAGAAAGGGGACTGCAGCCTCTTCAGTATTGGGATTTTTTCCCTATCAACTATTCCCTCATAAGAGCATTCCCGCTCCCATGGGAAGTTCAACTCTCTCAAATTTCCCTCCTCAAACTGGAATTGATTCCCTTGTTCCTCCCAAATCAGCGTCTAAAAACGTTTGGCCTAAAGTTAGTTTTGGTAACACTTTACCTACTCCTAGAGTTAAAACAACCGGAACTCAAATGTCTCCGTCTCGACAAGTCCCTCAATTTGGACCAGACACTACTGATGAGGAATTAACATCCTTTATATTACCTTTACTCCAAACTTTGGCAGATAATTCTACCACACATGCTAATGCCGTAGCTTAAAATGCAGCAATAAATAAAGCTATAGCTACTAGTTTGGATAAATTAGTTTGGGATCTACCCTCATTAATAAATAGAAGTACTATTCCTCAGACGGGAAAAGTCCCTATTGAACCACCGGAAAGGTTAGCGTTTATGGGATCTTCTAGCGATAATGCCTCAGAGGTTTTAGCTGCTTTTGAGGAATATGCGAAATTTCACAAGCTATCGAATGAAGATAGGTTAGCGGCATTGCCTCTCCTTTTACGAGGGCATGCTTTGTGTTGGTACAGGGATTTAATCCGTCAGTATGACGATATTTGCAATCGAACACCGCCCATCCTCATTTAGCTTGGAAGACATTTAAAAGACACTTTAAGGCTCAGTTTAGAGACTCAGAAGCTGATTCTAAACTTAAAATAGAGATTTCCCAAAGGAGTCAGAAAGATAAGGAATCTGTAGAAGATTTCTTTGGGGATGTAATGAAGTTAAATTTAGGGATGACCCATCCTCTTTCCGAAAAGGAGTTAGTTCCTATTTTTAAAAGCAATTTAAAGGATGAACTAAGAACTCCTCTCCTTTTCTTGCAATTTACTACAATGGAACAATTAAGGAATTCCTGTAAGACAATTGAGAAGGATATCGAAGTTAGGAAAAAGAATGCTGAAAAAAGGGAAAAGAGGAAATCTCCTCCTAAACCTAAGGTTATAACAAAGGCTGAGTCCCCTTGCCGACCAAATTGGGCCTCCGCCCATAGGCATTGTCAAAGCCCTTCACATCCTAAATGGGAATATCCCTTGAAACCCTTAGACTCTAGATCGAAAGCTAGAGCTCAAAACACTTCAAGTAATCAGAGAACCTACAACAGAAGCTTTAACCAGAGATCTAAGTCCCCTGGTCGTCAATTGGCTTTGTCCTACCCATCTACAAGTGTTATAACATGTTATAATTGCCAAAAACCAGGTCATCTAGCACCCGACTGTCCGGATAAAAAGATTAGTAAGTCGGGGAAAGTCCAGACGGGAGAGGTCCCTCGTGGTCCCTCTCCCGGCGCCCAATAAATTCCCCTAACAAGAAGCGTGTCGCGTTCCCCCTGAGGATTGAATCCGTCAGGAAAGGTTCAGTTTATAAAAGGGTCACCATTCCCGTTACTTTTGAACACGCGACAGTTCACGCTAAGTTAGATAGTGGGGCTGATGCCTCTTTTGTCAGTTTAGATCAAAGGCAAAATATTTGTAAATATAGAAACTCTTCAGAATTACCTGAAGATGAACAATTAGATTGTGTAGTTTGGGGCGACGGCCGTTATACTTTTACAAAAGGTTCTCACGAACTAGAGTTTACTCTCAAGTCAAATGAATGTGAGAAAAGATTCAAATTTAAATTGTACATAGTATAAGCCTTTTCTGTATGCTCTTTAAGATTTTATGGGGGTAAGGTGGGGTGTTCGATTCTTATTAAAGGGGTTAAAGTATAAGACAAACACCTACCTCTTTTCACTTATGATTCAACCTCGCTAACGCTAGACTAGATGTTAGAATGCAGTCAGTTGTGGAGAGTTAAGGCCTTTTAACGGGAACGAGGGGCTTATAAAATTTCTGAATCAAAAGTGACCGCGTTTGATGGTATGTGTCAATTGAGAGTCAAAATAGATTCTAATCCAAATTTTAATATTCAACATAATATTCAATCTTGTTCATAAACTTCCACACACTTTTATAGGGGTCAAAATAAAAAATTAAACAAAAAAATCAAAAGTAATATACTCTATGGAATGTCTCCTTTAAGTTTCAAATTTAAATTTTAGGGGTGTTCGGGTTAAAATCGTGCAGTTATGCACTAAAACAATAATGTTCAAAAATAGAAAGTTAGGATTAAAAAAAAATAATCAATCCGTTAACCATAGTTTCAAGTCAGTTTATCAAAATAGTTTCAAGTTTTTTAATTTCTTACGCAAAGTAGCTCCTCTTCCAGTTTCATCTTAGGGGTTCACGATCTTTTTTCTTCTCTCGCGATTTAAGGGTTTTAATTCAGGATCTTTTTTCTTTTCTCGCGATTTAAGGGTTAATTATTTTCTTTTTTCTTTTAATATCTCGCGCACTCGCGCTCCTTCTCTTCTTCAACTTAGGGGTTTAAAAAAAATGTCTCCGAGTTTCTTTTCCGAAAAATTAAGGATTCAAATTGACGAAAAATAAAGGTATCAAAATGAATAAAAAATATCTCCGATTCTCTTCCGAAAACTTGGGGATTCAAATTGATGAAAAATAAAGGTATCAAAATGAATAAAAAGTATCTCCGATATAAAATAATACTCCGGATTTCTAAGGGTTTCTTAAGGGTGAGCCGACAGGGTTTCGTTAAGGGGTTCAGATATCGACTGAGGGTGGGACAGCAGGGACTTCGTATATATATAACTTCTAGTTTCTCGCAAGGATCTCTGGGACAATGACGTTTGTTGACTTCGGTTTGGCGAATAGTGGACCATATTTATTACGTAGCCGGGCGAATTCATGTTATCAACGAATAGGCAAAACTTTTAAATCTGGGACCAATTGGGGATTGGTCAGTTTAAGGGTTAAAAAAATGTTCTAGAAGTTTCTCGGGCCAGGTACCAGGATAGTGACTCAAGGTCTTGTTGCTTGGGGTCTAAATCAGCGTGACATTTCTCTGGGTTCTTGGAAAGAGTTTTCGTTACTAGGTATTTCATTTTGCACTGTGGATACTTTGGTATAGGATAGTTTTAGAAAGTTCTGTGTCAACATTGAGGGGCTAGCTCCTTTTCTTTTGTACGAAAGAATTTCTTTTCAATTTTTTAAAGGGATAGGTTTAAGTTTAAAGAGCTAGTAATATATTTATAATGTTAATTTAAGGTATTTTGCTATTAATTTAAAGATTAATCGAAAATTTTATTTGATTTTTGAGTTAAGATGGTTACAATAGTTCCTTCCCTAAATAGTGACTTTATATTGGGTCAAGATTTCCTTGAAGAAAATAGGGTCAAGCTAGATTTCGAATCTTCATAATGTCTAGTGGGTAACGTAAAGATCCCTTTTTCAATTCCATCTGAAAAAGATCCAATAGACAAGGAGATTGTAGATAGTATTAGGGACGCAGTTTCTGCAGCCCCTATCTCTGACGAACAACGTCATCAATTAGAATTCCTTTTATTGAAATTTCCTGAGTTGTTTTCAGATAAAGTAGGAAGAACAGGACTAATCTTCCATGAGATTCATACGGGAAATAGTCTTCCCATCAAATCTCAACCTTATCGAGTTAATGACCAGAAAAGGAAAATAATAGAACAACATGTTAGGGAAATGTTAAATGACGGGATAATCAGACCCTCGGTATCTCCTTGGGCTTCGCCCGTCGTTTTAGTTGTTCAGACAAAACGGGGTAAACCCTATAGGTTTTGTATTGATTACAGAAAACTAAATCAAGTTACCATTAAGGACCCTTATCCCTTGCCTAATATAGAAGACATGTTAGCTAGAGTGGGAAGGCCAAAGTACATTACAACACTTGACCTTAAATCAGGGTATTGGCAAGTGGAAATGCACCCTAAGAGCAGACCAAAAACTGCTTTCGTGACTCATATGGGAAAGTACGAGTTCAATGTACTCCCTTTTGGGCTGTGTAACGCCCCTAACTCCTTTCAGCGGTTAATTGACGAAATTTTTAGAGATGCCGATTACTTCCAGTTAATTGACTATTTAGACGATTTAATCTCTCTTAGCGAGGATTGGGATCAACACTTAACGTGTTTAGAATATGTCTTAAATAGATTAAAGGAAGCGGGTCTCAACCTACAGTTAAAAAAATGTCGTTTCGCTCAAAAAGAAGCTCCCATATTTGGTCACATAGTAAATGAATCAGGAGTGCATATAGATCCTCCAAAAATAGAAGCTATTCAGAAATTCCCTCCTCCTAAAAAAGTTAAGGAAGTCCAGAGATTTTTAGGGATGGCATAATAGGTTTATTGGTCACTACTCCCAAATAGTAGCCCCTATTAACAAGCTTAAAAGGAAGGATCAAAAATTTATTTGGGGTATCGAACAGCAACAGGCGTTCGAAAAGATTAAGGAAGAAATCTGTAAGGCTCATCCCTTAGCTTCCTTCAGAAGGGATTCCCCGTGCATTCTCACTACAGATGCTAGTGATGCAGGGTTAGGTGCCCTTCTTTCCCAAATACAAGATAGTGTAGAAGTTCCTATAGCTTATGCTAGTACAGTACTAAAAGATGCGGAAACAAGGTATCCACTAGCGAGAAAGAATGTTTAGCCATTTGTTGGGCGGTTAAGAAGTTTAGGCCCTTTTAGAAGGTCGTAAATTCACTGTCCTCACTGACCATCAGGCTCTACAGTGTTGTTTAATATTTGGGAACGTAATTCTCGTCTAGTTAAATGGGCAATGTACCTTCAAACCTTTGACTTTACTATTAAGCATAAAAAATGAGTAGAAAACATAGTAGCAGACGCTTTGTCGAGGGCCCCGATAAACGTTTTAAGTATTAACTTTAGTTCCTCTACTTCTAATTCTACTAGTAACCAAGATCCAACTAGTAGTAGTACAAGTCAAAATTCTACCAGAAGTAGCAGTAGTTCAACTTTCTCTAGTGATTCTGTTGAAGGTCAGATTCGTCCTCCAGGTCCTAGAGCCTTATATTCAGTCTTTGCAATAGAAGACGTAAGAAAATGTCAAAGGGAAGACCCATTTGCTTCCCCTATTATTAATTCCTTGCAAGGACCTAACCTCGTTAGGCATAAAATTTTTGAATTTCGAAATGATCTTCTTTATAGAAGATCTTACAGGAACTATCCTGAAAAAATTTATTTACCTCCTCGGCTAAGGGGTATATAACCATTGAACAGAATTCCATTGGATCGAAATTCCATTGGACCGAAATAAAAAATAAGTTGTTCTAATTGACCGAAGCTAGCCAGCTGTTCCCAATGGACCTAATTCCCATTGAGCAGACTTCCCATTCCTGTTGGACAGAAGTCTCGTTGGAGCGAATTTCCCATTGGCGCGATTTCGCATTTTATCGTATTCCCATTGAGCAGACTTCCCATTCCTGTTGGACAGAAGTCTCGTTGGAGCGAATTTCCCATTGGTGCGATTTCGCATTTTATAATGCTATATTTATTAAGGTCCTTGAAACATTAACATGGGCCTTTTCCAAAATATTCTTATTTTCTAGGTTGGCCTAGGTTAGGTTAGGTTAGGTGAGGTGAGGTGAGGTTCGTGGAATCGAATATAGACGAATTCATTTATTCCATAAATAAGCCGGAATTCTCGTTAACAGCAGCTTCAAGCTTGGGCCATAAAGCTACGCCAGTCATCGTTCACTACCTCTAGCGTTGGCTCTTGCCAGAACGAGAATGGCTGCTTGCCCCATGTACGGTTGGTTTCTCTTCTTGTACTTAATGAATTCATCTATTACGGGGGTTTGCACTTTACGCGCTTAAAACTATAGTTATAAAAATGACCAATCTGTCGAATGGGATTCTGCCCAATGAAATTCTGCCCAACGGATTGCATCCAATGGGATATAAGCGTTTAAGGCTAGAAGCCATGAGGTTATTACATGACCACCCACTATCAGCTCATAGGGGCAAAGATAAGACCCTTAGTAAAGTGACATATAGATATTGATGGCCTACTATAGTTAGTGACGTCCAGGATTATGTTACAGGATGCACGTTATGCCAACAGTTTAAGGCTAGGAACAGAAAAACCCAGGGCTAATGCAACCCTCTGAAATAACAAGTCCTTGGGACCAGATTAGTGTCGACATAATGGGACCCTTCCCTCAAAGTAGACACCACTTTAAATATTTAATAGTTTTTGTCGATTACATAACTAAATTCGTGGAAATGATACCACTTAAAACTATTACAGCTAAGACCTGTGTGCATTATTACTAGGTGGGGAGCTCCTAAAGCTATTCTTAGTGATAGAGGGGTACAGTTTACTTCAAAACTTTGGCTGCAGACGTGCAGAGCTTTTAAAATAAACGCAAAGTTTACCACTCCCTACACACCTAAAGGAAATCCCACCGAAAGAGTAAATAGAGTAATAGGCGAGTTAATATCATTTTATGTAGGGAGTCACCATGATAGATGGGATGAATCCCTTGACCTTCTTCAATTCGCTATAAATTCCGCACCCCATGAAAACACGGGCAGATCCCCTTTCTTTTTGAATTTAGGGCGGGAGCCACGTCTCCCTTGGGATTTAGACATTGAAGAACCCATTCAGAACCCTGATGACCCCAGTCGTAGTAAGGCTTTGAAGGTTCTTAAGGAACAATTAGCATTCAGTAATGAATTGTCTAAGTTAGCTAAAGCACACCAGAATAAATACTATGACCTCCGCCATGACCCTCTTGAGTTTGAGGTAGGAACATTAGTATGGATGGAAACACATCCTTTATCAAGTACGACAGGTCAGCTTATGCAAAAGCTTAGTCCTAAATGGGCAGGTCCCTTTAAAATAGTAGCAAAACATTCTCCCGTTGTCTACGAGTTAGAAGATGCTAACTCAGGGCAGAATATAGGGAAAGTTAACTTAGAGCATCTAAAACTCTACTGCACTAATGTGGCCGTCTTCGACAATGCCGAAAATGCCCCCACTTCACAGTCGAACGTTGCAGATGAAATTGAGCCTAGTCCTTCTACGGATGGTGGTAGCGCGCACCACCAACCTGAGGAGACTTCCTCAACTACTTCATCTGAATCATCATCATCTTCTACGTCTAGGTCACCGTCACCTCAGGACGGTCAGGACGTCGATCAACCGATCATTCCTGCTATCCCAGATGTCCTTCAAACCTCGACATCCACTACTCTAGAAGATCAAGCAGCGGATCAACAGATCCCTCCTGCAGTTCAAGATGATTTACAGCAACCTACAGATTCTGATAGTGAACCGGGCATGGCCCTTTTTGAAGATCCTCCTCTCCTCCTTTTTACCTATCATGATATGAGGGCTTTTCAGCTCGATAATCCCGCAAACGATATTCCGCCTTCTGCGGCAGGGGAGGCTTCCCCGTCTGATCATGAATCAGTCGTGGAAACTAAGCTACATACACCAACATCCAGTTTTACAGAAGAAATCCTAACGCTGGAAGATAAATCAACGTCTTCTGCCAAGTCAATATCGGGACGTGCGTTACACCATTCTCATTCTTCTGGTTTTTCGGAGGAAATAATACCTCCTGAACAGATTTCTACTCTTTCGGAGGACATATCTACCCCTGAACAGATCCCTCAATCGAAATCCCAATCGTTGCGTGCGTCTGATAGTTCTTCGACCACGTTATCGGAGTCTATGAGAACTCCTCGGTTAAATAGGGCTACATTACCCGATATTTATTTAGAACCTTTTAAATTGGGATGGCGACGAGAGGTATGTAAGAGGGCTACGGTTCAGCCCGGAGGTAATGAAGTAGCCATCTATTATCGACCTCCTGATAATAAAAGATTACGGTCGAGATATGAGGTCCAAGTTTACCTTAATAATAATAAGATCCCGAACCTAACCAGGGAACATCTCTGTTTTTCCCGAGAGCCAATCTCTATATTCGCATGGGAGTTTATCTCCCAAGCCAATAAGAGACAAAATTAATGTTGTATACTTGCAGATGGCTTCTAATTGGGAATTTGACCTCCCCAAAGAATTAAAAAAGCCTAAGATGACTCAAAAGTTACTTAGCAAGACGGAGCAATCATTAAGGATTTTGGAGGGCTATTGCCCGAATGATCAAGACCAACTCCCGCAATGTCTTAAGTGCGACGAACGTGGACATGTATCAAGCGATTTTTACATGCCCAATAAATATACGAACTCTACTTACTCTTGCTCACAATGTTATACACCCGGACATACTGCAATTTCTTGCCCTTTCAAGGAAGACGACGACGAAATACTGGTGCTGGCCAGATTCAGGAGAGGAATTGGAGCAAAACACAGTTCCTCAGGCGGTCCAGGACCCGTCCCCAGGGTTTTACCCAATAACACCTCCATCTTTAAATCAAGAAGCATATGACCCTTGGTCTTTAACACCACTTCTTCCCCATCCTCCTCAACACGAGGAAGAAAAAAGGCCTACAATAGCCATCATCAAGGAGGAACCCACTGCGAAACCAGGCAAGTCACCACGCCAATGGATCCCCCTGGAGGATACCGATAGTGATGACTATGAGGATACAATGCGTTGGGAGCGCTTCGGATCAATGGGGTGGATCCCAAAAAACCCTCCAAAACTCTTAACTTCTTCAAAGGTTGCTGATGCGAAACACCCATTTATTTGGACCACTTCCATTTGCTGGCGCTGCCGCAAAGTCGGCCATCATGTTGTTGCGGACTGCCCTGGCAAAAGGAGTAAAGCTGCCTTGGCCCCAAAACCCAGTAATAGACGAAATAGTAGGCCAAATGGACCATACGTTAGCGTTGGAAACTAGGGGTTCTGCGTTAAACCTTGAAGACCTTGGGACTGGGGAATCGCATTTTTTAGGCCGAGCAAATCGGGTGTTGCCAAACCAATTTAAAATGAAGACATAAGAGGTTCCATTTAAAATTTTATACACAGAAAACGAAAAAATTCTCTTTCACGCGTCTAACATCAGCTGCTGACGTCAATGATTGAAAAAAATCAACGGTCCGTCGACTTCTTTACAGTCCCTTTATTACATTTATTAATGAAACTTATTATCACGCCAATAGAATTACTCCATCATAAATGGCTTTGGTAGCGTGAAGTAAGGGTAAAATTTATAACAAAAGGAATAGAAAGACCTCATGGAATGCCCCCAATTTAAGAAAGGACAATAAATTCCGATGTATCTAAAAAACTGTTAGTCAAACTCTCAAACACCAATTCGAAAATAGGAATGGTTTGAATAATTTTGATAAATTTAGTTTTCAAATAAATTATATATATTAACGATATATATCTAGGTCCTCAACCTAATCGCATCATTATGGAATAAGTGTCCAACGCGGCGTTCAAGGGCAGTTGCGCTCTGAATCCCTTTAACTTTAAAACTTACGATTTAAAGATTTTGTCTCTGTACCTCGATAACGAACAAATGCCATCGAAACCTTTGTAACGGGGAGCCCGTTACAAGGGTTCACCACCAGGTGGAGCGACCTAAAGAATGATACCAGGGATCCCCGCTAGATGGCCCGGAAAGCTGAACCTTAGACCTGTCCTCTGCTCGACTCCCGGATTGGCTGTTCCCCAGAGGCCCGAGGGAATATATTCAAACGTAGACCGGGAATCGGGGCAGTTGAAGAGGTACCGGCATCAGAAGCAGTTAATAATACTTTATAGACTAATTGATTTTATTTACTTAATGAATGTTGTTTAACGGATTGTATATTTATTGTTACTAACGTATTGTATATATAATTTAACCGGATTTACATGTTAATAAATACATTGGATTTCACTGAAATTACGTAGTCGTGTGTTTCCGGGTCTCAGTGGAAAGCGCGCGATTTCAAATGGTGCCCCGAGTGAGGAACAACTTTTGAATTTCGCGCCATTAATACGGACTTGTGTTTGATACGGACGTTTGACACTTGTGCTTTAACAGAGTGAGCTTCATTGTTGTACGCTGCTCTTGAACTTGTCGGCTGATGTACTTTTTGTGTGTTCCTTCTGCACAACGTGGGAATTTGAACACTCTACAGTGAGCCCCTGACTCGGCCTGGGGGGATCTTTGAGGGTGTTCCGCAGTCAACGGGAACACTCTACCAGCACGGCCAACCAGGAATCTACGAACGATAAGTCGATCTTTCAAAATTTCTGTACTCGGTTTTTTGAACACTCTGTATTTTTGCCCGGTGGGCGTGAGCAAAGGGGTTGTGTAGGATTCCCTAGTGGGCTATCTCTTGCTCTCGGGACCGCGTGATAGGGTGGGGCTTAAATTTTTGGCTTCTTTGTTTGCTAGCACCCCGTTTTCTTTCGGAAGCCATTCCAGGTTGATTGCCGTACTAGTTGTATCACGAGATTTTTGAGTTCGCCCAACCACGAAGAAAAGTTTTTCTTTATTATTTTCCTGATTGCCTTTGCCTTATTAAATTATCACCAATTCTCGGTAAGGTTATGAATTTACCTCTTACTTAGGGTCAATTTAATTTTGGACTGAACCGTAAACCATTTATCCTAAGCCTCGGTCGCTATTATTGTTACCGGGCGCATAGGTTTAGCCTACCTTCAGGGGCTGAAAACTTGGGCCTTGGTCTTATTGTCAAAGTATTGATTAATTTAAGTGGCTTTCTTAATTTTTTTTTTTGAATTCAAATTGGGGCTCTATTTTATATGGGATCAAATAATTCTCCCTTATTTTATCCCATTTGCGGTCACGGTGACTTTGGGATATGTGGGCTATTTGATGTACCGGGAAGTCAGTGTGACCGTGGGATATAATCGACATACCCCGTTACATGGGTTTAATATCTTCCCCAACCTCGTCAGAGTATTTATCCCCAGTTGCCAACTGGTCATGTTAAACATCCAGGGCCTCCCATACCCTTGACATTAAATCCAAACCCTGGCACAGCGTGTCAGTTGCCACCTCGGTCCGGCTCTTCTGAATTAATGGTCCGGTTCCTTAAGGATTGTGATTTGAAAAGTAAGGGCTTTAACGGCTCAGGACCTTCACATAAGGCCAATTCCAGTAAATCATCCAGGTCGGGTAGTATCTTACGACCTTCCGAGTAAGACGCCGTGGATATTCAACAGAGACAGGTTTTAGCCTCTGCCCCCCCCCTCAGGTTTCCTTCGTCCAGCCAGGAACTGTCAAACCGCCCATCTCCTCATTACCAAGGAATCAGGGTGCCGTACCTAATAGTCCGGCTAGACCAAAAAGTCGTAATTCTCCGGGGGAATCCCCTCGCATGGTAGTATCTGGCAATAGCTCGGGGTAGGAGCCCTGTTCTTCTACCCCAGCATGTTCCGGTGGTCAATCCGCCACAAACACCACCTCGAGTAACTCATAGGGTTATGGGAACCAATACCTCACCCCCTGCTGCCCTAGCTCAGCATGTTCCGGTGGTTAATCCGCCACAAACACCACCTCGAGTAACTCATAGGGTTATGGGAACCAATACCTCACCCCCTGCTGCCCTAGCTCAGCATGTTCCGTTGGTTAATCCGCCACAAACACCACCTCGGGTAACTCATAGGGTTTTGGGTACCAATGCCTCACCCCCTGCTGCTTCAGCTCAGCATGTTCCGGTGGTTAATCCGCCACAAACACCACCTCGGGTAACCCATAGGGTTATGGGTAACAATACCTCACCCCCTGCTGCTCCAGCTCAGCATGTTCCGGTGGTTAATTTGCCACAAACACCACCTCCAGTAACTCATAGGGTTATGGGGACCAATACCTCACCCCCCTGCTGCTCCAGCTCAGCATGTTCCGGTGGTTAATTTGCCACAAACACCACCTCCAGTAACTCATAGGGTTATGGGGACCAATACCTCACCCCCTGCTGCCCCAGCTCAGCGTGTTCCGATGGTTAATTTGCCACAAATACCACCTCGAGTAACTCATAGAGTGACTGGAACCAATATGTCCCCGCCGGGGTACCCCACTAACCCGGTACAGATAGTAGCAACTCCCGCCGGCGGCTCACGTTATAACCCTGTTCTGGGACAGTCTATAATGTTGCCCAGCTTCTCGGGTCGGGAGGATCCCAAGTTATACTTACGTCAAATGGAAATGTTTATTCGGCATCATAAATTTGAGGTCCAGGACCTAGAGTTATTTATACCCCTGTCACTAAAGGAAGACGCCCTCAGCTGGCGGGAAACCCTTAGTCGCTATGCTAATCGTCCCAGGGAATGGGGATATTTTCTTCAACAATTCAAGTAGGAATATTTGTCCTCCCGAAGGGACAGAGAGATTAGGGTCGCCCTATATAGTATAAGACAGGCTGTAGGGGAAGATCTACAATCATACCGTAGACGAGTAGTACAGTTGAATGAAACCTTAGTCGACCCTCTTGACGAACACGAGTTAGTCGAAATTTTAATTACCAATGTTTTACCGGAAATCACCTTGCTGTTGCCGGAGGGTTTATGTCGTACCATGGCTCAAGTGCAACGAGAGTTTAAGCGTATCCAGAGCGGTTTCGACCGAAAGTATACCCCAGGAGGAACATGGGGGTATACTTCAGGTCCTGGCCCAAGAGTGCGTTTTTCCGGTCCTCCTGGGACCGCGGCCAGTAATACCGGACAGACGAGTGGCCCTAATAGACCACCACTATCCCAGGCATGCTATCGTTGTGGTAGTTTTGGCCACCTTCGTCGGGATTGCCCCAGACCCGCGGGTACCCCACCTCGCCCGGCTCAAGCGAGAAATTTACCGGCGCTTCCTCCTGTTGCCCCACAAGGCCCGGCACCAGGTTCGGGAAACGCTTAGGACGCATCCTGGAAGGGTCTCAGGATGTGCGCCGGAACACACAAGACCTGCTTCACATGAATTCAGTCAGGGGGGATAGTATTAATGACAGTCGACTTAAGGGTATAGTAATTCAGATCGCTTGCAAACCATGTATTGCTTTTCTTGATAGTGGGGCAGATCATAGTATTGTCGCCTGGGACTTTTTACATAAACTAGGAGTCATTTCGTTGGTTGTTCCTCAGTCGAAGATGGTCAAGGGTGTAACTACGACTTCCGTGGGTTATATTGATTTGGAGATAGATTTGGGGAGGCAAATGGGCACAATACCGGTACGAGTCCACGTTTTGACGAACTGCGAGCTAGCATCGACCATGAACGTAACGAATTCCGGTATTGTAGATATACTCTTCCCCTCATTTATTTGAGAGACCTTGCGCCCGGCTTCACCCAAACCCAAGAACTCGACACAGGGACAGTGGATGTGACCCAGTTAAACATGGGTACGCTAACGGAACGAGAAGTGGAGGACTTAATGAAAATCTGTCAAGAATTTTCCTCCCTTTTCTCCGGTCGTCCAGGTAGAACTCACCTATTACGACACCGTATCAAGTTAAAACCAGGGACTGTCCCTATCCACCGACAACCGTATAACCATAGCCGGGTGGCTAGTGAAGAAATAGATAATCAGGTCAGGGACTTATTGCAACAGGGGTTAATCAGGCCTTCAGATAGTCCGTGGGCGTCGCCTACTATAGTGGTGGGAAAGAAAAACAACCGAGAAACGAATGTGTATAGACGTTACCCGATTAAATAGTGTTACTGTGGATGATCCCTACCCGGTGCCACGCATCGAAGATATCATAGATTCTATGGGAAAGCCCAAATATATCACTAAGCTTGACCTAAAGTCCGGATACTGGCAGGTAGAGATGCATCCGGATGATATCGAAAAAACGGCATTTGTCACCAGGGAGGGAAAATTTGAATGGCTCGTAATGCCGTTCGGGTTAAAGAATGCCCCATCCACATTTTTTTGGTTGATGAATAAAGTTTTGAAATATGCGAGACGATTTGGGGTCGGTGTATACCTGGATGACATTGTCATCGCTAATGCTAACTGGGAGGAACACCTGGTACCTCTCCGGTATGAGCTTTCACAGCTGAAACACGCCGGTTTAACGCTTAATTTAAGAAAATCGAGTTTTGGAGTTTCTAAGGTTGCGGTGCTCGGCTATGTAGTAAGCGCGCAGGGTGTACAGATTGACCCAGAGAAAGTAGACGCAATTAGGAACTTCCCCAGACCACGAACCATAAAACAGGTTTCATCCTTCTAAGGGATGTGTGGGTTTCACTCCCGGTTTATCCCTCATTTCGCGGATCTTACGGCCCCTCTTAATCGATTAAAACGTAAACACCAGCGATGGCGGTGAGGCGATGAGGAAGAGCAATCTTATCAGGATTTAAAGCAGGCTATAGCGGAAGTAGTTATGCTACAGGCCCCGACCCCGGATGGGAAATTTATTGTTACTACAGATGCCAGTGGCATCGGTATTGGGGGGATGTTAACCCAGATTCAAGGGGGAGTGGAAGTGCCGTTGGCATATACCAGTCGTCTCTTAAGACCTTCAGAATTAAAATATAGTACTCCAGAGCAGGAGGAATTAGCGGTTGTGGAAGCCGTCCGTAAATTTCGCCACTATATAGAGGGCCGGGAATTTGCAGTTTTATCGGATCACAGGGCGTTATGCTGGTTACTGCGCTTGAAGGATAAGAAAAGTCGGCTTATGCGGTGGGCCTTGGAGCTACAGGAATTTATGCCGTTCGAAATCCTGCATAAATCCGGACGGGAAAATGGGGTTGCCGATGCCTTGTCTCGATGCCCGGTATCAGATTTGGACACAGTCAGTCCAAAGGTCTTAGAGACGGACGACATAGATCAGTCGCCCGGTTGCGACCGTCAAGCTTTCCGGGTCAATATGGTATCCTGTAACCCAGTAGCATTAGGTCTCTCGTTAGACGTAGCAACTAAGGCCGATATTAAGTTAGCACAGGCTAGTGATCCGTATTGGCAGTCTATTAGACAGGACTTAGAAAATGGAAAGGCGTCAAAATTGTATATACTAATGGATGATATGATATACCGGATAGCCCAGGGTTTTCAACCGGAAAAGGTAGTTATTCCCACCGCGATAGTACCGCGGATATGTCAAGCCTACCATGACCATCCGTTATCGGGTCATAGAGGTCGTACCGCTACGTATAAACGGTTGCAAGCTAAATACTACCATCCGAAGTTGTATTCCCTGGTACAAGATTATGTCCGGGGATGCGAAACTTGTCAGAGATATGAGTAGGAATACTAAGAAACCAGGTTTAATGATTCCTTCTCATAAAATAAATCCCTGGGATTTGGTAGGGATTGATATTATGGATCCTTTACCTGTATCGAAATCCAAGAATAGGTTCCTGGTAGTAATGGTAGATTATTTTACCAAGTACGTAGAGATATTTCCGGCGCTAAGTGTTACCGCCCCTATACTGTGTAAGATCTTACTACAGTATGTTTCACGTCACGGTACTATGACAGCCTTATTATCGGACAATGGGCCTCAGTTCATATCTGCATTATGGAAGCGCTTGTGCCGAATGTTAAAAGTTCAGTTAAAATTCACGTCCCCATATCATCCCCAGGCGAATATGACAGAAAGGGCAAGTAGGGTCATAGGCGAACTCATGAGTATTTATACAGGGAATGTCCATACGAAGTGGGACGAAAGCTTGCCCCTTATTCAGTTGGCCATTAACAGTGCCATACATACTTCCACTGGTTCATCCCCCTTTTATTTACATCATGGTTTTGAGCCTACGATACCCTAGGATGAGCGTACCTTTGCCGGGATACCCGAGGACATCGAAGGAGAGATTAGGGGTTATGAGGATGGGCCGCTCCGGGAATGGCAGTTGTCCATTGACTTTTCTCAGGAAATGAATGAGCAAGCCAGTGCCAAACAAAAACGCTTCTATGACCGGAACTATTCCGATGGGGAGCTAGAAGTGGGGCAATTAGTGTGGAAAGCAGGACAAGTTCTCGGCTAAGTTAGCTCCAGCTTGGGAGGCTCCCTATAGGGTAGTCGAAAAGATATCACCAGTTTCCTATGTTATCATGGATTTGGAGTCAGGTGCTTTGGCCGGTACTTGGCATAACAATCAGTTGAAACTACTACTGAACTCGGTGGTCCTCGAAACCCAGGAAATCACGGAGTTTGAGATCCCACCGGTAATACAGGAACTGGAGAACGATGCAGACCCAGGAGATGAGCCAGAGCATGAGCTGGTTGCAACACAGAACGAAAGATCGTTTATTGAGGCAGATTCCCGGGACGGTCAGGAGAATGTCTGGGATACGGTGACCGTTAGATTATATAACTTCCGGCCTCGTCAAAACCAGGCAGAAGGGGTTGTCGATAGGTCGTCAACATCGATAGATGTAGAACCAGATATACCCGTTCCGACTCTTGACATGCCAGTAGAAAACGACTCGGTTCCCACCCCGATACCACGGCGGGAATATAATCACCGACGCCGGGGTCGAGTTGAGGAACAGGAAGAGCAACGGGTAGACCTTACGGTGGCAGGTCCTTCCGGGGAAGGAAGGCGGAAGCGTGGGGTTCAGAGGGACCCGGGGTTGGGCAAAGCTCAGTCAAGGACTCCCACGGAGATAAGTCAAAGTCAGAGTACCCAGGAAGACTTGTTAATGGCTCCTTTCCAGTATGGGTGGAAAGGGGAAATAGTTTTAAGAAAGGATACCGGGGGTCGAATTGGGGATGTGTACTATTATACCCCGGAACCAGTTAGGGAGAAGTTACGATCATACAAACAGATTTCAGCTTTTCTCGGAACACATCGCGACCAAGCCCGGCGGTTGGGAATGCAGAATTTTAGTATGAAGCCCCAACCGTTTGCGTATCCCCCATTTGAGATCCTCCGACATGTTCTATGGTAATGCACGCCCGGTCGTACTCCTCCTGCTTTCCGTTTCGTTTTATTTGCAGTTGCTTGCTTAGGATTGTTTAGCATGGACCTTTTGAACGAAATGCGGCTAGCATAAGTCTCTTTTTACCTTTCAGGCCATGGCAGATTCACGCCCAAAATCTTATTGGGACCAACTTTTTGGTTTAAGAGAAGCGTCGTCAAGTGACGAAGACGATATTCCCACCACCCGGCCGTTAGTGGTGGAGATTACCGGGGGCGGACAATCTGGAAGACGCGGGCGCGTCGGCTAAGGACATTCCCACCACCCGGCCGTTAGTCGTGGAGATTGCCGGAGGAGCGGACAATTTGGAAGACGCGGACACGTCGGGTGAGGGGTCAAATATGGACGAAACGACGGGTTTGGCGGCCACATCTTCCCCATCCGTGGAGGAGCAGATGATGGCCCTCGCTATAATAGACGGTGCTCCGGTGAACACTGCAGAAGAAGCGGGGCCACCTCCCCGCTATGTGGACATATTCTGTTCACTGCCCTGCTATGCGTCCCGGACTGGAACTGACATTATGCATTTTTCCCGGCATGTCCGGGCCCTTCCGGAACGTTTCCCGGAGGGATTTAAAGGATGTGTATCCCACTTTGGCGCCATTCCGGACGAACTTAACATTGATTTTATAAAATCGGTCTTGGCAAATTCCGGGGTTCTTGGTGCGGTTGGCATTCCGCCCTTATATGCTAAAGTCTACCTACAAGATGAGCGCATAGAACGCCAGTTGATCCAAGCCCTGGCTTTCTCTAAAGTCCGCGCGATCGGCGCAATTCGATTCGATTGGATTCTTCCCGAGTCATCGATCTTTGCCCCGGAAATCCAAATTCAGGCCTTCCGGCTACAGTTGCGTTTAGTCACGACCTACGATTACCCGGTGCTAATTTCTTGCAGAGAAGGGCGACAGGAAAAGGATGCCTTCAGAACCTGTTACTGTCTGCTAGGGGAAGTACTCCCTCCCGGACACGTCATCGTCTTACTAAATGTTTCCGGCGGTCGCGACGTGGCCGAAAAATTCCTCGCCCGGTTCCCCCGGTTATACCTTGCTCTATCCCCGGCTATGGAGCCGCAATATATGCGTAGGTTTCTTATCGGTATCCCGGTAGAGCGCCTACTAGCGCAGTCGGGGGCGCCGATGTTCGCGCCGACCCGTGGAGCGTCCTCAGCCGTGCCATCCCCTGGACTGGTTTTTACCGTAATCGAACGAATCGCGCAAGCCAAAGCATTACCGGTCGCGGACGTAGCCGCTATTTTGTGGTCAACCTCTCAGAAGTTGTTCCGATATTCCAGTTAAGCCCGGAGGAGGATGGATTAGTTTTCCAGGATTATCCGATTAGTTTATTTGTTTTCTTTGATAATTAGGTCATATTGACCGTCATAATACCGGGGTAGTTATTCTTGCTTTAACAAAAAACAAAAAAAACATTATTCTACGTTTATTTTGATTCTTTTTGTACGTCATGATGGCTAATTTTCCCCAAAGTGGGCATGTCCCCTTAATTTCGTTAGCTTGTTATCGAATTTATTCCCCAACACGGTTGCATACTGCTGAATAATAACACCCTAAAGGAACACTTTTTAGAACTCTACAATAGCTATGGGAATTATATGATATCCGCCTGTTAGGTAATCTCGGGATTGGGAGCGAAGATGTTTTTACATGAATTGTGCTAAAAGAGCCTAAAATAGAATACAAAACAATGAACATAGCCCCCCTCTCCCCGAAAAAGCCTCTTCAAGAAAAAATATATCACAATAGAATTATTACTAGTTGAAAAGGGCCGTAAGACGCCATGAACGCGTTGAACTCATTCTCATTTAAGAGTGGAACCTTGCTTTGACAAAGCATCCATTGCCTGCGTGTTATAGCTTCTTCGAGATTTGTATTGTCCTGTAGGGTTTGTAGTAAGATACAAATAGGTGTTGTACCATCAACTAATTCCGTATATATCTTATATTTTTTTAATGTTTATAGGGCCTTGCCCTATAGCGTTAGCTTGTTATCGAATTTATTCCCTATTTTTGCCTACAGCGAAGTACTTATGTCCAAAAGGAACGCTTTTTTAGACTTCTACAAGAGTTAGAAGAATTTTATCATTTTATGGTATATAGATCTTAGGTAAGCACGTTATCGGAAGCGAAGATGTTTTTAGATGAATTGTGCTAAAAGATCCTAAAATAGAATACCAAACAATGAACATAGCCTCCCCCTCTCCCCGACAAGCCCTTTCAAGAAAAAATATATCACAATAGAATTATTACTAGTTGAAAAGGGCCGTAAGACGCCATGAACGCGTTGAAATCATTTTCAAAGCTCAGAGCTAAGGACATCATCCTGCCTTTCACTATAGTAACCTCTATAAGCTTTTAACATGGATTGTCTCAATTCGAAATGGTAAATACGGTTAAACCAAAGACCCTTGTACGGTAGATCAAAGAAATGCTGAAGGGCGTTTTTCCAAATGTATCCAAAAAGAAAGACATCTGAAATTTTTTTTAGTCCAATGGCAAGGCTTCTGATAATTTTGCCCGCGAAAATATTTACCTTTGTACATGCTAACCATCTTGGAGTGACGTTTTTGATCTCGAACACGCCTTGACCCTAGTAAAAAATATAAAACAACGAGGTTGACCCCCCCCCCAGAGTCACCACTTTCTCTCGGACTTAACAAGATGATGAACCACCAACAAGAAGCGATGGACCTGTCTTCAACATGGTAAGAAAAAACTTTTTTTAAAACTTAGTTTTTTAAGAGAAGACCTAAAAAAATCTTTCTCTATAGTTATGTTCACGGGATTGACACCCCATATTCCCCCTGTGAGTTTTCGGACTCGTCGGGGACATCCCGTTCAGGGACCCCTGAGGCCCCACATCGGCGGCCACAATTGTGTGTCGTCGGGCCAAAGCGGCGCCCGCCACCAAGCGCGTCACTTCCGCCCACGCCTCCAAGGACACCATCACCAGACCATTACGTTCCTCTCCCGGCTATCTATTATCCTTGGCAAGTGATGCCTCGGCCGGGAGAGGCTGATTTGAGCGTCAACGGTGACTTGTAAGTGAATATTTTATCTTTGGGGCAATATAACGCGAAATTATAATTTCTGTTTATTCGTAGTTTAATCTATCAAATCACGGCGTACCTGGCGATACTCGCCAAGGTCGTGGTGGACGATGATTTTATGCACGACCTGCTAAACCAAGTTAGGCAGGTCGTGTATAATAATTGTATCTTCATTCCCCACGAGTGAGTTTTCACGCATTATTTTATGATTTTATCTAAATTTAATTTTATAATTTTTATTACAGCCTCCTGGCCTTAAACTGTCGAGGGTTCCGGTAAGTTAATTTTTTTTATTAGTTATCCAATACTTTATTAATCCTTTTTTTCTCTCTTCTCTACAGGGTGATCCAGGAACTCTCGCAGTTGCACCTATACCGTCGGGTTCGATTTTTAGAAGTCCCCGCGCGCCACACACGGGTGTACGAATGCCGGGACAATATAATGTTCGAAGGCTTTCGTGCACTCGTGCAAACTCTCTCGTTGCCGTGAACGAGAGGGCGGGGGTGGGCGGCACCCCAAAAAAAATAAAATGTAAAAAAAAAATGTTTTTTTGGAAATATTTTTTTTAAATAAAAAAATTTTGTTTTCGCTTTATATACTTCTCTCTTTATTTAAATTAAGCTTATATTTTTTAGCGTCAAAGTTTTTTAGGCTTAAATAGCAAAAGAAAAAAAGATATGCTTAGTATTAGTTATATACAAATAGACCAGTTTTTAGTTCAATTCAATTTATTTTAAACACCAAAAAAAGCAAATTAGCAAGTAGATATAAATTAAAAATGAGTTAGTAAATGCATACGGGTTTTTAAATAAGTTACCTGCCCCGAAATTACAGAAAATAAATTATAATTGTAAAATGTATTTTCAAGATTTTCTTCCTGAAGAGCATTGTTGAATTTCGTCACTACCTGGTACGACGTTATACAGTTAGTGAAGTACCCCACCACTGCGTCGAATTTCTCAGGTTGGCCATCCAAGCAAGATATATCTTCGGGGTCCCCGTATAAATTATCATAAATGGCGTTATAAAACTCTATAATGATATCTGCCATGTGTATAAACACAATTTCATGGTTACTTATCTTAATAAGATGCTCCTTTTCTGCGCTCGAAACGCGATTCAAGGCCGCTGTTTCCATACTAGTAAATAGGAAGTGTTACCTTTGGGACAGTGGCGTCAGACAGTGCCAGATGGCACATGATCAGGGAGGCTATTCTCTAAGGTCCTTTTGGAGGAATTTCGATCCGAATCTTTTCATTCGGAGTCAATTTCTCCGAATCAAAATAAAACGTATTCTGTAAGCACCTTATCCTAATCATACGGTGATAACCTCTCCGAATCATTCGGCGGCCGTAAGAGACGGCCGAATCGGGCATTCGGAGTTTTTACCGCCTCTCTTCCCTCCATCAATCTTAGATTCGCGGAACTTTCGCCGAAGTTTTGGCTGCGGTTCATATTTTTATTTAGTATGGCTGCTTTGTTTTTTCAACTCAAGCTTCATCGTTTGCGATTTGAACATGGTAATCGCATTGCCCGTCGCGATTTACGAGTTCAAAGGGTTATTCGAGACTTAAAATCAAGCGTGGGCAAAAGTTTAGGTTAAAGCGGGAAATGGCTTTAGGCCTTGGCGGGCCTTGGCGAAATCTACAAGGTAGATCGACGGCTTTTTTTGGTAGATTAAAGGTAAAAAACGTCGTTGAATTTATCCTACATTTAAGGGATAATTTCGCGAGATCCAATTACTTAACACAGATTTAATTGTTCATTTTAATATTTTTTCTACCGGGGCTTGTGAGTTAGAGCCACCTATTTTTGACCAATTGCATCAATTATTAATAATTGCTAGATTAAATTTGGTTATTTCGTTTAGCATCTATTTAAATTATTAAATTTTGGTAGGTGTGTAACCATTGATGGAGGGCTAATGATCTACATTAATGAATTTATCATAATCTCACGAGATCCACACAATTGGATTATAATTTGCGATTAATTAACGTTGTTATTCTTGGTTCTCATTGCCTCATATTTAACCCTACCAAAACTTGCGCTAAGTTTCATTCAAAATTCGACGTATATTAACTGTTGTTTAGCGTGTTCTTTAATACCATTTTAAAAGAATATTATGAAGCAATTTAGGAATAAATAATTTTTTATCAAAAATAAATAAATAAATAAAAATGGAAAAAAAGCACTTGTTTCTATCTTAAGAAAAGAAATCGAAATTTGCTTTGTATTGAATGTGTTCCCAATACAAAGACCATTTCCCAAAATTTCCACTCCTTGGAAAAAACCAAAGTTTCCATCCCTTCAATTTGAAAGCGCGCCAAATAAAATTGTCCAATAAAGAAAAAGTGGGCGTCAAAAAGTACCACGTGGCTTAAGAGGAAGTGACGTCCATTTGGATTGAGAGAAAATTTCGAAGTATCCGAATGACGATAAGGATTGGGGTTAGAGAATACGGTTTGTTCGGTCCACTCCGAATGAGCCCGATCCGAATCACAAGGATTCGGAGTGATCCGAATGATTTTCGATTTTTAGAGAATAGCCTCCCTGGCACCAATAAATATGGCGTCAGTGGGCGCCCACAACATTTTTCCTCTTATGGCGTCAGTGAATCAAATATTTTTTCTCACAATCCTGCCATGACGTCAGTGAATCAATCATGGCGTCAATGTTAGGCTTAAGCGTCATATTCGACAACGTGGTAAATAACCCTTGTCATACACGTGGTTTAAACGCCATGTT
Organism: Phalangium opilio; assembly: GCF_054372755.1. NCBI lineage: Eukaryota > Metazoa > Arthropoda > Arachnida > Opiliones > Phalangiidae > Phalangium > Phalangium opilio. Next base: position 1,854,262 of record NW_028324191.1, read on the forward strand.
CACTATAAGAACATGATTGGTCTAAAAAGTGCGCCATGTTTACATGGTCAGAAAGTCGCGTGACATTAAAGTATAAAAGACGAGGACGGTTTAAAGATAAGGCATTCTATATCCCTCATTGAAGTACCAATCCAGATCCGAAAAATGTAAGTATAATTTCCCATAAAATCTTAGTGCTATAACCTTGGTTTGTATCACATTTAATGTGATTACCATATTTAATGTGAATATTCAGGGATAACTCCAACGTGTTCGAGATTTCTTCAACTAAATCAGTCATTGTAACGCCGGACTGTAGGATTAGACTAGGAATGACCGATGGCTCAACAGGGATCGTATTAAGCGAGGAGGAATATATGCAACTTTACGGAATGAAGGACTCCATAAACGGATTTTTCGAGAAGGATGACGCTCAACCCACCACGTGCTTTTTCGAGGGATCGATGGACAAGCGTATGCAACTTGTAACTTACCAGGAAAGGAAGATGTTAAATATCCGCCAAGTGATCCAGGGACAAGGAGCGAACTACGGAATCCAATACCCAACTAGGAATGGATTTGCCATAGGACCATTCCTATGGGAGAAGTTATTGGAAAAACACATTCAGGTGACGACATTCATTACCGAAGCGAAACGTGTGGAGAGTGCGATTAAGGACATAGTAATACAGCAACTTACTGAGGGAATAAAGAATTCGTGCAACGGCTGCATCATCGACCATCCTTCACAATTACAGCATGATTGTATAATGACGGAATGGAGCGAACGTGTGGATGAACATTATTCTAATGCCGTGTCTAATTTAAATATCGAGATGATAGTTAATATTTTTAATAATTCCACTTTCTTAAGTTTTCAATTCTGTAAGCAAATGGTATCTCTAAGTGTATGTAACTCTAAAAAATTCCTGTAATACATTGAATGTAAATAATAAATATTCAAATTTAATACTTTTTCATTAACCTAAATATAAGCCTATTTCAAATTTTAGGAGTTATATATATTCAAATTTAATACTATTTAACTAAATATATAGGCATATTCCAAATTTTAGGAGTTATTTCAACTTAATATCTGAATTTAATACTTCTAAATATAAACTTTAGAAATTATTTCAACTTAAACCAATTTCTCTTTATTGATAGGCCTATTTTACAGTTTCATGGATAGGTAATGTAAATAACGAGGTCGATGAACGTGAATAGAGAAACTCGGATGGTAAATAAGCGGCCTATGTCAATAATTAGAAATCATGATAAGCGCTTGTATGAAAGCGGTTAGTGTCAACATGGGATGATAGTTGGGGTTGCAATGTTTGTTTATGCTAGGAAACTTGTAAGTAAACAAACTAGATTGAAACTTGGCGGGAATTTCGAAACGTGGCGTGGCTCCTATCGTGACGTCAATGGGAAAACCCATATGATAGTTCGGGCAGAGATTAAATGGACGACGCCACAATGTTTGTTTATGCCAGGATACTTGTAAATAAACAAACTAGATTGAAACTTGGCGTGAATTTCGAAACATGGCGCGGTTTTCGACTTGACGCCAACGGAAAAACCCATATGATAGTTCGGGCAAAGATTAAATGGACGACGCCAAGAGGCAAGAGTATAAAAGCCTGGCACGTGTCCAAACTCAGTCACTTTTGTTCCTGACTTCAGACGAGCTCCAGCCTGCTCCTTTGTTGCTTTATAGTATTTTTCAATACTTGGTAACATTTGCTGTTGCAAGTTATTTTGCGGAGGGTAAGAAAAAGTTTACGGGCTAGTACCGAAATTACTTGTGATTTTTACAAGTACTTGCGTATTTTTTTTACAAGTACTTGCGTATTTTTACAAGTACTTGCGATTTTTCCGAGATTAAGATTGTCTTTATCATTCTTTGAGAATGTTTTAGTGTAATATTTGTGAGCGTTCCTACCAAGGGAACAGGGAGCTTTTGAGACATAAAAGGGAGAAACACGGGGATGTTAAATACCCGTGCTCGCAATGTCCGGCCGTTTATACCAGACTTGCGAATTTAACGTTACACGTGGCTACCCGACACTCTACCCCTAAGGCTCCACTCCCCCTCATGACCAATGCAGGTCCATCAACTTCTACCTTTGTCCCATTCTTGGGTCCATCAACCTCTACCTTTGTTCCTCCTGTTATTCCATTCTCGGGTCCATCAACCTCCACCTTTATCCCTCCTGGGATGCAGAGGCCGAAACGGTCCACGTCTGACCCATCCACTCCTGAGACGAAGCGGCCGAAACGGTCCACGTCCTACTTTATTCCCTCCCAAGATGAACTGTCCGACGATGAGAATCGTGCTCTGAACGCGTTCATGAACCGAGAAGAAGGTGTCATCAATGGAACTCTACTGGGAACTCCTCCACCCGCCGTTTGCGAAAATCTTGATGAGCTGTCCGACGATGGAAATCGTGCCCTGAACGAGTTCATGGACCAGGAGGATGACTTCCCAGCCCTTTCCAGCCAGGAGAACCGCGACATCCATCGCTTTATGGATCAGCAGGAGGGTGGTGGTGGTCAAGAGCAGGAGGAGGAACCCATCGTTGCGTCACCGGAAGTTCCTCTTCACGACGAGCTAGAGGAACTAGAAGTACTCGGTAGGGCTATTTTTTGTGCACGTTTCACACCTGTAGTGACTGATACAGACGTAGAGCTGTACGTGGGTAGACATAGGGTAGCGATTGAAAATTACTTACGCAATAAACTGGCTAGAGATAGAGGGATTAAGTGGTATTTAACTGTCAGGGCTCGCTACACCCGTCAGTTAGCTGACACTGACGAGGAAGTAGAAAATTTAATTTATCACAGAACCCAAAACCTTGCTATTTTGAACCCCGACGTTATCCCCGGACAGATAGACTTTAGCATTAGGACTCTGAAACGTTTAATGGAGGAGTACGAAGCGCAAGGTAGTGGGTGGGTTGTAGATAAAATTCTCTTCCTGCAAATTAATATTATAGCGTACCTCCCGCTTCACGGGGGTACGTACTTTGAAACCCCTAAAAATCTTTTAGCTAAAAAAGCCCTTTTAAATGTGCAAAATACAGACAATAAGTGTTTCTTATGGTCAATTTTGGCACATTTACACCCTGTTAACCATGGAAATGCCCCTCATCGTGTAACTAAGTACCTAGAGTATAGTAACGAATTGAACATGGCCGGTATTACGTTCCCCGTGGAATTAAATACCGGTAAATTAGAGAATTTCGAACGGGTGAATAACCTTTCGATTGATGTATTCGGATACGAGAAAGAGGTCTTCCCCCTTTACGTGAGTTCCAACAGAGTTGAGGAACCGCGTCAAGTAGATTTATTGCTATTAACCGAGGGTGAGAAGAAGCATTTCTGCTTAATCCGAAGCATGAGTCGACTTCTAGCGAAGGTGTTCACCGCACACGCAAACACGAACTATTATTGTCGTTATTGCTTGCATCGATTCTCCGGTGTAAACTCGGAGGAAAACTACAAGGACCACATCAAGGAGTGCAGTATACACGGACCCCAGAAGATCGAGATGCCGGTAAAGGAACCTATTCTCGAATTCAAAAACGTCGCATGGCAACAGAAGGTAAACTAAAACTTTTGTTATTTATCAGGGTATTTTAAATAACGCGCCAAAATTGTTTACTGAGGCTAACGTCAGACGGCGCCCATAGCAAGATAAATAGAGCAGACGATAAGATGCATGGGAGAGAGAGAATGTTTTGTTTACATTTTATCTAATGTAGTTTTATTTCTATTTCCCACAGGTTAAATACGTTATCTATGCCGATTTCGAGTCTATTCTCCGTAAAGTTCACCGATGCGATCCCGATGCCGGCCTCTCTTCAACCACGAAAACTTCGCAGCATATCTCCTGTGGGTTTAGTTATGTCATTGTTAGTCACGACGGTACAGTCTCTAAACCAGTTACTTATCGAGGGATAGATGCCACGGAAAAGTTTTTAGAAAACCTTTTGCGTGAAGACGCAATTATTCAGCGTAAGATTAAAGATAACGCCCCCATGAATCTATCAGACTTAGATAAGGCGCAATTCGCCTCGGCCCAATCCTGTTACTTATGTAACAAGGCTTTCACTGTAAATGACTGTAAAGTTCGTGACCACGACCACACTAACGGAGCCTACAGGGGAGCTGCTCATAATTCGTGCAACCTGAAACTGAGGACCCGGAATTTCGTTCCGGTCTTCATGCATAACTTATCTCGTTACGATGCCCATCTTATTATGGACAAAATTGGATTGGTCAAAGATCACGAGATTAAGTGTATCCCCACGAATTCCGAAACGTACATTTCGTTTTCTCTGGGTAATTTACGATTCTTAGACTCAATTAGGTTCATGCCGGCATCGCTAGAGACACTCGTATCGAATTTAGCTCGAGGAGGAGCCGATAAGTTCAAGTGTTTAAACTCTGCCTTCAGCGCTGACGAAGTTCCGCATCTGCTGAGGAAGCAGGTTTACCCCTATGACTACTTCGACTGCGAGACTAAATTCGACGAGACCGAGTTGCCACCCAAGGATGCCTTCTTCAATTCCTTAACTGACGAAGAGGTTAGTGAGGAAGATTATTCTCAAGCTCAAAAAGTTTGGGAAAAATTCCAACTCACTAACCTCGGTGAGTACCATGATTTATACGTTAAGACCGACGTTCTGCTCCTAGCGGATGTTTTTGAAAGTTTCAGGGCTATGTGTCTAGAATATTACAAGTTAGATTGCGCGCATGCATATACAGGTCCTGGTTTCGCTTGGCAAAGCGCACTTCACATGACCCAAGTGAAATTGGAACTACTCCAGGATCCTGATATGCATCTCTTTATTGAGAAGGGTATAAGAGGGGGCGTTTCTTTAATTACGCATAGACTAGCCATAGCCAATAATAAGGATCTCCCCGAAACATTCAACCCAGCAGAACGTAGCTCTTACATTACCTACCTAGACTGTAATAACCTTTACGGCACCGTAATGTGTCATCACCTGCCGATGAGAGGATTTCGATGGATTCAACCATGTCAAGATTTCACTCGTGAAATTATCTTGAATCACCCAGACGATGATCCCCAGGGTTTTATCCTGGAGGTGGATCTTGAGTACCCGGAAAGTTTGCACGAAGAACATAACTGTCTACCCTTAGCACGCGAACGTAGAGTTATTAACGCGGATGAGCTTTCACCGTATTCGATTGAACAGTTGAACAAACTGAAAATTAACGTACAGGATAGCCTTCCAAAGTTAGTCCCCTCGCTCTACAATAGGGAGAAATATGTTCTCCACTACCGGAATCTCAAGTTTTACATCGCTAAGGGGATGAAATTGGGGAAAATCCATCGAATACTCACATTCGAGCAGGGTGCGTGGTTAAAACCATTTATCGAGTTCAACACGGAGAAGAGGAAGCAGGCAGTGAACGACTTTGAGAAGGATTTTTTCAAGTTGGCCAACAATAGGTACGCATCTACGCTACGCTAAGTTAATATTTCACACGTAAATTAATCAAATTTTTCTTATCTATTAACAGTGTTTTCGGGAAGACGATGGAAAACCTCCGCAACAGGATCAACTTCGACCTTGTCCAGACCCGGGAGATGGCAATCAAGAAGGCCAGTTCGCCGACATTCCAGAGGTTCACCATCTTTAGGAACGAGCTGGTTGGGATCCATCGTCTGAAGAAATCCCTCAAGTTGGACCGACCCATTTACACCGGTTTCGCCATCTTGGACCTCTCAAAGTTGGTCATGTACGACTTCCATTACAACACTATGAAGGCAAAATATGGCGACGACCTCAAACTTCTCTTTACCGACACAGGTATGATTTTTTAAAAACGTTTACTAGATTTAAATCCTTTTTCTACTTTCAATTTTAAAAAACTAATTAAATGTTTTTACATATAATTGCAGACAGCCTGACCTATCAGATTTTCACCGACGATTTGCCCCGGGACTTTGCCCAGATGAAGGAGATGTTTGACTTTTCCGCTTACCCCAAGGAACATCCTCTCTTCAGCGAAGAGAACAAGAAGGCCCTCGGAAAGTTCAAGGACGAACTCAACAGCGTCCAGATTCAGGAGTTCTGCGGCTTGCGACCGAAAATGTACAGCATCTTGTCGGCAAAAGGTGAAAAGAAGACGGCGAAGGGAATCTGTCGTCGCGTAGTCAAAAAGAAGATACGTAACGCCCAATACAAGGAATGCCTGCTTCAACTTAAACTCACCACTGAGGAGATGAAGAGGATAGTCAGTGTTAAACACGAACTATTTTCCATCACCCAGAAGAAACTCGCTCTTAACCCTTGCGATGATAAGAGATTCATCATCGATGGGGTGTCTACATACGCTCATGGTCATTTTAAAATTAAGGAATAAAATTTCAAATGTATAATTATTTTCGGTAACCCTATCCCCTCCCATTCCCTCCTGGGGGCGAAGTGGCCGAACCGGTCCACGCCCTCCTCCCATACCCTTTTGGTGCGAAGTGGCCGAATCGGTCCACGCCCAACCCTTTTCCTTTAAAATTTCATAGTTCTATGTATAGTTTATAAGTTTAATTTAATGTATATATATTTTCAATGTTTAATTGTATAGTTTTAAGTTGTTTTTTCTCGAATGAGTTTTACTTAGTGATTCTACGGTTTCTCATTCAAAATAAATATTTTTAAATACAAATTTCATCCCTCTTATTTCATACAACTTAGGCAAACATTTTTTTCAGGTTAGGAATAACTTCGCGCGCGATTTAAAGAAAAAACACATAAATTCAATCAAAAAAACTTTATTAAAAATCTCTTGTACATAAATTCCGATATCATTTTATCGTTCAAATTCTTATCTTTTACAAATTTTAAGCAAATATTATACATTTTAATACCTCTGCATCTATACAGAGAAAAATATACGCAAAATCCGCCACATGTCCGACTGGAATTTCCTCGAAGTTGTTTAGAATTAAAAGTTACGGTAACGCTGTTTCTTTCTACAAAATCGTTGAATTGAAACATGTCCGGCGGGTTTCCGAAACTATCGAAGAACTCGGTATTTTTGTTACTAGAAAAGTAAATAACAGTCCAATGCTCACCTTCAGTTTCTGAAGAGCCAGTATTTACAATATACAGTGAAGGGAAAAACTTTACTTTCTCGGGTAGCAGGTCGGCTGCAAAAACACCTCGAAACAGATCTTTGGTGAATTTATCCCTTTGCATAATTTCAGTTAATTGCGTAGTGTTCATAGTTTTTTAATTGTAATCGTAAATAACTGTTCTATTCTTATCAATCTCAACCAAATTCTGAAACTCAGAGTAATATAAAACTGTGATAGTCTTCGGCAAGTCCTTGGCGAATTTTAATTCCAATCGCAAGTTACCATTCCTTATCAATTGAAATTGAGAAGTGGAACTACTGAGGTCGGCACTTAAATCAAAAGCAAATATGCAATTCCCATTGGGGAATTCCTCCCGTGAAATGTAGTTTCCCTCGTCCAATAACCATTGAGAGGTACAGATAGAAAACTAATTAAACCACGTTAATTCACACAGTAAAAAAATTTATTTACTAACCAAAAACTTACAGCCTTTTACACCTTTCTGACAAGAGCAGTAAATGTTTGCTCTAATTCTATTTCCCTCGAGAAAGAAATAAACTTTATCAGAGCCATAGCGGACAACAGGGGTTTCCCTAGCTCTACTCTCAATAGAGGTTTCGATAGAATTTTAAACAGAAACAAAATTAACCGCAATACAAAACTCAAATCCGATTACAAAAAATCCGATTTCATGATACTTCCGTTTAATTCTCGTAGCCAGCGGATTGGAAACTTTTTTAGTAACAATAATATAAAGCCAGTTTTTAAACCCACCAACAAAATGCAAACGATCTTTGGATCCTTGAAAGACAAGATAAGCCTACTAGACAAACATGGTGTCTACGAAATATTTTGCTCTTGCGGTAAATCATACACGGGACAATCAAGGCGTAACTTCCGATTTAGATTTAACGAACATAAAAATGATATTAAAAATAAAAAAATCGATTCATCTGCGCTAGCCGAACATATCAACGAAAACAGCGACCACAAAATACTTTTTGAAAAAGCAAAGTCTAACACCGTAGTAGACCATTACTTAAAATTAAACCTTAGGGAATCGCTCCATATTAATAAAAAAAGAACACAAAAAACATCATTAAATAAAGACAATGGCCCTGCCAGCTATTTGACTGAACTTTGGTATGGGGGTGGAAACGACAAATTAGACGAGGGAGGGGGGCCGACGTAGTCGTAATCTAACGCACGGAAAGAGAAACCAGACCAGACCTGAAGATGCTTCTGAATAGAAGCGAAACTAGTCGTCTGTGCGTTTAAATAAACGTTTTATAAATTTTTTAAATAAAATTTTTTACTGTGTGAATTAACGTGGTTTAATTAGTTTTCTATCTGTATTAACACACACAAGTGCCATCAAATACTCTTCAAACCATTGAGAGGTTTGAGTAAAAAGATTAGTATAAGATCTCATATATTGACTACCAGAAAAGTTTGGGGTAAGAGGTTTATGTGGAACGCTAGCTCCGTCAAGGTACAAGGCGATATGATTTAAATCATAAGGTTGAAAATTGAAGGGTGACTTTCCGTAATCATCCAAATATGCATTTTGATCTACAAGAGCGAAAAGAACTTTTTTGGGTAGTTGACCCATGAATAAATTATCTCTAACACATATTTTTGTACCACTGTTAATTGAGAATGAGTTACATTCCGTGCGAATAATCGGGTATTTCATGGTTGCCAGTTCCAAACATTTAGCGTGGGCGATTAACACTTCCGATGGTAATTTTACTTTACGAACGTACAGGGATGCTAACTCGTAAACCACTTTCCATTTAACTGCACCGTCTGCATGCACGCAAAATTCGTTTGGACTTTTAACAAACTTGAATTTGGGATCCGATAAATTTGGGAAGTATCGAGGTTGTTGATAAAGATCCAAGTGTACAGTTCCTACCATATCTATTGTTCCTTTTCTAGCAAAGGCCGCTCGTGTTTTAAACCCTTCGTTATCGTCCAAAACGTCAAATTTTCCGGCCGTGTCTTTGTAAAACATTGAACTAGTAAGAAAACTAGTTTTGGCGGGTCCTCCAAATGTCACCGCCGTTTGAAACATGGCCTTGTAAGGGTAGTTTTGCGGCGATGGTGTGACCGATCTCTCTTGAGCTGAAAGGTGTACTTCGCTGAAAAGACTATGCAGGAAATTATTTACCGGTCCAACTTTATCAGCAGCTGCTGGGATTGTTTTTTCATCGGCCGGGTTGACAATCCTGACTTGGAGATGTAGTAAAGTCTTGGACAAGTCCAAATACGCGTCGGAACTACCAGCCACGGTAAACGTGATTGTCGAATTTTCGTTAATGTTAGAGATGGGGCTGTATTCGACCCATTCTCCACTCAGAATACTGGTATTGGTAAGGGGTATGTCGAAAAGTTCAACTTCGGAGCCGACCGACCCATGCGAACCTGGATGGACATGTGTCATTATATTTTTTAGGTAAAAATATCTGGATGATTAAAGGATGTTGCTTTCCTCTTTCTTGCCGAGACTGAACTGACGAGTGATCTAGACCTGCGTTTCCTTTTATTACCATTCCCCGTCATTTTTCGGATTTCTTCCGCCGCACTAAGAGCGACGTCTTTAGCCGCGGCTTTTCCATGAGATTTTACGGATGCTTTCACGATTACACTGTTTGCCACGTCGGCCACGACCTTTGCACCTGTGTTCAAAAATTTTTTCCCGAGGTATGAAGCACCCCTTTTCAGTAATGGCATAGCCCGGCGGAAGGCCGATGAAATGAAGTTTCCCAATCCGTATCCGTGTTGCACCGGAAGTCCCCTGTATACCGCTAAGGAATTACCAATTTGGGTATGAAAGTGTTTATAATAATCAAATTTTCCACCATGTCCGATCTGGTTTAGAAAGTGTTGATCGTAGTCCGATTGGTTAAAGGACATATTTGATTTGACGACGTTCTTCATCTAAAACTTCAAGTGTAAATGACACGAGGACCTGTTTTACCTTCTAATTTATAATGGTGACCACATTCTACGGGGTCTAAAGTGTAGAGTAACGTGAACTCTTCCTCTCACGAAATCTATGGGGGTACCAAGCTCACTCATTATGTTAATTTCAATTGACTGGAAAGTATTGCAGGCGAGGGGGGGGGGTAGTGCGGTCTAGGGAAATCTTTGTCTACCGTTTCTCCGTCATTACCCTGCACGCTAACGATTCTTAGTAGAGGTATGTGCACATCTCCCACGGGTCTAGACTCGACCACGTCGCTATAAACAAAGAGTGAATGAAGTCCCGCGTCGAGGTCAAAGGGGTACGTGGCTATGGTAGACTGGGAAAAAGTCGTTGATTCCGTGGAATCTTTCGAAAATCCGAGAATAACAGCTAACTCCCCCGGTATAGTTAACAAATAATCCTCTTTGAGAGAAATTTGTACTCTTCGTATGCGCTTTATGTAACTAAAGGAATACTTGAGCTGGGCGGGAATTGAAGGTTCAAGCGTAATAACGCCCGCCACGTCATCCTCGACGTAGTTAAGTTGCTCGATAAGGTCCTGGATATTACCATAATATCCGGCGGGTAACTCTATGATTGTAGAATATACTACTCTACTATTACTCACGAGTATAAGCGAGCATGTCCTACTCAAATTATCCCAAGTGTGCGGGTAGCTAATTTCCGCTTAGCCTACTTCGTAAAATCCCTGTAATTTTACGGGTTCGGGGAGGTACGTCCTGAATTTACTTCTCGTAGTGTCGGGGAAATACCTCATCGACGAGTCGGAAGGTAAAGTGATGTAAAAGCTCATACTATATCTATTTCCTGAACCCAACTGTCAAAAGACGGAGAGTATCCTTTCCAACGTACTAGCTTCTCTAGCGTCCCGTCGGGTCTGCGACGTTTCCTCAATATCTTTTCTATTTTAGACACGCTAGAATTTAGGTCTTTACACACTTTCTGTAATTGTTCCTTGTAAAAAATACCAGTAATCGGTTCCGAATTCAAATCCTGGATCCTATACACCGGTGGACTACGAGGTAATCTCTCCACCACTTTGAAAAGTTCTTCCGACCACGTGGGCAAGTAACCCTTCTCGAAAATATTCTTATGTTTACTTATCCGAACTACGTCACCAATATCGAAAGGATACTTTAATGGTGGAGAGAAGTCTATATCGCCGTAAAGGTTTTCCCATACCCGTCTTGATGTTTCGGGTGTGACTTCAACGGGTTTACACTTTATGGATCGGTGATAATTGTTATTATAAGTTAGAATTAAAATGAGATCTGCTACTTCATGGAGGTTTTTTTTTTAAAAACTTTAATTAAAAGTGTTAATACGGGAGCTTTCGGACCGCGGTCCCTCTTCAGTCGTTGTTAAATTTAAAATGTTTAATTAATACACAACTAATAATTCAGTTTTTTTACATACATATTTTTTATCTATAGACAGTGATACGCCCCCTATTTTTTAAGATTAAACCCCCCCCCAACCATTTGTATTTATCAACCCTTGGTCTAAGTTCAATTTTGCTCTATCCTTAATATAAACTGGTTCTTTGAAGCATCGTTTATACCAATTCGTCTCTTGACATAAAACTTCTATTGAATCCCATTCAATTTGATGGTAGTTTTCTTTTTTAATGTGAGCTGCCAATCCATTATTTTCGTCTAATTTTTTAACACAATTTTTGTGTTCCATTTGTCTTTTTCTTAATTGTCGTTTTGTTTGACCTACATATTTGACCTACATGGGGGGGGGGGTTTAATCTTAAAAAATAGGGGGCGTATCACTGTCTATAGATAAAAAATATGTATGTAAAAAACTGAATTATTACTTGTGTATTAATTAAACATTTTAAATTTAACAACGGCTGAAGAGGGACCGCGGTCCGAAAGCTCCCGTATTAACACTTTTAATTAAAGTTTTTAAAAAAAATCCTCCATGAAGTAGCAGATCTCATTTTAATTCTAATTTATAAATTAACTTGTTTACCATGGATCAAAATTTTAATATTTATGATAATATTAACGACAGGATGAGCGTGTCGATCTTTTATCGAATTAAACATTTAACAGAAAAACTCGCGAAATTGAGTAACCAAACGACATTTTTGCATAGATGCATGGACAGTGATATTACCCCCTATGGTCTACGTTGTAAAACAAAACTATCGTCCCAACTGATTATAAAGAAAACAACAAAATTACAAAAGGCAATCGTGAAAGAAGCTATAAATGAGGCAAGAAGGAAAAAGAAGGACATCATTGAAGAATTACATCATCAGCAAGAAAGATTTTGGAAAACAGGTATAGACTTTCAAACGTTTAATTATATCTTAAACCAAATAGAACTATTTAGAATAGAAAGAAATCAACATTTTAAAAGAATGCAAATAAATAAATTAAATAGATTAGTATCGGAAAAATTAAATAAAACTTTAGATAATGAAAAAGAAATTATATGTAACGTAGTAAATTTATCAAACCGGAAATTAAGTAAGGGAGAACTAAATCTACTGACTAAAGGGTTAACTTTTGGCGTACACCAAGAAAAAGTGGACTTATTAGAAGTATGTGCGCAAACTGAGGAACAGTTACGAAATCTAAAATTAAGTGATGAAACAAAACAGGACATAAGATCTATAGTAAAAAACAACTTTGCAAAGACCTCAACAGTAAAAAATTTAAAGAAAGAAGAACAAATTGCATTACAATCAATAAAAAATTTAAAGAAAGAAGAACAAATTGCATTACAATCAATAAAAAAGACAAATCAATTAAGATTGTCCAGGCAGATAAAGGGGGGAAAATAGTGGTTCTAAATTCTATAGATTATTCAGAAAAAATGTTAACAATTCTGCAGACTGATGATTATACTATGCTAAAAAGTGATCCAACTGACAAAATAGATAAGAAAGTACATACTATAATTAACAATGCTATAAAAAACAAAGAAATAGAAAAAGATAAAAAATTCCAATATTTTCCACCAGTATTAAAGGTACCCCATATATATGGGTTAGTAAAAATCCATAAAAAGGATAATCCACTAAGAATAATAGTATCCTCAATAAATAGTCCCACATATACTTGCGCAAAGCAAATTGTAAGGTTATTAGCACCATTAATAGGAAACAGTAATCATGTGATTAAAAACAGTCAAGAATTTGCATCAGATATCAGAAATCAGGAATTGGATGATGAGGATGAAATAAGCAGCCTCGATGTCATAAACCTATATGGAAGTATACCAATACCACTAGCCTTAACAGTTTTAAAATCAAAATTAAAATCAGATAAAACATTAAGAAATAGAACAACTTTGAATCTTGAAACTATACTAAAATTGACAGAAGTTTGCCTAACGGATACTTGTTTTTCATTTGAAAACATTTATTATGCACAAAAAAAGGGTTAGCAATGGGAAGTCCCTTATCAGCACCGATCGCAAATCTGGTCATGGAACACATAGAGAACAGTATTTTAAAGAAAACAATTATAAAAGATAATATAAAAATGTGGAAAAGATTCATGGATGATGTATTTATAATTAAGAAAAAATCCTTAAAAACTGAGAAATTGTTAGACACTGTGAATAAAACACATAAGGACATCCAATTTACGTTTGAAGGGGAAAAAGATAATTCCTTACCATTTTTAGAATTGTTAGTCAAACATAATAATAAAACTATGTTATGCTCAATGTACCAAAAGCCTACACACGCGAAAACCTTCTTAAACTTTCAATCCTCACATAGTGATAATATTAAAATAGGTATTGTAAAATCGTTTAAAAATAGAATAGAAACTTTATCGGATGAGGTTGTAAATAATAAAAAGAAATTTAAAAAACAATTCATAGCAAGCGGATACCCTAATCACATTGTTGACCAAATATTTAATAACCATGAGGTAAAGAATAATATAATTAAAGAAAAACCAGATCACATCATTTCATTGCCCTATATTAAAGGAATAACAGAGAAAACAAAAAGACAATTTAAAAAATATAATTTAACCCTAGTCAGTAAAATAGCAAATACGTTAAAATCAGAATTAATAAAAAATAGACCAAAAATAGATAAAATGAAAAAAACGGGAGTGGTGTATGAAATTCAATGTAATTGCAACAAGAAATATGTAGGTCAAACAAAACGACAATTAAGAAAAAGACAAATGGAACACAAAAATTGTGTTAAAAAATTAGACGAAAATAATGGATTGGCAGCTCACATTAAAAAAAAGAAAACGACCATCAAATTGAATGGGATTCAATAGAAGTTTTATGTCAAGAGACGAATTGGTATAAACGATGCTTCAAAGAAGCAGTTTATATTAAGGATAGAGCAAAATTGAACTTAGACCAAGGGTTGATAAATACAAATGGTTGGGGGGGGGGTTTAATCTTAAAAAATAGGGGGCGTATCACTGTCTATAGATAAAAAATATGTATGTAAAAAAACTGAATTATTAGTTGTGTATTAATTGAACATTTTAAATTTAACAACGGCTGAAGAGGGACCGCGGTCCGAAAGCTCCCGTATTAACACTTTTAATTAAAGTTTTTTAAAAAATCCTCCATGAAGTAGCAGATCTCATTTTAATTCTAATTTATAAATTAAGTTGTTTACCATGGATCAAAATTTTAATATTTATGATTGTTATTATAAGCTTGAACCATGTCTTTAAGAGCGTCAATGTACTTATAGGTATTGTTTTCCGTGAAATACCGATACATGCGACTTTTTAGAGTTCTGTTGAACCTTTCAACTATCGTAGCCTTCTGTTCGGAATCCGGGTCAAAGAACTCAATCCCCCCTTCTTTTCAACTCTCTCTGAACATCCCTGCATATGAACTCATTACCGTGGTCACTTTGCACTCGCTTCGGCGAGCGACCGGACTCGAGAATAGCCTTAAAAGCCCTAAGGATGGTTGGTCCTTTCTTGTCCTTGGTAGCCACCACAAAGGCGTATTTACTGAAAACGTCAATGCAGCACAGGAGGTATCTGAACCCTTTATTGTGACGAGTTAGGTTCTTCAAATCGGCTAAATCAATCTGCCACTGCTCATCGATCCCATAAACTATTGTCCTATTTCTCTTAAAGTTTTTTCTAGCATTCCTGTGTAATGTATACGTATCTTGTGTTTTTAAAAATGTCTCCACGTCTTTTACCGTAACCTTTAACCCAGCCTCTTTAGCCGCTCGGTATAGATCGAGAACACTTCCATATAAACCCGGGTCAGAAACATTAGAATAAATCTCTTTTAGTCTATCCATTAAGGGTGCAGTTGGTTACACTATGATAATGCCTGAAGAGAAAATCGCTAACCTCTATAATTAGGAATATGGCAATTACTAAAACCACAGTTAAAATTTTAGGAGATTTAAAAAATGTGTCTACTAGGTTGGCTAACACCACAAAAGTACCCACCTGATTATCACAACCTTCCATATCGGAATACTTAAAATGAATGAAACGTGGAATGTAAATGAATCGTATTTTATTTAAAACAAGTGCTACAAGTTTATCCAATTTCCGAAACCCTCACCAGTCTGAGCGGGCAAATAATAATCCTCCTTCACTTCTTCTTTCTCCACTTTTTCTTTCTTCGCTTCACTTTTTTAAGGCGGGGGTGGGTCGGTTTTTCTAATTTTAATTAATGTTCTTGGTACATTAACCGTATACAAAAGTTGGTAAAACTGTGGGGCACCAATGACGGACGACTGTTTTTTAGAACTCTTCGCGGTATAAGCTAATAAATCAATTATATTTGAACCCATGATTTTACGGTTCTCATATATTAACTCTCCGGCGTGTGTCCATCTTATTTTTGATATACGGTCAATCCATTTGTACAAATTCAAACAATCAGCTGCGCTATAGGAAGGAGCCGAAGAGACGATTTCAGGACCCCAATTCCGGTTTTTTGCTGGTTTTACTTTCGCCCTTTTCACCGTTTTACTAATTTCCCTCGAAAGTACGTGGTTATATCTTAATAGTTTATCAGTATCGTTTAATTTAGTATCGTTTATGATGGATTTCAACTTATCCTCCTTATCCAACTCCATTGAAGTGTCGACTTTTAAACCGCTATTTGAATTTAACCTATTATACGTTTCTTCGGAAATTAATAACATTTTTCGCGCCATTTTTACTTTATAGCTCGACTTATAGCCGCACCTGCTACTGAACTAATGATAGATAGTAACGGTCCGAGAAGTAAAGGGATGAAACCTCCGTTTTGAATTAATAGTTTCCTTTTCTTTGAAGGAAGTATGTTGGACGTAACCTTTCTTATAACGTGTCGATGTTTCTTCAACCGCTCCTTCTCCTCCACTGAAAGAGGGACATTGCCCCGTAGGATATTTATACAGCACTCGACAATAGATTTAATCGCTTCTTTATTGGCAAATTTAATTCTTTGACATGAGTTACAATTTGCAATATATTTTAAAAAATTTAAATTATCGTCGACTCGTTTTGACGGAGCCATTCCGCTAGTTTGGACGCCTTCACCAAGGTACAGTTGTTGCTGTCCCTATGAAAAGTGCAAGCCCTGGGGGTATCGCACTCGATACTTGATAATCTCGGGCAACCGTAGTCTTCGGCGTTGATAACTTCGCACCCTAAGAACCTTGATAGGGTTTCGGCCTTCTCCGCTCCTTTCGTCACGTATGACGATGCTCTAGCTCGAATATAGTCGGCGGCCTCCTGCGTCGTCTCGTATGGGTAGTCTCCCTCCTCGAATGCTAGATCGCAAGTGTTCCTTGAGAGCCACCTGCATTGCCTTTTATCCTTGACGGATAACTCTGAGAACTTGCATGGGGATTGGAAGATCCAGACTTCGTGGACGTCGGTCTCCTTCACGTACATCGTCAGCTCCTTGATTACCCATTGCCCCTAAGTCCGGAAAAAATTCGCTTCAAGGATGGCCGTCATTTCGGTGTGAACAGTGCTGCTTGTTGACCTGGAAGTACACCTGTTCTTAGACGGTGGTTATCTAGGGCCTTAAGGTCTACAAATAGATATCCGTAAGGTTCCAAAGTCGCCTGTCTAAAGGAGTCTACCACGTATTTACTATTTCCCGGCGAAATTTGTTTCGCAAGATGGATAATGGCAGACTGATCACGTGGTGTTTTAAATATAACCAAGTAATGAGCATTTAAGTTTAAGGTACGAATTTCCTTCCCAGGATAATAAAGATTCTGCATTAAAATTAAAACTGAGGTATTCCTATGGTGCGAGCCCCTAATAAAAAGATTCGTCACGTCCTTATTATTCGCTATTTCACATAGTAAGTCGTCTAATATAACGAAGTTCCTCACACTAGCATCTAGGGTGTTAACATCTAATAAACCCTCGTGAAATTCTACACTCGGAGTATGGGATAGCATAGCACCGTATAGTTTCGACTGATACTCCGTGTAACACCAAATTATTCTTTCGGGGGTGGGCGAAATACATATATCCTTATGCTTAATTAATTCTCCTACGAAAACACTTTTCCCACAGCCGGTAACACCAGCCACTAGTCCGGTAAAGGGGTGTTGCATACTTAAATCCATATCGATAAATGCGGGAGGATTTAACTACCGTAAACTTATATTTAAAGAAATTTATACTTACATTTTTCGGATCTGGATCGGTACTTCAAGGATGGATGTAGAATGCCTTATCTTTAAACCGTCCTCGTCTTTTATACTTTAATGTCACGTGACTTTCTGACCATGTAAACATGGCGCTCTTTTTAGACCAATCACGTTCTTATAGTTAAACCACGTGTATGACAAAGGTTATTTACCACGTTGTCGAATATGACGCTTAAGCCTAACATTGACGCCATGATTGATTCACTGGCGCTATAGGATGACACGTCACTGACGTCACAACAGGATTGGGGGGAAAAATGTTTGATTCACTGGCACCATAAGAAGAAAAATGTTATGGGCGCCCATTGACGCCATATTTATTGGTGCCAGATCATGTGCCATCTGGCACTGTCTGACGCCACTGTCCCAAAGGTAACACTTCCTATCTACTCATACTATTCAAATCAATAGAGTCTTCTTTTAACATGTCATTAATGTGACATGCGTTATGGTATGCCACAACCATTGTCTATTCATTGGGGTTATCGTTTAACACGATTTCAAAATTTTTGGCTTCATGGGCAGCCGTCCAACCCGCTAATACGGGTAAACGTGGAATCAGCTTTTCCCATGTACTTGTTGAAATGGCGAAGCATTTTACAGATTGTTTCCTACATAGGCGTACCTCAGGATCCAGCGTACCGTTTACAAATCCAGTTGTTAAGAACAACTCTTTAGATTTATGGAATCTTCCGTTAATTTTACGTTCGTTAGTTACACCTATCTTCCTTTTGCCAGCTTCTTGATTTTCCATCTTGCACGTTTAAGGTCTTCTCGAATAATGATACTTGACCCTATTGAGTCAGGGGCTTTTTATACTAAATTTCTTACGTAGCTATTGCGAAATATTTATGGTCCTTAGTTATTGCAATGTTAGACTGTAAGCGTATTTTTATGTCCAAGTTCTGAAACCAGCGATTAAGGAATTCCAGTATTCCCAAGATCAATAAAATAAATAATACAATAAGTAGCTTTTAGGGGGTTGATCTCCAAGATCTGACGTATTCTTGTCAACCTTTGTGTACAGAGAGGAACGCTATTTTCGAATTTGTAGACGAAAATCGAATATTGATTTAAATAAATTTTGAACTTTTGAAAAGACTCTGCCGTCCCACACTCACTAACCCTTACGTCGGCCTTATAACATAGTTCTAAAGCAGCTTCTTTCTGCATTTTGTTCTCATCTCTAGATTTAGATATTGATTCGTAATGGGTCTTTATAATCTTGTCTTCGGTTGTATCATCAGCATAAGCTCTATGCGCTATAGCCACACAAAGGGATCTGGCTTGACAGAGATGATCTGCATTGACTATGCGTACAATACCTCGTCTATCTTTACAGAATAGATTAAAAGGTTTAACCCCTCGGGTTACAGAGCGCCCTTTACCCACCGGTATTCTTACAATGCTAAAAATCAGTTTAATAGGACCTAGGAAAAATGCTTCCATTTCGTCATCAAAGAGCATAACACTAAGCTGGTCAAAAAGAATATTAGGGTCAACTTGATCTGCTCTTCTAAAAGATAATTCAAGTTCGGATCTGCAAATATTTGTGGCACTCTTTAAACTAATTTGGACGTGGTCTGTAGGCCTGTACTTACTAAGGACACATTTGGTTACGGTACATACACTAGCGACGGGATCTTCAGTAATCCTAAGAACTACCTCTCTACCATACATGTTAAAATGTTCGTAAAATCTCTCACTTTGACCTTCCAAATTGAAAAAGGGGAGGGGGTGTAAGAGTTGAAGAAGCTAACTATCGACCAAACATAAAAGGTTAAGCCGAATTTAAGAGTGGAACGTTGCGTTGACAAAACATCCACGCCCAGGCCTGTTGCCTAGAGATTTTAATGGCCCTGTAGCGCTTGTAGTAAGATACAACTGATTCCGTATATATCTTACATTTTTTAAATTGTTAATATAGCCTTCCCTAATGGCGTTAGCTTGTTATCGAACTTATTCCCCAACACTGTCACATACTGCGGAATAATATCACACTAAAGGAACGCTTTTTTAGACTTCTACAATAGGTAGAGGAATTTTATGATATCCGCCTGTTAGGTAATCTCGGGATTGGGAACGAAGATGTTTTTACATGAATTGTGGTAAAAGATCCTAAAATAGAATACCAAACAATGAACATAGCCTCTCCCCTCTCCCCGAACAAGCCTCTTCAAGAAAAAAATATATCACAATAGAATTAAAACTAGTTGAAAAGGGCCGTAAGACGCTATGAACGCGTTGAACTCATTCTAATTTAGGAGTGGAACCTTGCGTTGACAAAGCATCCATTGCCTGCGTGTTATAGCTTCTTCGAGATTTGTATTGTCCTGTAGCGTTTGTAGTAAGATACAAGTTGGATTTGTACCCTCAATTTAAATGTTTATATGTCCTTGCCTTAATAGCGTTAGCTTGTTATCGAATTTATTCCCTATTTTTGCCTACAGCGAAGTAGTTATGTCCGAAAGGAACGTTTTTTTAGACTTCTACAAGAATTTTATCATTTTATGGTATATACATGTTAGGTAAGCACGGGATCGGAAGCTAAGATGTTTTTACTTGCATTGTACTAAAAGAGCCTTAAAAAGAATACCAAAGGCTAAACATAGTCGACCCCTCCCAAACCCCCTTCGAGAAAAATACATCACAATAGAACAAACACTACTTGAAAATGGCCGTAAGACGCCATGAACGCGTTGAAATCATTTTCAAAGCTAAGGACATAATCCCGCCTTTCACTATATCTTTAAGCTTTTAACAAGGACTGCCACTATTCAAGATGGTAAATACGGTTAAACCAAAGACCCTTGTACGGTAGATCAAAGAAATGCTGTTTTTCCAAATGTATCCAAAAAGAAAGACATCTAAAAAATAGTCCAATAGCAAGGCTTCTGATAATTTTGCCCGCGAAAATTTTTACCCTTGCACATGCTAACCATCTTGGAGTGACGTGTTTGATCTCGAACACGCCTTGACCCTAGTAAAAAGTATAAAACGACGAGGTTGAGCCCCCAAAGAAATCACTTTCTCTCAAGCCAAAGTCAAAAATGAACCAGCAGCAACAACCCATGGACCTTTCTTCAACCAGGTAAGAAAAAAACTTTTTTAGAAACTTAGAAAATCTTTCCCTACAGCTACGTCCACGGAGTGGACACTCCGTACTCCCCCGGCGAGTCCGAAATCTCGCCGGGGACATCCCGTTCGGGGTCACCCGAGGTTTACCCTCAACGCCCTCATTGCGTCGTCGGGCCGCAGCGGCGACGCAACCCGTCACCGCCGCCCAGCTTGCCGCCGACCCCACCGCCCAGCTTGCCGCCGACCCCACCGCCCAGCTTGCCGCCGACCCCACCGCCCAGCCTGCCACCGACGCCACCACAGAGTCCAGAACCCTTGCCCCCATATCGACCTCTCCCGGCCATTTATAACCCATGGTTAGCCAAGCCTCGGCCGGGAGAGGCGGATTTAAACATCAACAGCGACTTGTAAGTGAACCTTTTATCTTTGGGTATTATAACGCGAAATTATAATCTCTATTTACTCGTAGCCTCATCTATCAAGTCCAACAGTACCTGGCGGTACTTGCGGAGGTCATTAGGGATAATGATTTCTTAGATGACTTGCTGAATCAAGTTCGGCTGGTCATTTACAATCATACAATTTTCATCCCTAATGAGTAAGTGTTTTTTAAAGGTTTTATTCCTTAGATATTTTAAACTAAATTTTATAATTTCTATTACAGCCTCCTGGCCTTTAACTGCCGAGGGTTCCGGTAAGCTAAATACATTTCTTCCTCTTATATACACAATATTAACAAGTAATAACTAATTTTACTCTCTCTCTCTCTCTTCCTTAGTGTAACCCCCGAGCTGAGTCAACTGGCCCTGTATCGCCGGGTACGTTTTTTGGAGGTGCCGCAGGCTGTTGCACTAGTGTATGAGAACTCGGATGCAATACTATTCCGAGGGTTCTATGCACTAGTGCAGATCCTCAGCCTGCCTTGAGGTGGGGTGTGGGGGGGGGGAATAAAAAAAAATGTATTATGCCCTCGAGATATCTATTGACCTCCACCCCTAGCTGAAGCATGCACCGTTAAGGTATGTATCCCAAATTCTTAATCAGTGTGTGAGATTTTGTTAAATTAAAAAGTGTTTTTGGTGAAACAGAGTAATTTTGATAAATTAAGCTAAAATTTATCGAATCGTTTTTAACAATTTGAAATGCTTTTCAAATGACTCTTTTCGCTTCGATAAAATGTAACCTAACGGGCTAATTTTTACCATGTATTCCTATGGGTTTTTAGGAATTGTAAATGATCTATTTCGTGTCGGTCAATTGTAACCCAAATGATCAAAAACGTTTCGGTTGTTTTTTACTTCTAACCCGAAATGCGTTGTGAATGATGCTTATTTCAATACCGTTTTACGTTTTCCACAAATTTTTGATTACGAGGTCGATAATTTTGATAAATATAGTGCGTATTATGTTAATACTTCGGTCTAATAATACTTCTTGATTTCTGCGAACGCTACAAAAACATCTTAGAATTTTCCAAACATTACCCTCGGGGCAAACACCTGGAAACGATTAAATGTTTTGGTGTTAGAGTGAGTCACCAATTAAAACAATAAATCACAGAATAAATTCCATTGATAGCAATACAAATGGTACGACCACTACCCCCCCCCCGGAGCCATCGCGTCTGAGCGTGGGTACGTATAAATAAAAAGCCGATGGAATGTCTTAACACGTTTGTATGAGTCATAAATCACTAAGATTCCATTGATAACAATACAACTGGTTTAGCCACGCCCCCTTTTAATGTCCTAAACCACCTGATTGGAGGTCCACTTAAAGAAAAATAAATTCCATTGATAAGAATACAAGGAATCAAGTCGCCCTGCCTCCCCGCCCCCTATCTCAAAAAATCTAGACACGTCTGAACGTGTTTACGTATAAATAAAAACAGATGGGGATAAATTCTTTTGTTATGGTCCAAGTTCGACACCCTCTTACCCTTTAATGTTATATAACCTACATTTGGAGGGTGGCCCCAAAAGGGGATTTTGTAAACTATAGAGAGTCATTTCAATTCCAAATTCTGGAGAGAAATTGTGGGGGACAAGGCTATCACGTGTTTCCTCCGATGCACCTTACGTAATATGTAATTCTTTTTTCGTAAAAATATCCTTTAAAATGTGTGCTAATTAGAAAATATATATTGTTCAGTCAATCCTATGAGGCTTTTTAGTTTAATAACTGCCTAATTGTGCTTATTCGCCAAATCGTATCAAAACTAATGTGAATCAAATTTTATTTATGATGTTTTAGTAGTACTGCTTCATTTTAGCATCTAATCAACTACTAAGTTGTGTAAAAAATGCCGTAATACCACTTTTATGATACTAAAATGTATAGTTTTAACCCTGTTTTTCGTTTACCAACTATAACACCCTACAGTAGTACAGCGTCGTAACTTAATTGCTAACTATAATAAACGACGTAAACCATATCACAATTAAAACTAGTTCTTTAGTACGACATAAGCATACATAGAGACCTTAATAATAATAACATTACGGGAAGCGTGCGTGTAAAAAGGGCCTACTGAACCTATATAAATCATCCCCTACATGTACACAATATCCTACAATACCCCTAGAGTTAAGTGACACTGAATACCTTCAACACCAGTAAATTACGTGACGTCATACCAATACACGAAAAAAAACCCCTATAAATTCAAATTTCCCGCCAACAACATCACGTAATACGTGACGTCATCAACCCCCCCCCCTAACCCTATTTTCCTCCTTCAGGCACGGTACCATCCAGAGGAAAGAGATAGAAAAGGGGGGGCACCAAGTGGGTGGGGGTAAACGCCTAATGAGGGCTCCATATATGCCGCCTTTATACGGACAGCTTGTTCGTTTACTGGCTGCTATACTCTCTATTGCACTTGTAACAGCGCCCAACACCCCGATTACCTCTCCTTTGGACTGAATTTCCGCCATTGGATTGTGCATTAAAAGTTGCACCAGAATTACTACCTGAGCGAGTATTTACTCCACTCATCACTTGTCTCTGTACTCTAAAAATAAGAGTACGGATCCAAGGCTGCCATTCCTACTCCCACCTGGTTTCCCGCAAATGCATTTGCATCCGCAGAAACAGACATAGTGACGGCTTTACTAACCGATTGATGCAATTGCTCAATCGTAGCGCTTGCCCCATGTGCCAAGCCAGGTTCTAAGGATTCCGCCATTGACGGTGGGGGTCTGTACATTACCTCGGCTGGGAGATCAGATTGAATAATCTTAGCCTCCTCAGCCAATTCAGCAAGCGAAAGCTTTCCCCCTTAGCGTTCTACGGTATGTCGGATGACACTGCCGTAGGACTCGCTGAATTTGTACCGACTCAGACTCCGGTGTTTCTAATCGGTGAGAATACTCCGATAAACAATGGATGTACTGAGTCAATGGTTCATTTTCTCCTTGAGTTCGGTTATCCAACTCAATTTGAATGCGCCTAGAGTAATTAGTAGCCTGATACTCTTTTCTAAAACAATCTCGGAATTCCGAAATGTTTTTGAAAGCGGCTGAACCCCCCACAAATTTAAACCAGCGATCGGCCGGCCCTTGTAAAGACAAAGGGATCACGAGAAAAAGGATATCCTTATCACTATAGCCGGTCGCTGATTGATACCGCAGAAGAGCCTCGAGGAAATCCATCGGAGATTTCTCATCTGCGGGTCCTAAATAGGTTGGAGCGTCTACTCGCAACCTTACCTGAGGTGTTTGCGTTGGATTTCCAACACTAGCTACCCCACTACCTGAGACAAAACCTTGAAAGGCTTGACGCAAGGCAT
The DNA here is from genome assembly GCF_054372755.1 of Phalangium opilio. Classification (NCBI taxonomy): domain Eukaryota; kingdom Metazoa; phylum Arthropoda; class Arachnida; order Opiliones; family Phalangiidae; genus Phalangium; species Phalangium opilio. The sequence continues at coordinate 1,878,854 of NW_028324191.1, forward strand.
CACTAATAAGTTGGCTCATTTGCTGAGCCGGGTCTCCGGACTCAGTGCCTTCACCATTATTAGCGGAAACCCCGGATCTAGTTTCCGGCATAATTCAATATAGTGGTATCACTATACTAAAATCACTAATTTCTAAAGTAAACTAACTTTCAATCAACTAAATCGGCTCGTGACCACAACACTATTTTAAATTAAACTTAGAGAAAAATTAAACTAAGTACATGTATTACTCTATGTTCTCAAAGCCCCACGTTGGGCGCAAGTTTGTAAGCCCCACAAAACTAGTAGGATTACCCTAGAGTAATACAGCACTGTTTCAATACAAAAATGTATTTCAACTCACCCAGTCATCTTTTTTAGCTTAAAAACTAAAGTATACAATTTAACAAAATAAAAATGGAAGAGCTCTCTCTTCCGTGAGCAGCCAAAAGATAACCTCCTGGTCCCCGGCCCCTCCTTTTATAGACACAAGGTCTCGAGTCGGGCATAAGGGTTCCTTTCCCCTTGAATTTTGGTCAAGGGGTTAAGTCTCTGTCGGGATTCCGACGAGGACAGTTGCGCGGTGCTATAGAACTTTCTTAGACCCCCCTGGTAGTTTTACAAGCGTATGCTCGTTCCGCTGCCACCCCAAGCTCGCTAATTTTAACGTTATGAGGAGCAACGGCCTACCAGGGGTAACGCCATTTCGCGTTTGCGATATGGCCGTTACAATGCCCAATCGTTATTTAAACTCTAAAAATGCTTGCTCACTGTGTTATTCGAAAGGGCATACACGCCAAAGAATTTTGCTCTCTTCGCAAGCCTCGCTTAGTAGACGTTTTTTCTGGTGTGAACGAAACGCGACGAATGAAAGCGAACAATGCGAATGCGGCGAACGTGGCGAACAACGCGAAAACGGTTGGTGTGGACGGGCTAACACAAAGCAAGCAATGAAAAAAAAACTGTTAAATACTCAATTTTAAACCCCTGCCAAAACATTCAGGGTTCCTCGGGGTAACCGTTTTTTATTTCATTTTTGTTATTCTTTGCTATGATAAAAATTGTTCCTAAAGAGGGGGGAATGTAACATGGTTGCCAGATTCCTTGGAGTTTCTACTCCTTGGATCTGGCAGGGTATATATGCCTTCATGTTACATGCTCCTCCTCTTCAAATCTTCTGTGATTTTTTCAAGTTTATTTATTCTTTCCGTAGTCAATATAGTAAGAACAAGTTCACGTTTATCCCTTGTCAAAATTGATTAATAAATACTTTACAAGAGTCTTCTTCTATTTTTGGATATTAAACAAAAGTTGTCTTTAATTCTATTTTAATGACCCTCGGTAGAATCTCCCTTTTTAGTTAATTTCTATTGAGGGTTACAACGTTTTTATTCATTTTTTTAAGGAGATGGTACGTTCTATCCACATCGGATTCGTCATCCGATTTGATCTAAGACCGGAGATTTCGTCAATGGACGTTTCCGTATCGTATTACCCCAATATACATTGGCTCCTGGGACCCTATTCTCTAAAAATCGAAAATCATTCGGATCACTCCGAATCCTTATGATTCGGATCGGCCTCACCTTATCGTCATTCGGATACTTCGAAAATTTTCTCTCAATCCAAGTGGACGTCACTTCCTCTTAAGCCACGTGTTGTTTTTTTTCCATCACGTGAGACTACATGTGGTACTTTTCCACGCCCACTTCTTCTTTATTGGTCAGTTTTATTAGGAGCGCTTTCAAATTGAAGGGATGGACACCTTGGTTTTTCCCAAGGAGTGGAAAATTTGGGAAACAGGTCTTTGTATAGGGAATATATTCAATACAAAGAAAATTTTCTCTCTTTCGATTTCTTTCCTTAAGATACAAGCACGTGCTTCTTTTTCGGTTTAAAAATATTTATTTTTAAATTTCACTTGAACATTAATTTAAAATGGGTGTTAAAGTACACGCCAAGCAACAATTAATTTACGTGGAGTTTTTAGAAGCTCATAGAAATTTTGTAGACATGAAATTTAGCGCTACATTTAATAGGGCTAAGTACGAGGCCATGTGGGAGGACTTAGCGACGAAAAATGTTGAAAAGTGGAAGAAGGTATGTTAATTTAAATACATTTTAATATAAATTTTAACATAATAACTCCGTTAGTGCTTTACGGCATGGAATTCCCATGTAAAAGTCAAAGCCTCTAAGGCCAATATTGGCAAGATTGGTGGTGGGCCATCTCCGAGATCCATTACGGATTTAGAAGGGAGGCTCATCCAAATTTTTGGCAAGGGGTTGGTCACGGGCATAGAGTCTATTGACGTTGGGTTCCCCGAAGTTCCTACCCCATCAACTTCATCCCTCCGTTGTCCTGCGGACAACGGCTCCTCCAAGGAATCCACCTCGTCATTTGTTCCGTTAGGTGACAACTTCGAGGTTGATGTGGCACCGATTGTCACAATGGAGGTTGGAGAACCAACCATTACTTCTCCAACCCGCCGCGAGATTTCCGGTGGAGAATCTAGCGGAAACGATGAAATGGGTTTTGTGCCAAACTCCGTTGCAGATTCTGCAAAATGTATTTTTATATAGCAAATAATTTGGGCTAATCCTGACATTTACTAACAAGAACAAAAGTATAGAATTAAATGAGGCACGAAAAAAGAGAAGGGCCGAAAGCCGCAAAACGCCCCTTATGAACGGGCAGCGGAGCATTTGGGGGAGACCCAATATTTTCCCCATATTTTCCGGTGGCGAACTGGTATTAAAATTTTCCTCGTCTCGATGCCCGGTTTCATATTTGGACACAGTCAGTCCAAAGGTCTTAGAAACGGACGACATAGCTCAGTCGCTCGGTCCTGAAGCCCAGGCAGTCCGGGTCAATATGGTGTCTTGTAACCCGGTAGCGTAGGGTCTCCCGTTAGACGTAGCAACAAAGGCCGATATTAAGTTAGCACAGGCTAGTGATCCGTATTGGCAGTCTATTAGACAGGACTTAGAAAATGGAAAGGCGTCAAAATTGTATAGACTAAAGGAGGATATGTTATACCGGATAGCCCAGGGTTTTCAACCAGAAAAGGTAGTTATTCCAACCGCGATAGTACCACGGGTATGTCTGGCCTACCATGACCATCCGCTCTTGGGTCATAGAGGTCGCACCGCAACTTATAAACGGGTGCAAGCTAAATACTACCATCCTAAGTTGTACTCCCTGGTTAAAGACTACGTCTGGGGGTGTGAAATTTGTCAAAGATATAAGAGCAGGAATACGAAGAAACCAGGTTTAATGATTCCTTCTCATAAAATACATCCCGGGGATTTGGTAGGGATTGATATTATGGGTCCATTACCAGTAACGAAATCCCATAATAGATTCTTAGTGGAAATGGTAGATTATTTCACCAAGTATGTAGAGATATTCCCGGCACGAAGTGTTACCGCCCCTATACTGTGTAAGATCTTACTACAATATGTTTCACGTCATGGTACGATGACAGCTTTACTATCGGACAATGGGCCTCAGTTCATATCAGTATTATGGAAGCGTTTATGCCGAATGTTAAAAATTTAATTAAAATTCACGTCTTCATATCATCCCCAGGCAAATATGACCGAGCGGGCAAACAGGGTTATGGGCGAAATAATGAGCATTTATACCGGGAATGTCCATACGAAGTGGGACGAAAGCTTGCCCCTTATTCAGTTGGCCATTAACAGTGCCATTCATACTTCTACTGGTTCATCCCCTTTTTATTTACATCATGGTTCTGAGCCTACGTTACCCTGGGATGAGCGTACATTCGCCGGTGTCCCTGAGGACATAGAAGGAGAAATAAGGGGTTATGAGGATGGGCCACTCCAGGAATGGCAGTTGTCCATTGACTTCGCTCAGGAAATGAATGAGCAAGCCAGTGCTAAACAAAAACGTTTTTATGACCGGAACTATTCCGATGGGGAACTAGAAGTAGGGCAATTAGTGTGGAAGGTAGGACATAGCTTATCGAACGCTGCAGCTAAGTTCTCAGCTAAATTAGCCCCAGCATGGGAGGGTCCCTATCGGGTAGTTGAAAAGTTATCACCAGTTTCCTATGTTATCATGGATTTGGAGTCAGGGGCTTTGGCCGGTACTTGGCATATTAGTCAGTTGAAACTACTGCTGAACTCTGTGGTCCTCGAAACCCAGGAAACCACGGAACTTGAAATCTCGCCGGTAATACAGGAGCTTGAGACCGTTGTAGACCCGGATGACGAGCAAGGACCTGAGATGGTTGTAACGCAGGACGAAAGGTCGTTTATTGAGGCATATTCCGGGACGGTCAGGAGAATGTCTGGGATGCGGTGCCCGCTAGAGTGTATGACTTCCGGCCTCGTCAAAGCCAGGCAGAAGGGGTAGTTGATGGGCTGTCGACCTCGATAGATGTAGAACCGGATATACCCGGTCCGAATCATAGCATCCCAGTAGAAAACGACTCGGTTCCCACCCCGATACCACGGCGGGAATATAATCTCCGACGCCGGGTTCGAGTTGAGGCTGTGGAAGAGGAAGGGGTAGACCTAGCAATAGCAGGTCCTTCCGGGGAAGGAAGGCGGAATCGTGGGATTCAGAGGGACCCGGTGTTGGGTATAGCTAAATCAGGGACTCCCACGGGGATAGGTCATAGTCAGTTTACCCAGGACGATTTGTTAATGGCACCTTTTCAGTTTGGGTGGAAAAGAGAACTAGTTTTGAGAAAGGATACCAGAGGTCGTATTGGGGACGTGTACTATTACACCCCCGAACCAATTAAGGAAAAGCTGCGATCCTACAAACAGATTTCAGCCTTTCTCGGAACGCATCGCGAACAAGCCCGCCGGTTGGGAATGAATTTTAGTATGAAGCCCCAACCGATTGCGTATCCCCCGTTTGAGATTGTCCGCCATGCTCTATGGTGAAGCACGACCAGTCGGACTACGATTTGATTTTCATTTGCATGGACCTTTCGATTATAGCGTGATGAGACTAACTGTCTATAGTTCACCTTTTTACCTTTCAGGCCGTGGCTAGTTCACGCCCAAAAACGTATTGGGGCCAACTTTTTGGTTTAATGGACGCGTCGTCAAGTGACGAAGACGGCGTCCCTAGCTACGTGTCGACTCGACCACTAGTAGTTGAAGTTACCGGAGAGATTGAGAATGTGGATGTAGCTCAAGCATCGGCTACGATACCACCATTGGTAGTTGAGGAGACGGAGAAGGCGGAGGACACTCAAGCGTCCGGTTTGATTGCCACACCTACCCCATCCGTGGAGGAGCAGGCCCTAGCCCTCCCCTCTTGCCCGGTTCCTCCGTCTATCCCTTCCGCTATCCCCGGCTATGGAGCCGCATTATATGTGTAGGTTCCTCCACGGACTCCCGGTGGAGCGCCTGCTAGCGCAGTCAGGGGCGCCGATGTTTGCCCTGACCCGAGCCTCCCCCGCGTTGCCATCCCCTGGACTGGCGTTGACTGTAATCCAACGGATTGCACAAGCCAAGGCTTTACAGGTCGCGGACCTGGCCGCTACCCTGTGGTCTACTTCTCAGAAATTGTTCAGATATTCCGATTAAACCAGGGGGCAAAAGATTTGTTTTCCCGGATTGTCCGATTAATTAATTTTTGTATTTGATCATTGGGTCATATTGACCTTCTCTGTTACATCCCCTGGTTGGAACTCAGTGTTGTTCCTCTATCTTTTTTTGTTGGACACTTAACTTACCCGGAAGAGTGATCTCGGACACCACCATTTCCCGGAGTCCTTCACAACCACGTCTTGATTTTGATCAACTGTGCTAACAACCTTATTTAATTTTTCCCATAATACTGGGACATGCATTGATTCAAAAAAAATGTATTTCTTCTTGTTACTCATTGTTTTCTGATCTCAATGTCTTAAATATGTCTATTCTTGTACCCTAGCCCCAAAGTGGGCATGTCCCCACGTAACCGTCGGACTTTATAAATATTTTCTCTCTAACTCCTTCCTTGTGGTCGTTTCGAGTTGGGTATTTGGTTTCCAGATTTGGGTTGTGTCCCCTTTATTTTTTTCAGATACTCCCAATGGCGTTACATTGCACTTTTCTCGTCACTCGGGACCTCTGCTTATTCCTTGCATAGGGGGAGGATATAACGGGGAGCCCGTTACAAGGGTTCACCACCAGGTGGAGCGACCTAAAGAATGATACCAGGGATCCCCGCTAGACGGCCCGGAAAGCTGAACCTTAGACCTGTCGTCTGCTCGACTCCTGGATTGGCTTTTCCCCAGAGGTCCGAGGGGATATATTCAAACGTAGACCGGGAATCGGGGCAGTTGGAGAGGTACCGGCATCAGAAGCAGTTAATAATACTTTATAGACTAATTGATTTTATTACTTAATGATTGTTATTTAACGGATTGTATATTTATTGTTACTAACGTATTGTATATGTAATTTAACCGGATTTACATGTTAATAAATACATTGGATTTCACTGAAATTACCTAGTCGTGTGTTTCCGGGTCTCAGTGGAAAGCGCGCGATTACACCTTTGACGCCTGATTTCGGTAAAAACTTGTATATACAAGCTTATCAAACATTGTTCGCGGGTACCGCTATTCATTATAAAGACGACGGTAACGATATTACTCCGAAAGAGTTTGCCAACGGGTTAACTTTGTACGCTTTTGATCTGACACCGGACCTTTCGACTAGCGAAACAAACCACTGGAATCCCTTTAAACCAGGACAATTAAGTTTGGACATAGTATTCGCTAACCCTTTGCCCGAAGCTGTAGTCTGTATTGTATACGACGAATTTCAAAGAATGATTCAAATCGTTAAAAATAGAAACGTAATTGTAGATTATTAAAATGTCAGCAACTACCACCGTAAAAATGATTCTCGCCTTATCAGATATGCCCAACATTTTGGGTGTTTTCGCATCGTTAATTATAAATCTAGATCAGCATTACGAAAAGGGCTCTCACCGGAGCTCGGTTTTCATAGACCGAGCTCGTATAGGGTACTATTTCGATAGCTACGGGTTGCCACCATTTCTGCCTAGTATAAGATTTTTATCTTCAAACTGCAGAAAATGGACTTTTGGTAAATAACAACTTCGGAGGCGAGAAAGTAGCGTATGCGGGCAGTATAGCGCCCTCTATCTTATTCATAGGAGTAAGAAGAAAAGTACAAAAGCTTCCTAAAAGCTTACCGCAAATCGAAAAATTAACGATATGAAAATTGCTGAACAATTTCAAAATATATACGTCGACTAAAAAGTGTAAAAGGAGCTTATTTATAAACAAATTAGTGGAATTGTGCATGCCTTGTCACGCAGCCGTATCTAAAGGGTTGGTTCGAAAATTCAGCCCCGTTAATGGCTTTTTTCAGTCGTAAATGAGACTATTACAGGGCTATCTAATCTCGAGCGACTGATGTTAGCCTTAGAATTCCCTTCATTAAAATACGATCTCTTGGCTGTGATTCGGAAAAAGGGTTAAAGGGCACCGTTGTTAATGTTCCGTGTAACGTGGACACGTCCTGTTACGTTTTACCAAGACTGCCTGACAACACACATACAATACAAGTGAAATTAATGCGTCGCATGCAGTATAATAACTTATTTTTATTTGAAATTGTGCGCCCTTAGCTTATTTTAGCTTCGCTTAAAGCATGGTTTTCACTTGACCGAAACTACTTTGCAGCTGGTCGTCAAACGTCAGATTTGCTTTTTACGTTGTCGCCCAGCGTTATAGCGTTTTCACCTAGCGTAGTTCCCGCAAAAAATGGAACCAAGGCTTAACAGATAAACTGACCACCGCAGTATCCCAGATATTTGCAGCCACAAAGGGCACGTTTCAAATCCCAGATATTTGCAGCCCCCGAGAAACGTTTCAAATCCCAGATATTTGCAGCCCCCGAGAAACGTTTCAAATCCCAGATATTTGCAGCCCCCGAGAAACGTTTCAAATCCCAGATATTTGCAGCCTCCGAGAAACGTTTCAAATCCCAGATATTTGCAGCCCCCGAGAAACGTTTCAAATCCCAGATATTTGCAGCCCCCGAGATACGTTTCAAATCCAAGATATTTGCAGCCCCCAATGGAACGTTTCAAATCCCGGATATTTGCAGCCCCCTAGGGCACGTTTCAAATCCCAGATATTTGCAGCGCCAAAGGGCACGTTTCAAATCCCAGATATTTGCAGCGCCAAAGGGCACGTTTCAAATCCCTGATATTTGCAGCGCCATAGGGCACGTTTCAAATCCCAGATATTTGCAGCCCCCGAGAAACGTTTCAAATCCCAGATATTTGCAGCCCCCGAGAAACGTTTCAAATCCCAGATATTTGCAGCCCCCGAGAAACGTTTCAAATCCCAGATATTTGCAGGCCCCAAGGGCAAGTTTCAAATCCCAGATATTTGCAGGCCCCAAGGGCAAGTTTCAAATCCCAGATATTTGCAGGCCCCAAGGGCAAGTTTCAAATCCCAGGTATTTGCAGCCTCCAAGGGCACGTTTCAAATCCCAGATATTTGCAGCCCCCAAGAAATCCCAGATATATGCAGCCTCCAAGGGCACGTTTCAAATCCCAGATATTTGCAGCCCCCAAGAAATCCCAGATATATGCAGCCCCCAAGAAATCCCAGATATATGCAGCCCCCAAGAAATCCCAGATATATGCAGCCCCCAAGAAATCCCAGATATATGCAGCCCCCAAGAAATCCAAGATATTTGCAGCGCCAAAGGGCACGTTTCAAATCCCAGATATTTGCAGCCCCCGAGAAACGTTTCAAATCCCAGATATTTGCAGCCCCCGGAAACGTTTCAAATCCCAGATATTTGCAGCGCCAAATGGCACGTTTCAAATCCCAGATATTTGCAGCCCCCAAGAAACGTTTCAAATCCCAGATATTTGCAGCGCCAAAGGGCACGTTTCAAATCCTAGATATTTGCAGCCCCCAAGAAACGTTTCAAATCCCAGATATTTGCAGCCCCCGGGAAACGTTTCAAATCCCAGAAATTTGCAGCCTCCGAGAAACGTTTCAAATCCCAGATATTTGCAGCCCCGAGAAACCTTTCAAATCCCAGATATTTGCAGCCCCCGAGAAACATTTCAAATCCAAGATATTTGCAGCCCCAAAGGACACGTTTCAAATCCCGGATATTTGCAGCCCCCTATGGCACGTTTCAAATCCCAGATATTTGCAGCCCCCGAGAAACGTTTCAAATCCCAGATATTTGCAGCCCCCGAGAAACGTTTCAAATCCCAGATATTTGCAGCCCCCAAGAAACGTTTCAAATCCCAGATATTTGCAGCCCCCGAGAAACGTTTCAAATCCCAGATATTTGCAGCCCCCGAGAAACGTTTCAAATCCCAGATATTTGCAGCCCCCGAGAAACGTTTCAAATCCCAGATATTTGCAGCCTCCAAGGGCACGTTTCAAATCCCAGATATTTGCAGCCTCCAAGGGCACGTTTCAAATCCCAGATATTTGCAGCCCCCAAGAAATCCCAGATATTTGCAGCCCCCGAGAAACGTTTCAAATCCCAGATATTTGCAGCCCCCGAGAAACGGTTCAAATCCCAGATATTTGCAGCCCCCGAGAAACGTTTCAAATCCCAGATATTTGCAGCCCCCGAGAAACGTTTCAAATCCCAGATATTTGCAGCCTCCAAGGGCACGTTTCAAATCCCAGATATTTGCAGCCTCCAAGGGCACATTTCAAATCCCAGATATTTGCAGCCCCCGAGAAACGTTTCAAATCCCAGATATTTGCAGCCCCCGAGAAACGTTTCAAATCCCACATATTTGCAGCCCCCGAGAAACGTTTCAAATCCCAGATATTTGAAGGCCCCAAGGGAAAGTTCCAAATCCCAGATATTTGCAGCCCTCAAGAAATCCCAGATATTTGCAGCGCCAAAGGGCACGTTTCAAATCCCAGATATTTGCAGCCCCCGAGAAACGTTTCAAATCCGAGATATTTGCAGCCCCCGGAAACGTTTCAAATCCCAGATATTTGCAGCCTCCAAGGGCACGTTTCAAATCCCAGATATTTGCAGCCCCCGAGAAACGTTTCAAATCCCAGATATTTGCAGCCCCCGAGAAACGTTTCAAATCCCAGATATTTGCAGCCCCCGAGAAACGTTTCAAATCCCAGATATTTGCAGCCCCCGAGAAACGTTTCAAATCCCAGATATTTGCAGCCTCCAAGGGCACGTTTCAAATCCCAGATATTTGCAGCCTCCAAGGGCACGTTTCAAATCCCAGATATTTGCAGCCCCCGAGAAACGTTTCAAATCCCAGATATTTGCAGCCCCCGAGAAACGTTTCAAATCCCACATATTTGCAGCCCCCGAGAAACGTTTCAAATCCCAGATATTTGAAGGCCCCAAGGGAAAGTTCCAAATCCCAGATATTTGCAGTCCCCAAGAAATCCCAGATATTTGCAGCGCCAAAGGGCACGTTTCAAATCCCAGATATTTGCAGCCCCCGAGAAACGTTTCAAATCCGAGATATTTGCAGCCCCCGGAAACGTTTCAAATCCCAGATATTTGCAGCGCCAAAAGGCACGTTTCAAATCCCAGATATTTGCAGCCCCCGAGAAACGTTTCATATCCCAGAAATTTGCAGCCCCGAGAAACGTTTCAAATCCCAGATATTTGCAGCCCCCGAGAAACGTTTCAAATCCAAGATATTTGCAGCCCCCAAGGGCACGTTTCAAATCCCGGATATTTGCAGCCCCCTATGGCACGTTTCAAATCCCAGATATTTGCAGCGTCAAAGGGCACGTTTCAAATCCTAGATATTTGCAGCCCCCAAGAAACGTTTCAAATCCCAGATATTGCAGCCCCCGAGAAACGTTTCAAATCCGAGATATTTGCAGCCCCCGAGAAACGTTTCAAATCCCAGATATTTGCAGCCCCCGAGAAACGTTTCAAATCCCAGATATTTGCAGCCCCGAGAAACGTTTCAAATCCAGGATATTTGCAGCCCCCAAGGGCACGTTTCAAATCCCGGATATTTGCAGCCCCCAAGGGCACGTTTCAAATCCCGGATATTTGCAGCCCCCTAGGGCACGTTTCAAATCCCAGATATTTGCAGCGCCAAAGGGCACGTTTCCAATCCCAGATATTTGCAGCCCCCGAGAAACGTTTCAAATCCCAGATATTTGCAGCCCCGAGAA